>NW_027362763.1:513080279-513695663 GCF_046119375.1 Phyllobates terribilis | reverse complement strand
TAAAGACACTTTACAATGCTGGTTTATTCAATAAATAACTGCAAAGCAATTATGTGTTAGTAACTTTCCACTAATGTAGTCTTCATGCTTTATCTGGTTCCAATTCCCAGGTGTTGTTTAGCTTCTACATAAGAAGTTTTGTACAAAATGGAAAAAACGAGTAAAATATAACATGAGAATGTATATACCATAACTGCAAGTGTTATTTCTTAAGAGTGTAATGAAGAACATAAGATACACCATCCTCACTAGAAGATGCATATAGATTATATATATGAATTACATATACAGTACAGACCAAAAGTTTGGACACACCTTCTTATTTAAAGATTTTTCTGTATTTTCCTGACTATGAAAATTGTACATTCACACTGAAGGCATCAAAACTATGAATTAACACATGTGAAATTATATACTTAACAAAAAAGTGTGAAATGTCCATTCCTTGTGTTCTTTAGCCCAAACAAGTCTCTTCTGCTTGTTGCCTGTCCTTAGCAGTGGTTTCCTAGCAGCTATTTTACCATGAAGGCCTGCTGCACAAAGTCTCCTCTTAACAGTTGTTGTAGAGATGTGTCTACTGCTAGAACTCTGTGTGGCATTGACCTGGTCTCTAATCTGAGCTGCTGTTAACCTGCGATTTTTGAGGCTGGTGACTCGGATAAACTTATCCTCAGAAGCAGAGGTGACTCTTGGTCTTCCTTTCCTGGGGCGGTCCTCATGTGAGCCAGTTTCTTTGTTGCTCTTGATGGTTTTTGCAACTGTACTTGGGGACACTCTTAAAGTTTTCCCAATTTTTAGGACTGACTGACCTTCATTTCTTAAAGTAATGATGGCCACTCGTTTTTCTTTACTTAGCTGCTTTTTTCTTGCCATAATACAAATTCTAACAGTCTATTCAGTAGGACTATCAGGTGTGTATCCACCTGACTTCTGCACAACACAACTGATGGTCCCAACCCCATTTATAAGGCAAGAAATCCCACTAATTTTAACCTGACAGGGCACACCTGTGAAGTGAAAACCATTTCCGGTGACTACCTCTTGGAGCTCATCAAGAGAATGCCAAGAGTGTGCAAAGCAATCATCAAAGCAAAAGGTGGCTACTTTGAAGAACTTAGAATATAAGACATATTTTCAGTTGTTTCACACTTTTTTTGTTAAGTATATAATTCCACATGTGTTAATTCATAGTTTTGATGCCTTCAGTGTGAATGTACAATTTTCATAGTCATGAAAATACAGAAAAATCTTTAAATGAGTAGGTGTGTCCAAACTTTTGGTCTGTACTGTATATATATATATATATATATATATATATATATATATATATATATATATATACAGAATATACAAGGAACATATATATATGTGTGTGTATATATTTATATATATATATATATATATATATATACAGTATGTTACAGTATATACATGGATTATATACATATATATAATTCATATATGGATCACTGGGGTCATTGTCATCTTGAGACAATGAGATTCTACCCAGGTGGTATTATGCAATATGTATATATATATATATATATATATATATATATATACATATATATATATATATATATATATATATATACAGTACAGACCAAAAGTTTGGACTCACCTCATTTAAAGATTTTTCTGTATTTTCATGACTATGAAAATTGTATATTCACACTGAAGGCATCAAAACTATGAATTAACACAAGTGGAATTATATACTTAACAAAAAAGTGTGAAACAACTGAAAATATGTCTTACAGTTATATGAAAAAGTTTGGGCACCCCTATTAATCTTAAGCTTAATGTTTTCTTAAAATTGGTGTTTTGCAACAGCTATTTCAGTTTGATATATGTAATAACTGTTGGACACAGTAATGTTTCTGCCTTGAAATGAGGTTTATTGTACTAACAGAAAGTGCAATCTGCATTCAAACAAAATTTGACAGGTGCATAAGTATGGGCACCTCACCAGAAAAGTGACATTAATATTTAGTAGATCCTCCTTTTGCAAAAATAACAGCCTCTAGTCGCTTTCTGTAGCTTTCAATGAGTTCATGGATCCTAGATGAAGGTATTTTTGACCATTCCTCTTTACAAAACAATTCCAGTTCAGTTAAGTTTGATGGTTGCCGAGCATGGACAGCCCTCTTCAAATGATCCCACAGATGTTCAATGATATTCAGGTCTGGGGACTGGGATGGCCATTCCAGAACATTGTAATTGTCCCTCTGCATGAATGCCTGAGTAGATTTGGAGCGGTGTTTTGGATCATTGTCCTGCTGAAAGATCCATCCCCTGCGTAACTTCAACTTTATCACTGATTCTTGAACATTATTGTCAAGAATCTGCTGATACTGAGTGGAATCCATGCGTCCCTCAACTTTAACAAGATTCCCGGTGCTGGCATTGGCCACACAGCCCCAAGGCATGATGGAACCTCCACCAAATTTTACTGTGGGTAGCAAGTGTTTCTCTTGGAATGCTGTGTTTTTTTGCCGCCATGCATAACGCCTTTTTGTATTACCAAACAACTCAATCTTGGTTTCATCAGTCCACAGGACCTTCTTCCAAAAAGAAATTGGCTTCTCCAAATGTGCTTTTGCATACCTCAGCCGACTCTGTTTATGGCATGCTTGCAGAAACGGCTTCTTTCACATCACTCTCCCATACAGCTTCTCCTTGTGCAAAGTGCGTTGTATAGTTGACCGATGCACAGTGACACCATCTGCAGCAAGTTGATGCTGCAGCTCTCTGGAGGTGGTCTGAGGATTGTCCTTGACTGATCTCACCATTCTTCTTCTCTGCCTTTCTGATGTTTTTCTTGGCCTGCCACTTCTGGCCTTAACAAGATCTGTCCCTGTGTTCTTCCATTTCCTTACTATGTTCCTCACAGTGGAAACTGACAGGTTAAATCTCTGAGACAGCTTTTTGTATCCTTCCCCTGAAAAACTATGTTGAATAATCTTTGTTTTCAGATCATTTGACAGTTGTTTTGAGGAGCCCATGATGCCACTCTTCAGAGGAGTTTCAAACAGGAGAACAACTTCAAGTGGCCACTTTAAGTAGCTTTTCTCATGATTGCATACACCTGGCTATGAAGTTCAAAGCTCAATGAGGTTACAAAACCAGAAAAAGTGCTTTAGTAAGTCAGTAAAAAGTAGGTAGGAGTATTTAAAACAAGAAAATGATAATGGTGCCCATACTTATGCACCTGTCAAATTTTGTTTGAATGCAGATTGCACATTTTCTGTTAGTACAATAAACCTCATTTCAAGGCAGAAACATTAGTGTGTCCAACAGTTATTACATATATCAAACTGAAATAGCTGATGCAAAAACACCAATTTTAAAAAAACATTAAGTTTAAGATTAATAGGGGTGCCCAAACTTTTTCATATAACTGTATATTCTAGGTTCTTCAAAGTAGCCATTTTTTGCTCTGATGACTGCTTTGCACACTCTTGGCATTCTCTTGATGAGCTTAAAGTCGTAGTCACCGTAAATGATTTTCCAACAATCTTGAAGGAGTTCCCAGAGATGCTTAGCACTTGTTGGCCCTTTTGCCTACACTCTGCGGTCCAGCTCACCCCAAACCATTTAGATTGTGTTCAGGTCTGGTGACTGCGGAGGCAAAGTCATCTGGCGTAGCACCCCATCACTCTCCTTCTTGGTCAAAGAGCTCTTACACAGCCTGGAGGTGAGTTTGGGGTCATTGTCCTGTTGAAAAATAAAAGATGGTCCAACTAAGTGCAAACCGGATAGAATAGCGTGCCGCTGCAGGATGCTGTGGTAGCCATGCAGGTTCAGTATGCCTTCAATTTTGAATAAATCCCCAACAGTGTCACCAGCAAAGCACTCCAACACCATCACACCTCCTCCTCCATGTTTCACGGTGGGAACCAGGCATGTAGAGTCCATCCGTTCACCTTTTCTGCGTCGCACAAAGACACGGTGGTTGGAACCAAAGATCTCAAATTTGGACTCATCAGACCAAAGCACAGATTTCCACTGGTTTAATGTCCATTCCTTGTGTTCTTTAGCCCAAACAAGTCTCTTCTGCTTGTTGCCTGTCCTTAGCAGTGGTTTCCTAGCAGCTATTTTACCATGAAGGCCTGCTGCACAAAGTCTCCTCTTAACAGTTGTTGAAGAGATGTGTCTGCTGCTAGAACTCTGTGTGGCATTGACCTGGTCACTTGCCATTGTTTTGCTACCTCTGGCACTAGGTTTCTTGATTGTGTGCAAGGCATCATGAACTCTGAAGATTACCAAAGGATTTTGGGTTGCAATGTAGTGCCCAGCATAAGAAAGCTGTGTTTGCGTCCTATGTCATGGGTCTACCAGCAGGACAATGACCCCAAATATACTTCAATAAGCACTCAGAAATGGATGGAAACAAAGCACTGAAGAGTTCTGAAGTGGCCTGAAATGAGCCCCAATCTAAATCCCATTGAACACCTGTGGATGGATCTTAGAATTGCTGTTTGGAGAAGGCACCCTTTAAATATTAGAGACCTTGAGCAGTTTGCCAAAGAAGTGGTCCAAAATGCCAGTTGAGAGGTATAAGAAGCTTTTAGATGGTTATAGAAAGTGATTGATTGCAGTTATTTATTCCAAAGAGTGTGTAACCAAATATTAAGTTGAGGGTGACAACAATTTTGCCCTGGGGTTTTGTGAGACATCTTATCCTATTTGCCTTTTTTTCTCGTTTTTTTTTTCTTATGTTCCAAGGTACACAAATGAAATAGACATGTGTATAATAAAACATATGTAATTGCAATAATTTTCTGAAGGAAATACTTCATTTTCTGGAACAATTTTAATGGTGCCAGCCCTTTCTGGCATGACTGTATATATGTACAATGGGTACGGAAAGTATTCAGACCCCTTTAAATTTTTAACTCTTTGTTTCATTGCAGCCATTTGGTAAATTCTAAAAAGTTCATTTTTTTTCTCATTAAATGCACTCTGCACCCCATCTTGACTGAAAAAAAACAGAAATGTAGAATTTTTTGCAAATGTTTTAAAAAAGAAAAACTGAAATATCACATGGTCATAAGTATTCAGACCCTTTGCTCAGTATTGAGTAGAAGCACCCTTTTGAGCTAGTATCGCCATGAATCTTCTTGGGAATGATGCAACAAGTTTTTCACACCTGGATTTGGGGATCCTCTGCCATTCTTCCTTGCAGATCCTCTCCAGTTCTGTCAGGTTGGATGGTGAACGTTGGTGGACAGCCATTTTCAGGTCTCTCCAGAGATACTCAATTGGGTTTAGGTCAGGACTCTGTCTGGTCCAGTCAAGAATGGTCACAGAGTTGTTCTGAAGCCACTCCTTTGTTATTTTAGCTGTGTGCTTAGGATCATTGTCTTGTTGGAAGGTGAACCTTAGGCCAATTCTGAGGTCCAGAGCACTCTTGAAGAGGTTTTCGTCCAGGATATCTCTGTACTTGACCGCATTCATGTTTCCTTCAATTGCAATCAGTGGTCCTGTCCCTGCAGCTGAAAAACACCCCCATAGCATGATGCTGCCACCACCATGTTTCAATGTTGGGATTGTATTGGGCAGGTGATGAGCAGTGCCTGGTTTTCTCCACACAAATCGCTTATAATTATCACCAAAAAGTTCTATCTTTGTCTCATCAGACCAGAGAATCTTATTTCTCATAGTCTGGGAGGCCTTCATGTGTTTTTGAGCAAACTCTATGCGGGCTTTCATATGTCTTGCACTGAGGAGAGGCTTCTGTCAGGCCACTCTGCCATAAAGGCCCGACTGGTGGAGGGCTGCAGTGATAGTTGACTTTGTGGAACTTTCTCCCATCTCCCTACTACATCTCTGGAGCTCATCCACAGTGATCTTGGGGTTCTTCTTTACCTCTCTCACCAAGGCTTTTCTCCCACGATTGCTCACAGTTTGGCTGGACGGCCAGGTCTGGGAAGACTTTTGGTGGTCCCAAACTTCTTCCATTTAAGGATTATGGAGGCCACTGTGCTCTTAGGAACCTTGAGTAATGCAGAAATTATTTTATAACCTTGGCCAGATCTGTGCATTGCCACAATTCTTTCTCTGAGCTCCTTGGGCAGTTCCTTTGAGCTCATGATTCTCATTTGGTCTGACATGCACTGTGATCTGTGAGATCTTATATAGACAGGTGTGTGCCTTTCCAAATAAAGTCCTATCAGTTTAATTAAACACAGCTGGACTCCAATGAAGGAGTAGAACCATCTCAAGGTGGATCACAAGGAAATGGACAGCATGTGACTTAAATATGAGTGTCTGAGCAAAGGGTCTGAATACTTATGACCATGTGATATTTCAGTTTTTATTTTTTAATAAATTTGCAAAAATTTCTACATTTCTGTTTTTTTTTTCAGTCAAGATGGGGTACAGAGTGTACTTTGATGAGAAAAAAATGAACTTTTTAGAATTTACCAAATGGCTGTAATGAAACAAAGAGTTAAAAATTTAAAGGGGTCTGAATACTTTCCGTACCCACAGTATATGTATATACATATATACACTATGGAAAAAAAGTATTTTATACACTAACTATTTTTCAAGTTTTCCCACCTACAAACAATGGAGAAGTCTTTAATTTTTATCGTAAGTACATTTCAACTGTGAGAGACAGAATCACAAAAACAAGCAGAAAATCACATTGTATGATTTTTACATAATCAATTTGTATTTCATTGCATGAAATAAGTATTTGATTCAATAGAAAAACAGAACTCAATATTTAGTACAGAAACCTTTGTTTGCAACTACAGAGGTCAGTCGTTCCCTGTAGTTCTTGACCAAGTTTGCACACACTGCAGCAGTGACTTTGGCCCACTCCTCCATACAGATCTTCTCCAGATCTTTCAGGTTTTGAGGCTGTCATTGATCAACACTGAGTTTCAGCTTCCTCTAAAGATTTTCTACTGTGTTCAGGCCTGGAGACAAACGATCGGATGATCACAGCTGCAATTCTATTAAATAGAGTAAAACGTGAAAAAAAAAATACAAAAGCTTATCCCGTTTCTGCAAACCACCGTACATATACTTCTTCTCAATCGTGCGGGCTCACACTGAGTGCCACCGCGGTTGAGTGTGGATGTCAGCTCTATATGAGAGCTGACTGACACCCTGCAGCAACGTCCACAATCAGTGATAACACCGATCGCGAACGTTCAACACCTCTGATGCCACTGTCAATAGTGACAGCGACATCGAGGAGCATTACAGAGAGAGTGAGCGCCCTGTCTGTTCCCATCAATACAACGTGATTATGGTCGTGTTGTGCCGATAGTCTCTATGGTGACCCTGGGCTGAAAGATAGCTGCGGGGTCACCCAGGGACGGTGGCCTGTCAGCTCATGATCAGCACAGGAGCTGACGCGCCTCATCCCTGCCTGTGAGATGCTGACCTGATGTCCTGCAGTGCAGAAGCATTGCAGAGTATCAGATCAGTGATCGGGGCAGGGAAAGATGATGGTATTAAAAATTTTAAAAATATAAAGAAAAATCCCAAAATAAAGAACAAAAAAAATGAAAAAATATTAATCCAATAAATACATGTATATGTGCAAAAAAATAAGATAAACAAAAAAAGTACACATATGTTGTATTGCCGAGTCCAGAACAACCCAACCTATAAAACTATCCCATCTGTTAACCCATTCACTGAACACTGTAAAAAAAATACAAAACGAGGCAAAAAACTGTGTTTGAGCATATTACCACTGAACATAAAGTACAATAAAACGCAGTCAAAAATACTAATGTACAGTGGTGGCCAAAAGTATTGGCACCCCTGCAATTCTGTCAGATAATACTCAGTTTCTTCCGGAAAATGATTGTAATCACAAATTTTTTGGTATTATTTTCTTCATTTAATTTGCTTGCAAGGAAAAAACACAAAAGAGAATGAAGCAAAAATCAAATCATTGATCATTTCACATAAAACTCCAAAAATGGGCCAGACAAAAGTATTGGCACCCTCAGCCTAATACTTGGTTGCACAACCTTTAGCCAAAATAACTGCGAACAACCGCTTCCGGTAACCATCAATGAGTTTCTTACAATGCTCTGCTGGAATTGTAGACCATTCTTCGTTGACAAACTGCTCCAGGTCCCTGATATTTGAAGGGTGCCTTCTCCAAACTGCCATTTTGAGATCTCTCCACAAGTGTTCTATGGGATTCAGGTCTGGACTCATTGCTGGCCACCTTAGAAGTCTCCAGTGCTTTCTCTCAAACCATTTTATAGTGCTTTTGGAAGTGTGTTTTGGTCATTGTCCTGCTGGAAGACCCATGACCTCTGAGGAAGACCCAGCTTTCTCACACTGGGCCCTACATTATGCTGCAAAATTTGTGGTAGTCTTCAGACTTCATAATGCCATGCACACGGTCAAGCAGTCCAGTGCCAGAGGCAGCAAAGCAACCCCAAAACATCAGGGAATCTCCGCCATGTTTGACTGTAGGGATAGTGTTCTTTTCTTTGAATGCCTCTTTTTTTTTTCCTGTACTCTCTATGTTGATGCTTTTTCCCAAAAAGCTCCACTTTTGTCTCATCTGACCAGAGAACATTCTTCCAAAACATTTTATGCTTTCTCAGGTAAGTTTTGGCAAACTCCAGCCTGGCTTTTTTATGTCTCGGGGTAAGAAGTGGGGTCTTCCTGGGTATCCTACCATACAGTCCCTTTTCATTTAGACGCCGACGGATAGTACGGGTTGACACTGTTGTACCCTTGGACTGCAGGGCAGCTTGAACTTGTTTGGATGTTAGTCGAGGTTCTTTATCCACCATCTGCACAATCTTGAGTTGAAATCTCTCGTCAATTTTTCTTTTCCATCCACATCTAGGGAGGTTAGCCACAGTGCCATGGGCTTTAAAATTCTTGATGACACTGCGCACGGAAGACACAGGAACATTCAAGTCTTTGGAGATGGACTTGTAGCCTTGAGATTGCTCATGCTTCCTCACAATTTGGTTTCTCAAGTCCTCGGACAGTTCTTTGGTCTTCTTTCTTTTCTCCATGCTCAATATTGTACACACAAGGACACAGGACAGAGGTTGAGTTATCTTTAATCCATGTTAACTGGCTGCAAATGTGATTTAGTTATTGCCAACACCTGTTAGGTGCCACAGGTAAGTTACAGGTGCTGTTAATTACACGAATTAGAGAAGCATCACATAATTTTTCAAACAGTGCCAATACTTTTGTCCACCCCCTTTTTTAGGTTTGGTGCGGAATTGTATCCAATTTGGCTTTAGGACAATTCTTTTTGTGTCTTTTCATTGAAGACAAATTAAATGAAGATAATAATACCAAAGAATTTGTGATTGCAATCATTTTCAGGAAGAAACTGAGTATTACCTGACAGAATTGCAGGGGTGCCAATACTTTTGGCCACCACTGTATATAAAAATGGTACAGCTGAAAATGTCATCTTGTCCTACAAAAAACAAGCCACCATGCAGCTCCGTCAGTGGAAAAATATAAAAATTGTAGCTCTCAGAATAAAGCAATACAAAAATAATGATTTTTTCTATAAAATAGTTTTTATTGTGTAAAAGCGACAAAACATAAAAAAAACTATATAAATGTGGTATCACTGTAATTGTACTTACCCGAAATATAAAGCTGCCTTATCAACTTTGACACATGCCGAATGGCATAAAAAAAGTGAAAAAACAATATTCCTGAATAACTGGATTTTGCTCATTCTGCCTCCCAAAAATCAGAATAGAAAGTGATCAAAAAAGTTTATGTGCTCGAAAATAGTACCAATAAAAACGTCAAGTTGTCACATAAAAAATAAGCCCCCACGTGACTCTTTCGGCCGAAATCTGGAAAAATTATAGCTATCTAAATATGGGGATGCAAAAACTTGCTTTTGCAATAAAAAGCGTCTTTTAGTGTGTGACAGCAGCCTAACATAAAAAACTATATAAATCTGGTATCGCTGTAATCGCACTGACTCGAAGAATAAAGTCAACTAGTCACTTATACAGCATGAAGAATGGCATAAAAAAACAAATAAAACCAATTCTTCACTTGCTGTTGATTTGTTCACTCTGCCTCCCAAAGATCGCAGTAAGGCTTTGCTCATATTTATCCTGCTGAGCGCTTACACTGGGGTTTCCGTGTAAATCTCTGAAATACATGAGTCAGACAGACCCCCACGGCAGAAGATTTCCTATAATGAGGCAGATGGAGACATTGTGGATGCAGTCTGGCCTATGATCCAGCAGTACCCGTCTTTTAGGCGCGCATAAAAGTGCGGTCCGCCACAGTTTTGTGCACTTCTGAAAAGAAGGATACAGCTGAACAGAGATCAGGTGGAGTCCAGAGTAAGTCCGCTGCCACATCATAATGAATGACTCCATCGGGGGTTACATCTGTCACGTCACTCGCAAATTTAGTTGGGAACTTCAAAGTAAGTGCTCAGCGTAGAGAGCGCTGGATAAATGTGATCCAAAATGTTATGTAAAATGTTCCCTATAAAAGCTTCAACTCAATCTACAAAAAAAGCAAGTCCCCACTCAGCTCTATCATCTGTCACCAGAAATATAAGGTGCTTCCACGTTACTGGTTAGTACAAAGGATCTGGAAAAGTGTTATGGCTCCTCTCCGCACAAAAGAAATTCAGCAAATTCTGCTCTCCCAAATCCAAATGCCCCTCTCCCTTCTGAGCCCCAGTGTGCCTAAACTACATTTAGGGTCCACATGTTGGGCATTTCTGAAGCAATGAGAACACGCTTAAATTACGGGTGCATGTCATCAGAAGCATGAGCTGGTCACTACAACATACTGGTCACTACAAAGGCAGTTTGTAATTTTCACTCAGGAACAACCACTACTGCTTGTTTCTGGAAAACACCCATGTAGTCAAAATCGTTACTACACCTGTAGATAAATTCCAAAAGGGGTTTAATTTCCAAAATGGGGTCACTTGAGGGGGGATTCTGCTCTTCTTGCACTTAGGGGCTCTGTATATAGAGTCCGAAAACTATTCTTGGAAAATCTGCTCTCCACAAGGCAAATAGCTCTCAAGGCAAATAGCCACATATGGGGTATTTCTACATTCAGCAGAAATTGTGGGACAAATTTTGGTGCCATTTTTACCCATTTCCCAGTATGAAAATGTAAAATCTGGGGCTAAAACAAAATTTTGGTGGTAAAAATGTAATTATTTTGTCTTCACCGCACAATAGTATAAAATTATGAGACACATCTGTGGTGTCAATATGATCACTTCACCCTTAGATGAATTCATTGATAGGTGTAGTTTGTAAAATGGGGTCACTTATGGGGGGTTCTGCTGTTCTGGCACCTTGGGAGCTTTACCAATGTGACATGGCATACTCAAACCAGTCCAGCAAAATTTGAACTCCAATACGGCGCTTCTTCCCTTCTGAGCTTTGCAAAAGTAGTTTTCAACCACATAAGGGGTATCGCTGTTCTCAGGAGGAATTGCACAACAAATTTTGGGGTCCATTTTCTTCTGCTATCTTTGTGAAAATGAAAAGATTTGAGGCTAAAACAACATTTTTGGGGGATATTTTTTTTGTATTAATTTTCACAGATCAACGTTGCAAAATTCTATGAAGCATCTATGGTCCAAGGTGCTCATCACATGTCTAGATAAATTACATGAGGGGTCTAGTTTCCATAATGGGGTTACTTGTAGGGAGTTTCTACTGTTTATGCGCATCAAGAGCTCTCCAATCGCGACATGACACTCGCAGACAATTGCATCAAAATCTGCATTCCAAAATGTCACTCCTTCCTTTCTGGGCCATGCCGTGCGCCCATACAGTGGTTTTCACCCACATATGGGGAATCTGTGTACTCAGGAGTAATTGCACAACAAATTTTGGGGTCCATTTCCTCCTGATACCTTTGTGAAAATGCAAATTTTGGGGCTAAAAAAAACATCTTTGTGTGAAAAATGTGATTTTTTTATTTTCCCGGATCAACGTTATAACCTTCTGTGAAGCACCTGGGGGTTTAAGGTGCTCATCATACATCTAGATAAGTTTCCTGAGGGGTCTAGTTTCCAAAATGGTGTTACTTGAGGGGGGTTTCCACTGTTAGGCACATTAGGGGATCTCCAAATGCGACATGGCATCCGCTAATTATTCCAGCAAATTTTACATTCAAAAAGTCAAATGGAGCTCCAAGCCCTGCCGTGCGCCCAAACAGTAGTCTTCCCCCACATATTGGCGTACTCAGGAGAAATTTCACAACAAATTGCATGGTGCAATTTCTCCTGTTACACACGTGAAAATGCAATATTTGGGGCTAAAAAACATTTTTGTGGGAAAATGTGATATTTTTATTTTCATTCCTCATCATTATAAACTTCTGTGAAGCATCTGGGGGATCAAGGTGGTCACCACACATCTATATAAGTTCCCTGAGGGTAGTTTCTAGAATGATTACTTGTGGGGGTTTTCCACTGCCTTGGCATGTGACATATCCTCCACTAATGATTTCAGCTAATTTTGACTTCCAAAAAGTCAAATGGCGCACCTTCCCTCCCAAGATATAGATAAGTTCCATGAGGGGTTTACTATGTAAAATGGTGTCACTTGTGGGGGGTTTCCACTGTTTCGGCATATCAGGGGCTATCCAAACACAAGATGGCATCCGCTAATGATTCCAGCTAATTTTTCATTCAAAAAGTCAAATGGCACTCCTTCCCTTATGAGCCCTGTGGTGCACACAAACAGTAGTTTTCTTCCACATATTGGGTATCAGTGTACTCAAGAGAAATCACAAAACAAATTGTATAGTGCATTTTCTTCTGTTACCCTTGTGAAAATAAAAAAATTGAGTCTAATGTAAAAATTTTGTGCAAAAAAGTTAAATGTTCATTTTTTCCTTCCACGTTCCATTAATTCCTGTGTAGCACCTGAAGGGTTAATAAACTTATTGAATGTGGTTTTGAACACCTTGGGGGGTGAAGTTTTTAGTACGGTGTCATATTTTGGGTATTTTCTGTCATATAGACCGCTCAAAGTCACTTCAAATGTGATGTGGTCCCTAAAAAAATTATTTTGTAAATTTTGTAAAAATGAGAAATTGCTGGTCAACTTTTAACCCTTCTATCTTCATAACAAAAAAAAATATGTTTCAAGAATTATGCTCATGTAAAGTAGACATGTGAGAAATATTATTTATTAACTATTTTGTGTTTCATAACTTTCTGATTTAAGGGCAGGATCAGTTGGGATCTGTTGAAGTTTTCCAGAGTTATTACCTCATAAAGTGACACTGGTCAAAATTGATAAAATTGGCCTGACTAGGAAGGTGATCAGGAGCGAAAGGGTTAAATCACCCCCTTTTTGACCCAATAAAAATAAAACAATTAAAGAAATACACATATTTGGTATCACTGTCTTCATAAAAGTCTGATCTATCATAATATAAAATAAATTACTTAGATCGGTAAACGGCGTAACAGAAAAAAAAATCAAAACGGCAGAAAAAACTTTTTTTGTACCTCAACAATGCAATAAAATGCAAATATCAAAACATCATATCTACCACAATGTGGTATCAGTAAAAACATCAACTCAGAATGCAAAAAAATAAGCCCTCATGAAGCACCATATACCGTAAAATGAAAAAGTTACGGGTCTCGAAAAATAGCGGCAAAAGTAAAAAAATAATTTTGTACTTACCTGGAGAATAATATTGCTACGTCAGTTTTACCATATATTGGATATGTTAAATTAAAAAAACAAAACACAATTGTGAAATTGCACGTTTTTTTCCAGCAAAACACAATCCCTAATACAGCAACATTGACAGAAAAATAAAAAGTTATGGCTCTTGGAAGAAGGGGACGAAAAAACTAAAATGAGGAAACGGAAAATGGCCATGGTGTGAAGGGGTTAAAAGCAGTATCCACAATAACATCCAATAATAATATAAACCAATAGAGGCTATATATGTAATAGTTAGGCACTGATAAAACTGGATACAAACAGGGGAACAAGGGATACAATTCAAACAAAATACAAACATAGAAAATAGAACCAGAATAATGACTAATGAGATAATAATAATCCAAAAATTATGGCAAATGCAAAATATGATATGAAGAGGCAATATTATAATTATATATACAGTATAATTCATACCCACCACATATACCAGACAGTGTAATAATGGTAAAATATGTTATATAAACCCATTTAGAGTCATATAACCATGTATTCCAATGTCACAGTATGATAAAATAAAGTGCAAATGCATATGTATTGTAAAAAATATATACCGTATATTGCGGGTTATAAGACGGACCTGACTATAAGACGCACCTCAAATTTTGGGATGGAAAATAGAAAAAAAACTTTTTTTAAATAAAATGGTAATGTGTCTTATAATCCATCTTAATGGCAGCTTACCTGGGGCACGGCAGTGATGGAGATGAGTCACAGGAGGCCGACGGCGGTGGGAGGAGTGGGGCGATGCTGCGGTACCTGGGTGCTCATTAGATGCCGGTGAGCAAAATCACCTTTTCCATTCAGTTCCCTGCGGGGGACTTTGGAGAAAATGGCCCCTGAAGATGGTGCGTGAGCAGATTGAGATCTCGGGAGATGAGATCTCGTCTCTCAAGATCTCGTCTTCGAGAACTGAAGCCCACCACAGGGAACTGAATTGAAAAGGGGACCCTGCTCACCAGTGCTGACATCTAAGGAGCACTCCGGCTGCTGTCACCGGCCTCCTGAAGCAGCGACCCTGCCTCCTGTGATCCACTGCCGCCGATCCCTCCAGTAAGCTCACTTCGGGTTATAAGACGCACCCCCATTTTCTATCTAAATTTGGAGAAAAAAAGTATGTCTTATAATCCGAAAAATACGATATATGAAATGCAATATAGTAGGATAAATAAATAAAAAATATCAGACCAAAAGATATGGGTCCAAGACCCAGAGAGCAGTGACAGCTGGAGGTATCAGTGGAAATACACCCTCATAGGTATTACTGATCAAGCCAGCTTCATCAGGGGAGGAAAAAAACAGGTCACTATACCTGGCAGACTTGGAAATCATTGATCTCTGGTTGCCATGACAATCATAAGCATCCCGCAATGGCATTGTGTCGATGTCTATGGAGTGAAAGTGGAAGCTTTTTTTCTTTCAAAACCATCTGCATGCCATGGTCATTATTTACCACATTATTTTAAAGGTTAAACAGCCATTGCAGCAGGGTGTCAGCTAGAATATACTGCTGACATCTACTTCTGTTGGTGCCTGCTCTGCTTTTGAGCCAGCTCAAACATCATGCCGTACATGTAGAAAGCTTTGCTGGAACTCCTTGGCCTTTGTGACATGTATATATCAGATATTGTGAAGAAAAAATTAATAAAACATAAAAAATTACACTATACTATCGCTGTTTCTGTACCACAGTAAAGTTTCACCTGTGACATAAAAAAGGGAAACAGATGGTTTTGACCTAATACAGGGACAATTTTTGTGATTTGCTTTATAGGAGAATTCCCATTTTTCTAAAACGAATCTGTCAGCAGGTTTTTGTTATGTAATCTGAAGGCAGCATGAAGAAGGGGCTGAGAAACTGATTTCAGTGGGCTGTGTGATGTTCTTTTAATACAATTAGTGCTTTATTAGCAGAAGATTATCACTACAGGACTAGCTGCCCACATGCTTCCTGGTCCAACCACATCCTCCACCACCGATTAGCAGCTTAATGTCAATATACAATATACATAGAAAGCTGTGGTGTGGTAGAGGTCAACTTTCTGAGCTCTGGTAAATCTACAGCAGAGAGAAGTCTGATTGTATCACAACTGCTGCACCCAGTAAAGTATGTGATACATCACTGGAATCAGGGTCTTTTTCCCTACATAATGCTTTCAAAAGAGGTAGCAAAAATTTGTTGACAGAATCTCTTTAAATGATAGTATATCACTGGGGTATGCAATGACTTTATATTTTGTGGGGATCGGACTTCTGGGACCCCCCAATAGTCCTCATCATATGAAAAAGCATACTGAGGTGAACTATTTACATATGAAATGTAATGGTCCATGTGTCTGAAATAAGAAAATTGTATTAAGACTCTTTTTAAGGGACAAGAACTAATGTGAGTGATGTCAATCGAATACAGTGCTGCAGAAAATCTTGGTGTTATTTAAGAAGTAGGAAAAAAAAAAAAAAATAATAATAATAATAACAACAACATTTCCCTTATCATGCTTGATTTTGAATATTGATGACATTATATAAATAGATAGAATTATGATATCTTTATAATAAACCAATATTATTTTATGAATATAAATTTACTTTTTATTTCAAGTTACTCAAAAAATGAATTAATTTATAGTTTCATGATTTTATATGTACAGTATAAATACATATATATATATATATATATATATATATATATATATATATATACGTAGCAAAGTATTAAAAGTTTTCTGGATTTGTTCTTAAATGGCAATATGTACATCAATGTTATATGCTAATGAGCTATTAAAACTAAGAGTACCAGGTTCAAAACAGAAAATGTAATTAGGTTTTGAGACCTTATCCTGAGTAGCACAATTGTACACTATTCACTTTATTATTCTGTAAGGGATTTATATATTTTTCAAGTGTCATCATCAAATTATTCATTTGGAAAGCTAACCATATGAATATGTTATATCAGAGGAAGCAGATGTTCTAATCATGTAATGACTAGTAGAACACAAAAGTGATTTTCTCAATATTTCAGCATTTCATTGTCCATTTTAATGTAATGGGTAGTTATGATACCGTTATATGAAAGACTAACAACCATTGATTCTGCTATCAACATGTGCATTAGTCTTTTTTTAGGAAAACTAAGCAGAACAGAAAATGAGAGCCCAGACGTGACATTTCATAAATTGTCCCCTTTTGTAGGACCAGCCAAGAATACAATAGTCAGTTCACGCAATATAACTTTTAATTCCCTTGAACTTCATCTTCTCACTGCTCTTGTATTGCTTCTAAATAAACAGAAGGAGGATAATAATTGGTTGTATTTTTCTTAATCCAGTGAACATTGAAAAATTCCCACAGCTTTTGGCTTTACACACTGTGAATTCCTCCAGATAGTGTGACATTTTTATAACAAACCAATATTATTTTCAGAATATAAATTTACATTTTATTTCTATTCACCCCCATAAAAGAGAATTGTTTTATGAAGTTATAACTTTTGAAACACTTTTCTGAACAGAAACTTTTCATGATTCCGATATCCGTTAAATACTTTAACCGCTTCCGCCGAATAAAGCCCTTCAAATACACTTAAGGCTTACGAAGGATGAAGAGACACACATTTCTTTATAAGTACATCAATCTTTACTTGGAGATCAATGAAAGCATTGTGATAATAGGCAGTTACAAATTAAAGTGTTTGATAAATCATTCCAGCTTAATTTTATTCTCTGTCAAACAATCCATCATTAATAATAATAAGTCATTCAGCAGCTCTTTTATAGAAAACCTTTTTATGTTTTCATTTTTATACCAGAAAGATTAGCAGTGGCTTCAAATTCTAGAATTCCGAGAGAAAGTGATTTCTAGTGTTCTATAGAAATGACAGAAGGATATCTTCTTTTTAGAGATCTATTGTCTTCTTAGACACAAGATGTAAAATTTCCAAAATGTGAAGACTTCTAGCTAATAAGTGGCAGTGATTAAATCTTGACAGGAAGTCATGAAATGTCACATAATCAAATCAAAGCATAACTGACTAACGCAATTAAAATTTACATAAGGAAAAAATGATATTTCTCTAAACAAAGACTCTTAAAGGGTTTGTCCATCTTAACAGGCTTAAGTGCCCTACATAATATATAAAAAGACACATACTGTGCACAGCATTTGTGATAAAAATGACTGGGTGCAGTAGTTGTGCTGCAATCAGAGTTTTCAGATGTAGCATGTAGCACAGATCAGAAAGCTGCCACATAACTGATTATCAGCTTTCTATGTATATTAACAGTAAGCTGCTAATCAGTGCTGGTGGCGCAGTTGGACCAGGAGGCACGTGGGCACTTAGTCCGGGCAGTGGTACTCTCCAGCTGATAAAACACTCATTGTATTGGAACAGCAGCACACAGCCTAGTAAGTGATACATCACTGAAATCAATATCTCTACCCCTACCTAATGGTGTTCTCACATTACAGACTGAAAAACGGCTGACAGATTCCCCTTAAGCAGTTAAGAAGGGATTGTCCAATAGTGGCCTACTCATTTAACCAAAAGCCTCTCTGAGTTGGGGGGAAGAAGAATGTTTGAATATATACCAAATTTCATTTCAGATCACAATTTAGCATTTTAAGCAAAAGAAAATGTACTATTGGGACCAGTATCTAAAGACATAGTGTTCTTGCTTTTCCTTCTGGAAAAAAAGGCTAGCAGATAGCAAATCTCATCTATATGTTCCACTTTTTACACAGATTTCATACAGGGCCCCCATTGCTTTGATCACCCCAGAATTTGATTCTAAATGAGCTTTTGTCAGATCTATTGTCTAAATTAAAAGTATTATTCTGAACCTCATATTTCTGTACTGAAAGGTGAGAGGAGCTGCTGAGATGAAAATACAGTTCATATGACAAAAGTTACATCAATACAGCTCTATATAGTACACAATATATATATTTATTTTTATTTATTTTACTCACTTATATTGTGCCATTAATTCCACAGCGCCTTACAGACATTATGGGCACTGTCCGTATTGGGGCTCACAATCTAATGTAAAACCATTTTCCTTCTAATCAACATAATGTAAATGATATGTTACATATTGTTTGGCTTAATTTGAAACTTATATTAATACAGAGAGAATGTATGTCTATGCATATATTATACAGTGTATCGCTGCTAAATGTCACTAATAATAATTAGGAATAAGCTTGCTTGACGCAAGTAATTATTAACAGCAGAAACTGGGCGATGAAGCAGGAAGGATGAGAGCAAACCACAGAGGAATTCATCTAATCTAATATAATATGATTAATATACTTTTTATATAAAACATTCAGCATTATACAAATAACAACCTTGTGGAGCATTTCTTGAGCATTTTCTCTAATAAACAGATCTGTTGTTGGTTGTTTATTTTGAGTGTATGATTAGATGAACGTTGGTCGAGCCCACCAGTATCGACAGTCTAATGTGCATGGTGGCCATTCTCCGACATATGATGTTGGGGGAAAGTAGAATCTGACATGTCTGATTTTAGAGATAAGCCTCCAGAAGAGTCTGGCAGTGGCTTTGTCACAGAGAACACCAAAGCACACAGGTGAACTGAGGGTTCCTGTGTATGGGGAGATAGTTATCTGCCAAACAATAGTTCAGGTGACAGCTATTTATTTTATATGAAAGGGGAGGGATGGCTTTTCCTTTTTAGCAGATCTGTTGGCTTTTTGTTGAGTATTCACTTTATTTATCAGCAGATCGATTAGCTTTTTGTTTTATATTAATTTGAAAAAATACATAGTTAAAATTTTGAACTTGCACCCGATACAATATTTTCATTGTGTTCTTCAAGATGAAACCTAGTGACCGTAGATAGTGATTTATATAATTCATTCTCTTATATCCTGCTGTAATAGTTCACAGATGTTCTTCTCAGAATTTAGAAAGTTCTTATTCTTAGAGAGAATGGACTTTGCGGAGCAAAAGTTATCACCAAGATAAGAGGCATACCTTGGTCACACACTGTGAAGTTCAGCATACACATTAGATTAAAGTCTACTGAACCAACAAATATCAATGGAATTGGCAGACAATCTAATAGGGTAATTCCCACTTTTACCAGACAGATGATGTTGGGGGAGAGAAGGCTCTGGCGTGCTGAATTTCTGCTGCCAAATATTTTGAAGAACATATGCCAGCGCAAGTGTTCCTGTAGAGCAGGGGGGGGAATCTTTCCTACTAGGGACCACTTGGATATTTATACCATCATTGGGGGCCGTACAAAATTATCAGCTTTAAATTTATCCTGCTATATTTAGTCTTTTAATTAACTCACCCCTAATGTGATGGCTAGAGCTGCTTCTCCTTGGTATGCCGTGTGGTCTGGAGCATAGTCGACTTATTGAGATGAATTTTGTAAATAACTCTCAGCAGTAAGTTCTGAACACATATGCATATTACACTACATATCTCCTCACAATGGAAATTCATCACTGATCATGAAACATTTAAAGAAATCAAGCATTGGGAGGTCTACAGTATACATAACATCAAAGACACTGATACTGCTGTATACACAACACATAGGAGACAGTGAGACTGCTGTATATACATCACATAGGAGACAATGGTACTGGAAAATATATATTACATTACACAGGAGATGCTAGAACTGGAGCATGTACATCATAGGAGGTGCTGCAGCATATACTGTACATCACAGGAGACACTGGGGTATATACATCACAGGATGGACAGGGGCACATACAGTCATGGCCAAAAGTTTTGGAACCCTTGAAATAGTTCCTGAAAATGAAGTATTTTTCCCAGAAAATTATTGCAATTACACATGTTTTGTTATACACATGTTTATTTCCTTTGTATGTTTTGGAACAACACAAAACTGAGAAAAATAGGCAAAGTGGACATAATTTCATACAAATTCTCAAAAATGGACCAGACACAGTTGTTGGCACCCTCAACTTAATATTTGATTGCACACCCTTTGGAATAAATAACTCCAATCAATCGCTTCCTATAACTATCAACAAGCTTTTTACACCTCTCAACTGAAATTTTGGACCACTCTTCTTTTGCAAACTGCTCCAGGTCTCTCATATTTGAAGGGTGCCTTCTCCCAACAGCAATTCTAAGATCTCTCCATATGTGTTGAATGGGATCTAGATCCGGACTCCTTGCTGGTCACTTCAGAACCCTCCAGCGCTCTCTTTCCATGCATTTCTGGGTGTTTCTTGAAGTACAGTATGTTTGGGGTCATTGTCCAGCTGGAAGGACCTAGGATGCAAACACAGCTTTCTGACACTGGGCACTACATTGAAACCCAAAATCCTTTGATAATATTTAGATTTCATGATGCTTTGCACACAATCAAGACACCCAGTGCCACAGGGGGCAAAACAACCCCTAAACTTCTTTGGAACTTCACCATATCTGACTGTAGGTACTGTGTTCTTTTCTTTGTAAGCCTCATTCCGTTTTCAGTAAACAGTAAAATGATGTCCTTTACCAAAAAGCTCTATCTTTGTTTCATCTGTCCAAAAGACGGATTTTGGCTTACTCAATGTACATTTTGGCAAAACTGCAGTCTAACTATTTTATGTCTCTATGTCTTCAGTGGGGTCCTCCTGGGTTTCCTGACATAGTGTTTAATTTCATTCAAATGTCAACAGATAGTTTGCGCAGACATTGATGCACTCTGAGCCTGTATGACACCTTGAATTTCTTTGGAACGTGATTGGGGCTGCTTATGCACCATCAGAACTATCCTGTGTTGCAACCTTTCATCAATTTTTCTCTGCCATCCATGTTCAGGGAGATTAGCTACAGTGCCATGGGTTGAAAATTTCTTGATTATGTTGATCTTTATGGACAAAAGGAACATGAAGATCTCTGGAGATGAACTTGTAACCTTGAGATTGTTGATCTTTTTCAACAATTTTAGTTCTCAAGTCCTTAGATGGTTATCTTCTTCTCTTTCTGTTCTCTATGCTTGGTGTGGCACACACAGACACACAATGCAAAGATTGAGTCAACTTCTTCCCTTTTTATCTGGTTTCAGATGTTATTTAAATATTGCCTGCACCTGTTACTTGCCACAGGTGAGTTTGAGCGAGAATCACATGCTTGAAACAAAATTGTTTATATACTATTTTGGAAAGGTGCCAACAATTTTGTCCAGCCCATTTTGGGGGTTTTGTGTGAAATTACATCCAATTTGACCTTTTTTGTCAGTTTTTTTTTGTTGTTCCAAAATACACAAAAGAAATAAACATGTATATAACAAAACTTGAGTAATTGCAACAATTTTCTGGAAGAAATATTTAGTTTTTTGGAACAATTTCAAGGGTGCCAACACTTTGTGGAGCTGCCATTGCTGTCGTCGTTGGTACTGGAGCACGCTGACTCCACCCTCAAAGTACGTCCTGATATTTTCACTGCCCAGGGTCAGAACATAATCCTTCATTGCTTGAGCCACAATGTCCAGTAGTGGAAAGGACATTGCGGGCCATTCACGGCCCGCAGGCCAGATGTCTCCCACCTTGCTGTAGAGAGTGTCAAGAGAGATAGTTGATAGCTTTCTAAAGTGTATTAACCCCTTAAAGTACAGGGTACAAACAAAACAATACAATATAGTCAGGATTTATCCAGGGCCTTAATTATAAAGTGAGTGTACAAAGGCTCAAAAATCAACTGTAAGAATACTTTTCATCTTGCAGACGAAACATTGTGCCAAAGTCACCAAAAACATATAGACAGGACACAAAAAAGTACTGTATTTTTCGGACTATAAGATGCACCAGACCATAAGACACACCCCAAACTTTGGGGTGGAAAATAGCAAAAAAATATTTTTTATAAGATGGGGGTCCATCTTATAGTCTGAATAAGTATCTTACCTGAGGGGCTGTGGAGCGGGGGTCACAGAAGGCGAAGCCGGTGCTCCAGCAGCGGGGAGTTGCGGTGGAGCAGGATTGCAGGGCCCTCCGTTCCCTCCCTCAGGAACTCGGCGGCTGCAGCAGAAGTGGTGAAATGCTGCGGGGCCAGTGTCATGCTGCGGGGCCGGTGGCAGAGCGGCGTGGCAGAGCTTTCCGGGGGCCGAGGCCATGTTCCTGAAGCTGTGATCTACAGGAAATGGCCACCTGAACTCCCAGTCTGTGCATGCGCCGGCTCGGGCGGCCATTTCCCTGAAGATCATGGCTTCAGGTAGATGACTGTGCCCACCGGAAAGCCGCGCACACCTCTTCTTCTGCTGCTGCCGCTGGGTTCCTGAAGGAGGGAGGGAACGGAAAGCCTTGCGATACCGCTCCACCATAACCGCAACTATCCAGTACAGTGACATTCAGACCATAAGACGCACCCTCCATTTTCCACCCAAATTTAGGGGGAAAAAAGTGTGTCTTATAGTCTGAAAAATACGGTAAGATAGTAATACTATCATAAGAAACTGTCTTTGTGCCTATGATACATGTAGATAGTCCCCCATTGTTTATTTGACCACATTCAACACTAGTGGACATGCACCACCTGGTTACATCTAATGGATAAGAGGAGATTATGGTCCCTGCAGCCTGTGCACTATTTTGAAAAAAAAATGCAAAATACTTCAAAAAATGCTTTTCTTAAGTATGTAAGTAAGATTTAATATTGCAGCAGAAGCCAAGCCATAAAGTTAGTCTGTGAGATGATTTCTGTGTAGCATACTAATAGTATCCCGAAATAGGGCTTGGACATCCCTTTCAGGATATGTAACTTTTATTACTGTATTTGGCCCCCTTATATTGCTCTAAGCGCTGGACAAATTTATTGCCGCGAGCCGGCAAGTCAAGCATATGTTAATGCTTAATAAATATTTACCCCTTTCCCCGCCCATAATCGTGCTCACCCCTCCCGGCCGGCTTTACTGATTCAGTCAGACTGCTGTGCTACTTGGGCGAGGATCGCATCGCAATCCTAGGGCTGGCATCTGCTCTCCTAATCTGAGTGTGACAGCATGTATTTCTATACAGCTGTCACTCTCAGAACAGGGGAGCAGATGGCCAGTCCGAGGATTGCGTGCAATCCTCGCCCATGTAACACAGCAGTCTAACTGTATCGGGCCGGGAGGGGCTGGTGGGATTATGGGTGGGGAAGAAGTGAATATTCATTAAGCATTTACATATGCTTGATTTAGCGCATGACAATAAAATTGTCCAGTGCTTAGAGCAATACAACGGGGCCATGTGCAGCAATAAAAGTTACATATCCTGAAGGGGCAGCCCGAGCCCTATTTCAGGATACTATTAGTATACTACACACAAATCACCTGACAGATTCCCTTTGAGAATGTAACACTGGGAACCCTGGGCTACTTATTCCAGAACTTTACCCACCATAACATGAGTAGTCTAATTTGTTTTCACAAGCAGTGCTATAGTAAGTAACCTGTACACATTTTTTGTATTCTGTGAAATCTATGTACCTTGTATATATTTTACATATTTGCTAATGCTTGATATATGGAAATTATTATATTTTCTTTTTGACCCGTTCACCCCTAGAAAGGGTATTTTTTCTTCTTGACTATATCTTTTTGTTTTTGTTTAGACTGTTGAATAAAAAAAATCTGGAATGTCAAGGTAGCGTGAGAAGGAAATCTTATCTATGACATCACTGGTAGAGATTAGCAAATATTTTGAAATATGAATTCACTAGCTTCATTTTTTACAAAATTTGATTTGCAGCTAATTAATTTATGGCAAATTGCAAGATCTTTAATTGCACTGAAAGGCTTGTGTACTACTCTTAGGTCTTCTAGGACTGTGTCCAACTAATTTTAAGCTCTTTAACGATATCATAGTATTAGTAATGTCAAAGTTATTTCAACTTAAATGGCTATGAGGAAGCAGATGTTAACTGTTCTTCACCTCTGTGCTGTCATACAGTATCTGTAGAATTTAGCTCACTATTAATGGCTTTCTCTCTCAATTCTATTCCTAAGCTGAGACATCTTTTCAATATCCAGATTCACCACAAAATGGCTGCTGCATTCCCTGCCCCTGCATTTATACAGGCTTTGATACTCCCATCTGCCCAGCCTCATCTGAGGTCATAGAAGCCTTATCTGGCTGACGCAATATTCTGCAATGTTTAAAGTGGCAGTAGTCATAAATCAAATTGAAAATTGTTTACATTTCTGGGTCCTGCAAATACCTAAAAAATCGACACAAATTTAATGTTCATCAAATAGATTCACTAATCTCTAAGCAGTGGATATCATAGGAACACACGAATGAAAAACATATTAGAAGTACAATATTTTGGAACAAAGAGCAGCATTTTTATAAATCTTAATTAGAATATTACCAGATTTCCATGGCAACTCCCAATTTACAAGCATGATTCCAAAATTTGTGAGCACAATGTTCTCAGAAAGAACTGTGCTTCTTATTGATGAGCAAAGCACTTAATAGATCAGTTCCCAATGAGGTAAGAGTAATCATAGGCAGTTCAGGACAACTTGACCAGTGTCTATTACTGTTGTGAAATAAAGTATAATTTGATATTAGATTTTGAATTTTTACTAGATATGCTCTGTCTCTTTCTGCTTTAAAGTGATACATTCAGGTATGTACTATGAGCCATGAAAATCATAGATTTGATGAAGAATTCACTGTTTTGGTGCAGAAAACATTTCTTTGCAATAAAATGTCTAAAAGCAACACTGTAATCTTCACATTCTTGAAATAGGGTAGGGCATCAAGATTCCGCAGCACCTATAGTTATCATAGGAGATATGCCCATTCCAAACGTGAACGAAGTATGCACATAATCATCAGCCTACATCTCTCACATAAAGACATAGCTCTAAAGTGCTGTTCGCTTAAAGTTAACCTACCATGAGAATTATACACCTGAAACTAATGACATCTACAGTACAGACCAAAAGTTTGGACACACCTTCTCATTTAAAGATTTTTCTGTATTTTCATGACTATGAAAATTGTACATTCAAACTGAAGGCATCAGAACTATGAATTAACACATGTGGAATTATATACTTAACAAAAAAGTGTGAAACAACTGAAAATATGTCTTATATTCTTGGTTCTTCAAAGTAGCCACCTTTTGCTTTGATGACTGCTTTGCACACTCTTGGCATTCTCTTGATGAGCTTCAAGAGGTAGTCACCGGAAATGGTTTTCACTTCACAGGTGTGCCCTGTCAGGTTTAATAAGTGGGATTTCTTGCCTTATAAATGGGGTTGGGACCATCAGTTGTGTTGTGCAGAAGTCAGGTGGATACACAGCTGATAGTCCTACTGAATAGACTGTTAGAATTTGTATTATGGCAAGAAAAAGCAGCTAAGTAAAGAAAAATGAGTGGCCATCATTACTTTAAGAAATGAAGGTCAGTCAGTCCGAAAAATTGGGCAAACTTTGAAAGTGTCCCCAAGTGCTGTTGCAAAAACCATCAAGCGCTACAAAGAAACTGGCTCACATGAGGACCGCCCCAGGAAAGGAAGACCAAGAGTCACCTCTGCTTCTGAGGATAAGGTTATCCGAGTCACCAGCCTCAGAAATCGCAGGTTAACAGCAGCTCAGATTAGAGACCAGGTCAATGCCACACAGAGTTCTAGCAGCAGACACATCTCTGCAACAACTGTTAAGAGGAGACTTTGTGCAGCAGGCCTTCATGGTAAAATAGCTGCTAGGAAACCACTGCTAAGGACAGGCAACAAGCAGAAGAGACTTGTTTGGGCTAAAGAACACAAGGAATGGACATTAGACCAGTGGAAATCTGTGCTTTGGTCTGATGAGTCCAAATTTGATATCTTTTGTTCCAACAACCGTGTCTTTGTGCGACGCAGAAAAGGTGAACGGATGGACTCTACATGGCTGGTTCCCACCGTGAAGCATGGAGGAGGAGGTGTGATGGTGTGGAGGTGCTTTGCTGGTGACACTGTTGGGGATTGAAGGCATACTGAATCAGCATGGCTACCACAGCATCTTGCAGCGGCATGCTATTCCATCCGGGTTTACGTTTAGTTGGACCATCATTTATTTTTCAACAGGACAATGACCCCAAACACACCTCCAGGCTGTGTATTTGACCAAGAAGGAGCGTGATGGGGTGCTACGCCAGATGACCTTGCCTCCACAGTCACCAGACCTGAACCCAATCGAGATGATTTGGGGTGAGCTGGACCACAGAGTGAAGGAAAACGGGCCAACAAGTGCTAAGCATCTCTGGGAACTCCTTCAAGATTGTTGGAAGACCATTTCCGGTGACTACCTCTTGAAGCTCATCAAGAGAAAGCCAAGAGTGTGCAAAGCAGTCATCAAAGCAAAAGGTGGCTACTTTGAAGAACCTAGAATATAAGACATATTTTCACTTGTTTCACAGTTTTTTGTTAAGTATATAATTCCACATGTGTTAATTCATAGTTTTGATGCCTTCAGTGTGAATGTACAATTTTCAAAGTCATGAAAATACAGAAAAATCTTTAAATGAGAAGGTGTGTCCAAACTTTTGGTCTGTACTGTATGTACAGGTTCTTTCATGTTGATTCAACCCCTACCTGACTGCAGAAATTCATTTTGCAATTTCTGAGAAATCCAGCGTTAGAATAGTATGCAATTAAATCACAAGTGCTTTGGGGTGGGACAGTGCATTGACACCCTTCCTGCGGTGACCAGAAAAATGGGCAAAAGAAAAATACCTGCAGGAAAAATGTCCACAGAAAAAAGCCCACAGCCATGAATGCCCACAGGAAAATTGCCCATAAGGAAAGTTGCCCACACAGAAGATTGCCCACCCGTAAAAGTGCCCACATGGACAAAATGACAACATTTATCAACCCGCCCAAGACCTGTAATATGTTAGATCGCTCCGGAGTCTATGTACAATGTGACCCCGGCTGTACCGATATAACATTATTATCACCTCCCCCCCGACCTATAACATGTAAAATAGCTCCGGAGCCGATGTACAGTGTGACTACAGCTGTACTGGCATGTGCCCAATTTTCTATGTGTGAATACAGCCTTAGCCCTCTTTAACCCCTTCATGGTGCGGCCAGTTTCCATTTTTGCGTTTCCTTTGCTTCCTCCCCTTCTTCCCAGAGCCATAACTCTTTTATTTTTTTGTTCACATTGACATATGAGGACTTGTTTTATGCAGGACAAGTTGTAGTTTTGAATGACATCATTTATTTTACCACATAATGTACTGGAAAATGGGAAATAAATTTCAAGTGCAGTGAAATTGTGAAAAAAATGTAATTCTGACATTGTTTTTTTGGGAATTGTTTTTACGATGTACATTTTGTGGTAAAAATGAGCATGCAATATAATTCTCCTCATCAATGCAATTATAGTGATACACAACATGTCCAGTTTTTTTTATTATTTTAGTGGTGAAAAAAATTAGAAGTTTGCAAAAAAAAAATTGTGGGGTTTGTGTCATCATTTTCTAAAACATTTTTATTTTTCTGTCGATGGAGCTCTGTGATGGCTCATTGTTTTCAGAGTGAGACAATGTTTTTATTAGTACCATTTTTGGATAGATATTACTTTTTGATTACTTGTTACAGCCTTTTTTGTAGAATTGCGGCAACCAAAAACACTTAACTTTGGCATTCTTGAAGTTTTTCAGTTTACGGTGTTTACTCATCAGATTGCACTACATACAGCAATACTCTGTATATAGCAGAAATCATGGTCTCATTTGAAGCCCGGCCACAGTCATTATTTCAAAGGAGCTCCGTAATGACAGGCACGGGGGTCATCAGCTGACCCCTGGCTGTCATGACAATGCAGCGGAAGTCTACGATCACATCACGGGCGCTGATGGGTGGAGAAAATAACACACGAGTGCACGTAAGCATGAGTAAAATGCCGCTATATTGACAGCGTCATTTAACAGGTTAAGAATCGTGGGTGGACCACTGTTCTACCCGCGATTTTTAGCGGCAGGTCCTGTCTGTAATACACAGCCATCATCTGCTAGGTATGGGACGTGCTCTCTGTGGGAGTCCGCTCCATACACCTGCTTCCGACATGAGGCATGCATGTACAGCGAATGTTGTGAGGGGGTTAATAAACTGTTCTGATAAACTGTTATGTTGTCCATGTGGGCAATTTTCCGTGTGGGCAATTTTCCATGTGAGCAATTTTCCATGTGGGCAATTTTCTATATGGGCAACTTTCCTTTTGGCAATTTTCCTATGGGCATTTTTCCTCTGGCCATTTTTCATGAAACCCTTTCTTGCCCTTCCTCTGTATTTCCCACCCACCACCTGAGTCCTGACTGACAGGTAACTCTTGTTTCACTCATTTACCTCCCCTTGCCTGATACTGACACTTCTTCACTGCTACTCATTCCTACACACCTTGTATCCTCAGTTGGGGGCTTCTCATTCGCAGATTGAAGCACTGGGTCCAGAGACATAATGAGAACCTTACTGCGCATATGAGATCTTGGTCTGGAGAGGCAGGTTATTGCAAAATGAGTGACCTGTCAGTAAGGCACAGGAGGAAGGTGGCAGGTGGGGATTAGGGAGAGAGTGCTGCAAGATTTCAATGAACAGTAGATGAATATAGCTGGGTCCTATTGGGTTCTACTAGTGATGAGTGAGCATGTTCTGTTAACACTTTCGGCGAGCATGCATGGTTGCTCGCCGAGCATCTTCAGCGTGCTCAGATGTTATGCTTAAGTCACTCCGTGCTCATGATTTGAAACTGTTTGACAGCTTTAATACATGTGAGGAATGCCTGTTTCTTAGGCATTCCTCACATGTATTAAAGCTGTCAAACAGTCCCAAATCATGAGCACGGAGTGACTAAAACATAACACCCGAGCACGCTGAAGATACTCAGAATACACCCGAGCATGCTCATAAATCTCGAGTAATGAGCATGCTCGCTCAACACTAGTTTCTACCAGTTCTGAGCTGATGTCACTGCTGGACGTCTTTTAAGGAAAGTAAGCATGATGTGTCTGTGCTGCACCAAGCTTCTTTAGCCAACCACTATGTCTACAGTACTTAACTTTGCCCATTTCTTGGTGCTCTTTCAAAAGAACTTGAAAAACACATCTTGAAACACCAGTCTGCTTTAAAATCTTTTGCTGGGACAAACATTGCTGATGCAGTATACAGTGCTGCTCACCATTATTGGCACTCCTTCATTTTTTTCATAGACAGTACAATATCTTCATAAATAAATGGAAATGTACCAAAGTTATATCCTCAGGATTTTTTAATTAATGGTCCAAAGTAATACAACAATAAAACATTGTTTTTCAACTTACATGTTTTAATTTCAATGAAAAAAAAACAGAATAAACAGCATGTGCAGCAATAAAGGCATCCCTAATTAATACTTGGTTGCAAACCCTTTGGCATTGCTGACAGCCTCCAAACGTTTCTTGTAGCTATCTATAAGCTTCTTGCACTTCTCAGCTGGAATTTTCTCCCACTCTTCCTTTGCACTTTGTTCAAGCGCTTGAATGTTTGCAGGGTTCTTTTTCCCAATAGTATATTTAAGCTCACCCCAAAGATTTTCAATGGGATTGAGGTCAGGACTCATTGCTGGCCATTTTAAATTGTCCATTTTTTCTTTTTCAACCATTCCTGTGTACATTTGAATGTGTGCTTTGGGTCATTGTCTTTCTGGAGGACCCATGATCTTCGACTCAAGCCAAGTTTTCTTACACAGGGTAGGACATTTCACTCTAAAATCTCTTGATAATTCTCTGATTTCATGATTCCTGTAAAATGGTCAAGGCCTCCAGTACCAGACGCAGCAAAGCAAACCCACAGCATTTTAGATCCTCCACCATGCTTAACTGTTGGTAAGGTGTTCTTTTCCTTATAAGCTTTATTGCGCTATCTGTAAACAAACTGTTGCTTTGCATTTCCTTCATTGCCAAAAAGCTTTATTTTTGTTTCATCTGTCCATAGAAAATGTTCAATGTTCCCAGAAGGATTGTTGGTGAATCAGTTATTCCTTTTTATGCCTTTTCTGTAGCAATGGTTTCTTTCTTGGCCTTCACCCATAAAGCTCTGCTTGGTTTAGTGTACTTCCTGAAACCATGAAACCAGACTGTTCCAGGTTAGCCTTGAAGGCCTTTGGATGTTTGATGTGGTGTTTTCTCCACCATTTGCACCAACCTTTGAAGACATCTCATGTCAATTTTCTTCTTTCCCCCACTTCGAGGGAAGTTCTTGACAGTTCCATGCTTGGCAAATTTCTCAACAACATTGCACACTGTTGAAACTGGGATAACAAGGTCTTTGGATATGGCCTTATACCCTTTGGAAGTCTTGTGTTTGCAGCTCTGATGTCCTCAGACAGCTCCTTTGTCTTCACCTTGGTGACAAAGGAACAGGGCCTACCATGTGGCTTTTTAAAACACTGAAATCATCATTCTTTGGCTAATTCTTGTCACATGGGCACCGACAATTAATCACAGGTGAATCTCTTTTGTGATTTACCACAGGCGAGTGTAAATGTGTTTCTATATTAGATTAATGTAAAGGATGCCAATACCAGTGACACATCAAGCTTTAGGTTTTTCAATTTTTCCCTCCCATTGTTTTGCTTTAAATCATTGTTTATCATTTGCTCTTTTGTATTTAATACGAGTGCTGAGTTCTATACAAAAAAACTGTTTCCCTTGATTCTTTTTTTGAGGAGATATTTCACATTATGTACTTAAACTTCATGGGTGCCAATAAAGATGAGCAGGACTGTAAATACCTTGTGTCTGGTCGCTGTGCTTATTCTTGCATGGCATATAACCTGTGACATGAACGAAGAAGTAGCCCTGGATGATATGGCCTCCACAGAGTCTTGATCTCAACATCATTGAGCCTGTCTGAGATTACATGAAGAAATTGAAAGCTTTGCGGAAGCCTACATCCACAGAATATCAAATATTAGTTTTTAAATGTAACTAGAATAATTGATGCTGTTTTAATAGCAAAGGGTGTAAAGCATGCTCACATCAAATATTAAATTAATTTCGTTTTCTCTTTTGATTACTCACTTTGAATTTTTTTTAATTTATAAAAATAAACTAACAACACTTTTATTCTTGAAAGCATTCTTTGACTAATTTTTCCCATTAACTGCCTAAACCTTTTGCACCATACTGTATACATGTGTATATATACATTACACACAGTACATATTTTGCAAAAAACATAACCTTTCAGCATTCTGATTTGTTATATTAAAGGGAACCTTACTTCCCGCCCGCTGCCCTGGATTGACAAGTCTCTTTTAAAGTATTTTTTTCTATGAAACGCTGCAGCATTTCCGAGTCAAGCATACATGGCTAAGATCACACAGCCAGTGCCTGATACATGCTGCCCATGGATCAGCATGGTTCCGTTTAAGTAAATATCAATATCAATAGAGATAGATCTTTTTTGCAGACAAAGAATCAATTTTGTAGTATATGCTGGTGCTTAAATCAAGCATTGTGACACAGCAAGAACAAAAACTATTAGAAATAGTTAACATTTCAATAATATTCTGCTCATGGGGTGCATTAGTGAATGACCCTATTGCAAGCTGATGGGGATATTGTAATCAGATGCATAGAAAAATGTTTGCTTTTTGCTTCCAAGTCCCCATAATGTTTTGTACCTAAGCCAGGAACACTGTTTGTATTGAACATAAATCAAATAATAACTCTGCCTCCATTTCCATGGTTAATTGTCTCATAGCAACAACAGATAGAAGCAGTTAGTGAAACTTCACTGGGAACGAAGGTTAATAAATCACGAGAATGCAATGTAGCGTGTTTCTTCATTTTGCAGAGTTCTATCAAACATATAATAATGATGTACAGGTTTTGAACAGCTAGTAACAAAAATGACAGGTATCTATAAAGATAAAACTCTCTCAGTCTTCCTCCTTTAGCTTTTTCTTCCATGTAAATGACTTAAAGGCAATTCTTTATTACTTATATTGAATAGACTGCTGTGGAATAGGCATGCCCAAATATCTCTTTATTTACACAATCAAATAGAAATTGACTTTCATGGTCAATTGTTATCATGGCTGAAGATTGATAAGAAATATATGAAAAATGGATACGATTACAAAGAATCAATACATTCTCTCAGGCATTTCTCATTTGTAATCATTTACCTATAGCCTTTAGGTAGCCATACGCATTTCATAAATGTTGTTCATCTTTCGCACATGACCTAACTCTTCCCTCTGAGAGCAGATTCTTTTTTTGGGGAGAAATATAGGCCACTGCAAAAGGTGTCTAGCAATGGCTTTCCCTCTTGAGAACACGTGTGTACCCCTCTGAAATCCACATGCATGAGTGTGGGCACATTCATGAACAAACAGCTGTTTGCCAAACTACCATTAGTTAGTTGCCCATCTGATTTGCATAGTCAACTTTAAGGCCTCATTTATACATGTACGTATTCTATTCATGTTTTTCATGGATAGAACACGTACGTACTATAGTCTATGGGACTGTTCATATGTCTGTATTTTTTTGCGAACCATGTCCACAAAAAAATGATGGAGATGTCCAATTTTGATCAAAGTCACCAAAAAAAAATAACTCATACCAGTCTATGGTCTGTGGAAATCTCTGGCAGCAATCTGTGTGTTGTCCATTTTTATTATTGTAATGGGTAGAAGTTTTGACATTTTTATAAAAAAAAAACAGCCATGTTTTAATAAATGCTGGACAACCCTTTTAAGGATGATTGGGGGCCTTAATGTAAAACCTATGACAGCCCCACCTTCCCCCGACCTATCGTGTAATACTAATATTACTGGTGTTATGTCATGTACCTGAGAGTTGTATTAGATCTCTAAGGCATCAAAACAAAGGTAGTGCTGCTATCTCTCTACCCTCTATAGCTGGGGTCCTGTTTCCATCTTCCATATTCCATGAAGATAGAGAAATGTACTCAAAGAGGAATACATTTATAAAAGACACTCACATATGCATCTTGAGAACCATCAAAATATAGGATACAAATTAGTAATACTTATTGCAGTAAAAAAATTAAAAAGAAATTAATGAAATAAATGTAAATTACGTAAAAACTGTTTAACTGTAAAGCTAAAAAAGAGGCATATAAGAGCATGCCACAGGCCTAGCAATAAGGGGGCTGAAAATGTAGTCTTACACTTTCCCTGATTCCAGAAGGGATGAAAAGGACATTATTTGGCGCAACAAAACGCGTCCAATAATTAAGGACCAGTCAGCTTAAAGTGTCATATCTAGAGATAAGTGGATATTTTTAAATTAGAATTCAATAAATTTGAGATGAATAAATTCATGCGAATCACAATAATGGAAAGCTTGTAATTGCTTGGAAAATATACTTTGTGTGTAGAGATGACCCGGCTGACCTTAAGAGCTTACACTTTACAGAAGAGAGAACCCAGCGGATCGTAACAGCTTACACTCTACAGGAGAGAGTGAGAGGACACTACTGATCGTAAGAGCGTACACTCTACCAAAGAAAGAGAGGACCTTACTGACCATAAAAGCAGAAACCCTACAGGAGAGAGAAAGAGAGGACCCTGCTGACCATAAGAGATTACACTCTACAAATGAGAGAGTGACTCTGAAGATGAAAAACTTCCATGTCATATAAACTGTGCTTCACTGAGAATCGCTCATCTGTGATGGCCCAAGCAGTGACTAGTGACCACCACTGTACAAGGCATGATAATCCGGAAGATGTCATAGCTGCAGGGCATTATGGAGAGGCTGGGATGGAAATGTAGAAAGACATTAATTTGCTCTCTGATGCTTCAGCAATATGGGAAATGGTGCTACGAAAGGTTTTTTTTTTTGTGAAATGTAAATCAAATCTCAGGATGTTTAAATTTGCATGAAACCAAAAATTTCAGGAAATTTGATTCGAACTTGATCTTTCACGAATCAAGCCATTCATATCTTGTCATATCGTTGGAACATAATCACATACAAATATGCTTAACTGCTTTTTTTTATTCATTGTTAAAATGAAGATGACCAACAACAACATATTTATTGCTTTGAACTGGTCACCTGCATGGATACAATACAAAAGCTCATAGAAAAGAGAGAAAAGGTTAAATAATAATGTCTCGGCGGGCAGGCTGTGGAGCAAAGTGCTCATAAAGATTGATGACTATTCAATAGAGCAAACACTTTATAGACTTCTTAAATGCCTGATTTATTGATAATAACTCTCCTTTCTCTTTCCTTCCTATTTTTCTAATTTAACCTTTACTTTCAAATTGCTATGCCATTTTATTCTGTAAGGCATGACAATTATTACCAATCTTTGCCGCTGAAATTAAACTGTTCTGCCCGTGCATTGTTATTTTTAAAAGTTTATCCACAGCATATTATTTTTCTGACTTTTTCTTCCACTTGGTTACATGGAAATCAACATATCTTTTTAGGCAAGTCAGTATCCAACATAACCATATATAAAAGCAGATTTATTTTTTTGGGATAGGAAAAGGAGACTATATTTCCTAGGTGGCTTATAAAGCAAGTCAGCTCATAAGTGAGTGGTAGAAATAAATTTAAACCTTGCTGCTTGCAGGCCAAACACTGCTTATCTTTAATCTAAAGGGGATAGAGCATTTTCATTCCTTTCTCTGCTTTGAAACGCATCAACACTAGAGTTAACTGTAAGTGCCATATAACGGTAAAATTATTGCTCTGTTAAAGGAGAATCTGTGCCCTTTCATGCTTCAAAGCAAGTGCCGCAGTGCTCATCTCTACTGACAATTGATTAAAATGAGTTCATTTTATATAAATATATATGCTTTATGACTCAGGAGAAAGTAGACCATTGAGAATTTGTAAAATGTTACATCTAAAGACAATTTTTATGGATAGAAAAAAATTACACAAAAACTTTAAACAAATTACAAGACTGCGGTCATTGTAAAATAAGCCATGTTTGCCATATTATCAAAACATCATGTACCTTGGTAAAGCAGAGGTCAATATGAGGTTCATTAGAACTGTGCTTTCCTCTATTGAAAGAAGATAAATTCAAGAAATTCATTTTTTTTTACTTTTATTGAGTGGACAAAGGCATAATATATAAAAGTTACAATAATGACTCCAATCACATATTGCATTAACCCTTTCGTGACCAGGCAATTTTCCTGTTTTGTACTTTACCTTTTACTTCATTTTCTTTGAAGAGCCATGTTTTTTTATTTTTTTCATCACCATAAGCTTGTTTTTTCCAAATGACACTATTTATTTTACCATATAATGTATTGAAAAATCCAAATAATGTCAAATATATGCAATTCTGTCATTTATTTATTTTTTGGTGGAAGACTATGTGTTAGGCATCAGGCATTTGCTGGATTTGAAATGGGTCCAGAACCTTCTGTGGTCTCCCATTCCATTACAGCTGGGGCTGATGCTGCTCAGCATCTTCATCAGTCTCAACACCTAGCTGGTCCATGAGAGGTACAGGTTGTCTCTCAGGTCTTTGTTCCTAGCAACATGAAGGATAGGTTGCGGAGGGAGACAGGGGTGTTAAAGCTTAAGTCCAGGATTCTCTGTACTGAGCAAGCCCGTGACATTGCGGACCGTGATTGGTGGTTTGAGAGTCAGCTGATCCGGTGACCTGGCACCGCCTGATTGGTCGCGGGTGACGTCACCAATGGTGCGATGGTGGGCAGGGCTTAATCTTTAAAAAGCCGTCTACAAACATGGCGCCATGCTCTGATCATTGAGCTGTGATGGTGTTGTGTGGACGCTTGGTCTCTTGGGCTCCACGTGTGCTTTAGTTTCTGGCAGGCAGGTTTAGTGGAAATAGGCAGGCTTAGATGAAATAGGCAGGTAGCTTCATCTGACAGTCTGGCTCCGACAAAGGGGTCGCCTTACACCCCGAGCAGTCTGCACACACCCTATTCTCGGTACCACCTGTAAGCCACGTGGAGAGATTCTCCTCAGTCCGGTAGCACGCCGGCTGGGAGCACGTATTCGTCGGCGTGAGTCACACACGCATCCTAGCGCCAACTGTGTAGTCCCTGTGCTGCAACAGGACTACAGATACATTATTTATCGCACATCTCTCGTGCAGTTAAAGGAGATAGTGCGAATCCCTATTCCCGCTCCGGTGTGCCGTAACACGGAGGGGATTGTTATTTAAGTTGGTTGTTTTACCTTCTCACCGCAGTCGGCCACAGTCCACCAGGCTGCATCGCGGACCCCGGGTTCGGTTGCTTTCCATTATTTAATAAAGTTGTTTGCAACCGTCCCCTTAACACTATGTTTGTGACATTCATTGTGTAGTAAAAATTATCTGGCAATATGATTCTCCATGGAAATATGATTATTACATGCGTATACTAGAAGTTTGTTTTGTTTTTGTTTTTTACATTTTAGAGGACTTTTAAAAAAAAAATAGGTTTGGGTCTCCATTTTCTGAGACTTGTAACTTTTTTTATTTTTTTCATCAGTTAATCAATATAGGGGCTTGCTATTTGCCCACCGAGTGGATGTTTTTCTTGATATAATTTTGGAGGGAGTTTAACATATACCATAGTTTAAAACTTTTAAAATTTTTATAGATTGGACTTTTATGGACTCAACAGTACCAACTATGGATTTAAATTTTTTTTTATTCCTTTACTTTTGAATGGCTAATAGGGTGGGGATTTCATATTTAAACCCATTCCCATCCAAGCCAGTTTTGACCCTTGGAATGAACAGTTTTTTCTTGTACTATTTTATTGACATGTTCCTGAGCCATAACTTTTTTATTTTTTACCGACAATCATTTGATGACTTGTTTTTTCTGGATAAGTTTAAATTATTCTTGGCATTATTTTGGGGAAAATATACAGTAATGGTCGAAAGTGTTGGCACCCTTCAAATAGGTTCCAGAAAATTAAGTATTTCTCCCAGAAAATTATTGCAATTACACATGCTTTGTTAAGCACATGTTTATTACATTTGTGTGTATTGTAACAACACAAAAAATACAAAGAAAAAAAGGCAATTCAAATGAAATTTCACACAAAACCCAAAAAATGGGCCAGACAAAATTGTTGGCACCCTGAACTCAATATTTGGTTGCACACCATTTGGAATAAAGAGCTGCAATAAATGACTTCCTATAACCATCAACAAGCTTCTTATACATTTCAACTGGAATTTTGGACCACTCTTCTTTTGCAAACTGCTCCAGGTCTCTCATAGTTGAAGAGTGTCTTCTCTCAACCGCAATTTTAAGATCTCCCCACAGGTGTTCAATATGATTTAGATCCTAACTCTTTGCTGGCCACTTCAGAATTTTCCAGCGTATTGCTCCATCCATTTCTGGGTGCTTCTTGAAGTATGTTTGGGGTCATTGTCCTGCTGGAAGACCCATGACCTAGGATGCAAACCCAACTTTCTGACACTGGGCACTATATTGCAGACCAAAATCTTTTGGTGATCTTCAGATTTCATGATGCCTTGCAAACAATCAAGGCAACCATTCCCAAAGGTAGCAAAACATCCCAAAAGCATCTTTGAGCCTCCACCTTATATTGATAGTGCTCTTTTCTTTGAATGCCTTATTATATTTTCGGTAAACAGTACAATAATGTGCTTTACCAAAAAGCTCTATCTTGGTCTCATCTGTCCTCAAGATGCTTGCTCAGAAGGATTTTGGCTAACTCACATACATTTTCGCAAACTGTAGTCTAGCTTTTCATGTCTCTGTGTCAGCAATGGGGTCCTCCTGGGTCTCCTGCCATAGCATTTCATTTCACTCATTTGTGGACAGATAGTTCGCGCTGACATTGATGCACCCTGAACCTGCAGGATTTCTTTGGAACTTAATTAGGGCTGCTTATCTAACATCCAGACTGCGCTGAAACCTTTCATCAATTTTTCTCTGCCGTCAACATCCAAAGATATAAGTTATAGTGCCATGGGATGTAAATTTCTTGATTATGTTTCGCATCATGAACAAAGGAACATCAAGATCTCTGGAGATGGACTTTTAACCTTGAGATTGTTGATGTTTTTCAACAATTTTGGTTCTCAAGTCCTCAGACAGTTCTCTTCTACTCTTTCTGTTCTTTATGCTTAGTATGACACACACAGACACACAATGCAAAGCTTGAGTCAACTTCTCCCCTTTTTATCTGGTTTCAGGTGTGATTTTCATATTGCCCACACCTGTCACTTTCTACAGGTGAGTCTTAACAAGCATCACATGCTTGAAACAAAGTTATTTACCCACATTTTTAAAATGTTGACAGCAATTTTGTCCAGCGCATTTAGTGGGTTTGTGTGAAATTATGTTCAATTTGCCATCTTTTCTTTGTTTTTTCTGTTGTTCCAATTCACACAAAGGAAATAACCATGTGTAAAAGAAAATGTGTAATTGCAATAATTTTCTGGGAGAAACACTTTATTTTCTGGAACAATTTCAAAGTTCCAACACTTTTGGCCATGGCTGTATATATATGTATGTATTAGCCTACGCTGTGCCCGCTGCTAAAGAAAATGAATATTCCCTGCTCCCCACGGTCATGGGCGCTCACACTGTACCCGCAACACGGCTCCTGCTGTGGCAGCGGTCTTTTTGTCCGCTATTAAAGCTCATGGATATTTGCTATAACCCACTCCCATGGGTTGTAGTGAATATTCATGGTCTTTAATAGCAGGCACACTGACCGCAAAGTGCAGCAGGAGCTGCGCTGTGGGTACAGTGTGCGCGCTATTGAAGAGAGTGAATGGTCACTGCTCCCCACACACAGAATCCCGGCGTGGGCAGTAGTGACTATTCCAGCACAGCACTTCACTGTGTGAGGGCGCATTGCAGCGACGCCATGCGCACCCTGCCATGCGTGGCTCACATAGTGAGAGTGTCGGCAGCAGAGCAGGACGCAGTGCTGGAGGAGAGAGGAGGTGAGTATGATTGTTTATTTTTTATGGGCAGCGTGATGGGGATCAGGGGATGCCATGCATACCAGAATTGAGGGGTGCCAAGCATACCAGGATCAAGGGGTGCCATGCATACCAGGAAGAGGGATGCCATGCATACCAGGATCAAGGGGTGACATGCATACCAGGATGGGGGAATCAAGTGGTGCCATGTATACCAGGATGGGAGGATCAAGGGGTGCCATGCATACCAGGATGGGGGAATTAAGGGGTGTCATGCATACCAGGATGGGGGATCAAGGGGTGCCATGCATACCAGGATGGATGATCAAGGGGTGCCGTTCATACCAGGATCAAAGAGTGCCATGCATACCAGGTTCAAGGGGTGCCAAGCATACCAGGATCAAGGGGTACCATGCATACCAGTATCAAGGGGTACCATACAAACCAGGATAAAAGGGTGCCAAGCATACCAGGATCAAGGGGTGCCATGCATACAAGGATGGGAAATCAAGGGGTGCCATGTATGCTAGGATGGGGGATCAAGGGGTGCCATGCATACGAGGATGGGGGATCAAGGGGTGCCATGCATGCCAGGATGGGGGATCAAGGGGTGCCTTGCATGCCAGGATGGGGTATCAAGGGGTGCCAAGCATGCCAGGATGGGGGATCAAGGGGTGCCATGCATACCAGGCTGGGGGATTGGGGTGCCATGCATACCAGGCTGGGGATGAGGGCCACATATACCAGGATGGGGATGAGGGCCACATATACCAGGAAGGAGGGGCCATACATACCAAGATGGAGGATATTAACAGAATTGGGGGATATTACACCAATAACAGCGTCAGCAGCAGACCCCCTCCCTAATAACAGTGCATCATGACCACATTTTTTGCTTAAATGTTCAAAATAATGGCAGTGTGTTCAAACACTTGAGTTAAGCACAAAATCTTTATACTAGCTTTTATTTCCATGCATTTTGAACATTGCATACTGTTTTCTAATTCAAAATATGAAGAGAAATGTAATGCACATGCCCGGGCTAAGCGGCATGAGCGTGTGATTCCACTGGACCGTGCCGGAGAGTGAATGCCTGGAGGGGCGTAACTAGGTATTCACCCGATCCGACCAAGGTCGCACGACGGCATACGACGCCAGTGCACCAGGGAACCGAGCAGAGGGACCAGGGTCTACTCCAGGACAGACTCTGGACACGGCTGTTGACCCACACCGGGGAATACAGGAACAGGCAGACTAGAGCGCAGGCTGGGTAGGGTCCAGTACAGACTGGGAGACAAATTCGAAACCGCAGACGCGGTGGACAGGGCTGAGCAAAGCGAAACCGCAGACGAGGTGGACAGGGCTGAGCAAAGCGAAACCGCAGACGCGGTGGACAGGGCTGAGCAAAGCGAAACCGCAGACACGGTGGACAGGGCTGAGCAAAGCGAAACCGCAGACGTGGTGGACAGGGCTGAGCAAAGTGAAACCGCAGATGCGGTGGACAGGGCTGAGCAAAGCGAAACCGCAGACGCGGTGGACAGGGCTGAGCAAAGCGAAACCGCAGACGCGGTGGACAGGGTTGAGCAAAGCGAAACCGCAGACGCGGTGGACAGGGCTGAGCAAAGCAAAACTGCAGACGCGGTGGACAGGGCTGAGCAAAGCGAAACCGCAGACGCGGTGGACACGGCTGAGCAGGCAAGAACCGCAGATGCGGTGGACAAGGCTGAGCAGGCAAGAACCGCCGAAGCGGCAAGCAAGGCAGAGAAGAGGGGACAGGGCTCTGTTCACACGGAACAGACTGGAAGGAAAAGGCAGAACCAGGTACACACAGGATACTTGCAATGAAGTAGCGAGTGGACTCTAAACTCACAAACGGGAGTACAGAGACAATGAGTAGGAGATAGGTATGGGATCAGATTCTGCAAGAAAAAGGAAAGGTACGGACACAGAGAAAAACAGATAACTGACTAGGAGAGTATACAGACAAGAGCAGGCAAGATACAGGAACGGGTCTAGGTATGCGGCCCCTAGAAGGCGGAAAGAACAGGCTAGGAGCGTGTTCACACTGGCCTGGAAATACAGCCTCCAGGATAGGCAGAAGCCAACAGGCTAAAGAGCGTGTACAGACTGCAGGTTAGAGTACACAGGTAGGACACAGTACAGACACGGGAACAGATACTGCAAGACAGGTAACATACACAGGACCTGGCATGTCAGAGACAAAGCCAACTGACAGAGCAAGATGCTCAGGCATGGGTTAATTGGAGCAGCTGGTTTAAATACCAGGTGACAGACAGCAATAGGCCGAGGACGCACAAGGGGTGTGCCGGCAGCATGTACAAAAAGCAGGAAGTGACCTCAATTTTGTTGGACTGGAGCCAAGATTTTGCTCATTTATTGGTGTGTTTAGGGTCATTGTTTTGTTGATACACACATTTCAAGGGCATATCCTCTTCAACGTAAGGCAACATGACCACTTCAAGTATTTTCATATATGCAAACTGGTCCATGATCTCTGGTGTGCGGTAAATAGGTCCGGCACCATAGTAAGAGAAACATGCCCATATCATGATGCTTGCACCACCATGCTTCACTGTCTTCAGAGTGTACTGTGGCTTGAATACAGAGTTTCGGGGTCGTCTGACAAACTGTCTGCGGCCCTTGGACCCAAAAAGAACAATTTTACATCAGTCCACAAAATGTTTCTCCATTTCTCTTTAGGCCAGTTGATGTGTTCTTTGGCAAATTGTATTCACTTCAGTACATGTCTTTTTCTTAACAGTGGGACTTTGCGGGGACTTCTTGCTAAGAGATTAGCTTCACACAGGCGTCTTCTAACTGTCACAATACTCACAGGTAACTTGAGACTGTCTTTGATCATGCTAGAGCTGATCATTGGCTGAGCCTTTGCTATTCTGTCTATTCTTCAATCCATTCGAATGGTAGCCTTCTGTTTTCTTCCACGTCTTGTCTCTGTAGTTTTGCTTTCCATTATAAAGCATTGGAGATCATTTTAGCTGAACAGCCTATCGTTGTCTGCACTTCTTTAAGTTTTACCCTCTCCAATCAAATTTTTAATCAAAGTACACTGTTCTTCTGAACAATGTATCGAACGACCCATATTTCCCAGGTTTTCAAGGAGAAATACACGTACAACATGTGCTGGCTTGACCGTTAAATAAGGGCCACCTGATTAAGACATGTTTCTTCACAGAATGATTGACCTCAATAATTGAACTCCACACTGCTATTATTTTGAACACATCCCTTTTCAATTAATTATTCAAATACACAGACTCAAAAACATGCAAATCATGAATGCTGAGTCTGTTGGATTTCTTACAATCTACTGCATCAACTGGTAAATTGTTTGACATGTGGTATTATCATTTATACCAAAAACAGTGATTAATCTGGTTAGTCATATTAGACTGCTATTATTTTGAACACTACTGTATACGCAGTATATGCATTGTAACAATTCTATTTACTTGGGAGTGATCTGAGGAATCACAGGAACTATTTTTATTGGAAGTCCTCATCACACATTGTCACAACCACATCACAGAAAACTTAAATACAGCCTTTGTCTAGCACCAATTAAAACATAAAGTATCAAATCCATACAATAGTGCTGGTTAGCCCGCCTGGCTTAAAGTCCAGCTTCTTAGTCCTTTAGCAAAAGGACACAATCCAGGAGATCTGCAACCTCCATATACCCAGCCAAGTGTGAGACAAACAGCTCTCAATTTACCCAGTGAATCACATCCAGGGGTGGGGATATTGTGAGCAGCAATTCAGCTGCTCATAATATACCTAACATGGCCGATTAACCCCTTTTAGTCCTATATACACTAAAGCATTACTTCAGGTTTACCTCCCATTCACTATGTGTTTAACAGCCACCTTACACCATATACAGTGGTGGCAAAAAGTATTGGCACCCCTGCAATTCTGTCAGATAATACTCAGTTTCTTCCTGAAAATGATTGCAATCACAAATTCTTTGGTATTATTATCTTCATTTAATTTGTCTTCAATGAAAAAACACAAAAAGAATTGTCCTAAAGCCAAATTGGATACAATTCCACACCGAACCTAAAAAAGGGGGTGGACAAAAGTATTGGCACTGTTTGAAAAATCATGTGATGCTTCTCTGATTCATGTAATTAACAGCACCTGTAACTTACCTGCGGCACCTAACAGGTGTTGGCAATAACTAAATCACACTTTCAGCCAGTTAACATGGATTAAAGTTGACTCAACCTCTGTCCTGTGTCCTTGTGTGTACCACATTGAGCATGGAGAAAAGAAAGAAGACCAAAGAACTGTCTGAGGACTTGAGAAACCAAATTGTGAGGAAGCATGAGCAATCTCAAGGCTACAAGTCCATCTCCAAAGACCTGAATGTTCCTGTGTCTTCCATGCGCAGTGTCATCAAGAAGTTTAAAGCCCATGGCACTGTGGCTAACCTCCCTAGATGTGGACGGAAAAGAAAAATTGACGAGAGATTTCAACGCAAGATTGTGCGGATGGGGAGTAAAAACCTCGACTAACATCCAAACAAGTTCAAGCTGCCCTGCAGTCCGAGAGTACAACAGAGTCAACCCGTACTATCCGTCGGCATCTGAATGAAAAGGGACTGTATGGTAGGATACCCAGGAAGACCCCACTTCTTACCCCAAGACATAAAAAAGCCAGGCTGGAGTTTGCCAAAACTTACCTGAGAAAGCCTAAAACGTTTTGGAAGAATGTTCTCTGGTCAGATGAGACAAAAGTAGAGCTTTTTGGGAAAAAGCATCAACATAGAGTGTACAGGAAAAAAAAAGAGGCATTCAAAGAAAAAAACATGGTCCCTACAGTCAAATATGGCGGAGGTTCCCTGATGTTTTGGGGTTGCTTTGCTGCCTCTGGCACAGGACTGCTTGACCGTGTGCATGGCATTATGAAGTCTGAAGACTACCAACAAATTTTGCTGCATAATGTAGGGCCCAGTGTGAGAAAGCTGGGTCTCCCTCAGAGGTCATGGGTCTTCCAGCAGGACAATGACCCAAAACACACTTCCAAAAGCACTATAAAATGGTTTGAGAGAAAGCACTGGAGACTTCTAAGGTGGCCAGCAATGAGTCCAGACCTGAATCCCATAGAACACCTGTGGAGAGATCTCAAAATGGCAGTTTGGAGAAGGCACCCTTCAAATATCAGGGACCTGGAGCAGTTTGCCAACGAAGGATGGTCTACAATTCCAGCAGAGCATTGTAAGAAACTCATTGATGGATATCGGAAGCGGTTGTTCGCAGTTATTTTGGCTAAAGGTTGTGCAACCAAGTATTAGGCTGAGGGTGCCAATACTTTTGTCCGGCCCATTTTTGGAGTTTTGTGTGAAATGATCAATGATTTGATTTCGCTTCATTCTCTTTTGTGTTTTTTCCTTGCAAGCAAATTAAATGAAGATAATAATACCAAAGAATTTGTGATTGCAATCATTTTCAGGAAGAAACTGAGTATTATCTGACAGAATTGCAGGGGTGCCAATACTTTTGGCCACCACTGTATATGATATATATATATATTTATCTAACTATATACACTACCGTTCAAAAGTTTGGGTCATTTGGAAATGTCATTATTTTGAAAGAAAAGCACTTTTTTTTTTCAATGAAGCTAACATTAAATGAATCAGAAATGCACTCTATACATTGTTAATGTGGTAAATGACTATTCTAGCTGCAAACATCTTGTTTTTATTACAATATCTACATAGGTGTATAGAGGCCCATTTCCAACATCCACCACGCCAGTGTTTTAATGGTACATTGTGTTTGCTATCTGTGTAAGAAGGCTAATGGATGTTTAGAAAACCCTAGAAAACCCTTGCACAAGTATGTTAGCCCAGCTGAAAACGGTTTGGCTGATTTGAGAAGCTATAAAATTGACCTTCCTTTGAGCTAGTTGAGAATCTGGAGCATTACATTTGTTTGTTCTATGAAACTCTCAAAATGGCCAGAAAAAGAGAACTTTCATGTGAAACTCTACAGGCTATTCTTGTTCTTAGAAATGAAGGCTATTCCATGTGAGAAATTGCCAAGAAACTGAAGATTTCCTACAATGGTGTGTACTACTCCCTTCAGAGAAGAGCATAAACAGGCTCTAACCAGAGTAGAAAGAGAAGTTGGAGGCCCCGCTGCACTACTGAGCAACAAGACAATCACATTAGAGTCTCTAGTTTGAGAAATCGATGCCTCACAGCTCCTCAACTGGCAGCTTCTTTAAATAGAACACTCAAAACGCCAGTGTCAACGTCTACAGTGAAGGGCGAGTCCGGGTTGCTGGCTTTCAGGGCAAAGTGGCAAAGAAAAAGCCATATCTGACACTGGATAATAAAAGGAAAAGATTAATATGGGCAAAAGAACACAGACATTTGACAGAGGAAGATTGGAAAAAAATTTGAAGCTCATCAAGAGAATGCCAAGAGTGTGCAAAGCAGTCATCAAAGCAAAAGGTGGCTACTTTGAAGAATCTACAATATAAGGCATATTTTCAGTTGTTTCACACTTTTTTGTTAAGTATATAATTCCACATGTGTTAATTCATAGTTTTGATGCCTTCGGTGTGAATGTACAATTTTCATAGTCATGAAAATACTGAAAAATCTTTAAATGAGAAGGTGTGTCCAAACTTTTGGTCTGTACTGTATATATGTGCAGCATGAGACGGGGCATTATCATGCATGAAATGATTTCAATGGTCCAGATGGATGGAGTGGAGGGTGGCTTGTTGATGGACACCCCATGCAAACACGGCTACGGCGCTAACAAGAAGGAGGTGGAGTAATGTTTTGGGCTGGAATGGGGAGATAGATTGTTGGCCCTTTTAGGATCCCTGAAGGGGTAAAGATGAACTCCATAATGTATGTTGAGTTTCTCAAACAGCACTTCCTTCCATGGTTCAAGAAGAAGAACCGTTCATTCCGCAGCAAGATCATTTTCATGCATGATAATGCCCCGTCTCATGCTGCACATAACACATCTGCATCTCTGGCTGCTATGGACATAAAAGGGGACAAACTTATGGTGTGGCACCCATGCTCCCCTGACCTCAACCCCATTGAGAACCTCTGGAACATCATCAAAAGGAGTGTCTATGATGGCGGGAGGCAGTTCACATCTAAGCAACAGCTCTGGGAGGGTATTCTGTCCTCATGCAAAACAATTAAAGCAGAAACCATCCAAAACCTGACAAATTCAATGGACGAGAGAGTTCAGAAGCTCCTTTCGAACAAGGGGTCCTATGTGCAAATGTAACATCACCTAGAATAAAGTTTTGAGTTGAAAACTGTTTGATTTCAGTTTGTAATAACCTGCGAATGCTTATAATTTCAAAAATGACAATTTTTTTGTTCTTTATTAAAATGAAAAGGTTGAAAACTCTGCTGTGCATAATAATTTGGAACATGCATTTTGAGTGCAGTTTGAGTTTTTTATTTTTTTAAAAACATACTGTTATCATAGGCAGTTTGCACAAAAACCTTTCAATTGTACTCTAATAGTTATTTGACTGGAAAATTACAATGACTGCAATTCATATAGGTAATTTGGGAAAATCTGAGAAAATATTATTTGCATAATAATTTGGAACACAGTGTATATATATATATATATATATATATATATATATATATATATATATATAAAACTTTATGATTACTCATAATAAAGAAATGTGTGACATGATGATGAAAAAGCCAAGCTGTTCACAGTGTGGGTTTAACAATAATACATTTTTGTAGCTCCGGTCACTCTGGGTGTGCCAAAACTACAGGAGGGCCATTTATATGGATACACCTAAATTAAATGGGAATGGTTGGTGATATCAACTTCCTGTTTGTGGCACATTAGTATATGGGAGGGGGAAAACTTTTCCAGATGGTTGGTGACCATGCCAGCCATTTTGAAGTCGGACATTTTGGATCCAACTTTATTTTTTTCAATGGGAAGAGGGTCATGTGACACATCAAACTTATTGAGAATTTCATAAGAAAAACAATGGTTTTGTCAAGAGTGGGAGAAGAGGGTTGAATTGACAATCCAACACAATGGGCAGCACTATGAACACATTTTATAAGTGGTCATAAACTTGTAAATAGCTCATGAATGAGTAAAGTTACGTTAAAACCAAGCACACCATTGTTTTTCTTATGAAATTCTCAATAAGGTTGATGTGTCACATGACCCTCTTCCCATTGAAAAAAAAAAGTTGAATCCAAAATGGCCGACTTCAAAATGGCCACCATGGTCACCACCCATCTGGAAATGTTTTCCCCCTCCCATATACTAATGTGCCACAAACAGTAAGTTGATATCACCAACCATTCCCATTTAATTTAGGTGTATCCATATAAATGGCCCACCCTGTACTAGCGAACGTGCTCGCCACTGCTCAGTACTCGCCCGAGCATCTTACTGTTCGAGATGCTCGGCACTCGATGAGTATTTCCGGGTTGCTCGGGCGAGAGCACGGGTCTCTTCCCTGCAAGTTTGGCGCTCTTTAGAGAGCCAATGAACTTGCAGGGATTGCCTGCCACGCACTGTAATGCCGTAGCCATGTTAGTTGTGGACATTACAGTGATTGGCTGGCCGTACAGCATCATCAGGTGTATATAAGACCTGGTGCCGCTATTCTTGTCACAGTCTACTCCGGAAACAGGCAGAGTAGGGAGAGCTGCTGCTGTGTCAGGGAGAGATTTGCATCTTCATAGTTAGTATAGGTATTCCACAACATATATTTATATCCATCTCAACTAACAGTCCTTCTGAGAACTAATGCAACTGCAAATATTCAGTGGTGATAGCAGGAATTAGGCAGGCAGGCAGTGTATGTGGCAGACTACTGTGCATATAGTGCAAGAGGGTCCATTGAATGTTCCTGCTGCTGCTGTTCTTACAGATATTTGTAGACATAGCCCAAGATATCAGGGGCCGGGGAATTTTTTTTATGTTAATACTGGTTATTTACTTAAAAAGCAATCCAGAGTATGCAATTTTTCTGCTCCATTTGCTTGTTGGCACTGCAGAATACAGCCAGATACTTTCCATATTACAGCGATAAAAATCCAGAAATTTGTAGTGAACGTGGAAAATATTTGCCTACATTTAAATTTTGTTGCAGTGTGTCGGTGAAGTTATTGACACCAGGTCTATGTGAAAAATAGTAACCTACAGGCTAGCTATTTAAAACTGTGGTTTTCTGTCACATGTATCACATATAGGTGCGCTTCTAATTCAGCCATTTCTGGCCTCCATTTAAATTTTGTTGCAGTGAGTCAGTGAAGTTATTGACACCAGGTCGCTGTGAAAAATAGTAACCTACAGGCCACCAATTTAAAACTGTGGTTTTCCATCACACATATCACTTATCACAGCGGTTAAAATCCAGCCATTTGTAGCGAACTTCTAAAATATTGTCCTCCATTTAAAATGGGCAAGGCGCGTGGCAAGGGACGGGGAAGTGAACGTGATGGTGATGGTGCATGCAGAGGACGAGGCTCTGGGCAAGCTGAAATTGTGCCACAACAAACACCCACATCTAGTCGCTTGACCTTCCTGTCCCAATTAATAGGGGACTGAAGAACACCACTATTGAACACAGAGCAGTGTCAAAAGGTTATTGGTTGGATAGCAGATAATGCTTCCAGTCACTTAGCCACCACCACCACCCTGTCTTCTGTGATGCTCACAGCCCTACCCTGAGAGATGGGGGTACTCTGAGCCTGGTCAGATGTTGGGGGTTGCAGTCGTGGCCTGGACCCATTCCGTGCCCAGGGCCGTCACATAAAAGATTTAATGCGCTAGCAGGGTTGGTGGTAATCGAGTGGATATAATGACTACGCCACCTGTGGTGCCTAGTGATTCGCCACCAGCGCTGCGGCAGTCCTCTGAGGCGGGATGTTGTGGCAGCAGAAGATGGTACTACTCCCCACAGGTGGAGCATCGCCTCAGGGCAGAGAAGACGGATGAGGGGAGGAGGGGTGTGGTGTCGCGCTGAAATAAGGGACCGGAGGTAATGGATGCAGTCTTCCAAGCTTTACTCACGTCATTAGGTGTCAGCTGCAATGCTTCTCCTTGCTCCTCATGGTGCGCTGCGGCCACCAGGAAGGGGTTCAGCACGCTCCGGGTAGTTCGGGTGCATCAATCAGGACCCCTGCACCAGAGTCTTCCTAGACTTTCCCACTAAGTCCTCTCCTGTCTGTATGTGGTACGTGTACTAAGGCCGGATCTCCCTCAGGTCTATGCACAGAACAAGGGTACAGGTGGCGACTCCGCTCCGTCCGTTACCCAGTGGGATCCACTGACCTCCGGGCTTCTCTGACTAAGACTTGAAGTGACAGAGTCAGATATCGGGGGCTGGTACCCCTTTTGCAGCAGGAGTCCCTCTGGCTAGGCCAGAATAGTGAGGACAGGTGGCGTATGCCACTCCGTCTGCATCCCCTTGGGATCCTTTTGCCTGTGGAGCTTGTCTCCTCTGCTCCCCTCCAGGCCTTCTTAGGTAGAGACCTTGACCGGGAAGAGACAGCCGTTAATTCTAGCCCGCTCTTCGCCTAAAGGCCAGAGCACGAGGACCGTGTATCCTCAATCAGCTGCAGGTTCACACAGAAAGCCACGTTCAGTGATGAAGATCACAATCAAAGACCATAAGCCCAAGATGGCCGTTTATTAAATATGAATTTTCTGGTGTAACCTAAAGTGCGTCCTCCACCCTCACCCACTACATGGCTCCCCCTATCTTTTGGTTCCCCCCCATCTCCTCTTATACTGGCTGGGGCAGCACCCTGGTGCATATAAGCCCCCCTCAGGTGGGTGAGATGTAGTGTTGTATGGATGGCTGAGCCCTGAGAGGTGCTCCTTCCTTACCTCGGAGAGGAGATACCACACCTCGGTCTGAGGTGCAGTACCCCTGTGGCGACTGAACCCTCAGGGGCGCCACACTCCCACATGGTCAAGTCTCAGTAGCCGTGAGTCTGGACTGCATATTCCTCACCCTGATTCTCCTTCCACCCACCACGCCGAGTGCCAGGAGACAACTGATCCCACACTCCGAAGAGCTGCTCACTTTTCCATTTATAGATTCGAGCATCTCGCTGGATCCACTTGAAGCGGGGCAAGAGGAGATCGCATGTAGCAATGCCCAAATATTTAAGCAGCCACGGTCACACGAAGGTGACGGTGGGAAACTGTCACAAGAGGTGGATGATGATGAGACACAATTGCCAGAAAGTAAGGAGGAGGACAAGGGTATGGAAGTGGAAGATGAGGTGGTGGACGATGAAGTCACTGACCCAACCTGGCAAGGTGACATGCAGAGCGAGGACAGCATCTCACAGGGGGAGGAAAGCATAGCACCACAACAGGCAAGAACAAGCAGTGTGGTGGCCGCAGACAGAAGGCGGGAAACCATTCCCCGTAACATCAACACGACAGAAGTTGCCAGTACAACTGTTAGGTCTTCCCGAGTCTGGTTATTTTTTAAAGACTGTCAATAACCCCAAAAAGGCCATTTGCACCACTGGCCAGGTTAGCATCAGCAAGTGTAACAAAACTAGAAGCCTGACCACCACCAGCATGATCAGGCACATGGCAGCAAAGCACTCAACTTTATGGGACGAACTCCAGGGTCCAGCAAGAGTGTCTGCGGGTGACCCCTCATCCTGGTATGGATGGTACCCCTCATCCCTATTCTGGTGTGCATGGCACCCCATCTCTCGTCCTGGTATGCATGGTACCCCTCATCCCTATCCTGGTATGCATGCCCCCTCATCTGAGCCCTGGTATGCATGCCCTCCCCCCACATCCCTATCCTGGTATGCATGGTACCCCTCATCCCTATCCTTGTATGCATGGCCCCCTCATCCCCAATCCTGGTATGCATGGCACCCCTAATCCCCAATCCTGTTATGCATGACACCCCTCATCCCCAATACTGGTATGCATGGCACCCTTCATCCCCAATCCTGGTATGCATGGCACCCCTCATCCCCAATCCTGGTATGCATGGCACCCCTCATTCCCAATCCTGGTATGCATGGCACCCCTCATCCCCAATCCTGGAATGCATGGCACCCCTCATCCCTCATCCTGGTATGCATGGTACCCCACAATCCTATCCTGGTATGCATGGTACCCCTGATCCCTATTCAGGTATGCATGGCACCCAATCCCTTTTCTTGGTATGCATGGTACCCCATCCCTTATCCTGGTATGCATGGCACTCCTCATCCCTATTCTGGTATGCATGGTATCGCTCATCCTGGTATGCATGGTACCCCGCATTCCTATCCTGGTATGCATGGTACCCCTCATACCTATTCTGGTATGCATGCTACCCCTCATCCCCATTGCTGGTATGCATGGCACCTCTCACCCCACAATCCTGGTACTCACGGGACCCCTCATCCCCAATCCTGGTATGCATGGCACCCCTCATTCCCAATTCTGCTATGCATGGCACCCCTCATCCCCAATCCTAATATGCATGGCACACCTTATCCCCAATCCTTGTATGCATGGCACTCCTCATCCCAAATCCTGGTATGCATGGCACTCCTCATCCCCAATCCTGGTACGCATGGCACCCCTCACCCCCCAATCCTGGTATGCATGGCACCCCTCATCCCCAATCCTGGTATGCATGGCACCCCTCATCCCCAATCCTGGTATGTATGGCACACCTTATCCCCAATTCTGGTATACATGGCACTCCTCATCACCAAACCTGGTATGCATGCCACTCCTCATCCCCAATCCTGGTATGCATGGCACCCCTCATTCCCAATTCTGGTATGCATGGCACCCCTCATCCCCAATCCTAGTATGCATGGCACACCTTATCCCCAATCCTTGTATGCATGGCACTCCTCATCCCAAATCCTGGTATGCATGGCACTCCTCATCCCCAATCCTGGTACGCATGGCACCCCTCACCCCCCAATCCTGGTATGCATGGCACCCCTCATCCCCAATCCTGGTATGCATGGCACCCCTAATCCCCAATCCTGGTATGTATGGCACACCTTATCCCCAATTCTGGTATACATAGCACTCCTCATCACCAAACCTGGTATGCATGCCACTCCTCATCCCCAATCCTGGTATGCATGGCACCCCTCATCCCTAATCTTGGTATGCATGGCACCCCTCATCCCCAATCCTGGTAAGCATGGCACCCCTCATTCCAAATCTAGTATACATTGCACCCCTCATCCCAATCCTGGTATGCATGGCACCCCATCTCTCATCCTAGTATGCATGGCCCCCTCATCCCAAATTTGGTATACATGGCACCCCTCATCCCAATCCTGGTATGTATGGCACCCCTCATCCCCTAATCCTGGTATGTATGGTACCCAATCCCTCATCCGGGTATAGCACCACCCATCCTGCTATGCATGGTATCCCTCATCCCTATCCTGCTATGCATTGTACCCTTCATCTCTATTCTGGTATGCATGGTACCCCTCATCCCCATTGCTGGTATGCATAGCACCCCTAACCCCCCAATCCTGGTATGCTTGGTCCCCTCACCCCCCAATCCTGGTATGCATGGTCCCCTCACTCCCCAATCCTGGTATGCATTGTACCCTCACTCCCCAATCCTGGTATGTGTGGTTCCTCTCATCCTGGTATGAATGTCATCCCTCATCCCAATTCTGGCATGTATGACCTCTTCATCCCCCAATCCTGGTATGCATGGCACCCAATCCCTCATTCTGGTATGCATGGCTCACTCATCCCCAATCCTGATATGAATGGCCCCCTCATCCCTATCCTGGTATGCATGGCACTCCATCCCTTATCCTGGTATGCATGGCTCACTCATCCCTATTCTGGTGTGCATGGTAACCCTCATCATGGTGTGCATGGCACCCCATCCCTCATCCTGGTATGCATGGTACCCCTCATCCCCATTGCTGGTATGCATGGCACCCCTCACCCCCCCAATCCTGGTATGTATGGCACACCTCATCCCCAATCATGGTATGCATGGCACCCCTCATCCCCAATCCTGGTATGCATGGCACCCTTCATCCCTAATCCTGGTAAGCATAGAATCCCTCATCCCCAATCCTTGTATGTATGGTACACCTTATCCCCAATCCTTGTATGCATGGCACTCCTCATCTCCAATCCTGGTATGCATGGCACTCCTCATCCCCAATCCTGGTATGCATGGCATTTCTCATCCCCAATCCTGGTATGCATGGCACCCCTCATCCCCAATCCTGGTATGCATGGCACCCCTCATCCCCAATTCTGGTATGCATGGAGCCACTCATTCCAAATCTAGTATACATTGCACCCCTCATTACCAATCCTGGTATGCATTGCCCCCTCATCCCAAATTTGGTATACATGGCACCCCTCATCCGAATCCTGGTATGTATGGCACCCCTCACCCCCAATCCCATGGTACCCAAACCCTCATCTGGGTATGCATGGCACCACTCATCCTGGTATGCATGATACCCTTCATCCCTATCCTGGTATGCATGGTACCCCTCATCCCTATTCTGGTATGCATGGTACCCCTCATCCCCATTGCTGGTATGCATGGCACCACTCACCCCCCAATCCTGGTATGCTTGGTCCCCTCACCCCCAATCCTGGTATGCATGGTCCCTCACCCCCCCAATCCTGGTATGCATTGTACCCTCACTTCCCAATCCTGGTATGTGTGGTTCCTCTCATCCTGTTTTGGGATGGCATCCCTCATCCCAATTCTGGTATGTATGGCCTCCTCATCCCCCAATCCTTGTATGCATGGCACCCAATCCCTCATCCTGGTATGCATGGCTCACTCATCCCCAATCCTGGTATGAATGGCCCACTCATCCCTATCCTGGTATGCATGGCACCCCATCCCTTATCCTGGTATGCATGGCACCCATCCCTTATCCTGTTATGCATGGCACCACTCATCCCTATTCTGGTATGCATGGCACCCCTCATCCTGGTGTGCATGGCACCCCATCCCTCATCCTGGTATGCATGATACCCCACATCCCTATCCTGGTATGCAAGGCACCCCTCACCCCCCAATCCTGGTATGCATGGTCCCCTCAACCCCCAATCCTGGTATGCATGGTCCCCTCACCCCCCAATCCTAGTATGCATGGTACCCCTCACCCCCAATTCTGGTATTCTTGTTACCCCTCATCCCCCATCCTGGTATGCATGACCCCCCTATCCGGGTATGCATGGTCCCCTCATCCCCCAATCCTGGTACGCATGGTCCCCTCAACCCCCAATCCTGGTATGCATGGTCCCCTCACCCCCCAATCCTAGTATGCATGGTACCCCTCACCACCAATCCTGGTTTTCTTGTTACTCCTCATCCCCCATCCTGGTATGCATGGCCTCCTCATCCCCCATTCCTGGTATGTGCGCCCCCCTCACCTCCCAATCCTGGTATTTATGGCCCCCTCATCCCCAAATCCTGTTATGTGTGGCACCCTCATCCCCCAACCCTGTATTCATGGCCCCTCATCCCTTTCACGCTGCACACATACTAAAAAATAAACACTTATTTTCTTCTCTGTGCTCCAGTGCTGCTGTGTCCCGTTCTGCCGGAGGCCAGGGGAGGAGTGCGGTGCCGTAGCATGCGCTGCCTGGCACTATTTTGCTGAAGACACACTGCAAATGTGTCTTCAGTAAAATGGCGGCAGATAGCGCTATGCACATGTGCCGATTCCAACGCCTCACTCCTGCCCCGGTATCCGGCGAGAAGAGAGGTGCCGCGGCAACGCTCCTCACGGTCGGGTAAATATCTAGGTATGGCACCAGAGATTGCGGTATGCATTCAGTGTCTATGCATACCGCGATCTCCGGTGCCATACACGCACTTCTTACCTGTAACGGCTCCATGCGTTCTTCTGTCTGGGCCAGACTGTGCAGGCTTGTCACGCTTGCGCAGTCTATAAAGGCTTCAGACAGAGACATGCATCTCCAGTTATATTATAGATGTCCCTTATCCTGGGCCCCATCCTGGTATATATGTCCCTTTTCCTGGGCCCCATCCTGGTACATACAGTATATCCCCCCATCCTGATATATATTTCTCCCACCCTGGTATATATGTCCCTTATCCTGGAATATATATCCCTCAGCCTAGTATATACTGTATGTCCTTCATTCTGCCACTGTTCTTTAATGTATAGAAAAAAAAATTATTCTACTCACCTTCCCTCCACTCCTCCGCCGTTTCCTCTTCTGAAGCCGGCAGCTGACTTCAGTGTGCAAGTGATGGGATCACATGACATCACTGCCATATGCCCCCAGTCACGTGCACTCTGACATCAGCTACCGGGATCTGATTTGCTGGCATCGTGCTTTGAAGTGCACAGACCCGGTGGGTCTCTGTGTCGTAATACACTTCATTCCTTCCGAGGACTCACACTCAGTTGAAGTTTGCACTGGTGTCAGCAGGCCCCTCACCCACACGGGTCTCGTCGCGACCTCTGTGATCGTTACGCCCCTGACTGCTATGTACATATGTAACTCTATGCATCTGTATAATCTGCTTCTGTTATCCCCCATCTATAGATCAGGGCTCTGCATCATCGCTTTCAATAGTGTGGAGGTGCACCTATGGGGCCTTTGTTCCATGCATTGTCTATGGCACTGTCGAGTTCAGTGCTTGGCTATTTCTAGCACTCCTATAGGCATGAATGGAGTGAGACCTGTTAGAGCTCCTTCAGACATCAGTGATCATCAGTCCAAACTCAGATCACAATGCACAGACTGGCCACGTGTCTCTCGATCCTGAGCGTGACAGCCTCATAGAAATATATGAAGTCGTCACGCTCTGGGTCAGGAATCATGTGGCTAGTCCATGCATTGTGATCTGAGATTGGACTTCTGAAAAAACCCTTATGGTCAGCTAAGGGCTGCAGAGCTCCATTCTTGGGTTTCCAGAGCCCGATTTCAAGATTGTTAGGGGGTCCCAATGGGCAATCCTCCACTGATCAGAAATGTATCCCCTATTCTATGAATAGTAGGTAAATTATTTTTTGAAGAATAACCCTCTAATTACCCCCATCCCAGATTATAATAACATCCCCCACAGTAAACCATTTTTTATATAAATTTATACGTTTACCAAAATTAATTTCCATATCCATCCCCACTACAAAAGATTCAGAGTGTTGCTGCGCCACTTTTTCATATTAAATGCATAACTAGGCGCTGCCACTAGTGTGACATAACAAGACACACATACACAGGGCTGTATTTGGCATTCATGCTGCCCAAGGCACTTTAAGTGGTCGCATACCCTACTAGTAAGTCAGAATAAGGCCATGGTCCCACTATCAGTATTTGGTCAGTATTCAGTCAGTCTTTTGTCTCAGGAATGGGAGCCAAAACCAGGAGTGGGTGATAAATGCAGAATTAGTGCACTTGTTTCTATTATACCTTTTCCCTGATTGTTCCTCACCTGGTTTTGGCTCCCACTCCTGAGAAAAATTACTGACTAAACACTGACCAAACACTGATAGTGGGGCCGTGTCCTTAAAGTGCACATACCCGTTAGATAGTAGTTAAAGGGGTTATCAAGGACTATATTTTTTTTAGTATGAGCAAAAAAGCTAACGGGCAGGTAGTTGCTAACTACCTGCCTGTTCTATCCAACGCCGTCTCAGAGCAATCATTGACTGCTCCTGCTGGCGATTCAGCTGCTCCACATCAACAGAGCAGCTCTTCCGGGCTGCTCTGTTGACGGGCCATGACTGCTGACATCATGCTGATTGACAGTCGGCTTCCCACAATTAGGCAGTGGGGATCAGGCTGTCAATCACCATGACATTGGCAGGTCACATCCCATTAACAGAGCAGAGTGGGAAAGAAGCTCCTCCTCTGTCGAAGTGATTTCAGCAGAAGCTGTGACCTCTCTGTGTCAGTAGAGATCGGCGCCGGGTAGAACAGGCAGGTTAGCAGCTAATTGCCTGTTAGTTCTTAGGCCTGTAGTAAAAAAAATTATATAGTCCTGGATAATTCCTTTAAGGTCTCCTATACACACTAGACTAACATCGGCCGCACTTGCCGATATCAACGTGTTCGGCTCACAGTCTAAGTCTACGTGCCCTTAAAATTAAAAGTGTCATTATAATGCCACCTGAATAAAAATAGCTGCAGCTACTGTGCCCTAAATAAGCCCTAAGCTGTTCCACTGAGTTAATAATTGCCCCTTACAGTGCTCCCTGCACAAAAAATGACACCCTCACTGTCCTCATCTTCAGTACCCCTCCCCACAATGCCCCCTCTCCACAATGCCCCCTCTTCACACTGTACTGCCTCCATTTTGTGCCTACACAATGTCCCTCCTTTTGTATACTGCCTCCCATACTGTGCCCTTACTTAATCTTCAACTTCACTATGGAGCCTTTAACTTCCCCTCCTTTGTTGCACTCTATTGCACACAGCCTGCACCCCCATTTATGTTCCACACAGCTTGCACCACTTTTTATTCTCCACACATCCAGAGCTCCATATAGCCCCCAAGCAGCCAGCACCCCACATACCCATCATATACAACCTGCACCCCTCACATACAGCCTGCAGTCAAATGTACCCCCCATATACAGCTGCAGCCCATGTACTCTCCATATACAACCTGCACCCCATGTTCCCCCCATGTACAGCCTGCACCCCCATATACAATCTGCACCCACCACATTCAGTCTGCACCCTATGTACCGCCATATACAGCCTGCATACACTTCCATATACAGCCTGCACCCCATGTACCACCAATATACAGCCTGTACTACATGTATATCCATATACAGCCTGCATCCCATGTACCACCCATATACAGCCTACACAACCATATACAGTCTGCACCCCCCATATTGAGCCTGCACCCCCCACATAAAGCCTGCATGCCATGTAAACCATATACATACTGCACATCCCCATACAGCATGCAAATCCCCATATACAGCCTGCATATCCCCATATACAGCCTACACACCCATACACAGACTGCAAACCCATATGCAGACTTCACATCCTTATATACACACTGCACCCCCATATAAAACCTGTACCCCGATATACAACCTCACTTCCCCACATTCAGCCTGCACCCCATGTACCTCCATATATAGTCTGAATCCCTCTCCATATGCAGCCTGCTCTCCATGTACCCCCATATACAACCTGCAGCCCATGTACACACATATATAACCAGCACCCCAAAATACAATCTTCACCCCCACATTCAGCCTGTACACCATGTACCTCTATAACCAGCTTGCATCCCCCTCCATATGCAGCTTGCACCCCATGTACCTCCATATGCGGCTGCACCCCATGTATCCCCAAATACAGCCTGCACCTCATGAACTCCCCATATATAATTTGAACCCCTATATACAACCTTCACCCGCCACACATACAGCCTGCACTCCATGTACCCCCATATACAGAATACACTTCTATATACAGCACGACCCATATACAGACTGCATATACAGACCCATATAGAGCCTGCACCCTCCCATATATCTACTGCGTCCCCCATATAAAGCCTGCACACAACCATAAGGAGACTGCACCATTCCTTGCACAGACTGCACCCCCCATATACAGCCTGCATACCCCCATATACAGACTGAACACCCCCATATACAGACTGCACCCCATTATACATGCTGCACCCTCCCACATACCTATTGCATCCCCCATATAAAGCTTGCAAACCACCATAACGAGACTGTACCCCGCCATACACAGACTCCACCCCCGCATATACAGCCTGCATACCCCCATACACAGCTTGCATACCCCCATATACAGACTGCACATCCCCATGTACAGCCTGCACATACTCATATACAGACTGTACCCCCATATACAGACTTCACACCCCCATATACAGACTGTACACCCCCATATACAGACTACACCACTATACACAGACTTCACACCCCCTATAAAGCCTGCACATCCCCTATACAGCCTGCACACGCCATATACAGACTGCACATCCCCATACACATACTGCACCTCCACATACAGACTGCACCCCCATACACAGAATGCACACCCCCATACAGCCTGTGCACCCCCATGCACAGCCTGCATATCCCCATATACATCCTGAACATCTGTCACAGGTGTGTCAGAAGTGACAGACAGTCGCCCTGCAGTTGATTGCAGGACATCTCTACGTTTGGCAATCTTTTTAGAGGCTGTCTCTCTAGGACCCAGCGACTACCTTCTTCTGGCTAATTAACACCCTGGCCTGGGTGTATAAATACCTGCTGTTTGCTATACGGAGGTGCCGGCAATACTCACATTACCCTCTGTGAAGGCTCGGAGCAAGTGCATTACTTCATCCTCTCTGGAGCTATGAGGACTGGTGTTCATCTCTCTGAAGTTGACTAAAAGCTAAGCTATCTCCCCTTGTTTGTTCCCCCTTGTTGTCTTTAGTTGTTAGTGGGCATCGACTAACACTCATCCCCTCACTTCCTTAGCCAGGGCCAAACGCCAGGGAAAGACAGGGAAAGGTTCGCGTGCCGCGATTGGTGAAGAGCCAATATAGGGACGTTAGTGGAGACAGGGTGACAGTAGATCAGCCTAGGAGGTCTCCACTCCCCCTTTCCCTAGAGTCTGGGCTCCATTTCCCTCTTCCCTTTGTGTTGCACTAAGTCTTTCCCAAACCTTGCTTGACATTATCGCAGGCCAAGATCATTTGGAAAAGGAAAAAAAACCTGACAATTTGTTTTTTTTTGTGTGTGTGTTTTTTGGGCGTGTCTTTTTTCCTTTCTACTTGGTATGGGTTCAGTTGCAGAGCTCACAAAGCAGCTGCACAGTCTGTCTCTGGAGGTGAATGACTTCCACTGTGAGGTTCAGCAACAGCTTTAGCGGCTACAGGTCTCCAATGTGGGGGTCTCTGCAGGTAAGCCTGTCCAGCCTGAACCTAAGGTTGCCCTCCCGGACAGGTTTTCAAGAGGTATGGACAAGATTTTTGTATTCAAGGAGGCCTGCAAACTGTATTTTAAACTTCATCCTTACTCCTCCGGAAATGAGGAGCAACGGGTTGGAATTGTGATCTCTCTACTGCAGGGAGATCCTCAGTCGTGGACGTTTTCTTTACCCCAGGACTTAGTTTGTCTCCAGTCTGTGGAGGGGTTTTTCGTGGCCCTGGCCATCATCTATGATGACCCTGACCGAGTCACCTTGGCTGAGTCTAGGCTACGTCGCCTTCAGCAGGGAAATCGGTCAGTGAAGACGTACAGTTCTGAACTCCGTAGATGGGCAACGAATTCCAAATGGAATGACTCAACCCTTAGAAGTCAATTTTGTGAGGGTCTTACTGAAAGGTTGAAAGATTCCTGGGCAGTATATGAAACACCTCAGTCCTTGGAGGCTGCCATGTCATTGGCCATAAATCTTGAAGACGGGTGAGTCCACCTTCTCCAGGGTCTTCTTGTCGGGGTTGTATACCTCTGCCGGGGTAGCGGTCTGGGGGTGAACCAGTACTGCGGAAGGTGGAGGAACCCATGCAGTTAGGGGGTATCTCTGCATCATACATTTCCCCGGAGATTCGCAAGAAAAAAAGCTTATTTTTTTGGGGGGGGAAAGGGACATTTTGTTGGGACCTGTCCTTCAATTCCTAAACAAAAGGAGACACGATTAACTTTTGGTGGTCTGGAATTGGATAAACAAGGGGTGCATTTGTTGCCAACCTGCAGTTCCCAGTTTGACCTGACAGCAGACGTGGTGCTAGAGAGAAAAACTGAGAAAATTACTGTTTGTTGACAGTAGAGCCGGAGTCAGCATGGTTGATGCTGAGTTTGTGAAAACTCATGGTCTTGCTTGTTGTACTTTAGCTAAACCTATTTTCATCTTCGCCATCGACTAGGTGCCACTTGCACAGAAAGCATTTACATAATGTAAAACTGAGGATGAGGTCAGTTCATTGTGAAATATTTCCTTGCTATGTCCTTGACAATCTTCCCAAACCTATTGTTTTGGATATTCCTTGGCTTGTTAAACATGATCCATTGGTGGATTGGCAAACCGGGGAGATTATTGAATGGGGAGCTTACTGCCATGAGAACTGTTTAGATATTTCCCTTGCTACTGTCTCTATGGAAATATTACCTGTAGTGATGAGCGAGCACTAAAATGCTCAGGTGCTTGATGCTCGGGTCGAGCACATTGGAATACTCAGGTACTCGACCCGAGCAACGAGCCCAATGTAAGTCTATGGGAAACTCGAGCATTTTTCAGGCGGCTCCCCCTGGCGGTCTGCAGAGGGCCTAAAAATTGTCCAAATTGATGAGAACAGTGCTCAAATGACATGGGGACATCATGGGGAAGACCCCTGGAAGCATTTCTGACTCCCAGGTCACTTCTGTCAACAACGTTGTCAGAGGTATCACGCCACTTTTACGGACTCACAATAAAACATACAAAAACGAAACCAAAATGGATTTTCCTGGGAAATATGTTAAGGAACATCCTTTCCAGGGTAATGACTTGTATATGAAGCAAAATAAATAACCAAAAACAAAAATGCTCCTCCACACCTTTGGCTATGTTCACACGTAGCGTTTTTGATGCGTTTTTTCACTTTTGCATTGCTTTCAACCGTAACAAATGCATTCACCAGGAAATGTCATTTTAACATTTTACAACCTTATCTGGCCATGTGGTGTGTGAGATATCATCAGACACATCGTATTTCATTTATGAAGGAGGGACTCTGAAAGTCATAAAGACTATTTTTATAGGGTCATCAGGCAGCCTTTACTATTCTAAAAGGGCCAGCAGTTGGCCCTCACTATTCTTAGAGAGCCATCAGCCGGCTATGTTTTATTGTTCCCATTACTAAAGAGTGGGTCTCCTATACTGTTATTGCTTAAGCAGTGAGTGGCAGGGCTGCCAAAAATTTGGATGCACCCCAATACCACTTTGAAAATTTGGATGCACCCCAATATTCCTTTGAAGAGACTTAGAGGAGGGCCTCCTGAAAACAATGCTCCCATTATTAGGAAGTGTGTCTCCCATTGTGTTTGCCTATGCAGTGAATGCAAGGGTTGCCAAAAATTTGGAGACATTCCAATGCCCCTTGGAAGAGACGTGTAGGACAGAGGGCCTCCTGAAAACAATGTTCCCATTATTAGGAAGTGGGTCTCCCATTGTGTTTGAATGCAGTGATTGCAAGGGTTGCCAAAAATTTGGAGACACTCCAATGCCCCTTGGAAGAGACATGGAGGTCAGAGGGCCTCCTGAAAACAATGTTCGGAGTAATAGGAAGTGGGTCTCCAATTGTGTTTGCCTATGTATTGAATGCAAGGGTTGCCAAAAATTTGGAGGCACTCCAATGCCTCGTGGAAGAGACGTGGAGGTCAGAGGGCCTCCTGAAAACAATGTTCCCATTATTAAGAAGTGGGTCTCCCATTGTGTTTGCCTATGCAGTGATTGCAAGGGTTGCCAAAAACTTGGAGGCACTCCAATGCCTCTTGGAAGAGACGTGGAAGTCAGAGGGCCTCCTGAAAACAATGTTCCTATTATTAGGAAGTGGGTCTCCCATTGTGTTTGCCTATGCAGTGAATGCAAGGGCTGCCAAAAATTGGGAGGCACTCCAATGCCCCTTGGAAGAGATGTGGAGGAGGGCCTTATAAAAAAATGTTCCCATTAGAAAGGAGTGGGCCTCCTATACTTGTAATGCCCATGCACTAAGTGTATGTGCTGACAAACATTTACCCCTGGGGGGTATACATGAGCATACTATATAAAACATTTTTTTTACGGTCATCATAAACACCCTTTAAAAGAATTATGTGGGTGTTGCATCACGGACCACGGTCACCCTGGTGATGTGGTGGTGGAGGATAAGGAGTAGGAGGAGGACAAGAGCAAATACACAAAATCAGGAAGCGTATACCCATGTCTGGGTGTGAAAAGGTGCATGGGAATACACCTCCCAAGAAAAGACACTGGATTTGAGTTTATGTTACGCTGCTATCATTCGGTGGTGTTGAGAATTCTGGCCCAATCCAGCCCTTGTTCATTTTTCTAAGAGTCAGCCTGTCAGCATTTTCAGTTGACAGGTGGATGCGCTTATCAGTTATAATTCCACCAGTGGCACTAAAAACCCGCTCTGATAAAACGCTGGTGCCAGGGCAGGCCAGGACATCCAAGGTATAGAGAGCCAGTTCATTCCACGTATCCAGCTTGGATGCCCAATAATTATAAGGCACAGAGGAATCATGGAGGACGTTGGTACAGTCGGCAAGGTACTCCCTCAGCATCTTCCCAAACTTTGCACTTCTTGCGAGAGTACCCCGCGCATCAGGGTTTGCGTGATGGGAGGGGCTGAGAAAATTCTCCAAGAACTTTGACAGTGTTCCCCTGCCTCTGCTGGATTGAAGTTGTGTCTCACTCGCCTGTACTCCTTGGTTGTCCAACGAAGTGTGACCTCTGCCACAAGCGTTTTCAGATGGGAATTTTTTTAATAGTTCTGCAACAAGGGCCTTTTGGTACTGCCCCATTTTTGTAGACCTGTCCGTCTCAGGAATAAGAGATATAAAGTTCTCCTTGTAGTGTGGGTCTAGAAGTGTAAATAACCAGTAATGACTGTCACCCAAAATTTTGAGAACGCGAGGGTCATGGGAAAGGCAGCATAATATAAACTCAGCCATGCGTGCAAGACTACTAACAGGCAAGAGTTCCATGTCCTCACCAAGAGGATGACTGACCATGCTCTCCTCCTCCTCCTCATCCTCTCTGTCCTCTGGCCATCCATGTTGAATAGACAGTATGACAGCTGTGCAGGTAGTACCATCTATAGCGCTTGAAACTAGCTCCTGTTCTTCCTCCTCCTCTTCCTCATTGTCCCCCAATCCACGTTGGGATGAGATGAGGCTGGGCTGTGTGCAATCACCCTGTATGGTTCCTTGTTCCATCTCATCGTGCTCCGCCTGCAATGCATCCTCTTTGATTGTGAGCAGAGAGCATTTCAGAAGACAGAGAAGCAGGATGGTGATGCTAATTATGGCGTCATCGCCGCTCACCATCTTGGTGGAGTCCTCAAAGTTTTGAAGGATGGTACATATGTCTGACATCCATGTCCACTCCTGCGGTCTTATGTGTGAAGTCTGAACTGAATACCGATTGCCTTGTTGATGCTGGTACTCAACAACTGCCCTCTTCTGCTCAAAAATAGTGTTGAGCCACCCCCGTAGTGTTCGAGTTCGGTTCGGTTCGTCGAACACCCGTGTGTTCGCCGAACTGTTCGTCGAACTGTTCGTCAAACACCTTCGAACACCGTTAAAACCAATGGCAGGCAAACAAAAACACATAGAAACACATAGAAAACACCTTCAAAGGTGTCCAAAAGCTGACAAACTGCTCAGAAGACACAACTAACACATGGAAAAGTGACAAGTACATATAGTCATGCGAAAAGAAAAGAGGTGGAGGAGTAAAAGGAGGGGGAGACACAGATATAGGCATGTCATGCCCTTCTAAAATCCAAAAAGTGAGAAGCCGAGACGGCCAGTCCGCTCCTGCCCGTGCCACCTCCGTGTCGCCGGGTTTGTGCCAGAGCCGCGGTGAACCCTGACGGCCAGCCCCCCTCTCCCAATACTGGTGCCTGTCCGCTGGTGGGTCGAGAGAGCCCCCCTGTGGTGGAGGCAGCTCTAAGCTTTTTAATTTAAATTGTCCTTCTAATTTGAATGAATACACTTTAAATCCATTTACAAGGATCTATTGGAGGGCAAGTCTCATGCCAGCAGCCGCGTAATTCCAGCTCCAGTAGCGTCCACTAAAGCTGCTGCAGTTAAAAAGCTTTTATAAGGATCGAGCTCGGCTGTCCACCGCAAGGCATCCTAGTGCCAGTCCCAGCCCCTATGCCTTGGGGTGCCTCCTGATGCTCTTCACTGAGTATCCCGTGGTCCCGAAGCATTTCCTTTGAAAAAATTAAGTGTCCAAACTACAGGTGGTGTAGCTTGCTTAACAGCCGGGATAATCCGCTGACTAGCAGACACTGCTACTAGGCACAAAGTATTTCCTGGGCTAGATGCAGTTAAAAATTTGTAAGTAGATACTCTCGTTGGATGCTGAGAAAGCATTCCATAAGGTCTCCTGGCACGCCATATATGATTCTCTTAAAAAGCTTGGGGTAGGGGTCTAGGGGACCCTTTTATAGCCAAAATCACGGCCCTGTATCACAATACGTCACCTAGGCTGAAGATAAATGGAACTGTAGCACCGAGGGCTCGGTTGCTACAGACGTATTGCACCTCACCCAGAGGTGTGATATCTCACTCTCAGATAAGGATGGAGTGTGGATCAGGACCCGACACCTGCATGCATTACACCACATTGCCGTGGGGCAGGGCGACCAATATGCCCCTGAGATGGGCACGACAGTCCCTGTCCCTGGCTGGAGTGGGGGGAGGGAACACTGAGGAAGGGGAACCCTGCAGTGCAGGAGCAGGGAGGAAGCAGTTCCTGGGTGCATTGAGAAGGGAGTATAAAAGGTGGGCACCATCTTAGTTCAGTGCAGAGAAGTCTGAGCAGAAGTGGCAGGGAGCAGGGGCTCTGCATGAGCTCTGCTCCGGAGGCGGGCCTAGTAACAGAGGCCCAGGCCTGCAAGAGGGAGAAGGAAGGAAGAGGAGCGGAGAAGGCTCCAGGAACGAGGAATGAAGGGATCCCAGGGGTGCGGACGGGCGAGTCGCCACCGCACGCCCGAATCCACCTGCGTGGAGGGGTCAGGCCAAAGGGGGAGACCGGTCCCCGAACTAGTGGAGGCAGGAAACGACCCTCAGCTAGAAACCGGAGGCTCTGACATTTTATGTGGCGCAGCCCCTTGCTCCACCCGCTAGGAAGGCACCACATAGGGTCAGGGAAACTGGCGCCAAGTTTACCAAGAGGAGGCCCGAGGCAGCCGGACAGAAGTGTTGGTAAGAAAGGCCAGACAAAGGACACACAAAGGGGGTCCTGTGAAGCGCTCCAAAGTTATCTGGGAGTTGTCTGAGCCCCTCACCTGGTGAGCACAGTACGACGTGGGCAGCCGTTACCTGCAGACGTGGTCTGGATAATAAGAACTGTGAGTAAAGGCCCTGAACTGCATCACTGACTCCGTGTCGTTACTGCTGCTGCCCTGCACCATCACCCCCATCCTCCGCATACACTGCCCTGAGGCTATACTCCTCCCGTGGGGAGTTATGCTACGCTTTGCTGCACCCACAACACCAGCCTCAGCGGTCTGCCCTGTAGCGGCGGTTCACTCTGACCGCAATCCACGGGTGGCGTAGTCGGACATTTAAACATCAAAACCACATAAATAGTTCCGCCACTGGTTTGACCGCCCTGAGCCACGGAACCGGATCGCCGCCACGAAGACTACAACCACCAGCATCCACCAAAAAGGGTCCGGCTCCGGGTGTCCCAAGGCCCAGGGGGTGCGTCAGAACATTTTCATCACCTTTCACAATCACCAATGGGACAAGGCAGGGATGTCCTCTGTCCCCTCTCTTATACATCCTAGTGACGGAGCACCTGCTCTCATCAATTCGCCATAACCCCAATATTAGGTGGATTGAGGTGGGAGGCACCGAGTACAAGTGCTCTCTATTTGCTGATGATGTCCTAGTATATATCACTCAATCACATATATCCATCCCTGCTGTTATGGCTGAAATAGATCACTTTGTTACATGGTAAAATTTTAAAATCAATGCAGCGAAGTCTGAGGCCCTCGATGTCTCCCTCCCTAAATCCATATAGGATTCCATCCAGTCCAAATTTCCCTTTGCCTGGCCCTCACAGGGTATCAAATACTTAGGAATTCCTATTCATAGAGACCTCTCCCATCTATGTTATCTTAATTTTGGGCCCTTTATTGAACAATTCCATACAGACCACGGTTGGCAAGTTAGAACTGTAAGATTCACTACGTGAACCACTGGTGTTTTGTGGAAAAGCACATGTACACCGCGTTCCAAATTATTATGCAAAAAGTGTTTAGGAGTGATAAGGGAAGAATTTGTTTGTTTGTCAGTTAAACTCATTGATGGTGATGTGTGTCAGGGCTCTTTATATCACTGTAAGCAATTGCAGACACCTGTGCTAATTAGTTTGGCAGGTGTGTCCAATGAAAGGCAAGACTACTTAAGAAGGCTCTCTCACATTATTAAGCAGCCTACATTTTCTGCCAAAATGGGAAAGAAAAAGGATGTGTCGGCTGCTGAGAAGCAACAAATTGTGGAGTGTTTAGGTCAAGGCATGACTACAATCAACATTGTGCGATGATCAGGATGAAGTGTCTTGGCAATCAAGAAGTATGTAGCTGATTCACAGTACACACGTGTGCGTGCTGATAAGGGCAAATTGAGGACTCTTTCCTACAGGCAATTACGTCAGGTTGAAAGAGCAGCGGCAAAAAAGCCTTGTCATAGCAGCAGACAAGTTTTTGAAGCTGCTTGTGCCTCCAACGTCCCCCAAACAACAAGATGCAGGGTCCTTCAGAGGTTTGCAGCTGTGCATACGCCATCCTGTCGACCTCCTCTATCCACTTCACACAAGCAGAAACGGCTCCAGTGGGCCAAACATTACATGAAGACTGATTTCCAAACTGTTTTGTTCACGGATGAGTGCCGTGCAGCGCTCGATGGTCCAGATGAATGGAGTGGAGGATGGCTGGTTGATGGACACCCCACGCAAACACGGCTACAGCGCCAACAAGGAGGAGGTGGAGTAATGTTTTGGGCTGGAATCATGGGGAGAGAGATTGTCGGCCCCTTTAGGATCCCTGAAGGCGCTAAAGATGAACTCCATAATGTATGTGGATTTTCTCAAACAGCACTTCCTGCCATGGTTCAAGAAGAAGAACCGTGTATTTCACAGCAAGATCATTTTTCTGCATGATAATGCACCATCTCATGCTGCACATAAAACATCTGCATCTCTGGCTGATATGGGCATAAAAGGGGACAAACTTATGGTGTGACCCCCATGCTCCCCTGACCTCTACCCCATTCAGAACCTTTGGAGCATCATTAAAAGGAGTGTCTATGATGGCGGGAGGCAGTTCACATCTAAGCAACAGCTCTGGGAGGGTATTCTGTCCTCATGCAAAACAATTGAAGCAGAAACCATCCAAAACCTGACAAATTCAATGGACGAGAGAGTTCAGAAGCTCCTTTCGAACAAGGGGTCCTATGTGAAAATGTAACATCACCTAGAATAAAGTTTTGAGTTGAAAACTGTTTGATTTCAGTTTCTAACAACCTGCTAATGCTTATAATTTCAAAAATGACCATTTTTTTGGTCTTTATTAAAATGAAAAGGTTGATCGAAAAGTTTGGGGGATCTAAGAGTGTGGCAACCCAGTAGTCATGATTACTTCGAATTCTGACAATATGAGGGTCATGCTGCAGGTAGTGCAGCAAGAAGGCACTTATGTGTCTTGCGCATCTCGGAGCCCCAAAATTATTTTCCGGGCTAGATGCAGCTAAAAATTATTTTTAATTTTAAATCTGGTGAAGCTTATTATAGATGGCCTAATAGGATCAGTGCTGCACACTGCTACAAAGCCCAAATTATTTTCCAGTCAAGATACAGATAAACAAGATTAGTAATTTGAAAGCTTAAAACGGTTGGTAGGGTGATTTTAACCAATCATCAAGCTTTTACTCTCCCCAGGATGACACAGGGGTAGAAAAGTCGTTTCGGATCCATGATTTGTTCATCTTTATGAACGTGAGTCTGTCTACATTATCAGTGGAGAGCCGCGTGCGCTTATCTGTCAGCACACCACCAGCAGCGCTGAACACACGTTCAGACAGAACGCTGGCTGCGGGGCATGACAAGATCTCCAAGGCGTAAGTGGCTAGCTCCGGCCATTTATCCAGATTGGAAGCCCAAAAAGAGCAAGGGTCCAGTGACACAGTCGTGGCTTCAATGTTTACTTGGAGATACTCCTGTACCATCGTCTCTAGGCGTTGACTATGTGTCAGACTTCTTGTCTCCTGTGGCCTTGCAAAGGATGGGCTAAAAAAGTGGTGAAATGATTCCGCAAAATTGATGTTACCAGCAGATACTGTGGTTCTGTTACGGTTTGAGTGCTGAACACTTGACGGTCCCACGGTTGGCAAGTTGGAACTGTGAGATTCACTACGTGCACCACTGGTATTTTGTGGAAAAGCACATGTAAGATTCTGCAACAGTCTCTGCTGATACTCCTGCATGCGTGCATCCCTTTCTATGGCAGGAATAATTTCTGCAAATTTACTTTTGTACCGGGGATCTAACAGTGTGGCAACCCAGTAGTCAGGATTATTTCTAATTCTCACAATTCGAGGGTCATGTTGCAGGTAGTGCAGCAAGAAGGCACTCATGTGTGTTGCGCATCCAGGAGCACCAAGTCCCTGTTGTGTTGGTGGCGAGGTAACAATCATGCTTCCTTCCTCTGTCCTCTCCCCCCAACCTCGCACAACAGAAATGTGATCAAGGTCTCCCTCATCTGATGAGTCTTCCATCAGTTCGTCCTCCACTTCTTCCTGGGCTCCTGCACCTTCCTCACTAGTTTGGCTGCTACCATGCGCCCTGGTAAAATCATCTCCCCCACCCTCACATGCCTGCCGCCCTGGTGCTGCCGACCGTCTGGACCTTGCAGATGTTAGCCCTTCCGCATACAACTCCTCCTCCTCTACTTCCTCCACCTCCTCTTGTGCCACCACCTGACTCCGAATTCTGTTTAACATGTGCTCCAGCATGTAAATCACCGGAATAGTCATGCTGATAATGGCATCGTCAGCACTAAACATCTTCGTCGCCATTTCAAAACTGTGCAGAAGGGTGCATAGGTCCCTGATCTGAGACCACTCCTCCAGCGTGATTTGCTATACGTCAGAACGTATTGCACCAGGGCTTGTCGGTGCTGCCACAGTCGCTGCAACATGTGCAGAGTTGAATTCCACCGGGTAGGCACATCGCATTTTAGCCGGTGAAGTGGCAGGCCCAACGACTTCTGTAGAGATGTAAGTCGCTGAGCTGCGGGATGCGAACGGCGGAAGTGAGCACACAGCGACCGTGCCCTCTGCAGAAGGCCATCTAGTCTGGGATAGTGGGCTAAAAATTGCTGGACAACCAGGTTCAACACGTGAGCCACACAAGGCACGTGTGTGACATTGCCCCGGCCAAGGGCCGCACCCAGGTTTGCAGCATTGTCGCACACGGCCTTCCCTGGTTTCAGGTCCAGTGGAGACAACCATTCATGAAATTGGTTCTCCAGAGCTGACCACAACTCCTCAGCTGTGTGACTCACATTTCCCAGACATTTCAATGTAAAAACCGCCTGATGACGTTGAGCCCTACTGCCAGCATAGTAAGGAGGTGTGCAGGATCCCTTCTGCGCAGTTAGAAAGCTTGTGGCATGACCAGACAGGCTTTGGGTGCAGGTGGAAGACCGAGAGGAGGTTGAGGAGGCAGAAGCAGTGGAGGAAAAATGACATAAAGAGGATTGACGCACAACTCGTGGGGACGGCAAGACTTGGACAGCAGCCCCTTGTCCTGCTGTCACCATAGTTACCCAGTGCCCAGTCAGCGACATGTAACGCCCCTGTCCATGCCTACTCGTCCAAGTGTCTGTGGTGAAATGCACCCTGTCACACACAGAGTTTCTCAAAGAAGCGGTGATGTTGTGTGCGACATGCTGGTGGAGCGCAGGCACACCTTTCTTTGAGAAGTAGTGCCGACTGGGCATCTGGTACTGGGGCACTGCGACGGACATAAGGTCTCGAAAATCCTCTGTGTCCACCAGGCGGAAAGGCAGCATTTCTGTAGCCAAGAGCTTGCAGATGGTGAAATTCAACCTCTTAGCTTTCTCATGGCTAGGAGGAAATGGTCTTTTACTTATCAACATCTGAGGGACCGAGGGCTGGCTATTGTGCTTAGACGGGGTTGATAAGGGTGTCCCCGGCAAACTGCCGGTCTGTGAGGAAGATGCAGGCGGACATGTTAGGTTGCCTTGATCCAAAGGTGGTGCTATCGATGTCGGACAGCGCTCAAGACCAGCTGGTGTTACCACCTCCAAAGAAAATGATGACCTGCCAATCACGCTGGCTGTTGCGGGTAAAGAGGTGGCAGGTCTGCGCCCCAAAACAGGTGTGACTGCTGTCCCCCCAGTCACAGAGGATGAAGAGGCCGCGGATGCACAAGATATGGCAGACGGTGGTTGGCCCGGCCGGCTAGACCGCATTGTAGCACACTGAGCTTCCCACTGCAACTTATGCTTCATGTCCATGTGCCGGTTCATGCATGAAGTACTCAAACTATGTATTTTTTGGCCTCTACTTAGCTTTTGCTGACAAATGTTACAGATAACACGAGTTGGGTCATCTTTATCGATCTGAAAAAATGCCCAGGCTATGCAAGGCTTAGCACCCATGCGACCTGAAGAGCCACCACGACTTGTGGTGAGAGGCAGAGTTGTGTTTGAGGATGCAGTTGTTGACGTGCTTCCAGTACTACGTCTCTGTCCAGGAAGGCGCAACCTGACCTCGTCGTCACTAGCATCTTCCTCCACCTCCTCTGCTGACCTCATCTCTTGGCTGACTGTGGGTTGACAGTAAGTGGGATCTCCGACCTCATCATCATCACCCTGTGCGTTATCACACCCGTCGTCCTCAGAGCCAACCTGTTCCTGCCCTGACAAAAAACTAAAGTTGTCGCTCCAATCAGGTATTTGAGTCTTATCATCGTCTTCCTCATTGTCTCCACCAACAGGAGTTACAGTTTGGGAATGAGGGTCTACATTATGGTCAGAACCTTCTGCGTCTGGTCCTGGATCCGACTCATAAAGATTCTGGGCATCAGTGCAGATCATTTCCTCGTCTGGATTCACAGAAGCGCTGGAGTCGACCTCTGATTCCCAGGCTATAGTATGAGTAAACAGCTCTGCAGACTCAACCATCTGTTCTACCTCATACTCAGACGGGCAGCTGGAGATTTGGGAGCTGTGAGGAAGCAAGTGCGATTTGGGTGACACCTTTGAGGACTGGAGTATTTGTGATGTTGAAGTTGATGTGGAGGAGAGCCCACTTAAAGGAGCACTTGATATCCGTTGAAGCACCTGCTGTTTTTGTGCCTCATCTGGAATTTGTAGCGATTGGCGTGGCCGTAAGAAAGGGATCTTATCACATTGTCCGCTAAAAGAAGTAGACATTTTAGTTTGGCTGGAAGATGGTCTTTCTTCTGCACCTACCCCACGGACACAACCTTTTTTCCCCTTCCCAACACGCCTATTCCCCTTTCCACCAGCAGCAGGCCTTTTTCCACTCATTTTGGTGGTTAACTAATTCACAACTCTGGAGTTGTTTGCACAAAAAAACAATGGATGGTATCCGAGCAGAGCTGAGTGGCCAAACTGTGGTATTAGGCCAAAACTATTGGCTGGGTTAGATGCAGAAAAAAATTATTTTTAATTTGCAACCTGATGGAGGTCAGTATAGATGGACTAATAGACCAAGTCCCACACACCGCTAGAAGCCCAAATATTTTTTCAGAGCTAGATGCAGAAATTTTTTTTATTCAATTTGCAACCTGATGGAGGTCAGTATAGATGGACTAATAGACCAAGTCCCACACACTGCTAGAAGCCCAAATATTTTTTCAGAGCTAGATGCAGAAAAAAATTATTTTTAATTTGCAACCTGATGGAGGTCAGTATAGATGGACTAATAGACCAAGTCCTACACACCGCTAGAAGCCCAAATATTTTTTCAGAGCTAGATGCAGAAAAAAATTATTTTTAATTTGCAACCTGATGGAGGTCAGTATAGATGGACTAATAGACCAAGTCCCACACACCGCTAGAAGCCCAAATATTTTTTCAGAGCTAGATGCAGAAAAAAATTATATTCAATTTGCAACCTGCTGGAGGTCAGTATAGAAGGACTAATAGAACAAGTCCCACACACTGCTAGAAGCCCAAATATTTTTTCAGAGATAAATGAAGAAAAAAATTATTTTTAATTTGCAACCTGATGGAGGTCAGTATAGATGGACTAATAGACCAAGTCCCACACACTGCTAGAAGCCCAAATATTTTTTCAGAGCTAGATGCAGAAAAAAATTATTTTTAATTTGCAACCTGATGGAGGTCAGTATAGATGGACTAATAGACCAAGTCCCACACACCGCTAGAAGCCCAAATATTTTTTCAGAGCTAGATGCAGAAAAAAATTATATTCAATTTGCAACCTGCTGGAGGTCAGTATAGAAGGACTAATAGAACAAGTCCCACACACTGCTAGAAGCCCAAATATTTTTTCAGAGCTAAATGAAGAAAAAAATTATTTTTAATTTGCAACCTGATGGAGGTCAGTATAGATGGACTAATAGACCAAGTCCCACACACTGCTAGAAGCCCAAATATTTTTTCAGAGCTAGATGCAGAAAAAAATTATATTCAGTTTGCAACCTGATGGAGGTCAGTATAGATGGACTAATAGAATGATGCTATGCCCAAAAGATTTTACTTCACTAGGTGCAGTAAAAAAATTGGTATTCTATACACAGGTGGTATATCTTGCAACACAGATAGGCTACTCCACTGACTAACACACTCTGCAATAGGCCAAAAAGGATTAGCTTTGCTAGATTCAGCCAAATGCTGTGAAAAAAACTTGCACAGCACTGGCACAGACCTGCCTGGCAAAAACTGATAGGAACTGATGTAACCTAGTCCTGAAAAGGACTCCAATTACAATTAGTCTTTACTCCCACAATCTATCTATTTAAGAGCACAGACCTGCCTGATAAAAGTCGTAGGAAATGCTGTAACCTAGTCCTTAAAAGGACTGCAATCACAACTATTCCCTACTCCCAAGTTATCTGTATATTTGTGCGAAAATTGGCTTGAAATTAACAAGGTATAGCGCACACAGCAACAGCGGTGCCGTCTAACACGCAGCTGCAGCAGTGAGAAAATGGTGGCGACGGGGAAAATGGCTTGGTCTTATAGGGCAAGGACATGTGACATACACTGCCAATGACACATGCCCTTGCTTGTGTGAAAAAAAGCACTTCGCTCCGTGTGTGCGCTGCTGATAGGCTGACAGATTGCACCTCCCCACTGCAAATGCGGGAAAGAGAAAAAAAAATGGAGATCTTCATTGTTCCTGCAGAGATCCATCCCCTGCCCCTCCCCCCGCCCCGCTGTACACTCAAACTGCGTATTAACATTAATTTTCATCATTACTGAGAAAAAATCCAGTTATGATTTTGGTGCACGAACAGTTATCGAACATAACCTCGAACAGCCGAATTTTTCTCAAATTGTTCGTGTTCGCCGACCGGCTCGAACACCGCCCAAAACAGCTCGAATTTGAGATTGGCGAACAGTTCGAGTAGAACAACGCTCATCTCTACTCACAAATCCTTCCCAACATCTGCAGTGTAGAGTTCCAATGCGTGGGGACATCACACACCAGTCTGTGAGCCTGAAGCTGCAAACGCTGCTGAAACACGGCAAGGGCAGCGGAAGCTGTAGGTGACTTTCTAAAATGGGCACACCATCGGCATACTTTAACAAGTAGATCCAGCAGCTCCGGGTAGGATTTGAGAAACCGCTGAACCACGAGGTTAAGCACATGGGCCAGGCATGGTACGTGTGTGAGCTCGCCTCGCCTCAGAGCTGCCACCAGGTTCCAACCATTGTCACACATGATCATGCCTGGCTGTAGATTCAGCGGTGTGAGCCACAGATCTGCCTGCTCTTTCAGAGTTGTCCACAACTCTTCAGCATTGTGTGGTTTGTCACCTAAGCATATTAGCTTCAGCACAGTCTGTTGCCACTTGGCCGAGGCAGTGCTGCAGTGCTTCCAGCTTGTGACTGATGTGGTCATTTCGGAGATGGTGGCTAAAAAGAAGGAGGAGGCTGAGTAGGATGAGGTGCAGGAGCTGTAGACCGTGGGGGTGTGGCACCCCAGGGTTCTGGTTACCACAGTAATAGCAATATTACGTCTGTGAGCAGGTGGGAGGTCTCCTGGTCAGGAACCCTAAGCATGCCACACCTCCTGCCCAGTCCTGGGAGGGGAAGAACTTCCCCTATATAAACTGGGGCTGAGGTGGGGTTAAAAAAAAAGAAGAGAAGAAGAGGAGTCCCAGACAGAGACACAGTCTGGTCTGGAGTGGAGCAGATGCAGGGAGAGCAAGACCAGGAGCTCTGTGGGAGCAGTGATAAAAGGGGTCCAGGACTAGAAGCTGTAGAGCTCATCCTGACTGAAGAGATCTCACCGGACACGGAGTCCGAGGCTGTGGGGACTGTTCCATACCCAGCAGCAGAAACCATCCGGCAGGGGATTTCAGGTCCTCTGGCCAAGAAACCCGAAGGCACGGTCACACGCAAGGGACCAGCACCGCCGTCGTGGAGCGGAGGCTACCAGAAGGCCCCGAGTCACCGGCCATACGGGTGAGCACCACACGGTACACTCAGGGACGTGGGCTACTTTTACCCGCTTCTAGCAAGGTAGCCAGGAAGAGTACAATTAGTTGGGGAGGCCTACAACTCCGCCTGGCCGGGGGAGATCCTATCTGCTCACGGACTGACCAGGCCCCGATCGCTAGCCAGTACTCCCGGGAGGGTCTACCTTTGCCACCAGTAAAGACCCTGAACTACACCGCACCGTCTCTGAGTGGTTCCTGGTGCCTGCGTGCAATTCTGCTATCCCCATCATCCACGTCTGCTGCCTTGAGGCCATACCCCTCCCGTTGGGGGTTATACTACCCACGCTGCACAACTGTACCACCGGCCTCAGCGGTCTGCCCTGCAGCGGCGGCTTCATAACCGCATTCAACGGGTGGCGTAGTCGAACACTATAACATCTTCTGCTAAATTCCGCCACTTAGTTTGACACCCTGGGCACGGACCGGGTCACCGCCACAAGGACTACTAACCCCGACAGATCCGGCTCCGGGTATTCCCCGCGTGCGCAACGCTACACAACACAGGCCCAGGGGGCGCGTCAACTTTGGCGTAGTCGGCAGGATCTCGTGCCCGCAACCACCGGGTACTGCGTGCCTGAAAAAGACTGTTAAACTTACCTGTGGTGAAGATTCCCGCCATCCGACGCCATCTTTTGCCTTCTTCCTGCCATCCGTGGAGTTTTCCCGCCATTGGACGCCATCTCGAGGACGCCGCGCGGGAAGAAGAGGGGCGTGGACTCCGAAAGCGCGCGAGAACTGAAGCCCCGCCTCACGTCCGGACGTTGCGTAAGGTCCTGGAAGGAGCCCAGCAGACGCCGACGTCACAGGAGCGCGACGGAAGGTCCTCAACCCTGACGATCCACTGCGGAGCCGCGGCCTACGGAAGAGGATCATCGCGAGGTAGGCCACGGTCCACTAGGGGGGAGGAGGATGTCGGATACGGAGGAGAGCTTCACTGCTACAGCCACCACCAGCACCACCGCTGCTGCGGTCATGCCTTTCACCATGCCCTACATCCCGGGGGCAGCCTGGCTACCCCAGTACTCAGGGGAGTCCCATACCCTAAATGACTTCAGAGAAAGGCTGGATAGCCTCTTCCAGGTGTACCCCCTCACAGAAGAGCAAAAAGTGAGCATCCTGGTGGCTCAATTAACAGGGGCAGCCCAAAGGGAGGTAAAGTCCTGGCCACTTGGGAGGAGGAGGACTGTCGCAGAGATACTAGCCCGGCTGAAGGACACCTTTGATACCCGTACCTCAGCCGAGATCAAGCTTAGATTCTACGGGTGCAAGCAGCGAGCACATGAGAATATAAAGGACTATGCACTAAACCTACAAGAGGCCCTGAGAGCCATTAAGCAGGCCGACCCTGACGGCGTGGGAAACGAAGACAAGTTGTTGACTGAACAATTTATAGAGGGTCTACATTGCAATGCCCACCGAACCCAGTTGCGAGCAATGGCCTTACAGGACCCTCATCTGGACTTTGCACAGTTCAAGGACAGAGCCATCCGGGTGCTCCGAGAACCGGCACCAGGTGGCGCTGTGACCAGCAAACGCCCTGCTACCATTTACCACCAGGAGACGGCGCCCTTGTCGGCAGGGCCTGTGGGAGCTGATGCGCAGGCTTTAAACAATGACCCGGCTACAGACCTGCACCGTCAGGTCCAAGAGCTAACTAAAAGCGTTGCCGCGCTAACCCGAACTGTGCAGTCTTTACAGGTTTCTACTCCAGGGAAGATCCAGCTGGCATCCGGACCGGAGGATATCCCATGGCGCCGACCAAGGAGGACCCCACCGGCCAGAGGAAGACCCAGCGACCGATACAACGAGGACGGACAACCCATCTGCCGCCGCTGCAATCAACCCGGACATATGGCAAGGTACTGTCCTTTAAACTGGCACAACCTGGGGTAGAGGGCCAACCCCTAGGAATAAGATCACCAGGCCCATCGAACTGGCGTGACAAATACGTGGGAGGACGTCCAGTCTTGCCTGTAGTACTGGATGGCATTCCTATGAGTGCCCTACTTGACACCGGGTCACAGGTCACCACCATCCCGTACGTGCTCTTCAAGCAGTACTGGAATGACTCGGATATAACCCGCTACCCGGACGACGACTTGAGTATCATCGCCAGCAATGGTCAGCCCGTGCCACAGATCGGATTTAAAGAGATGACCATTAAAATCGGTAAAGTCGAACTGGCAGCACAGGGACTGATCATTGTAGACATTGACAAGCGCGAGAGTCACCCAAAGATAACTCTAGGAACTAATGTGATTGAAAATTGTCTTGCAGAGGTGATTCTCATTTTACAGCAGGTTGCCAAGAACGCCAGCTCCGGCCAGCAGCGAGTGCTCCAAAAAGAGATCCGGGCACTGATGCGACGGCAACAGGTGGAACTCTCCGGTGGTGAGATTGGTAGCGTGAGAATGTGTGACCCTTTCCCTATTGCCATGCCCCCGAAAAGTGAAATGATGATTTGGTGCCGGGCAGCTATTGGTCTGAGAGGTAGAGATTACCAGGCAATGGTAGAACCAGTCTACTCAGATAGTAGGCCCACCATTTTGACGGCACGGGGGGTGGTTGATGTACGCCATGGGAGGGTGCCCGTTCGCATAATAAATATCGGTAAGAGGGAAGTGTACCTGCCCCGGTATGCTACGCTAGCCAAATTGTATACCATCAACCAAAATTCTGTACAGTCCGTGGAACCCTTGCCTCCATCTCATCCAGAGGAAGGTAACGGCTCTAAGCAACAAATGGAGGACTGGTGTCAGCAACTGCATTTGGGTACTGACTCCACACCTCCTCACCAAAAGCAGGGAGTCTACCGGGTGATCCAGGAATACGAGAGAGTGTTCAGTAAACACCCGCTGGACTTCGGGCGAGTAAAGGGAGTGGAACATCACATCCCCACGGGAGATCATCCTCCCATAAAGGAAAGGTATCGTCCCGTACCCCCTGCACACTACCAACACGCCAAGGGGATGCTTAGAGACATGAAGGAGGCTGGGGTAATCAGGGATAGCTGTAGCCCCTGGGCAGCTCCACTAGTCTTGGTTAAAAAAAAAGACAACACCATGAGAATGTGTGTAGATTACCGGAAAATCAACCGTATCACACACAAAGATGCGTACCCCTTACCAAGGATAGAGGAGTCTTTGGCTGCTTTAAAATCTGCTAACTTCTTCTCCACTTTGGATCTCACTAGCGGGTACTGGCAGGTTCCTGTCGCAGAGGCGGACCGGGAGAAGACCGCATTCACTACCCCGATGGGACTTAGCGAGTTTACCTGCATGCCGTTAGGACTCTGCAACGCACCAGGAACCTTCCAACGATTGATGGAATGCTGTCTGGGACACCGGAACTTTGAGACGGTCCTGCTGTACCTGGACGATGTTATAGTTTATTCCAAAACCTACGAGGACCACCTGAAACACCTGGCGGAAGTGTTCGAAGCCCTGGCAAACTACGGTCTGAAGGTGAAACCGTCGAAGTGTCACCTGCTAAAACCAAAAGTGCAGTACCTGGGACACGTGGTGAGTGCTGACGGAGTGGCTCCCGACCCTGATAAGATCACCGCCATTAAGGAATGGCCAAGACCCTCCAGCGTAAAGGAAGTGCGGCAGTTCCTCGGGTTGGTAGGCTACTACCGAAGATTCATTCCCGGTTTCACCAAAAAGGCAGCTCCTATGCAGGACCTCCTGTTAGGCCAGTCCAGGAAGGCCAAGAACCAGAAGCCGCCCTTCAGATGGGAGAAGCTGGAAGAAGAGTCCTTCCGCCAGCTGAAGATGGCCCTCACGGGGGATGAAATCCTGGCGTACCCTGATTACAGCCAGCCCTTTATCCTCTACACCGACGCAAGTAACATCGGGCTAGGAGCCGTACTGTCCCAGATCCAGCAGGGGAGAGAACGGGTAATTGCTTACGCCAGCCGAAAACTGCGACCCACCGAAAGAAACCCTGAGAATTACAGCTCATTTAAGCTAGAGTTCCTGGCAGTGGTGTGGGCAGTCACCGAACGCTTTAAGCACTACCTCGCCTCTTCGCGGTTCACCGTGTACACGGATAACAACCCGTTGACACACCTGGACACTGCAAGACTCGGTGCCCTGGAGCAGAGATGGATGGCCCGCCTGTCCAACTATGAGTTCACGATCAAATAGCGGGCAGGACGCTCCAATACCAACGCGGATGCCTTGTCCAGAATGCCAAACCTACCGGACGTAGGGGAAGATCCAGAGGAACTGGAAGAAGTTGAACTCCCCGCGTTTCACCGTCATGGGACTACCCAGTATTCCCACCGTGTAAGGGGTAAGCAATCCGCTACGTTCAACCCCTTACCTCATTACAACTGGGCGGAAACACAAGACAGTGACCCCGCCGTCCGACTAGTGAAGGAGATGCTGACTCGGCCAGATGCCCGCCTTGACCCAGACGCTCCGGAGGAGACCAAGCAACTGTGGGCTGAGAAGAGTCGACTGTTTCTTTACAAGGGGAAGTTGTGCCGCAGAATGGTTAACTCCCGGACGCATGAACTGATCTGGCAAGTAGTGGTGCCAAGAAGAGACGCGGCTATGGTACTGGAGGCATACCACGACGGAGCTGGGCACTTCGGATGGAAGAAGCTGGAGTTCCTGCTGCGCGGGCGGTTCCACTGGGTAGGCATGAGAGGGACCATCGAGAGGTGGTGCAGAGACTGTGGCCCATGCAACCTAAGAAGGAAGGACCGTGCCAGCCAGAAGACTCCCCTGCAGTCCATCGTCACCAGGCAGCCGTTGGAACTGGTAGCCTTGGACCATGTAAAACTGACCCCCAGCAGAAGTGGCTACGTCTATGCGTTAACCATCGTGGATCACTACTCCCGGTTCTTGGTTGTAGTCCCCGTCAAGGACTTAACGGCTCAAACAGCAGCTAGAGCCTTCCAGCAGCACTTCTGTCATCCACACGGATACCCAGAGCAGGTGCTGACGGACCAAGGACCTGCCTTTGAAGCGGAAGTCTTCCAGGAGTTCTGCACTCTGTATGGCTGCCGGAAGATAAGAACAACACCCTATCATCCGCAAACCAATGGACTTTGCGAGAAGATGAACCAGGTGGTGATAGACCTTCTGAAAACATTGCCCCTGGAAGAACGCAGTCTGTGGCCTGAGAAACTGCCTGATCTGGTGGACCTATACAACCACATCCCTGTAGGTTCTACCAACTGTACCCCGGCTTACCTAATGAGAGCAAGACCTGGTAAGCTGCCTGTTGATCTGGATATGGGAGTCCTGACACCCGAGGACACTTCACCAGAAGCAGACTGGGACACAGAGAGGCAGCAGCAGTACCGGAAAGTACAGGAGAGCGTTGAGCGAAGTCTCCGTCAAGCAAGAGAAAGACAGGAAAAGACTTACAACCAGTGTGCTCCCGCTGTTCCCCTGGTACCTGGAGAGCAGGTCTTGAAGAGGAAAAGACGGCTCCACAAGTTGGACGACCAGTGGGAGAAGGACCCGTACACCGTACTGCCATCAAGCCATGAAAACCCAAAAATCTGCACTATCAGTAAGGATGGAGGAGAAACCACAGCCATTGTCTCCCGAGATCACCTGAAGAAGTGTCCCGAGCAGCTACGAAACCCTGAAGAAGATCAAGAAAACCCTCGACCCGCAGAGGAAAGGGAAGAGATGGTCAGTACTGTACTCGGAGACTTCCCTCGGTCTTGGACACAGGTAAATGGCGCTGTTGTGGTACCCGTCCTCACCTTCCTCCAGCCAGCATCCCAAGTGCCTACGGAAAAACAGGTAGAGCTGGAAGAGCAGCCGGTCCAGGAGGCAGAAGACCCCACACAAGCAGACCAGGAGAATCGACCCTCTGCTTATAGTGAGCCTGCCGTGCCCCAAGTGAGCCAAAGAGTCCGTAGACAGCTGCCCAGCTTACCTTTGACAGCTCCTACACCCTGTAGCTCAGGACCGGTCAGTAAGCTCCGTAGGTCTACTAGGGCCAATAGAGGCCAGTTGCCCGTACGTTGGAGGATCTAAAGTGTTCAGACTGTCTTATTGGTATTTACCTGTTTACTGTTGCTTGTAAATAATTATGTTTTTCCAGTTATTTTATAGGTGTCTTTTGTGGATTAACCGGAACTCTGTTGTATATATGTTTGGAGCGTAACCCAGGAACGGACTATAGACTGTTAAAGACTCGGGGCAGGACAGACCCCTACCTGGTTACGGCTCCCCGTTCTTTGGTGAAATGGACACCCTTTTTGCTTCAAAAATTGCACCCGGTTGCGGACACTCCGTGACCACCCTAACGTGTTTTTCCTTATTGTATTGTTCCTGTTTATACCCTGTTATGTTTTCAAAAATATGTTTAGTCCCGGAGTACTAAATTTTACTAGGGGGGAATGTGGCACCCCAGGGTTCTGGTTACCACAGTAATAGCAATATTACGTCTGTGAGCAGGTGGGAGGTCTCCTGGTCAGGAACCCTAAGCATGCTACACCTCCTGCCCAGTCCTGGGAGGGGAAGAACTTCCCCTATATAAACTGGGGCTGAGGTGGGGTTAAAAAAAAAGAAGAGAAGAAGAGGAGTCCCAGACAGAGACACAGTCTGGTCTGGAGTGGAGCAGATGCAGGGAGAGCAAGATCAGGAGCTCTGTGGGAGCAGTGATAAAAGGGGTCCAGGACTGGAAGCTGTAGAGCTCGTCCTGACTGAAGAGATCTCACCGGACACGGAGTCCGAGGCTGTGGGGACTGTTCCATACCCAGCAGCAGAAACCATCCGGCAGGGGATTTCAGGTCCTCTGGCCAAGAAACCCGAAGGCACGGTCACACGCAAGGGACCAGCACCGCCGTCGTGGAGCGGAGGCTACCAGAAGGCCCCGAGTCACCGGCCATACGGGTGAGCACCACACGGTACACTCAGGGACGTGGGCTACTTTTACCCGCTTCTAGCTGTTATGTTCTGCTACCAAAGCTAAGGAAAGAGAGGAGATCTGTCCCTACTATAAGACTCAGCTGAATCCCTACGATGTAACAGGGAACCTGATCCTGCGATCAGACCTGCTAAAGTCCTAATCTAGTCTGTACGGAGACCTATAGATTTGGGGAGGGAATCCCTACAAGTACTAAGGACTGGGAGGAATATGGGACACCTCCTAACAGAAATAGTAGCAGACAGACGAACAAACAAAATAGATAGAACCTAGAGGTCCGTAGACCAAGCAAACTAACAGAGTTAGATACAGAGCACAGGCTAGCTAGAAAGTAGATATACAATGAAGTCCAGCAAAGCCAGAAGGGCGGAGCAGGATTAAATAGGCCAACAAGGTCATGTGACCAGCAAAGGAAAAAAAAACCTAACAGCAAGGTTCTAACAGTACCCCCCCTTCTAAGAGGATCCTCCGGATCCCCTAGGACCAGGCTTATCAGGAAATCTCCTGTGAAACGCTCTGATAAGTCTGGACGCGGAAACATCATCTGACCTCACCCAAGAGTTATCCTCGGGTCCGAAACCTTTCCAGGCCACAAGATACTGCAAACTACCTCTATACCGTCTAGAGTCAAGGATGCGAGAAATTTCATATTCCCCGTCCTCCACCACCGGAGGAACAGAGGCAGAGGCGTCACCATCCGACACAACAGCTTTTTTTAACAGAGAGACATGAAAGACCGGATTAATTCTCCAGGAGGTAGGAACCTCCAACCTAACAGCAGATTGGTTGACAACCTGAAGCACCTTAAAGGGCCCTACAAACTTGGGACCCAATTTCTTAGAAGGAATCCTCAACCGCAGATTCCTAGAGGACAACCAAACCATGTCACCAACAGCGAACAAAACCTCCTGTCGTTTCCTATCAAAGTAGTCTTTAGATTTTCTGTTGGCCTCCTGAAGATTACCACGCACATCCGTCCAAACTCTTTCCAAATCACCGGAAAAATTCTCCTCCTCAGGCACGGCAGATCCCAACTTGGAGAACGACCCAAACGACGGATGTCTCCCAGAACAACAAAAAAAAGGCGAACAACCAGCAGAAGAAGATGTATGATTGTTCAGAGCAAATTCGGCAAGTGGCAGAAACTCAGACCACCCCTCTTGATTGTCTGCCACAAAACAACGCAAGAACTGCTCAACATCCTGGTTTTTCCTTTCTGTCTGGCCATTAGATTCAGGATGATATCCGGACGAAAACGACAAATGAATTCCCAACCTGTCACAAAAGGCACGCCAAAAACGAGCCACGAACTGAGGACCCCTATCAGAAACAATGTCAGTAGGAACGCCATGAAGTCTGACAATTTCCTTGACAAAGGCCTTAGCGAGAGTTTTAGCGCAGGGCAGTTTGACGAAGGGAACCAAGTGACACATCTTGCTAAAACGGTCCACGACCACCCAGATGACAGTAAAACCCTCAGAGGGGGGAAGGTCAGTTATAAAGTCCATAGCCAAATGTGTCCAAGGAGCACTGGGGACCTCCAAAGGACAAAGCAACCCCGCAGCAGGAGTATGTGAGGACTTAGATCTAGCACATATAGTACATTGGCGCACCCACTTAATGACTTCCTTCTGCCATCCAGGCCACCAAAAACTGCGACCCACCAGTCTCTTGGTCTCAGAGATTCCGGGATGACCTGCCAACCGAGATTCGTGACACTCAACAAACAAATCTCTCCTAAAGGTCTCAGGCACAAACAACCTCCCATGAGGAGTGTTAGATGGGGCATTCTCCTGAGCTTTAAGAATCTCATCTTCCAAAACGGAGTCTAAAGCAGCTATCACAACACCTTCTTGTAAAATGTTTTCCTCTTTCTCAGCACCGACTATGGGAGAAAAACTGCGAGACAAGGCATCCGCCTTAACATTCTTAGTACCAGGGATGTAAGTAACGGAGAAATTAAACCGCGAGAAAAACAGTGCCCACCTAGCCTGACGGGCATTCAGGCGCTTGGCAGCGTCAAGATATATCAGATTTTTATGATCCGTAAGAACCTGAACGGGAAATTCCGCACCTTCCAAGAAGTGGCGCCAGTGTTCAAATGCGAGTTTAATAGCCAATAATTCCCGATTACCAATATCGTAATTCAATTCAGTCTCCGAAAATTTTTTTGAAAAAAATGCACAGGGATGTAATCCATCCCCGTTATCCTGAGACAATACTGCGCCAACCCCCACAGAGGAAGCATCAACCTCAACCAAAAACGGCCTAGTAACATCAGGCTGCATAAGGATGGGAGCAGAGGTGAACCTCTCCTTGAGATACACAAAAGCTTCAATGGCCTCAGAAGACCACTGAACCGCATCAGCACCTTTCCTGGTGAGATCAGTCAGAGGTTTGACAATACTAGAAAAATTTTTTATGAATTTTCTATAGTAATTGGCGAAACCCAAAAACCTCTGTATTGATTTCAAACCAATAGGCCTAGGCCATTCCTGCACAGCCTGAACCTTAACCGGATCCATCTCAAAACCTTTGCTGGAGATAATGTAGCCCAAAAAACTAATTCTCTGTACAGCGAACTCACATTTCTCCAGCTTAGCAAAAAGCGAATTGTCCATTAATAACTGTAATACCTCACGCACGCTCCGCCAATGAGACTCCAGATCTGGCGAATAAATCAAAATGTCATCCAAATACACAACCACATTTTTACCGATCAAAGGTCTAAGGATGTCATTAATCAGATTCTGAAAAAATGCAGGAGCATTAGTAAGACCAAAAGGCATAACCAGATTCTCAAAATGACCCACAGGAGTGTTAAAAGCAGTCTTCCATTCATCACCCTCCTTCATGCGCAACAGATTGTATGCCCCCTTAAGGTCAATTTTAGAGAACCACTTGGCCCCCAATAACTGGTTAAACAGATCAGGAATCAATGGCAGTGGGTAAGGATTGCGTACCGTAATTTTGTTAATCTCACGAAAATCCAGACAAGGACGTAAACCGCCGTCCTTTTTTTTTACAAAAAAAAATCCAACCGCCACAGGAGACTTAGAGGGCCTAATGTGACCGGCGGCCAAACTTGTCTGTATGTATTCCTCCAAAGCCTTCCTCTCAGGAATAGTAAGGTTAAATAAACGACTTTTAGGAAGAGTCGCTCCAGGGACAAATTCAATAGAACAATCATAGTCTCTATGGGGAGGCAAAACCTGCGATTCTTTCTCAGAAAAAACTCTCCAAAAATCCTGAATAGGAACAGGCAATTCTCCCCTATCCAAAGCTGCAATACGCCCGTTACAACACTTGTCATAACATTTATGGCTCCAGGATTTAATTTCACTGGTAGACCAATCCAGTACAGGATTGTGAAATTTTAACCAGGGCAAACCCAATATTACTGGAGAAGGCAAGTTATTCAACACTACCAAATCCAATTTCTCATGGTGAACACCATTAATAGTGAGAGGAAATTCACTGACCTTGAGAGTAATATTCTTCAAAGGGGAGCCATCCACAGAAACCACAGCAATGGGGGATGATAAAGGTTCAGGTTTTAAATTGAGTTTTTCCACGAATCCCCCATCAATAACATTCAGTGTAGACCCGCAATCAACAAACACCCGAAATTCCATTAATTTTTCCTGAGCAATCGTGGAAGCAGCTAAAAATATACCCTTGGAATTTAAACAGGCAATACGGGCGTGACTGACCATTTTTTTTTCTTTCTTCATACGAAGCTCACAGCCTTTAATCAAATGACCAGATTTCCCGCAATAGAAACACAAGCCTTCTGAAAAACGACGGTGTTTTTCTTGAGAGCGAGGTGCCACCGATCCAATCTCCATCGGTTCACCACTGTTAGTACACACATTATCATAACCAGAAACTGACATAGCAGAGGATTTGCTCTCATTAACCCTAGCACGCAGTCTTCTGTCCACCCGTATAGCTAATTGCATAGCCTGTTGCAAATCCTCAGGTGTAGGATAAGCAATTAGCAGGTCTTTAACCTTTTCACTGAGCCCAGCAAGAAATAGACTTTTCAGAGCAGAATCGTTCCACCCTGTTTGAGTGGACCAACGACGAAAATGTGTACAATATTTTTCCATATTACCTGATCCTTGTTTTAAACGTCTCAACTCAGTCTCAGCTGATGCCACACGGTCAGGATCATCATATAATAGTCCTAAAGCAGAAAAAAAACTATCCACTGATCTGAAGCATGTATCACTAGGTTGCAAAGAAAAGGCCCACTCCTGAGGCTCTTTGCGCAAAAGTGACATTATGAACCCTACGCGCTGGGATTCATCCCCAGAGGACTTGGGTCTCAAACGAAAATACAATAAGCAAGCATTTTTAAAAGAAAAAAATTCTCGATGTTCACCAAAAAATAAATCCGGCAAACATACCTTAGGCTCCAAGAAATATGCTCCAGGACAGTTACTCACGTGCTGACGGAGCTCGGCCACTTCCAGAGAGAGTCCCTGCAGGTGTTTAGCCAAATCCTGAACCGACACCATGATGGAACAAAAAAAAATCTTTCCTTAGAGAATTTACAGGCTGGACTTACTGTTATGTTCTGCTACCAAAGCTAAGGAAAGAGAGGAGATCTGTCCCTACTATAAGACTCAGCTGAATCCCTACGATGTAACAGGGAACCTGATCCTGCGATCAGACCTGCTAAAGTCCTAATCTAGTCTGTACGGAGACCTATAGATTTGGGGAGGGAATCCCTACAAGTACTAAGGACTGGGAGGAATATGGGACACCTCCTAACAGAAATAGTAGCAGACAGACGAACAAACAAAATAGATAGAACCTAGAGGTCCGTAGACCAAGCAAACTAACAGAGTTAGATACAGAGCACAGGCTAGCTAGAAAGTAGATATACAATGAAGTCCAGCAAAGCCAGAAGGGCGGAGCAGGATTAAATAGGCCAACAAGGTCATGTGACCAGCAAAGGAAAAAAAAACCTAACAGCAAGGTTCTAACACTAGCAAGGTAGCCAGGAAGAGTACAATTAGTTGGGGAGGCCTACAACTCCGCCTGGCCAGGGGAGATCCTATCTGCTCACGGACTGACCAGGCCCCGATCGCTAGCCAGTACTCCCGGGAGGGTCTACCTTTGCACCAGTAAAGACCCTGAACTACACCGCACCGTCTCTGAGTGGTTCCTGGTGCCTGCGTGCAATTCTGCTATCCCCATCATCCACGTCTGCTGCCCTGAGGCCATACCCCTCCCGTTGGGGGTTATACTACCCACGCTGCACAACTGTACCACCGGCCTCAGCGGTCTGCCCTGCAGCGGCGGCTTCATAACCGCATTCAACGGGTGGCATAGTCGAACACTATAACATCTTCTGCTAAATTCCGCCACTTAGTTTGACACCCTGGGCACGGACCGGGTCACCGCCACAAGGACTACTAACCCCGACAGATCCGGCTCCGGGTATTCCCCGCGTGCGCAACGCTACACAACACAGGCCCAGGGGGCGCGTCAGGGGCAACCCTGATTGACCTAGGGCCCGCAATCCTTGGCGTTGGGAGGACGTGTTCTGTCCCAAGGTGGGACTGGGTCCTGGCTTCCACTATGTTAACCCAGTGTGCCATCAGCGAGATGTATCGTCCCTGCCCACAAGCACTAGTCCACGTGTCCGTGGTTAGGTGGACTTTCCCAGTAACTGCGTTGTTGAGGGCATGGCTAATGTTTTGGGACACGCGCTTGTGTAATGCAAGGATGGCACACCAGGAGAAATAGTGGCGGCTGGGGATCGAGTACTGAGGTACAGCCACCGCCATCAGGTTGCGGAATGCTTCCGTCTCCATGAGCCTAAAAGGCAACATTTCGAGCGCAAGCAGTCGTGAAATGTTAGAATTTAGTAGTGTGGCCTGTGGGGCATTGGCTGCGTATTTGCGCTTGCGCTCCAAGCACTGGGGTATGGACAACTGAACGATGCACTGGGACAAGGACGTGGACATTCTTTCTGATGCTGCTACTTGAGAGTGTGCAACTGCAGGTGTATGGTTTGGAGGCATTTTCACACGCACCATGGACAGGGGATTGGCTTGCATGCACAACAGCGGAAGAAGCAATGGTGCCACCCGCAGACACTATTGCTGGGTTTGGCCCACAACGTCGGGTGCTTTGCTGCTATGTGACTGATCATGTTGGTGGTGGTCAGGCTGGTAGTTTTGCCACCCCTGCTGATGCTGGCCTGGCAGTTGGTGCAAATGGCTTTTTTGGGGCTATCGGCAGAGTCTTTAAAAAACAACCAGACTTGTACTGGCAACTTCCTTCGTGTTGGTGTTACCTGGAACGGTTGCCTGCCTTCTGTCTGTGATCACCACACTGCTTCTTCCTGTCTGTTGGGGTGCTCTGCCTTCCTTCCCCTGTGTGCTGCTCTCCTCGCTCTGCAGGTTGGGTCAGTTACTATATCATCCACCACCTCGTCTTCCTCTTCCGCACCCTGGTCCTCCTCCTGACTTTCTGGCAATTGTGTCTCATCATCGTCCACCTCTTGTGACACTTTCCCACCGTCGCCTTCATGTGACTGTGGCTGCTCAAATATTTGGGCATTGCTACTTGCGATCTCCTCTTGCCTCGCTTCAAGTGGACCGGGCTATAGGCCCGAATCTATAAATGGGAATGTGAGCAGCTCTTCAGAGTGTCCAAGTGTGGGATCATTTGTCTCCGGGCACTCGGCATGGTGGGACGAAGGAGGATCAGGGTGAGGAATATGCGGCCCAGGCTCACTGCTACTGAGACTTGACCGTGTGGAAGACAGGGTGGTGGTGGTGGCTAAGTGACTGGAAGCATTATCCGCTATCCAACCAACAACCTTTTGACACTGCTCTGGGTTCAATAGTGGTGTGCTGCGGCCCTCTAGGAATTGGAACAGGAAGGTAGGGCGAGAAGATGTGGGTGCTTGATGTGGCACAATTTCAGCTTGCCCACGGCCTTGCCCTCTGCATGCACCATCACCATCACGTCCAGTTCCCCGTCCCTTGACACGTGCCTTGCCCATTTTAAATGGAGGACAATATCTACCACGAATTTGGAGCGAACTTATATGTGATTAATGTGACGGACAAACCACATTTTTAAATACCTGGCCTGTAGGTAACTATATTGAACAGCAAACCGGTGTCAAAAACTTCGCTGACACAGTGAAAAAAAATTTGAATGGAGGCCAAAAATGGCAGTATTTTCTGAAAACGTATATGTGATCCGTGTGACGGAGAAAACGCGGTTTTAAATACCTGGCCTTTAATTAACTATTTTGAAAAGCAAACCGGTGTCAAAAACTTCGCTGACACAGTGAAAAAAAATTGAAAGGAGGCCAGAAATGGCAGTATTTTCTAAAGAGAATACACAGTTTTAAATAGCTGGATTTTTAGCGCTGTAATATGGAAAGGACCTGGTTGTATTCTGCAGTGCCAGCAAGCAAATGGCGCAGAAAAATGATGTTCTCTGGATTGCTTTTTAAACAAATAATGAGGATTAAGATACAAGAAAAATTATTCCAGGCCCCAGAGACCTGGGCCTTTGTCTATAAATATCTAACAGCAGCAGAAGACAGAACTGTAATGGAGCCTCTTGTGCGATATGCACTGCAGTCTGCTATATACACTGCCTGCCTGATATCTCTGCAGATGGATTAGTCCTCAGAAGGACTGTTTGTTGAGATGGATATGTGTTATGTACTTGTTTTCTTCCTACACTACCTAATACAAAACCAAATCTATCCCTAGCTCAGCAGCACCTCTCCCTATACTGCCTGATTGTGGAGTAGACTGACGAACACAGCGGCGCCAGGTCTGATATAGACCCGATGACGCTGTGCGGCCAGCCAATCACAGTAATGCCCTAGCCACCATGGCTGTGGCATTACAATGAGTGGCAGGCAATCCCTGCTTGTTGATTGAAAGAGCGCCAAAAATTCAGGGAGGGGACCCAAGCATCCGCCCGAGCATCTCGCAAGTACTCGGCGAGCTCCGAGCATCTCGAGTACCGAGTACTTGCGAGTATGCTCGCTCATCACTGATTACCTGCTTTTCTGTCTGATTTTGAGAACGTTTTTTCTGAGAGGGGGTGTCAGGGTTTGCTTCCTCATCGTGCATATGACTGTCCTATTAACTTGTCTTGTCCCCCGGAGCTAAATTACCGGAGTCCAGACTGTATAATATTTCTGGCCCTGAGAGACAAGCCTTGAAGGATTTCATTGCGGAAAGTCTGGAGAAGGGACATATCAGACCCTCATCTTCGCCCGTGGTGGCAGGGTTCTTCTTTGTGAAGAAAAAAAATGACGGTCTACGTCCTGGTTTAGATTTCCTGGAATTAAATCAAATTACCATCCGTGATCTATACCCTCTTCCTCTGATTCCTGATCAAAACATCACTCCTCAGTCCTCTATACACAGCCTTCTCCTGTAGAACACCACCTCCATCTGCAGTACACCACTCTGCAGCCCCTCTATACACAGCCTCAATGTGCAGTACATCACTCCTCATACACTCTATACATAACTTCCATATGCAGTACATCACTCCTCAGATACTCTATACACAGCCTCAATGTCACCAATGTGCCTGCTGGAACTTCTGGTGCACCTGGGATTAGAAGATCAAAGAGATTATCTGATCACAGGTCCTCTTTGGAGTCTACGCAACCATTCACATGAGTGGTGCAGGTTTATTGTTTCTTTTTGTATGTAAGGAGTTAAGAGTTCCTGGTTTAAGTCTGCTGACACTCCGTTTCATTATTTAAACTCACTTCTGGCTTCCTCCCATGCCAGCAATAGAGTTTCAATCTGACTTCTCTGGAGAAGGTGTTCTTTGGAGAAGCTGTTGTGTCCTCCTTTGAGACCGTGAAGTTTATTTGTTTTTTTGTGTGTGTGTGTTCCCCTGCTTGTCTCCTTCTCTGTGTTATATTGCTGTAGAAGACCAGTATCTTACTGCCCATCTGACTAGCTAGGGCAAAGCCCAGTGTCAGTCATGGCTTAGGCACATGGCGGCGCAAGGGAAAAAAGACCTGTCTAGGCTACAGGGAGCGCAGGGTTCAACACTAGGAGAGTGTTGAGGGGTCACCATCTCCCCATCTCCCTACTGTCAGGGCCTTCCTTTTCCTGTTTTCCCCTCTCCCTTTGCACCACTCGCTGGGCATCTCCCTGTCCTGGCATGACACTCCATCAGCAGCATATCACTCCTCAGCTCCTCTATACACAGCCTCCATCTGTAGTACATCACTCTTCAGCCTCTCTATACACTGCTTCCATTACCCAAGGCCAAGTGATGTTAACAGTTAATATGGGAATGGCCCAGGGATCAATTGGCCTGTAGCCCAGGCAACCCCTGATGGGCAGCAGCAATTGCGTCTCTAAATCATTGCTGATGTCTTTTCTCTTTAGTCATAGTCTTACCTCCTTGGCATTGTGTTAAAATACAACTGAATGTACCCAGACTAACAAATTGTCAAAACTTCTGCTTTTATAGAGGTGATCACAGTTGCTGATGAACAATTAATCAAGGACATTTCGTTAATTAATTATTCTTAATTCCTATGGAAGCAGTACGTATTTTTTTCATAAACTGTTTCAGCATTTTGGCTAGTTTCTGATTGATAAATAACTAATGACGTAGTATAATTTGTCATGTTTTGAAGGTCATTTGAAGTTGCATTTGCAAAATTTTAAGACCTTCTAAGGAACAAATATATTTTTTATTATGCCTTGATACATAAAACCATAGAATTCAATGAGGGTGTACTTAGTTTTTCTCATGACTGTATGTGACTATGCCTGAAAAAAACACTTACCGTACTTTCCACTGATTATACATTGAAGGTCTTTTCTAAGTGCATGGCATCAACTGAAAATCCAGAAATAACCCATCTGCATGTAAGAGCATTCACACTGAATCATTTATGCTGATTTCAATCATCATACACCAGTGCCAATTACAAAATGTGAAAAGGCATTACTTGTCTGCATGTTATTTAATGTGTACTTTGTGAAACTTTGTGTACTTTGCAGAAGGAACAAAGCCAGCATGTAACATGTATACTTGTTTTGCTCTATTTCTCATAAATAATGAAGCTATATTCAAATCTGACTCCTTTTATCTCTGTGGGCATTATACTTTTTTGTTTACTTTTTACTGTAATATTATGAAAGCACTATATAAAATAATACACCTAATACTTTTTTAAACCTATGAGCCTTTATGATTTCACATAAAAAAAAATAATTTTGCACTGCCAGTATTCAATAGGCAAGGAAAAATATATTCATTTTTATAGCAACTGCTATTTTGAGATACCTAGACTCATGGATTAGAAAATTAAATCATCTGCAGTACAGTTGGGTAAATTGAATTCTACTCAAATACTGCAAAAATCCGTATTCTCCAGAATACGATTACTGTAGTTTGTAATTTACCACTATTTTTGGCCACCATTTTGATGAATTATAGAGGGGCGGCAAAAGGTTTTAAAAAAATTTTGAATACTCACAGCTCACCTTTCTGGCAGTTCGCCACATCTTAATGCCACCATGCTATGAAACCCAGGCTTCTGCACACTAAGCGAGGACTTCCTTTAGCAAACACATTGTAAGGTCGTAGTCCTTACAACACGCATGCACAGAGACATCCTAGGCCTAGTCATGCCTGGAAGTTCAAGTCCAGACTAGAGTGTGTGTGATGAGGCCCAGGTCATCTCTGCCCATGTGTGTTGTAAGGTTGTTGTCAAGACATGACATCAACTCTGTAGGAACATCCCGGGCCTTGACCGGAAGTCTTAGTGTGAAGATACCCAGGTTTCAGCATGCAGTAGCAGTAAGAAGAGGCAGTGAGGACCGTACAGGGGACAGTGATCAGCGAAGGTGAGCAGTGAAGTATTAGTTTTTCTTTTTTTTCTACATCTTACAGTACGTTTACTATGCCTTGGGGTCTCCCTAGAGCATAATAAGTGATGACATTCAATTTGAGGAGAATAAATTCTCTGCAAATTGAATTTCCTGGTAAAGTCCAAGTAATTTGTTGCATTTAAATCTCATCAGGTCTGTTCAATGCATCTTATATGAAGCGTTTCCAAGACAGAATTGCCCCCATTTACCCCCTATAAAATTCCAATGAAAAAAAGTCTGTCAGCACAAAATGTTCAAACCAAGCACAGTCACTTTGTGAAACCTTGGTGTGGCCAAGCAGTTCAGTACACCTTCCTACCTACTTGTGCCTCCTTTTGCTTGATTTGCAGTTCTGGCTTTACAGGAGCCAGAGGATGGGCAGGATCAATGCAAAACAATTATGTGGGAATATGCACTGAAAAGATTGGCCATGACAATGGGTTGTAACATCTGTGCCAATTTGTGTCGACTCTGTTTCCGCTTTGGTCGCTGGGTAGCAGCATTTTTGTTGCTGGCAACGTGTGACAGGAGCAGTCCTGTTTTTTTTCCTGGGCCTTTCAGTACTGCTTAATCAGGGAGCCATGGGGTTAATTTTGGTCTGATTTTGATCTCTACTTACTGAGAGCCCTAGATGGGGCTGTCAGCTATTTAAACCCCTCAAGCTCTGACTTCCACTGCCAGTCAAAAGTTCTGCTTATCTGACTATATGTTCTGTTTTGTGCTCCAGTTGTGTTGCCTTGATTTATTCCGTTCTCTGACCTTGACATGTATTTAGATCACCCCCTTGCTTTCTGATTTTGTCTCGGAAATTACTCTGGTATCGACCCCGCTTGCCAACTTTTCTTGCCTCCAGTTTGCTTCCCCAAGTTGGCAGCTGACTCTGTAGCCCCAGCACAGGGGTCCCTGTGGAAGTTCAGTTCCATATACAGGAGTTAAGGGGTAAAAGCAAGGGCATGCCCTGGGATCTGGAAAATGGAGTGGCTTGCATTAACCCTGTCCATGTAACCTCTATTAACAGCTACCAGGCTTCCACAAACAGTGCTATCGTGACATGGGTGCACTGAGTGCTGTGCTTGGTTTAAATTGTCATTTTTTGCTGACAGACTCCCATTAAATTCTATACTTCAGGAAGGGACAATAAAGATTACTATGTTCTTCTGGCTGTCCAGAAAGTGTGAACTTCCCTATGGTTGAAACAACAGTCCATCAATGATCTCAGCCATTGTAGAGTCAATGAGATCAAGGCGTAAACCATTCCAAGTACAATGTGAATAGAATAAAAAATAAAACTGTTCATTTAAACATAACTGTAAGTCAGGTCTGAATAGTAAGTGCACAATACATCGGATTATTTAAATTTGTTAAATACAGCTCCAGTTGAAATTTTGCTAGTAAAAGTATATTAAAGGAATTGCAATTAATCACATTCTCAATATATATAGTTTTTTTTCTGACTAAAAGACACACTTTTTTCCTCTAAAATTTTGGAGGGAAGTGGGGGATGCGTCTTATAGTCCGGATGTACCTTATAGTGTGGCTGTAGGTGGGAGGGGAGTGTAAGTGTTGGAGGAGCAGGTCAAATGAGGCAGGAGTCAGCTGCTGCAGCTAACACTGTGCCCGCTGCTAAAGAAAATTAATATTCACTGCTCCATACGCCCATAGTCCCTCTCCCCTCTATGGACTCAAGCTGGTGCCTAGAGGTGGGAGGGAATATGAGCATATGGAGCAGTGAATGTTCATTCCCTTTATTTGCGGGAACAGCTGCGTGATCGTGTGTGCCCGCTACTAAAGAGAATGAATATTCACTGCTCTCCGCTCCTAAAGTCCTGCCCACCTCTATGCACTGAAGCCATCGTTGAGAGGTGGGCAGGACTATGGGTGTGGGGAGCAGTGAATATTCATTCCCTTTAATAGCGGGCATACGTGAGTGTTAGAACCCTCCTGTTTGTTTGTTTTTTCCATCTTGTGTTTTGCGGTCACGTGACCATCTGCCTTTATATTCCAGCTCCGCCCTTTTGGCTGTGCTGGACTTCAGTGTTTGACTGTTTCTCTAGCCAGGTGCTTCGGTGCCTTTCTCTGTCAGTTCGCTTGGTCCTTCTGGGACCTCAAGTACCTTTTTGTCCACTTTTCTTTTTGTGTTCTGCAACAACTTCTCTGTTTAGGAGGTGTCCCATTTTTGTCCCAGTCCTTAGTTCTTTTAGGGACCCCTCCCCTTATGCTATAGGTCTTCGCTCAGACTACCCGAGGACAAAGGCAGGTCTGTTCGCTAGGAACAGGAAGCCCGCTACATCGTAGGGATTCAGCTTAGTCTTGCTGTAGGGACAGCTTTCCCCTATCTATCCTTAGTACTTATTGCAGATCATAATAGCAAGTCCAGCTCAAAAAACTAAAAGAAAAGAAATTCGGGGATCAGTATGGTTTCCATCCAGGATTTGGCTCAATGCTTGCAGGGATTGTCTCTGGAGGTGGTCGAGCTACAGCAACACGTGAGTAGCTGTTCAGGAGCGCATTTTGTGGAACCCAAGGTAGGACTGCCTGATGTTTTTTATGGTAAACAGCAAGCTTTTTTTTCCTTTAAAAATGTTTTTTGTTAGATTTTTGTTTGAGACCAAGGTCTTCTGGGAATGAATCACAGTGCATTGGTTTTATTATGTCACTTTTTCGCAATGAACCACAGGGGTGGGCCTTTTCTCTCCAACCTAATGATCCATGCTTAAGGTCTGTAGAAGAATTTTTTTCTGCTATGGGTCTATTATATGACGATCCTGATAGAATCTCATCTGCTGAGGCAGAACTCAGGCGTTTGAATCAGGGGTCAGGTGATGTTGAAAATTATTGCACACACTTTAGAAGATGGGCTGAGTGAAAGGGTTAAGGATCTGCTAATTGCATTTCCTGCACCTGAGACTCTGCAGGATGCCATGCAATTAGCTGTTCGTGTGGACAGGAGGCTGAGGTTCAGGCTGAATGAGGAAAAGACTCCTGTAATGTCAGGTCCTAGTCCCCAGAAAATCTGCTCAGACGGCGGAGTACTGATGGAGGTTGGGGCGATGGCACTCTGCTCTCAGGAAAGAAACCGGAGGTTCGCTGAGGGATTGAGTCATTATTGTGGTAAAGCTGACCATTTGATTAAGTATTGTGAGCTTCGTTTAAGTAAAAAAAAAAAAAAAGGTCAGGTACGCCCGTATAGCTTGTTTACTCTCTGCAGGAGTATTTCTTTCTGGGAGTACTACTTTGCAGCCAGATTTGATTGAATTTCAGGTATTTGTGGATTGTGGTTCAACACTTAATGTGATTGATAAAGGGTTTTTGGAAAAACTTAACTTGAAATCCAAACCTTTGTCATCACCTATTTCTGTGATTGCAATTGATAACACTCTCTTGAAATGTATTACTCACAAGGTTGCTGCATTTCCCCTCACTATCAATGGAGTTCACCAAGAAATTTTGGACTTGGTTGTATTAGATAATTTACCCTCTCCAATTGTTCTAGGATTGCCTTGGTTAAAACTGCACAATCCTTTACTGGACTGGTATTCTAATGTGATTAAGTCTTGGAGTCCGAAGTACTATGATAAATGTTGTAATGGTCGAATTGCGGCTGTGGAAAAAGGGGAATTACCGGTGACTATTCAAGAGTTTTGGAGGGCTTTTTCGGAGGAGGAGTCACAAGTTTTACCTCCTCATAGGGATTATGATTGCGCCATTGAGTTTGTTCCGGGACCTACTCTTCCCAAGAGTCGCTTGTTTAATCTGACTATCCCTGAAAGAAAGGCCTTGGAGGAATACATACAGACTAGCCTGGCTGCTGGTCACATTATATCTTCTAAGTCGCCTGTGGCAGTTGGATTTTTCTTTGTTAAAAAAAAGGACGGGGATTTACGTCCATGTCTGGATTTTCGTGAAATTAATAAGATTACCGTACGCAATTCCTACCCATTGCCATTAATTCCTGACTTGTTTAACCAGTTAGTGGGGGCCAAGTGGTTCTCTAAAATTGATCTCCGGGGGGGCATACAATTTGTTACGAGTGAAGGAGGGTGATGAATGGAAAACTGCGTCTAACACTCCGGTAGGTGATTTTGAGAATCTGGTGATGCCTTTTGGTCTTACCAATGCACCTGCATTTTTTCAGAACCTTATTAATGACATCCTGAGACCTTTGATTGGTAAGAATGTAGTTGTGTATTTGGATGACATTTTGATTTATTCACCAGATCTAGAGTCCCATTGGCAGAGTGTATGTGAAGTTTTGCAGTTATTGAGTGATAATTCATTCTTTGCTAAGCTGGAGAAATGTGAGTTCGCTGTGCAGAAAATTAGTTATTGGGCTACATTGTCTCCAGTGAGGGCTTTGAGATTGACCCTGTGAAGGTTCAGGCTGTGCAGGAATGGCCTAGGCCTATTGGTTTGAAATCTATACAAAGATTTTTGGGTTTTGCCAATTATTACAGGAAATTCATTAAGAATTTTTCTGTAATTGTTAAACCTCTAACCGATCTCACCAGGAAAGGTGAAAATACGGTCCAGTGGAATACTGAGGCCATTGAAGCATTTAAGTATCTCAAAGAGAGGTTCAGTTCTGCCCCTATCCTTATGCAGCCTGATGAGACCAATCCTTTTTTGGTCGAGGTCAATGCTTCATTGGTCGGGGTCGGAGCAGTTTTGTCTCAGGAGAACAGGGATGGAGTACATCCTTGTGCCTTCGTTTCAAAAAAAATTTCGGAAACCGAACTGAATCATGATGTTGGAAATCGGGAGTTGCTGGCTATTAAACTCGCGTTTGAACATTGGCGTCATTTTTTGGAGGGCGCTAGATTTCCTATTCAGGTTTTCACAGATCATAAGAATTTGATCTATCTGGATGCTGCCAAGCGCTTGAATGCCCATCAAGCTAGGTGGGCACTTTTTTTTTCTCAGTTTAATTTTTCTGTTACCTATATCCCTGGTACTAAGAATGTAAAAGCCGATGCTTTATCTCGCAGCTTCTCTCCTACGGTCGGTGCTGATGAGGAGGAGAGCATTTTACAGAAAGGAGTTGTGGTGGCGGCATTGGACTCCGTTTTGGAGTATGGGATTCTGAAAGCTCAAGATGGTGCCTCATCTAACACTCCCCATGGGAGGTTGTTCGTGCCTAGAACCTTTAGGAGAGATTTGTTTGTGGAGTGTCATGAGTCTCGGTTGGCAGGTCATCCAGGAATGTCTGAGACTAAGAGACTTATCAGTCGCAGTTTTTGGTGGCCTGGATGGCAGAAAGAAGTCATCAAGTGGGTGAGTCAATGTACTGTGTGTGCTAGGTCAAAGGCTTCACATACTCCTGCTGCGGGGTTGCTTTGCCCTCTGGAGGTTCCTAGTGCACCTTGGACACATCTCACAATGTATTTTATTACTGATCTTCCTGTGTCCGAGGGTTTTACTGTCATCTGGGTGGTCGTCGACCGTTTTAGTAAGATGTGTCATTTGGTTCCATTCATTAAGTTGCCCTGTGCCAAGACACTTGTTAAGGCGTTTGTTGAGGAGATTGTCAAGCTTCATGGCGTTCCCACGGATATTGTTTCTGATAGAGGACCTCATTTTGTGGCTTGCTGTTGGTGTGCTTTTTGTGACAGGTTGGGAGTCCATTTGTCATTTTCGTCTGGGTATCATCCTGAGTCTAATGGACAGACTGAAAGAAAGAACCAGGATGTAGAACAGTTTTTGCGTTGTTTTGTGGCGGACAATCAAGAGGTGTGGTCTGAGTTTCTGCCTCTCGCGGAATTTGCTCTTAAAAATCATACATCCTCCTCTGCTGGGTGTTCTCCTTTTTTTTGTTGTACGGGGAGATGACGCGCCCCTGGGCCTGTGTCGCGCAGCGTTGCGCACGCGGGAGCTTACCCGGAGCCGGATCTGTTGAGGGTTGTAGTCTCGTGGCGGTGATCCGGTCCGTGCCCAGGGAGTCAGACTAAGTGGCGCTATATCAGCGGTAGATGTTGGACGACTACGCCACCCGTTGAGTACAGCTAAGGAGCTGCTGCTGCAGGGCAGACCGCTGAGGCCGGTGGTAGGATTGTGCAGCGTGATAGTATAACCCCCAACGGGAGGGGTATGGCCTCAGGGCAGCCGATGTGGATGATGGGGGTAGCAGGAACCACTCGGAGACGGTACAGTGTAGTTCAGGGTCTTTACTGGTGACAAAGATAGACCCTCCCGGAGTACTGGCTAGCGATTGGGGCCTGGTCAGTCCTTGAGCAGATGGGATCTCCCCTGGCCAGGCGGAGTTGTAGGCCTCCCAAACTAACTGTACTCTTCTGGCTACCTTGCTAGAGGCGGGTATAAGTAGCCCACGTCCCTGAGTGTACCGTATGGTGCTCACCCGTATGGCCGGTGACTCGGGGCCTTCTAGTAGCTTCCGCTCCACAACGGCGGTGCTGGTCCCACGCGTGTGACCGTGCCTTCGGGTTTCTTGGCCAGAGGACCTGGAATCCCCTGCCTGACGGATTCTGCTGCTGGGTAGGAGTTAGTCCCCACAGCCTCGGACTCCGGGTCCGGTAAGAAATCTTCTCAGTCAGGGCGAGCTCTGCAGCTGCCAGCCCCTGACTCCTTGTAACACTGCTCCCACAGAGCTCCTGTTGTTCTGTTCCTATATTTGCTTCTTTCCTCTGCTTCTTTCTCTACTCACTAACCCTGCCTCAGCCCTAGGTTTTTATAGGGGAAGTCCTTCCCCTCCCAGGACTGGGCAGGAGGTGTGGCATGCATAGGATTCCTGACCAAGAGACCTCCCACCTGCTCTCAGACATAACATGGCTGTTACTGTGGAAACCAGACCCCTGGGGTGCCACATTCCCCCCTAGTGAAATTTAGTACTCCGGGACTAAACATATTTTAGAAAAACATAACAAGATATAACAATAACAATACAATAAAGAAACACATAAAGGTGGTCACGGCATGTCCGTAACCGGGTGCAGTCTTTGAAGAAAGCAAGGTGTCCATTTCACCAAAACAGGGAGACGTAACCAGGTAGGGGTCTGTCCTGCCCCGAGTCCTTAACAGTCTTTAGTCCGTCCTGGGTTACGCTCCAACTATGTACACAGGATTCCCGGTAAATCCACCAAAGACTCCTATAAACAACTAGAAACACATAATTATACACAAGCAACAAGAAAAACAGGTAACCACAAATAAAACAATTTATACATTTCAAATCCTCCAACGTGCGGGTAACTGGCCTCTAGTGGCCCTACGGAGCTGACTGTTTAGCCCTGAACTACAGGGTGTAGGAGCTGTCAAGGGTAAACTGGGCAGCTGTCTACCGGCTCTTTGGCTCACTAGGGGTACGGCAGGCTCACTATAAGCAGAGGGTTGATCCTCCTGTTCTGCTTGTGTGGAGTCTTCTGCCTCCTGGACCGGCTGCTCTTCCAGCTCTACCTGTCGCTCCGTAGGTGCTTGGGATGCTGGTTGGAGGAAGGTGAGTACGGGTACCACAACTGCGCCATTGACTTGAGTCCAAGACCGAGGGAAGTCTCCGAGCACAGTACTAACCATGTCTTCCCTTTCCTCTACGGGTCGAGGGTCTTCTTGTTCCTCTTCAGGGTTCTGTAGCTGTTCGGGACACTTCTTCAGGTGATCCCGGGATACAATGGTTGTGGTTTCCCCTCCGTCTTTACTGATGGTACAGACCTTTGGGTTGTCGTGGCTTGAGGGCAGTACAGTGTACGGGTCCTTCTCCCACTGGTCGTCCAACTTGTGGAGCCGTCTTTTTCTCTTCAAGACCTGCTCTCCGGGTACCAGGGGAACAGCGGGAGCATACTGGTTGTAAGTTTTCTCTTGTCTTTCCCTAGCCTGACAGAGACTTCGCTCCACGCTCTCCTGTACTCTCCGGTACTGCTGCTGCCTCTCTGTGTCCCAGTCTGCTTCTGGTGAAGTGTCCTCGGGTGTCAGGACTCCCATTTCCAGGTCAACAGGTAACTTACCAGGTCTCGCCCTCATTAGGTAAGCCGGGGTACAGTTGGTGGAACCTACCGGGATGTGGTTGTATAGGTCCACCAGATCGGGCAGCTTCTCAGGCCACAGACTGCGTTCTTCCAGGGGCAACGTTTTCAGAAGATCCATTACCACCTGGTTCATTTTCTCACAAAGTCCATTAGTTTGCGGATGATAGGGTGTCGTCCTTATCTTCCGGCAGCCATACAGAGTGCAGAATTCTTGGAAGACCTCCGCTTCAAAGGCAGGTCCCTGGTCTGTCAACACTTGGTCCGGGTACCCGTGTGGACGGCAGAAATGCTGCTGGAAGGCTCTCGCTGCTGTTCGAGCTGTTAAGTCCTTGACGGGGACGACAACCAAGAACCGGGAGTAGTGATCCACGATGGTTAGTGCGTAGACGTAGCCACTTCTGCTTGGGGTCAGTTTTACATGATCCAAGGCTACCAGTTCCAACGGCTGCCGGGTGACGATGGACTGCAGGGGAGTCTTCTGGCTGGCACGGTCCTTCCTTCTTAGGTTGCACGGGCCACAGTCTCTGCACCACCTCTCGATGGTTCCCCTCATGCCTACCCAGTGGAACCGCTCGCGCAGCAGGAACTCCAGCTTCTTCCATCCGAAGTGTCCAGCCCCGTCGTGGTATGCCTCCATCACCATGGCTGCGTCTCTTCGTGGCACCACTACTTGCCAGATTAGTTCATGCGTCCGGGAGTTAACCATTCTGCGGCACAACTTCCCCTTGTAAAGGAACAGTCGACTCTTCTCAGCCCACAGTTGCTTGGCTTCCTCCGGAGCGTCTGGGTCAAGGCGAGCCTCTGGCCGAGTCAGCATCTCCTTCACCAGCCGGACGGCAGGGTCACTGTCTTGCGTTTCCGCCCAGTTGTAGTGAGGTAAGGGGTTAAGCGTAGCGCCTTGCTTACTCCTTACCCGATGGGAATACTGGATAGTCCCATGACGGTGAAACGCGGGGAGTTCGACTTCTTCCAGTCCCTCTGGATCTTCTCCTACGTCCGGTAGGTTTGGCATCCTGGACAGGGCGTCCGCGTTGGTATTGGAGCGTCCTGCCCGGTATTTGATTGTGAACTCGTAGTTGGACAGACGGGCCATCCATCTCTGCTCTAGGGCACCGAGTCTTGCAGTGTCCAGGTGTGTCAACGGGTTGTTATCCGTGTACACGGTGAACCGGGAAGAAGCGAGGTAGTGCTTAAAGCGTTCAGTGACTGCCCACACCACTGCCAGGAACTCTAGCTTAAATGAGCTGTAATTCTCAGGGTTTCTCTCGGTGGTTCGCAGTTTTCGGCTGGCGTAAGCGATTACTCGTTCTTTCCCCTGCTGGATCTGGGACAGCACGGCTCCTAGCCCGATGTTACTTGCGTCGGTGTAGAGGATAAAGGGCTGGCTGTAATCAGGGTACGCCAGGATTTCATCCCCCGTGAGGGCCATCTTCAGCTGGCGGAAGGACTCTTCTTCCAACTTCTCCCATCTGAAGGGCGGCTTCTGGTTCTTGGCCTTCCGGGACTGGCCTATCAGGAGGTCCTGCATAGGAGCTGCCTTTTTGGTGAAACCGGGGATGAACCTGCGGTAGTAGCCTACCAACCCGAGGAACTGCTGCACTTCCTTTACACTGGAGGGACTTGGCCATTACTTAATTGCGGTGATCTTATCAGGGTCAGGAGCCACTCCGTCAGCGCTCACCACGTGTCCCAGGTACTGCACCTTTGGTTTCAGGAGGTGACACTTGGAGGGTTTCACCTTTAGGCCGTAGCTTGCCAGAGCTTCGAACACTTCCGCCAGGTGTTTCAGGTGGTCCTCATAAGTCTTAGAATATACGATGACATCGTCCAGGTACAACAGGACCGTCTCGAAGTTTCTGTGGCCCAGACAGCACTCCATTAATCGTTGGAAGGTTCCTGGTGCGTTGCAGAGTCCGAACGGCATGCAGGTAAACTCGCTAAGTCCCATCGGGGTGGTGGATGCGGTCTTCTCCCGGTCCGTCTCTGCTACAGGAACCTGCCTGTACCCACTAGTGAGATCCAAGGTAGAGAAGAAGTTAGCAGATCTTAAAGCAGCCAAAGACTTCTCTATCCTTGGTAAGGGGTACGCATCCTTGTGTGTGATACGGTTGATTTTCCGGTAATCTACACACATCCTCATGGTGTTGTCTTTCTTTTTGACTAAGACTAGTGGAGCTGCCCAGGGGCTACAGCTATCCCTGATCACCCCAGCCTCCTTCATGTCTCTAAGCATCCCCTTGGCGTGTTGGTAGTGTGCAGGGGGTACGGGTCGATACCTCTCTTTTATGGGAGGATGGTCTCCCGTGGGGATGTGGTGTTCTACCCCCTTGACTCGCCCGAAGTCTAACGGGTGTTTACTAAACACTCTCTCGTACTCTTGAACCACCCGATAGACTCCCTGTTTCTGGTGTGAGGGAGTGGAGTCAGTACCCAAATGTAGTTGCTGACACCAGTCCTCCATTGTTTTCTTAGAGCCGTTACCTTCCTCCGGGTGAGATGGAGGCAAGGGTTCCACAGATTGTATAGCATTTTGGTTAATGGTATATAATTTGGCTAGCGTGGCATACCGGGGCAGGTACACTTCCCTCTTCCCGATATTGATTATGCGAACGGGCACCCTCCCATGGCGTACATTAACCACCCCCCGTGCTGTCAAGATGGTGGGCCTACTGTCTGAGTAAACTGGTTCTACCATTGCCTGGTAATCTCTACCTCTCAGACCAATAGCTGCCCGGCACCAAATCATCATTTCACTTTTTGGGGGCATGGCAATAGGGAAAGGGTCACACATTCTCACGCTACCAATCTCACCGCCGGAGAGTTCCACCTGTTGCCGTCGCATCAGTGCCCGGATCTCTTTTTGGAGCACTCGCTGCTCGCCGGAGCTGGCGTTCTTGGCAACCTGCTGTAAAAGGAAAATCACCTCTGCAAGACAATTTTCAATTACATTAGTTCCTAGAGTTATCTTTGGGTGACTCTCGTGTTTGTCAATGTCTACAATGATCAGTCCCTGTGCTGCCAGTTCAACTCTACCAATTTTAATGGTCACCTCTTTAAATCCGATCTGTGGCACGGGCTGACCATTGCTGGCGATGATACTCAAGTCGTCGTCAGGGTAGCGGGTAATATCCGAGTCATTCCAGTACTGCTTGAAGAGCACGTACGGGATGGTGGTGACCTGTGACCCGGTGTCCAGTAGGGCACTCATAGGAATGCCATCCAGTACCACAGGCAAGACTGGACGTCCTCCCACATATTTGTCGCGCCAGTTCGATGGGCCTGGTGATCTTTTTCCTAGGGGTTGGCCCTCTACCCTAGGTTGTGCCAGTTTAAAGGACAGTACCTTGCCATATGTCCGGGTTGATTACAGCGGCGGCAGATGGGTCGTCCGTCCTCGTTGTATCGGTCGCTGGGTCTTCCTCTGGCCGGTGGGGTCCTCCTTGGTCGACGCCACGGGATGTCCTCCGGTCCGGATGCCAGCTGGATCTTCCCTGGAGTAGAAACCTGTAAAGACTGCACAGTTCGGGTTAGCGCAGCAACGCTTTTAGCTAGCTCTTGGACCTGATGGTGCAGGTCTGGAGCCGGGTCATTGCTCAAAGCCTGCGCATCAGCTCCCACAGGCCCTGCCGACAAGGGCGCCGCCTCCTGGTGGTAAGTGGTAGTGGGGCGTCTGTGGGTCACAACGCCACCTGGTGCCGATTCTCGGAGCACCCGGATGGCTCTGTCCTTGAACTGTGCAAATCCCAGATGAGGGTCCTGTAAGGCCATTGCCCGCAACTGGGTTCGGTGGGCATTGCAATATAAACCCTCTATAAATTGTTCAGTCAACAGCCTGTCCTCGTCTCCCACGCCGTCAGGGTCGGTCTGCTTAATGGCTCTCAGGGCTTCTTGTAGGTTTAATGCATAGTCCCTTATACTCTCATGTGCCCGCTATTTGCACCCGTAGAATCTGAGCTTGATCTCGGCTGAGGTGCGGGTATCAAAGGTGTCCCTCAGCTGGGCCAGTATCCCTGCGACAGTCCTCCCCCCAGGTGGCCAGGACTTTACCTCCCTTTGGGCTGCCCCGGTTAATTGGGCCACCAGGATGCTCACTTTTTGCTCTTCTGTAAGGGGGTACACCTGGAAGAGGCTATCCAGCTTTTCTCTAAAGTCATGCAGGGTATGCGATTCCCCTGAGTACTGGGGTAGCCAGGCTGCCCCCGGGATATAGGGCATGGTGAAAGGCATGACCGCAACAGCGGTGGCGCTGGCGGGGGTTGAAGCGGTGAAGCTCTCCTCCGTATCCGACATCCTTCTCCCCCCTAGTGGACCGTGGCCTACCTTGCGATGATCCTCTTCCGTAGGCCGCGGCTCCGCAGTGGATCGTCAGGGTTGAGGAACTTCCGTCGCGCTCCTGTGACGTCGGCGTCTGCTGGGCTCCTTCCAGGACCTTACGCAACGTCCGGACGTGAGGCGGGGCTTCAGTTCTCGCGCGCTTTCGGGGTCCACGCCCCTCTTCTTCCCGCGCGGCGTCCTCAAGATGGCGTCCAATGGCGGGAAACCTCCACGGATGGCGGGAAGAAGGCCGAAGATGGCGTCGGATGGCGGGAAAACTTCGCGGATGGCGGGAAGGATGTAGAAGATGGCGCCGGATGGCGGGAATCTTCACCACTGGTAAGTTTGAACAGTCTTTTTCAGGCACGCAGTACCCGGTGGTTGCGGGCACGAGATCCTGCCGACTACGCCAAAAGTTGACGCGCCCCTGGGCCTGTGTCGCGCAGCGTTGCGCACGCGGGAGCTTACCCGGAGCCGGATCTGTTGAGGGTTGTAGTCTCGTGGCGGTGATCCGGTCCGTGCCCAGGGAGTCAGACTAAGTGGCGCTATATCAGCGGTAGATGTTGGACGACTACGCCACCCGTTGAGTACAGCTAAGGAGCTGCTGCTGCAGGGCAGACCGCTGAGGCCGGTGGTAGGATTGTGCAGCGTGATAGTATAACCCCCAACGGGAGGGGTATGGCCTCAGGGCAGCCGACGTGGATGATGGGGGTAGCAGGAACCACTCGGAGACGGTACAGTGTAGTTCAGGGTCTTTACTGGTGACAAAGATAGACCCTCCCGGAGTACTGGCTAGCGATTGGGGCCTGGTCAGTCCTTGAGCAGATGGGATCTCCCCTGGCCAGGCGGAGTTGTAGGCCTCCCAAACTAACTGTACTCTTCTGGCTACCTTGCTAGAGGCGGGTATAAGTAGCCCACGTCCCTGAGTGTACCGTATGGCGCTCACCCGTATGGCCGGTGACTCGGGGCCTTCTAGTAGCTTCCGCTCCACAACGGCGGTGCTGGTCCCACGCGTGTGACCGTGCCTTCGGGTTTCTTGGCCAGAGGACCTGGAATCCCCTGCCTGACGGATTCTGCTGCTGGGTAGGAGTTAGTCCCCACAGCCTCGGACTCCGGGTCCGGTAAGAAATCTTCTCAGTCAGGGCGAGCTCTGCAGCTGCCAGCCCCTGACTCCTTGTAACACTGCTCCCACAGAGCTCCTGTTGTTCTGTTCCTATATTTGCTTATTTCCTCTGCTTCTTTCTCTACTCACTAACCCTGCCTCAGCCCTAGGTTTTTATAGGGGAAGTCCTTCCCCTCCCAGGACTGGGCAGGAGGTGTGGCATGCATAGGATTCCTGACCAAGAGACCTCCCACCTGCTCTCAGACATAACATGGCTGTTACTGTGGAAACCAGACCCCTGGGGTGCCACAGAGACATCCGTCTTTTGGTTCGTTCTCCAAATTGGGGTCGGCGGTGCCGGAGGAGGAGAGTTTTTCCGGTGATTTGGAGAGAGTTTGGACTAATGTACATTGCAACCTTCAAGAAGCTAACAAGAAGCCGAAGAAGTATTTTGACAGGAAACGTAAGGAGGTTTTGTTTACTGTGGGTGACATGGTTTGGTTTTCCTCAAAGAACCTGTGGTTGAGGATTCCCTCTAAAAAACTGGGTCCTAAGTTTGTGGGTCCACTTAAAGTGCTTCAGGTTGTTAACCGGTCTGCTGTTAGGTTGGATGTCCCTACTTCCTGGAAGTTTAATCCTGTGTTTCTTGCTTCCTTGTTGAAAAAGGCTGATGTGTCAGATAGGGATGACACTGTCACAGTTCCTCGTGTGGTGGAAGATGGCGAATATGAAATTTATCGTATCTTGAATTCTAGATGGCATAGAGGGTGATTACAGTATCTTGTCTCCTGGAAGGTTTTCGGTCCCGAAGACCACTCCTGGGTAAGGATGGATGATGTCTCTGCTCCTAGGCTTGTTAAAGCTTTCCACAAGAGGTTTCCGGATAGGCCTGGGCCTGGAGTATCCAGAGTATCCTCATAAAAGAGGGGGTACTGTTAGAACCCTCCTGTTTTTTTTTTTCCATCTTGTGTTTTGCGGTCACGTGACCATCTGCATTTATATTCCAGCTCCGCCCTCTTGGCTGTGCTGGACTTCAGTGTTTGACTGTTTCTCTAGCCAGGTGCTTCGGTGCCTTTCTCTGTTAGTTCACTTGGTCCTTCTGGGACCTCTAGTACCTTTTTGTCCCTTTTTCTTTTTGTGTTCTGCAACAACTTCTCTGTTTAGGAGGTGTCCCATTTTTGTCCCAGTCCTTAGTTCTTTTAGGGACCCCTCCCCTTATGCTATAGGTCTTCGTTCAGATTAGCCGAGGACAGAGGCGGGTCTGTTCGCTAGGAACAGGAAGCCCGCTACATCGTAGGGATTCAGCTTAGTCTTACTGTAGGGACAGCTTTCCCTTATCTTTCTTTAGTACTTGTTGCAGATCATAACAGTGAGCACCCAGAGACTGTGGTTAACAGTGTGCATGCTAATAAAGAGGATGAACATTCACTGCTCAACATGCCCATAGTCCTGGGCATGGGGAGTAGTGAATATTCTGGCAGCTGACCTCGGCATGTGGGGGTTGCAGGGCATTGACGTCATGCGCTGATTACACGCTGAAATCATCTGCTGACATCAGAACCGGACGCAGCACTGTGAGGGAGCAGAATGAAGGTGACTATAATTTTTTATGTGTGTGGCGTGATGGGGGGCCATATATACCAGGAAGGGGATGGGATGGAGGCCATGTATACCAGGATGGGGATGGGATGGAGGTCATCTATACCAGAATGGGAATGGAGGCCAGATATACTAGAATAGGGATCAGGGCCATGTATACCAGGATGGGGATGGGATGGAGGCCATTTATACCAGGATGGGGATGGTATGGAGGCCATGTGTACCAGGATGGGGTGCCATGTATACCAGAATGGGAGCGTCATGTATACCAGGATGGGAGTGCCATGTATACCACAATGGGGGTGCCATGTATACCAGGACAGGGAGCAATGTATACCTGGATGCGTGGCTATGTACACCTGGATTGGGGTCATATATACCAGAATGGGGATCATATATACCAGGATGGGGGATATTAGTACAGAATTGGGGGACATTACCCCTATAACAGTGTCAAAGGCGGATCCCTCCCTCATAGCAGTGCATTATGACCACATTTTTTGCTTTAAATTTTTTTCTTAAATTCCTCCTTTAAAACCTAGGGGCGTTTTATAGTCCGAAAAACACGGTTTCTTAGTATTTCATAAAACAATGATATTATTTTCCAAATAAAAAACTGTATGAGGTTTAAACTGTCTTCTTCACATTTATTTTAGTCTTTGTCATTTAGTAAATGTCAGCCTATACAATATTAATATTCAAATTAGCAGCTCCGCAACTTTTGATGTATGCTCAAACATGTTGACTAACGTCCTCTACAATTATGTAGTCTAGATTGACAGCAAATTCTCGCTACTGTATGTGTACATGTCAGCTTACTAAAAGATTATTTAAATTACTCAATGCCATAATGATCATTAGAGGAATGCTCTAGCATGACAGACATAGAAAAATATGATAAGTGAGTTAAGTAATTCACAGTGTAAGTGAAGCTATTGACTGTAACCTATAATTAAAAACTGTTATGTTGCTGGACTACTTAAATTCAGTAATGTGTTCATCTAACATTCTATTAACAGTTAAAGGGCACATATCCTCAATTACCGTCATTATTTAAATCTGGTTTTGATTCTATATCTATTTTTTATAATTTTTTATGGGGTTTTTTATTACTCTGGCTCCACACATTTCTAAGATATTTGTTTTTTGTTGTGCTTAACTGTACACCAAAAAGTTTTAATCTGGTGGACATACATTGGTGTCAAAAAGTATTTGCCCCTTCCTGATTTCTTATGTTTGTCACACTTAAATGTTCCAGATCACAAAACAAAGTTAAACATTAGACAAAGATAACACAAGTAAACACAAAATGCAGTTTTTTAATTAAGGTCTTTATTATTAAGAGAAAAGAAATGCAAACCTACAGGGTCCTGTGTGAAAAAGTGATTGGCCTCTAAACCTAATAACTGATTGGGTCACCCTTAGCAGCAACAACTGCAATCAAGCATTTGTGATAACTGGCAATGAGTCTTTTACAACACTCTGGAGGTATTTTGGCCCACTCATCTTTGCAAAATTGTTGTAATTCAGCCATATTGAAGGGTTTCCGAGCATGCACCGCCTTTTTTAAGGTCATGCCACATCATCTCAATCGGATTAACATCAGGACTTTAACTTGCCCACTCCAAAGTTTTAATTGTTTTTCTTAAGCCATTAAAAGGTGGACTTGCTGGTATGTTTTGAATCATTATCCTCCTGCATAACCCTATTGTGCTTTAGCTTGAGGTCATGAACAGATGGCCAGACATTCTTCTTCAGGATTTATTGGTAGACAGCAGTATTCATGGTTCCCGTTTCCACAGAAAGTCTTCCAGATCCTGAATCAGCTAAACAGCCCCAGACCATCACACTGTCACCACGATAATTTACTGTTGGTATGATGTTCCTTTTCTAAAATGCTGTGTTACTTCTACGGCTAATGTAATGGGACATACTGTACATCTTCCAAAAAGTTCAACTTTTGTCTCGTCAATCCACAGATTATTCTCCCTAAAGACTTGGCTATCATGAAGATGTTTTCTGGCAAAACCAAGACAACCCTTTATGTTCTTTTTGCTCAGCAGTAATTTTTCATCTTGGAACTTTGCCATGCATGCCATTTTTTCCCAGTCTCTTTCTTATGGTGGAGTCATGAACACTGACCTTAACTGAGGCAAGTAAGGGCTACAGTTGTTTGGATGTTGTTGTTGGGTCTTTTGTGACCTCTTGGATGAGTCGTCGCTGCGCTCTTGGGGTAATTTTGGTAGGCCGGCCACTCCTGGAAAGGTCCACCACCACTGTTCCATGTTTTCAACATTTGTGAATAATGTCTCTCATTGTGGATCGCTGGAGACCCAAAGTTTTAGAAATGGCTTTATAACCTTTTCCAGACTGGTAGAACTCAATTACTTTGTTTCTCATTTGTTCCTAAATTTGTTTGGATCGCAGCATGATGTCTAGCTTTTGAGGATCCTTTGGTCTACTTTACGTTGTCAGGCAGGTCCTATTTAAGAGATTTCTTGATTGAGAACAGGTGTTGCAGTAATCAGTCCTGTGTGTGGCTAGGGAAATTGAATTCAGCTTCCCAAAGATGTGATAAACCACAGTTAATTTATGTATTAACGGGGGAGGGGGGCAATCATTTTTCATACAGGGCCCTGTAAGTTTGGATTTCTTTTTCCCTTAATTAATTAAAGACTTTCATTTATAAACTGTATTTTGTGTTTACTTCTGTTATCTTTGTCTAATACTTAGATTTGTTTTGTGATTTTATTTTTTCCCAGTTTTTAATGTTAATTCAAGCAATCTAAGCACCCTTTTCTCCTGCACTAAATGTGCAGGAGGAAAGGGTGTTCATCCCGCAGCTGCTTATTCAAAACAAAAAAAAATAGAAACAGGCCTGGAGCTACAGTATATGTGCGCCACATGCAAGCTGGCATTGCTCCTTCACCGGTGAGCTGATTATTTTACCTTTTTTCCCCTTCCTTACATTATTTTGATAATATATTGACTCTACAATAATTTATTAAAAGAAAACAACTCACAGGTATGCCACTACCAAAATAAATGACTTAGGCCCCTTTGGCAGCAACAAACTTCAAGAGATCGCCTGGGTGTGAATGACAGCTCTTTTAAAAGTAAAACAGGACAAACCTGACTGTGTTCTCTAACATCACTGTGCACCATGCTTTCAAACAGGTAACACTGGGCAGAAGAGGATGTTAGTTAAAGGGGAAGGGAAAAAAAGAGGTGCAGAGGACTGGGTGACTGTAGGGGTTGCTAGATAGGTGAACAGATGAGTATTATTTATTATTTTTTTGACCATTTGTCTAGCCTTCTATGGTTAAGCAACATGATAGCAACCACTTGCAACCATTTTGCTTAAAGGGGTTTTCTGGTCTTCAGATACAAGTCTGCAATTCACTCTATATGACTGCAGACTTGTGAATCTTCACATTGTGCGCACTGCACGCTGAAAGGATTCTCTTGCTGGAGCTGGGGACAAGCTGTCATGTGAACGCAAGAATGCGATTTGCATGCTTCAGGCTATATTCTGGCTAGACTGTATCCAGTGTCGCTCAATACACTTGCACTGAGCAAGGATGAATACAATCTAGTCGGCATGTGACTGCATGTATGCAAATTACACACTTGCGGTCATGCGCCCGCCGCTCACGGTGCCAGAGAATACTCACGGCACAGCACAGCACAGTGTGCGCAATGTGAGAATTCACAAGTCTGCAAGTCTGCAGTCATATAGTGTGACTGCAAACTTGTATTTGTAACCAGAACAACCCCTTTAATTAGAGGACAGATAATTACAAAAAGTCAAAATTCTGGAAAACCTGTTTTTTTTGTAAAATGTGAGAATTCAATTTCATTTGAATCAATTTCTTATTTCTAATGAAGAGGTCTATGTCACTAATGTATTCCATGAAAATAAGGAACCACTTTACCAATTTTACTCAATTTCCTAGTGTGCAGTTATTTTTATTTACCTTATACAATAATTACAAAAAAGGACATATATATGTCCTAAAAGAAGGCACCCAATATCAAGTCAATTTTTCTTCTTTTTGCAGTTACATAACATTTTGGATACACTGTGGATAATGCTCATGTCAGTTATATAGGACATTATTTTATGAAGAATGCTGTTTAATTTTGCCATTTTAAGTTAATTCTGGTAGTTGCTTAATATTCTATTCTTAGCATTTTGCAATAGCAAACGTGGAAAATATATGTTTCACGGACAACAGAGAATTTTCTACATCACACAGAAAATGGCTGAAATGATTTTCTTTGAGTCTCATGCTGATCTCCCGAATAATCCATTTTACTACCTACAATATAGGATGATCCTGGCACCCAGCAAAGAAAATATATTTGATCTGTATTTGGTGGAAAAGAACCATAACACCTTTCATTCATCCAATTTGCTGTAAATCAGAATCTCAGGAGGGGGAAAAAAGAAAAGTTATGATGCCAGGTGGGGTTTTGTAAAAAACAGTTTAACATGTATTGAGCACTTTACCATTTCAAACAACAGTGATACAAAATGCCCTTGAAGCACTAATTTATCATTGGCACACTTAAAAAGTAGAACAGTTAATAAGCAATTAATATACAGCAACCTAGAACATTATGCAATCATATTTAATGCCTTATGCTAAACTATTAGGATTTTCTTTTTGTGCCCAAAGGCAACAATCCACATCACCATGTAATTACTCATCGCTTCACGATCTTTCTGTTTTCATGATACCACACACAGGAGGCAACAAGAGAAATAGCAGATGGTTTCTAGCATGAAAGCGCCAGCAATAAGCTTTCCTGATATGTGCTGCTGAAAAGAAGTCCTGCCGTCTAATTACAATCAGCCTAATCTTTGTTTTCCAAAGAGATCCCTAAATGTCATGATAAATGTAATTAATATTTAAAGATATGTAAATATCAAATATAGTAGCAATAGTGCAAATAATATAGAAAGAATATAATAATAATATTTTCAGTACATATTATTTATGGTTATTATTAGCACAGATATCCATGGAAAAATAATTTCAACTTTCTAATATTTAACCAGTGTAGTAGATCACTCACTCGGCTGCACACGGAGGTAGACACAGGTACGCCGTCTCCTTAAATCTTTGGTTGGTTTATTATAATATGGCATAAACAAACCTTTAGTCAGTCAAAATAAACACAGCCCGCTGGGCAAAACAGGAACACAAGGCAAAAATAGTAACACCACGAACACAGTCCTTGTAGTGGCAGGTATTCGCCTGGTGAGAGTTCAGAAATTCCACATGGTTCAGGAATCGACACAAGCAACCACCCTGGGGAGGAAATATGGAGAACAACCTTCCACCCGCTCTTTGGTTGTTCTCATAAAAACACGCCCTTTGGAAATGGAGACTTAACCCCTCCTTGCACATAACGTGATGGAGGAAACTTAACGGGTTTAATTCACTGATGCCAATAACCTCAGGGCAACATATCTCCCCTCCAGCACCTTACCAGTGACTTTGTCACATATCCCCCTCCCCTGCCCAAAACCGGGGTTTTGGCACCTTCACTCGCTAAACAGGGAAGTCTGGACAGGGCATCTGCATTTCCATGTAGTTTCCCGGGCCTGTGCTCTGCATGAAAATTAAAGTCTTGGCGTGCTAGGAACCACCTAGTTACCCAGGCATTGTTCCCCTTCCTTTCCCTCATCCATCTCAGGGGTGCATAGTCTGACACTAGCCTGAACTTGGCCTAACAGGTAGTATCTTAGGGTCTCAACGGCCCATTTGATGGCCAGGCACTCCTTCTCTACTATGGCATAGTTCTTTTCACAGGAGGAGAGTTTCCTACTCAGGAATAGGACTGGATGTCCATCCCCATCTATTTCCTGGGACAACACAGCTCCCATACTGACCTCGGAGGTGTCAGTCTGAACCACAAACTCCTTAGTGAAGTAAGGTGCTACTAAGACTGGCTGCTTACATAAGGCGAGATTGAACTCTTGGAATGCCATCTCCGCTTCAGGGTACCACTTGGCCATCGATGTCTTCGTGCCATTAAAAAGATCAGTCAGTGGGGCGGCTATCATGGCGAAATTTGGTATAAAGCACAATTCCCAGAAATGCATGAACTTGCTTCTTGGAACTCGGTTGCGGGCAGTTTTGGATATGCTCTACCTTCTTTACTTGCGGCTTTATTTCGCTCCTTCCAACAATGTAGCCCAAGTATTTTGTCTCTTCCTTCCCGATGGCACACTTTTTGGGGTTTATTGTAAACCCCGCTTTCCTAATCGCATCCAGGACCTTCTGTAAATGACTTCCCCAATCCTGGCTGAAGATTACGATGTCATCCAGGTAAGCTGCAGCGTACTTCTTATGAGAGACTAGAATCCGGTCCATGGCCCTCTGGAAGGTAGCTGGGGCTCCCTGCAGACCGAACGGCATCCTAGTGTACTGAAAGCACCTATCAGAAGTATAGAAGGCCGTTTTATCCGTTGCACTTGGGGACAAGAGAATCTGCCAGTACCCTTTCGTTAGGTTCAGGGTGGTGATATATCTGACTGTCCCTAGACTCTCAATAAGCTCATCGACGCGGGGCATTGGATACGCGTCAAACTTTGACACCTCATTCAGCTTCCTGTAGTCATTACAGAACTGCCGTTCTCCATCTGGCTTCGGCACCAGGACAATGGGGCTGGACCAACCGCACGTTGACTCCTCGATGACGCCCAGGCTCAACATTCTCTGCACCTTTTTGGAGATTACCTCACGGCGGGCTTCCAGAATTCGATACAGCCTTTGATTCACCCTCACATGCAGCTCTGTCAGGATTTCATGTTCGAAAACCTGCGAACAACCTGGCAGCTCTGAAAACAGGTCCCGGTTCCGTTGAAGCAGCTCTCGGCACTGTTGCTTCTGGGCTGGTGATAGTGTCTCTGCACTGTGACATCCTCGACTCGGGCTTCAGGATGGGCCCCCAGGCATGTAGCTTCCACCAGCTCTCTGTCTCGCCAAGGTTTGAGCGAGTTAACGTGATATACCTGATACGGCTTCCTTCTTCCTGGTTGGTGGACCTTGTAGTTGACATCACTCAACTTTTCCCCCACATTATATGGCCCTTGCCACTTGGCCAGGAATTTACTTTCCACCGTGGGGATCAACACCAACACCCGGTCTCCAGGGCTAAAACGTCTCAGTCTCGCTGACCGATTATAGACCCTTGCCTGGGCCTCTTGGGCTTGAAGGAGGCTTTCCCTTACAATCGGCATCACTCTTGTGATCCGGTCTTGCATCTGGGCCACATGCTCGATGATGCTCTGGTGGGGTGTTACCTCGGCTTCCCAGCTCTCTTTCGCAATGTCCAATAGTCTCCAAGGGTGCCATCCATAGATCAATTCGAAGGGTGAGAACCCCGTAGAGGCCTGGGGAACTTCCCTAATGGAGAGTAGAAGGAAGGGGAGTAGGCAATCCCAGTCTCATCCATCTTTCTCCACGACCTTTTTAAGCATGGACTTTATGATTTTGTTAAACCTTTCCAGAGGCCGTCCATCTGCGGATGGTGCACTGACGTTCGGAGTTGCGTAATCTGTAGAGCCTTACACAACTCCCTCATCACCTCGACATGAAAGGAGTTCCCTGGTCTGTCAGGATCTCCTTTTGCAGGCCCATTCAGGTGAAAATATGTACTAGTTCACGCGCTATACTCCGGGCATTGGAGTTTCTCAATGGTACCGCCTCTGGGTACCGTGTTGCGTAGTCCAGCACCACCAGGATGCATTGTAGACCCCTGGTGGACTTAACTAAGGGCCCTACCAGGTCCATAGCAATGCGGTCAAATGAAACCTCTACAATGGGTAATGGACCAGGGGACTACAGAAGTGGGACACGGGAGTAGTTAGCTGGCACCTGATAATAGTTGACCACCTCCCTGTGACACCCAGGCCAGTAAAACCTTTGAAGGACCTGCTTTTTGGTTTTGTCTATGCCCAGATGCCCACCCAAGACATGAGAATGGGATAGGTCTAGCACCCTATGCCTATAGGGTCCTGATACCAACAGCTGCTCTAACACTTCTCCTCTCTGTTTAATGACCTGATAAAGCAAATCCTCATAAACTGCAAAATAAGGAAACCTGGTGTCAGACCCGGGCTCTTGGGCGACCCCATTTATCAGTCACATTGTCCCATGCCCCTTTTAACGTAAGGTCCTCCATTCGAGCAGTCCCAAAATTCCCCCCAGAATCCGCCAGTTCAGGAATCTCATCCTCCCAGGTCGCTGTCTTGTCCTCATCACCAGCAAGGACACACAGGGGAAAATCATCCGCCTCTGGCTGTAATGGGGATTCTTCATGGACGAACTGGCTCCGGTCTGAGCTAGTGGGCACCCCCACCTTCCACCACAAGTCCCAGAACAGCCTGAAGTCCCACCCGATTATGACTTCGTATAACAAGTCTCTGACTATCCCAACCTCATGGGACTCAGTACCCAGGTTAGTTTTTATAGTCATTTGTGCAACAGGGTAGTCCTTGGCATCCCCATGGATACAGCGGATGACCACATATTTCCCAGGGGTCAACTGGTGGGGAAGGGTGGCTCTTACGAGAGTCACTAAACTCCCCGAGTCCAAAAGTCCCGACACCAGTACCCCATTTATGGTCACTGGATATGACTGTGGCCCCTCATCGGGCTGAGAGTCCACACTGCAGGCAGAATATGCGTAGTATGAACAGCGCCTCCAAACACTGCAATCCATCTGCTCAGAGGTCATAGGACAATGGGTGGCTATATGTCCGGGCCTGCGGCACCTCTAGCAGATCAAGTCTTTCCCAGCAGCATTTGGCAGACCCTCAGGGATCCCTTGGGACATCAGTCTCCGCCCAGTGGCTCTAATACCCCTCTTTTGGGACTCGGGCTCCCTCTGAGTTCCCCATGGGGATGCAGCACCACCTGGCTTCCTTAGGGACCTCTTGACCACCTGGTATCTTCCTATGAGGCCGACCAGGTCATCCGCATTCCGGTGGTCTCCCTGGGCAACTCAGGTCTGCACGGGGCCTAGGAAGGGAGTGAATAAATCTGTCCATCATGACCCGTTCTACCATCTGGGCTGGGGTGAAGGACTCTGGCTTCAACCACTTCTGCACAAGATGGAGGAGATCGAACATTTGGGAGCGAGGGTGTTTATCACCGCAATATGCCCAGTGGTGGACTCATTGGGCTCTGACTGACATAGTCACTCCAACACGTGCCAGTATTTCAGTTTTCAGTTTAACATACTCCTGGGCATCTTGCAAGGCCTGGTCATAATAAGCCTTCTGGTGCTCACCAGTCAAATACGGGGCCAGCACCTCCGATCACTGCTTCGGCGGTAGCTTCTCCCGCTCTGCCACCCGCTCAAACACAGTCAAAACTGCCTCCTCCTCATCACCCGGGTTAACTTTTTGCATGGTTCACCTTACCGCTTTCCAAGCGTACGAGTCATCTCCTGGAGTTGGGGGAGGGGCTGCTGGCACGAATCGCCTCTGCGAGCAATTCCATCTGCTGTTGTTATTGTCAGAGCTGGTGCCGTTGGTTCTGCTGCTGTTGGTGAACCAGGTGCTTGATCAGGTCCTCCATGATGTCTGTCATTGTTTCCTGGGGATCTTGCTCGCACTTCTACCACCATCTGTAGTAGATCACTCACTCGGCCGCACACAGAGGTAGACACAGGTACGCTGTGTCTTTAAATCTTTGGTTGGTTTATTATAATATGGCATAAACCAACCTTTAGTCAGTGAAAATAAACACAGCCCACTGGGCAAGACAGGAAAACAACGCAAAAATGGTAACACCACAAACACAGTCCTTGTAGTGACAGGTATTCGCCTGCTGAGAGTTCAGCAACTCCACATGGTTCAGGAATCGACACAAGCTACCTTCTGGAGCTTACTTATTCAGACACTGAACTCTGAATGCCTCAGCTGGCCGAGTATTTAAACCTCCCCCAGACCACACCCTGGGGAGGAGATATGGAGAACAACCTCCCACCCGCTCTTTGTTTGTTCTCATAAAAACACGCCCTTTGGAAACGGAAGACTTAATCCTTCCTTGCACATAATGTGCTGGAGGAAACTTAACGGTTTTAATTCACTGACGCCAATAGCCTCAGGGAAACATATCTCCCCTCCAGCACTTTACCAGTGACTTTGTCACACCAGCAGCATCCAAAATATGCCAAAGCCATAAATACTATTGGCACATTCAGTAATAATACTTAATTGGCACAAACAGTAATGATTAGAGATGAGCGTTGTTCTACTCGAACTGTTCGCCAATCTCAAATTCTAGCTGTTTTGGGCGGTGTTCGAGCCGGACGGCGAACACGAACAAATTGAGAAAAATTCGGCTGTTCGAGGTTATGTTCGATAACTGTTCGTGCACCAAAATCATAACTGGATTTTTTCTCAGTAATGATGAAAATTAATGTTAATACGCAGTTTGAGTGTACAGCGGGGTGGGGGGAGGGGCAGGGGATGGATCTCTGCAGGAAAATTAAGATCTCCATTTTTTTTTCTCTTTCCCGCATTTGCAGTGGGGAGGTGCAATCTGTCAGCCTATCAGCAGCGCACACACGGAGCGAAGTGCTTTTTTTCACACAAGCAAGGGCATGTGTCATTGGCAGTGTATGTCACATGTCCTTGCCCTATAAGACCAAGCCATTTTCCCCGTCGCCACCATTTTCTCACTGCTGCAGCTGCGTGTTAGACGGCACCGCTGTTGCTGTGTGCGCTATACCTTGTTAATTTCAAGCCAATTTTCGCACAAATATACAGATAGCTTGGGAGTAGGGAATAGTTGTGATTGCAGTCCTTTTAAGGACTAGGTTACAGCATTTCCTACGACTTTTATCAGGGAGGTCTGTGCTCTTAAATAGATAGGTTGTGGGAGTAAAGACTAATTGTAATTGGAGTCCTTTTCAGGACTAGGTTACATGAGTTCCTATCAGTTTTTGCCAGGCAGGTCTGTGCCAGTGCTGTGCAAGTTTTTTTCACAGCATTTGGCTGAATCTAGCAAAGCTAATCCTTTTTGGCCTATTGCAGAGTGTGTTAGTCAGTGGAGTAGCCTATCTGTGTTGCAAGATATAACACCTGTGTATAGAATACCAATTTTTTTACTGCACCTAGTGAAGTAAAATCTTTTGGGCATAGCATCATTCTATTAGTCCATCTATACTGACCTCCATCAGGTTGCAAACTGAATATAATTTTTTTCTGCATCTAGCTCTGAAAAAATATTTGGGCTTCTAGCAGTGTGTGGGACTTGGTCTATTAGTCCATCTATACTGACATCCATCAGGTTGCAAATTAAAAATAATTTTTTTCTTCATTTAGCTCTGAAAAAATATTTGGGCTTCTAGCAGTGTGTGGGACTTGTTCTATTAGTCCTTCTATACTGACCTCCAGCAGGTTGCAAATTGAATATAATTTTTTTCTGCATCTAGCTCTGAAAAAATAGTTGGGCTTCTAGCGGTGTGTGGGACTTGGTCTATTAGTCCATCTATACTGACCTCCATCAGGTTGCAAATTAAAAATAATTTTTTTCTGCATCTAGCTCTGAAAAAATATTTGGGCTTCTAGCAGTGTGTGGGACTTGGTCTATTAGTCCATCTATACTGACCTCCATCAGGTTGCAAATTAAAAATAATTTTTTTCTGCATCTAGCTCTGAAAAAATATTTGGGCTTCTAGCGGTGTGTGGGACTTGGTCTATTAGTCCATCTATACTGACCTCCATCAGGTTGCAAATTAAAAATAATTTTTTTCTGCATCTAGCTCTGAAAAAATATTTGGGCTTCTAGCAGTGTGTGGGACTTGGTCTATTAGTCCATCTATACTGACCTCCATCAGGTTGCAAATTAAAAATAATTTTTATCTGCATCTACAGTACCTCTGAAAAAATATTTGGGCTTCTAGCAGTGTGTGGGACTATTTGTATTAGTCCATCTATACTGACCTCCATCAGGTTGCAAATTCAAAATAATTTTTTTCTGCATCTAACCCAGCCAATAGTTTTGGCTTAATACCACAGTTTGGCCACTCAGCTCTGCTCGGTTACCATCCATTGTTTTTTTGTGCAAACAACTCCAGAGTTGTGAATTAGCTAACCACCAAAATGAGTGGAAAAAGGCCTGCTGCTGGTGGAAAGGGGAATAGGCGTGTTGGGAAGGGGAAAAAAGGTTGTGTCCGTGGGGTAGGTGTTAAAGCAACAGTAACATCTGCAGAAGAAAGACCATCTTCCAGCCAAACTAAAATGTCTACTTCTTTTAGCGGACAATGTGATAAGATCCCTTTCTTACGGCCACGCCAATCGCTACAAATTCCAGATGAGGCACAAAAACAGCAGGTGCTTCAACGGATATCAAGTGCTCCTTTAAGTGGGCTCTCCTCCACATCAACTTCAACATCACAAATACTCCAGCCCTCAAAGGTGTCACCCAAATCGCACTTGCTTCCTCACAGCTCCCAAATCTCCAGCTGCCCGTCTGAGTATGAGGTAGAACAGATGGTTGAGTCTGCAGAGCTGTTTACTCATACTATAGCCTGGGAATCAGAGGTCGACTCCAGCGCTTGTGTGAATCCAGACGAGGAAATGATCTGCACTGATGCCCAGAATCTTTATGAGTCGGATCCAGGACCAGACGCAGAAGGTTCTGACCATAATGTAGACCCTCATTCCCAAACTGTAACTCCTGTTGGTGGAGACAATGAGGAAGATGATGATAAGACTCAAATACCTGATTGGAGCGACAACTTTAGTTTTTTGTCAGGGCAGGAACAGGTTGGCTCTGAGGACGACGGGTGTGATAACGCACAGGGTGATGATGATGAGGTCGGAGATCCCACTTACTGTCAACCCACAGTCAGCCAAGAGATGAGGTCAGCAGAGGAGGTGGAGGAAGATGCTAGTGACGATGAGGTCAGGTTGCGCCTTCCTGGACAGAGACGTAGTACTGGAAGCACGTCAACAACTGCATCCTCAAACACAACTCTGCCTCTCACCACAAGTCGTGGTGGCTCTTCAGGTCGCATGGGTGCTAAGCCTTGCATAGCCTGGGCATTTTTTCAGATCGATAAAGATGACCCAACTCGTGTTATCTGTAACATTTGTCAGCAAAAGCTAAGTAGAGGCCAAAAAATACATAGTTTGAGTACTTCATGCATGAACCGGCACATGGACATGAAGCATAAGTTGCAGTGGGAAGCTCAGTGTGCTACAATGCGGCCTAGCCGGCCGGGCCAATCACCGTCTGCCATATCTTGTGCATCCGCGGCATCTTCATCCTCTGTGACTGGGGGGACAGCAGTCACACCTGTTTTGGGGCGCAGACCTGCCACCTCTTTACCCGCAACAGCCAGCGTGATTGGCAGGTCATCATTTTCTTTGGAGGTGGTAACACCAGCTGGTGTTGAGCGCTGTCCGACATCGATAGCACCACCTTTGGATCAAGGCAACCTAACATGTCCGCCTGCATCTTCCTCACAGACCGGCAGTTTGCCGGGGACACCCTTATCAACCCCGTCTAAGCACAATAGCCAGCCCTCGGTCCCTCAGATGTGGACAAGTAAAAGACCATTTCCTCCTAGCCATGAGAAAGCTAAGAGGTTGAATTTCACCATCTGCAAGCTCTTGGCTACAGAAATGCTGCCTTTCCGCCTGGTGGACACAGAGGATTTTCGAGACCTTATGTCCGTCGCAGTGCCCCAGTACCAGATTCCCAGTCGGCACTACTTCTCAAAGAAAGGTGTGCCTGCGCTCCACCAGCATGTCGCACACAACATCACCGCTTCTTTGAGAAACTCTGTGTGTGACAGGGTGCATTTCACCACAGACACTTGGACGAGTAGGCATGGACAGGGGCGTTACATGTCGCTGACTGGGCACTGGGTAACTATGGTGACAGCAGGACAAGGGGCTGCTGTCCAAGTCTTGCCGTCCCCACGAGTTGTGCGTCAATCCTCTTTATGTCAAAGTTCCTCCACTGCTTCTGCCTCCTCAACCTCCTCTCGGTCTTCCACCTGCACCCAAAGCCTGTCTGGTCATGCCACAAGCTTTCTAACTGCGCAGAAGGGATCCTGCACACCTCCTTACTATGCTGGCAGTAGGGCTCAACGTCATCAGGCGGTTTTTACATTGAAATGTCTGGGAAATGTGAGTCACACAGCTGAGGAGTTGTGGTCAGCTCTGGAGAACCAATTTCATGAATGGTTGTCTCCAATGGACCTGAAACCAGGGAAGGCCGTGTGCGACAATGCTGCAAACCTGGGTGCGGCCCTTCGCCGGGGCAATGTCACACACGTGCCTTGTATGGCTCACGTGTTGAACCTGGTTGTCCAGCAATTTTTAGCCCACTATCCCAGACTAGATGGCCTTCTGCAGAGGGCATGGTCGCTGTGTGCTCACTTCCGCCGTTCGCATCCCGCAGCTCAGCGACTTACATCTCTACAGAAGTCGTTGGGCCTGCCACTTCACCGGCTAAAATGCGATGTGCCTACCCGGTGGAATTCAACTCTGCACATGTTGCAGCGACTGTGGCAGCACCGACAAGCCCTGGTGCAATACGTTCTGACGTATAGCCTGGGCCAACGAGATTCAGAGGTGGGGCAAATCACGCTGGAGGAGTGGTCTCAGATCAGGGACCTATGCACCCTTCTGCACAGTTTTGAAATGGCGACGAAGATGTTTAGTGCTGACGATGCCATTATCAGCATGACTATTCCGGTGATTTACATGCTGGAGCACATGTTAAACAGAATTCGGAGTCAGGTGGTGGCACAAGAGGAGGTGGAGGAAGTAGAGGAGGAGGAGTTGTATGCGGAAGGGCTAACATCTGCAAGGTCCAGACGGTCGGCAGCACCAAGGCGGCAGGCATGTGAGGGTGGGGGAGATGGTTTTACCAGGGCGCATGGTAGCAGCCAAGCTAGTGAGGAAGGTGCAGGAGCCCAGGAAGAAGTGGAGGACGAACTGATGGAAGACTCATCAGATGAGGGAGACCTTGATCACATTTCTGTTGTGCGAGGTTGGGGGGAGAGGACAGAGGAAGGAAGCATGATTGTTACCTCGCCACCAACACAACAGGGACTTGGTGCTCCTGGATGCGCAACACACATGAGTGCCTTCTTGCTGCACTACCTGCAACATGACCCTCGAATTGTGAGAATTAGAAATAATCCTGACTACTGGGTTGCCACACTGTTAGATCCCCGGTACAAAAGTAAATTTGCAGAAATTATTCCTGCCATAGAAAGGGATGCACGCATGCAGGAGTATCAGCAGAGACTGTTGCAGAATCTTACATGTGCTTTTCCACAAAATACCAGTGGTGCACGTAGTGAATCTCACAGTTCCAACTTGCCAACCGTGGGACCGTCAAGTGTTCAGCACTCAAACCGTAACAGAACCACAGTATCTGCTGGTAACATCAATTTTGCGGAATCATTTCACCACTTTTTTAGCCCATCCTTTGCAAGGCCACAGGAGACAAGAAGTCTGACACATAGTCAACGCCTAGAGACGATGGTACAGGAGTATCTCCAAGTAAACATTGAAGCCACGACTGTGTCACTGGACCCTTGCTCTTTTTGGGCTTCCAATCTGGATAAATGGCCGGAGCTAGCCACTTACGCCTTGGAGATCTTGTCATGCCCCGCAGCCAGCGTTCTGTCTGAACGTGTGTTCAGCGCTGCTGGTGGTGTGCTGACAGATAAGCGCACGCGGCTCTCCACTGATAATGTAGACAGACTCACGTTCATAAAGATGAACAAATCATGGATCCGAAACGACTTTTCTACCCCTGTTTCATCCTGGGGAGAGTAAAAGCTTGATGATTGGTTAAAATCACCCTACCAACCGTTTTAAGCTTTCAAATTACTAATCATGTTTATCTGTATCTTGACTGGAAAATAATTTGGGCTTTGTAGCAGTGTGCAGCACTGATCCTATTAGGCCATCTATACTAAAGCTTCACCAGATTTAAAATTAAAAATAATTTTTAGCTGCATCTAGCCCGGAAAATAATTTTGGGGCTCCGAGATGCGCAAGGCACATAAGTGCCTTCTTGCTGCACTACCTGCAGCATGACCCTCATATTGTCAGAATTCGAAGTAATCATGACTACTGGGTTGCCACACTCTTAGATCCCCCAAACTTTTCGATCAACCTTTTCATTTTAATAAAGACCAAAAAAATGGTCATTTTTGAAATTATAAGCATTAGCAGGTTGTTAGAAACTGAAATCAAACAGTTTTCAACTCAAAACTTTATTCTAGGTGATGTTACATTTTCACATAGGACCCCTTGTTCGAAAGGAGCTTCTGAACTCTCTCGTCCATTGAATTTGTCAGGTTTTGGATGGTTTCTGCTTCAATTGTTTTGCATGAGGACAGAATACCCTCCCAGAGCTGTTGCTTAGATGTGAACTGCCTCCCGCCATCATAGACACTCCTTTTAATGATGCTCCAAAGGTTCTGAATGGGGTAGAGGTCAGGGGAGCATGGGGGTCACACCATAAGTTTGTCCCCTTTTATGCCCATATCAGCCAGAGATGCAGATGTTTTATGTGCAGCATGAGATGGTGCATTATCATGCAGAAAAATGATCTTGCTGTGAAATACACGGTTCTTCTTCTTGAACCATGGCAGGAAGTGCTGTTTGAGAAAATCCACATACATTATGGAGTTCATCTTTAGCGCCTTCAGGGATCCTAAAGGGGCCGACAATCTCTCTCCCCATGATTCCAGCCCAAAACATTACTCCACCTCCTCCTTGTTGGCGCTGTAGCAGTGTTTGCGTGGGGTGTCCATCAACCAGCCATCCTCCACTCCATCCATCTGGACCATCGAGCGCTGCACGGCACTCATCCGTGAACAAAACAGTTTTGAAATCAGTCTTCATGTAATGTTTGGCCCACTGGAGCCGTTTCTGCTTGTGTGAAGTGGATAGAGGAGGTCGACAGGATGGCGTATGCACAGCTGCAAACCTCTGAAGGACCCTGCATCTTGTTGTTCGGGGGACGTTGGAGGCACAAGCTGCTTCAAAAACTTGTCTGCTGCTATGACAAGGCTTTTTTGCCGCTGCTGTTTCAACCTGACGTAATTGCCTGTAGGAAAGAGTCCTCAATTTGCCCTTATCAGCACGCACACGTGTGTACTGTGAATCAGCTACATACTTCTTGATTGCCAAGACACTTCATCCTGATCATCGCACAATGTTGATTGTAGTCATGCCTTGACCTAAACACTCCACAATTTGTTGCTTCTCAGCAGCCGACACATCCTTTTTCTTTCCCATTTTGGCAGAAAATGTAGGCTGCTTAATAATGTGAGAGAGCCTTCTTAAGTAGTCTTGCCTTTCATTGGACACACCTGCCAAACTAATTAGCACAGGTGTCTGCAATTGCTTACAGTGATATAAAGAGCCCTGACACACATCACCATCAATTAGTTTAACTGACAAACAAACAAATTCTTCCCTTATCACTCCTAAACACTTTTTGCATAATAATTTGGAACGCGGTGTACATGTGCTTTTCCACAAAACACCAGTGGTTCACGTAGTGAATCTTACAGTTCTAACTTGCCAACCGTGGTCTGTATGGAATTGTTCAATAAAGGGCCCAAAATTAAGATAACATAGATGGGAGAGGTCTCTATGAATAGGAATTCCTAAGTATTTGATACCCTGTGAGGGCCAGGCAAAGGGAAAGTTGGACTGGATGGAATCCTATATGGATTTAGGGAGGGAGACATCGAGGGCCTCAGACTTCGCTGCATTGATTTTAAAATTTGACCATGTAACAAAGTGATCTATTTCAGCCATAACAGCAGGGATGGATATATGTGATTGAGTGATATATACTAGGACATCATCAGCAAATAGAGAGCACTTGTACTCGGTGCCTCCCACCTCAATCCACCTAATATTGGGGTTATGGCGAATTGATGAGAGCAGGTGCTCCGTCACTAGGATGTATAAGAGAGGGGACAGAGGACATCCCTGCCTTGTCCCATTGGTGATTGTGAAAGGTGATGAAAATGTTCTGACGCACCCCCTGGGCCTTGGGACACCCGGAGCCGGACCCTTTTTGGTGGATGCTGGTGGTTGTAGTCTTTGTGGCGGCGATCCGGTTCCGTGGCTCAGGGCGGTCAAACCAGTGGCGGAACTATTTATGTGGTTTTGATGTTTAAATGTCCGACTACGCCACCCGTGGATTGCGGTCAGAGTGAACCGCCGCTACAGGGCAGACCGCTAAGGCTGGTGTTGTGGGTGCAGCAGAGCGTAGCATAACTCCCCACGGGAGGAGTATAGCCTCAGGGCAGTGTATGCGGAGGATGGGGGTGATGGTGCAGGGCAGCAGCAGTAACGACACGGAATCAGTGATGCAGTTCAGGGCCTTTACTCACAGTTCTTATTATCCAGACCACGTCTGCAGGTAACGGCTGACCACGTCGTACTGTGCTCACCAGGTGAGGGGCTCAGACAACTCCCAGATAACTTTGGAGCGCTTCACAGGACCCCCTTTGTGTGTCCTTTGTCTGGCCTTTCTTACCAACACTTCTGTCCGGCTGCCTCGGGCCTCCTCTTGGTAAACTTGGCGCCAGTTTCCCTGACCCTATGTGGTGCCTTCCTAGCGGGTGGAGCAAGGGGCTGCGCCACATAAAATGTCAGAGCCTCCGGTTTCCAGCTGAGGGTCGTTTCCTGCCTCCACTAGTTCGGGGACCGGTCTCCCCCTTTGGCCTGACCCCTCCACGCAGGTGGATTCGGGCGTGCGGTGGCGACTCGCCCGTCCGCACCCCTGGGATCCCTTCATTCCTCGTTCCTGGAGCCTTCTCCGCTCCTCTTCCTTCCTTCTCCCTCTTGCAGGCCTGGGCCTCTGTTACTAGGCCCGCCTCCGGAGCAGAGCTCATGCAGAGCCCCTGCTCCCTGCCACTTCTGCTCAGACTTCTCTGCACTGAACTAAGATGGTGCCCACCTTTTATACTCCCTTCTCAATGCACCCAGGAACTGCTTCCTCCCTGCTCCTGCACTGCAGGGTTCCCCTTCCTCAGTGTTCCCTCCCCCCACTCCAGACAGGGACAGGGACTGTCGTGCCCATCTCAGGGGCATATTGGTCGCCCTGCCCCACGGCAATGTGGTGTAATGCATGCAGGTGTCGGGTCCTGATCCACACTCCATCCTTATCTGAGAGTGAGATATCACACCTCTGGGTGAGGTGCAATACGTCTGTAGCAACCGAGCCCTCGGTGCTACAGTTCCATTTATCTCCAGCCTAGGTGACGTATTGTGATACAGGGCCGTGATTTTGGCTATAAAAGGGTCCCCTAGACCCCTACCCCAAGCTTTTTAAGAGAATCATATATGGCGTGCCAGGAGACTCTATGGAATGCTTTCTCAGCATCCAACGAGAGTATCTACTTACAAATTTTTAACTGCATCTAGCCCAGGAAATACTTTGTGCCTAGTAGCAGTGTCTGCTAGTCAGCGGATTATCCCGGCTGTTAAGCAAGCTACACCACCTGTAGTTTGGACACTTAATTTTTTCAAAAGAAATGCTTCGGGACCACGGGATACTTAGTGAAGAGCATCAGGAGGCACCCCAAGGCATAGGGGCTGGGACTGGCACTAGGATGCCTTGCGGTGGACAGCCGAGCTCGATCCTTATAAAAGCTTTTTAACTGCAGCAGCTTTAGTGGACGCTACTGGAGCTGGAATTACGCGGCTGCTGGCATGAGACTTGCCCTCCAATAGATCCTTGTAAATGGATTTAAAGTGTATTCATTCAAATTAGAGGGACAATTTAAATTAAAAAGCTTAGAGCTGCCTCCACCACAGGGGGGCTCTCTCGACCCACCAGCGGACAGGCACCAGTATTGGGAGAGGGGGGCTGGCCGTCAGGGTTCACCGCGGCTCTGGCACAAACCCGGCGACACGGAGGTGGCACGGGCAGGAGCGGACTGGCCGTCTCGGCTTCTCACTTTTTGGATTTTAGAAGGGCATGACATGCCTATATCTGTGTCTCCCCCTCCTTTTACTCCTCCACCTCTTTTCTTTTCGCATGACTATATGTACTTGTCACTTTTCCATGTGTTAGTTGTGTCTTCTGAGCAGTTTGTCAGCTTTTGGACACCTTTGAAGGTGTTTTCTATGTGTTTCTATGTGTTTTTGTTTGCCTGCCATTGGTTTTAACGGTGTTCGAAGGTGTTCGACGAACAGTTCGACGAACAGTTCGGCGAACACACGGGTGTTCGACGAACCGAACCGAACTCGAACACTACGGGGGTGGCTCAACACTAGTAATGATAAGCAAAACTACTAATGATGGTAGCAAGAGAAATAACTATCTGTATAACCATGTGTCACGGTTCCACCTCTCACTGTGTCTGGGATGCAGTTACTGACAGCTCAGCCGTCCAATCTTGTACAGGGGCGTGCTGGAGCTGTCAGTACTGTGATTGACAGCTCTACCATCCAATCTGGTACAGGGGCGTGAAATAGCTGTCAGTGTGGTGATTGACAGCTCGGCTGTCCAACGTGAGACTGGGAGGCACTGGCTATCTTCAGATGTTCATTATCCCAGTTGAATGCCTGGCTACTTAACTGAGCTGTTTCCCCCAGATCTCTGCCAGACGTACTGTACATTTAGCTAGTGTGTGGTTTGTTCTCTGTGCCCTGAGTTCTGTTTATTGATCTTCCGTTGCCTGACCTTGGACCGTGTTCTGACCATCCGTCTGTTTAATCCCTTCTGCTCTGATCTGCTCTCCTCCTGGTATTCTGATTTACAGAACATTACCTGACTACATCTTTGCCTCTTCCCTCTGTTTATGACGTACCACATGGCTTTGACTTCGGACTCCTTGAGTATCCCATCTCACGGCCTGGCCGTGAAAAGTGACTCACCGTCACACCATGACTGTGTTGTATTAATGTCTTTGTGATTATTAATTCAACTCTAGTAAACTTTATCTTCTGTCATTAATCTGCCATGACTTTATATTTGCTAATGCTTGCTCATAAATTGGTTCTCCTCTACTTTAAAACTTGTTATGTCTGGCATTAAAAAAAAATTGACTCATATACCAGATTAGCTTAGCCATGGCAGTCCTTGGACCTGCAGCAGATTACCAGTGAGTAAAATTCAAAATACCAGGCACAGAGGGCAAAGACAGAGACGTGGTCAGGCAGTCTGAGGTTGGGGTGGGCAGCACAGGTTCAAAAAAAAAAGTCACAGTCAGGATTGGAGAGATTACACGAAAGTGTAAACAAGCCGGGTCCGTAACAGAAGAGAAAAAACAATAAAGCACATGGACAGGGAACTAGTGAGAAACTGAAACTAGGAGCTAAGCTCAGGTGAGGTGTGGGGGGAGGAGCTTCCAGATATATCCAATGCTGGCAGAGTATAGGCTAGGGAAGCAAAACTCTGCAGAACACAGAGGTTTTGACTTAATGCAGAGTCTGGCCATGCCTCTCAATAGTCAGGTAGAGACTCTCCAGAAACAGGAAGATGCAGAAGTGATGGAACTGTTTGCAGGAGGGAGCTCAGCGAGATTGTCTGACAGCAGGATGAGCAAAGTGGTGCGCACAGTGAATAGGAAGGCACATACAAATCAGTTGAGTCACCGGTTTGACTCTCATACAGGGAAAATAGACCTCCTGTTTCTACATAGAGCTTAGAAGGATTCAACTAGTCAGCTTTTAGTCATTTGATGTCATAGACCTAATGGAAAACAGAAAAAATAACTGGGTAGAAGGGCAAAATGAGCAATTGAGAGCACTATATTGTGCTAAAGTCTTTTAGTACATATCTTAGGTATGTCCTAACAAAGTCCTATGCATTTTAGACAAAAGAATGCATTGGAAACATGTATTTCATTAATGTATGAAAAAAAAGTAAAAGTCTATTAAAATAAAAAAAATTGAGGGGTTTTTCACTTTTAGAAAAGTGGTCCCTACTGCTCTGGACTCTGTGTTTTGGAGCAGCTGTGACATCAAGTCGACAGCTCACATCACTGTTGCAGTCAACTACTGAACTCAGCTAAAACACAGAGCATTAGTGAAGTCATTTGGTGTCCCCCCAAAAAAATAAAACCTTTTAAACCCTTAAAGTGCTATTCCTATATTGTACATTTATGGTATATTCACAGTTTATACTATAATGGTATTAGAGATGTCAGTCAATCTGTTGAGAACAGGGACTATACAGCCATGGCCAAAAGTGTTGGCACCCTTGAAATTGTTCCAGAAAATGAAGTATTTCTCCCAGAAAATTATTGCAATTACACATGTTTTATTATACAAATTTATATTTCCTTTGTGTGAATAGGAACAACACAAAAAAAAACAAAAGGCAAATTGGACATAAGTTTACATGTAACACAGGTGCTGGAATGCAACCCACAAAGACCACGAGGCTGAAACAGTCAGAAGAGATATAACAACTTTATGTATATAACAATGGCTTTAAAGGGTTAGTAACAAAGGAAATTAACAGTAAATTTGGAATAACAAAAGGGAGTCTTTCAGTAGGTAACTGTAAAGTCGTGGGAGTCACCACATAAGTTTTCTTTCACTCTATATGGCCCTAGTGAGGGTCACCGGTTTTCCCACTAGACCATACAGTATGTCTCTTCTGGATGTAATCAACCAAGTCCCGTTGATCCTCCCACACAACAAACTGGCCCCCTCCCAACCAAAAATCCTAATCCCAACTGTCCCTGGTACCATAAGTGCAAGTTGGAAGTAATGGCCCTGTTCACTTGCGCTGTACCTTTGCTGTCACTGGCGTGCATCTCCTGTTGCAGTCTTCTGTCAGTTTTTCTCAGCTTGACCGTCGACGATAGTCTCATAGGCCTGGGGAAAAGAGGACCAGGCCTTGGCTCTTTACAGGCGACCTCGGGTTTCGAAAGCGTAATCAGCGCAGGGTGCGGGTCCTGGCCCTGACCAGCATATGCAGAACTCAGGGCACTTTTGTGAGGGTTTCAGACCTTGTCAGTTGGTGTCCGACACTTAGGTGATGCGGGCCTCCTGCTGAGGCCTGTCACGCTGGGCTCTGCTGCACCTCTAGATCACGTCCGCTCTGCTCTCCTGCTTGGCCCCAAATTTGTCTGCGGTTTGGCTTGCAGGGGCTTTTATATCCATGATGAAAGCCCTCCTGTGGGTCACCTGATCAGGTCCGGCATCTGAATTTACTCCCCCTTCAAATCTTCTAGCACAACTTGGTTCCGCTTGATTTCACCTGGCCAGCAGATGACAGTCTTTCCTCACTAATAGCACATCCTGCAAGAGTTCTTCTGAGATTTTACTGCCTCCTACTACATACACATGTGAGGGGTGGGTGGAGAATGTCTACTCCACTTCCTTATAGAACTGTACTGAGTAATGCTATGTATGTTTTAGTCATCTGAAAGTGTGTTATTTTTGGATACGGCCATTAGATGGCAACAGAGTTTTACACTTGTATTATCTTACCCTCATGGTAGTTGGGGCACATAGAGGGTTAACCTAGGATGGGCCGTCCTCAGTAACAAGGGGGAACTGAGGGATCTCTGGGAGGTAGAGTCGGCCATCTTGGGTTGTTAGTTAGTTAGTGAGTAGCAGTCAGTAAGGACAGACGTACAAGGAGAGAAGAAGAGAGACGGGTGTGTGTGGGAGAAACCAGGAGGATTAACAGCAACGGACATACCACAATTTAATCTATACTCTAAAGGTCAATTTGTGGATCCTGGACTCTTCCTTCCGATAGACAGTAACGAACAGGCCTGGACTAGGGAGCCTCAGAAGCGACATAGTCCCTGCTAGAATCAGGTATTGGGAGCCGTGGGTAGAAGCAGGAGCTTTCCCATGAGAAAGTACAGAGGCAGTTTCCCCTAGGGCCGAGTCACACCATGATTAGCACTGCGTGGGGATTGAGACTGTTTTACAATCTGTAAATGTCGTGTTTTACAAGTGTTGTACCTGTAATCCCCTGTTTCTAAGGCCATCCTGAAGGAGTAAATTGGACTGTTTTGTTTTTAAAAGAATGGTGTCGTCTTTTATTCACGTCGCAGAGGATCTACACCCGTCCGAATCCAGGATGAAAGTGAGTAAAGACTTCTATAGCATACAACCCAATGTACAGCACATCACACACACCCATGGACAAGCACGTCCCCATATTTCAGTAGTGGGCCGGGGTGATGAAGAAAACCTAACATCCCTCGCCCATGACTACCACCCTGCCCCCCATTACAATTGGCATAGTAGGCAGGATGCGAAGTCCTCGCATCCAAACAGCGGGGTGAATAGGTCCTGTGGCAAAAGAGAGAAAATGCTGGATAAGGACCGCAAGGAAAATGCCCCTGGCGCAGATGAAGCGCCTGAAGATAAACAAAGAGAACTGAAGATAGTGAAAAACATACGAACCAAGATGGTAGACTAAGATGGTGATCCTAAGATGGTGGCCGGCAACGTGAGCCCCAAGATGGCGGAGATTGGCGGTAAAAGACTGACCTTTCGTGGGCACAGACAGCGCATGGAGGCGCAAAAATTCACCTAAGCCATCCTGAGGCTGGCCTGGAGAAGAGCACGTCCATCAGCCAAGGTCTGGCCCAGAAGAGGAGTAGCTCACAAGAAGAGGGCATGGTTCAAGATGAAGACCAGCCCACGGGTGAGCGACGACGCAGACAGTGTGCGCGGCCGCGAGCGGGACTGCCCGGAGTGATGGGTGACGCGGAGGGTATTGTGTCATCCGGCCAGCCCTGGAAGAGGTGGAGTCCAGACCGGAAAAGAAGCCTGGGGACTCCGGTGCTGCCCTTCCTGCCCAATCACACTGATGACAGGATGCGTGACAGCATGGCACCATATGATCCTTGCCGCAGGACACCGGAGACGGAGGAAGAAGCACTGGCTGCATCAGCACCATCAGGCGCTGAGGGAATGTTCCTCCTCGAGACTCCAGGGGCCGTCACTGGGGCCTATGCTGCACAGGGAGCTGCGGCCGGTGTGACAGGGCTCCCACCAATGGGGGTACAGTGGACCATCGTCCCTCAACCTGAAATGGGCTGGCTGCTACACGCGATGACAATCTGGTGCTGGAGTGAGATGCTCCAGCCAGGAATCCCCAGCTCAAACCCAATATTCTCGGATCCCGTGACTGGCACCTCGGTGCGTCTGTACCATTAATGGCCGCTGCGGCTGCTAGGCCTTTGTCCCCCGCCCCAGAGTCCCCGCCGGCAGAAGTGGAGGAAGACCTGTATGAATTGCCCCCCTCCACACCTCCTCGGAGGCCTTGTGGAGCTGCTTCCTCACACGCAGAACTGCCGTACACAGTAAGAAACATCGCCCCCCCCAGCAACCCCGAGCGGCCGTACCGCAAGAGTCCGCGGTGGTGTGCTGATGAAGGATGGAGCATGAGCTCCTGGCGCCTGCCCCTAGGGACCGGGCAGAGGCTTGTCTACCTCCAGCTTTGCACATGGCCTGTCCTCCCTGGCGCCCTGGCATCATCAAAGAAAGGAAGTAGACCAATATATATCTTAGGGGTTGGCTGAAAGGATCTAACTTTGCCAGAAAAAGGGCCATTGAGGATGCACAGACGTGGGGGCATGTTATTTCTTTTGACCTGGATAAAGGTTTTGGCTTTCTGGAAGAGGAGTTTTCCAGAGACGAAGTACATGTTAACAGGAGTGTAGTAAAGGGAAAATTTCTGCCTCCCTGGCTGTTCAGCGTCTGTGCAGGGGAAATCGTAGATTTTGTGAAATGCCAGTGTAGGAAAGGCTGGTATGCTGCAGCATTGGTACGGCCCTATCGGGATAGTGATATTGAAGAGTGAGAGGAGCAGCTAGATATCGAGAAAGCCAGAACACAAGCACAATGTGCTAGGGAAGACCATATGCAGAGGAGGCCTGATCGAGTACCACTACTGGAAAGACCCAAACTTGAAAGGGATGTCCCAGCTTCGGGGGAGCTGGCTGGCAGCGAGGTGGATTCTGCCCAAGCTCGACCTAACAAGTCCCAATCCCAGAGCAATCCGAAAGTGAGACATCACTTGCAATCTTCAATATCCTGGAAGAGAGTCTTGAGGTCCCTGTGATGGCGGGAGAGTCAAAAAGAGCCAGAACAGAGACCACCACCCATCTGCAGGTAGTTCAGCACTGCCAAATCACAAATTATGTTACTGCCCAGGTGGGAAATGGTGGTACAATAGCGGAGAGTTTGCCGTTGGAAGATACCGGAAGAGCAAGGGCAAACCCCACCTTCCTCTGCCGCATGAAGTGCCATATTGAAACAGCAGCGGGAAGAAAGAGAAAAAGAAACAGGTGGCTGAAGAGCTGCTGTCTTCTTGCTCTTACCCCCCCCCCCTATGCCGCCCTGTTAAAGGCTGAGGAATAACCCTCACAGGGTCTAAGTTTTTTTCTCTAAAGTCCTGAAAGGACTGTTCCGTAAATGGCGGTGTGGCTTGAAGTTTATTCCCCCCTTATGAAGGGAAGGTGGGTCAGTTTCCCAAGACCCCCAAGGCCAGCTCGCCTGTAGTGATAGAGGAAGGAGTACGCTTGGGGCTGAGGAAAGCCCAATGCAGCCGAATAGGCTTACTTTTTATTTTTATTATTCTTATTTTTTTTTTTTTGCGCCTGTTGCGCATTTTTGTGCTGGAATTTAAAAGGTGCAGTTGCCCCAAACTAAGGACTGTTTGGGACACTTCGTGGTTCTGGGTCCTTAACCAGGAAGGACCGGTGCTTTGGAAAAGTACCAAAACATGAACTGCATACTTGTTTCCAGGGTCCTCACCTAGGAGGAGCGGTTCCAGCTCTTCCTAAGGGACTGTATGACCTGCTGGAAAACAAATGGACTACTTTTGTCTCTAGCTCCAGGGCCCTTGACCGAGAAGGATTGGCATCAGAGAGGAGAAGACGTCATGGTCACCATAGTCTTTAACAATGTTTTAAATGACACTAACCCTCTTTTCTTTCCTAGGACTGTATTGCCAGTGACGGCAAAATTTTAGGAGTGGGAGGAGGATATGAGGGGTTTGTGGAGAATGTCTACTTCACTCCCCCATAGAACTGTACTGTTTGAGTAATGGTATGTATGTTTTAGTCATCTGAAAGTGTGTTATTTTTGGATACAGCCATTAAATGGCAGAGTTTTACACTTGTATTATCCTACCTTCATGGTAGTTGGGGCACATAGAGGGTTAGCCTAGGATGGGCCATCCTCGGTGACAAGGGGGAACTGAGGGAACTCTGGGAGGTAGAGTTGGCCATCTTGGGTTGTTAGTTAGTTAGTGAATAGCAGTCAGTAAGGACAGACGTACAAGGAGAGAAGAAGAGAGACGGGTGTGTGTGGGAGAAACCAGGAGGATTAACAGCAACGGGCACACCACAGTTTAATCTATACTCTAAAGTTCAATTTGTGGATCCTGGCAACTTCCAGCCGATAGGCAGTAACAGACGTGCCTGAACTAGGTAGCCTTAGAAGTGAGGTAGTCCCTGCTAGAGTCAGGTATTGGGAGCCTTGGGTCAAGGTCCAAAGAAATTCAAGCTCTCCTGCAGGTTCAGGGTGTCAGCGCGAACTATGTGTCGAAATTTGAATGAAATGAAACACTATGGCAGGAGGCCTAGAAGGACCCCACTGCTGATGCAAAGATATAGAAAAGCTAGACTGCATTTTGCCAAAATGTGTCTGAGTAAGCCAAAATCCATTTGGGAAAGCATCTTGTGGAGATGAGACCAAGATCAAGCTTTTTGGTAAAGCATTTCATTCTAGTGTTTACCAAAAATGCAATGAGACCTGCAAGGAAAAGAACACAGTGCCTACAGTCAAATATTGTGGAGGTTCAAAGATGATTTGAGGTTGTTTTACTGCCTCTGGTTCGGAGTGCCTTCACTATGTGCAAGGCATCATGAAATCTGAAGATTACCAAAGTATTTTGGGTCACAATGTAGTGCCCAGTGTCAGGAAGCTGGGTTTGCATCCTAGGTCATGGGTCTTCCAGCAGGACAATGAGCCCAAACAGTGGCCAGCAATAAAGCCGGATCTAAATCCCATTGAACACCTGAGAGAGATCTTAAAATTGCTGTTGAGAGAGGGCACCCTTCAAATATGAGAGACCTGGAGCAGTTTGCAAAAGAAGAGTGGTCCAAAATTCCAGTTGAGAGGTTTAAGAAGCTTGTTGATGATTATAGGAAGCAATTGTTTGAAGTTATTTATTCCAAAGGGTGTGCAACCAAATATTTTATTATCGCATTTTTCGGACTATAAGATGCACCAGACCATAAGACGCACCTAGGTTTTAGAGGAGGAAAATAGAAAAAAATTTAAGCAAAAAATGTGGTCACGATGCACTGTTAAGGGGGAGCGGGTCTGCCGCTGACACTGGTATAGTGTTAATGTCCCCCAATTCTGATAATATCCCCCATCCTGGTAAATATGCCCCCCTTCCTATTATACGTGGCCCCCATCCCCATCCTGATATGCATGGCACACCTCCATCCTGATATGCATGGCACCCAGTATCCTTATCCTAGTTTGCATGGCACCCCGCATCCTTATCCTGGTATGCATGGCACCCCTCATCCTTAGTCTGGTATGCATGGCACCCCTCATCCCTATCCTGGTATGCATGGCACCCCTCATCCCTATCCTGTATGCATGGCACCCTTCATCAATATCCTGGTATGCATGGCACCCCTCATCCTTATCCTGCTATGCATGACACCCCTCATCCTTATCCTGGTATGCATGGCACCTCTCATCCTTATGCTGGTATGCATGGCAGCCCTCATCCTTATCCTGGTATGTATCGCCCCCTCATCCTTATCCTGGTATGTATCGCCCCCTCATCCTTATCCTGGTATGTATGGCCCTCTCATCCTTATCCTGGTATGTATGGCCCCCTCATCCTTATCCTGGTATTTATGCCCCCCCTCATCCTTATCCTAGCATGCATGGTCCCCCTAATCCCCATCAGGCTGCACATAAAAAAATAAACACTCATACTCACCTTTCTTCTCTCCTCCAGTGCAGGCGTTCCTGTCTGTCCGCACTGATCTCTACATGTGAGCATGACGTCACTGCCATGCGCGGCTCACAAGGAGAGATCAGCTGCCGGAAGTCACTGCTCCCCATGCTGAGATTGTGTGCCCGGGGAGCAGTGACTTCATGCTCCTTCATAGCCGGCACACAGCGTAGCCGCAGCGCGGCTCCTGCTGCTACCGGGCGATCGCGTGTGCCCGCTGTTAAAGGGCATGAATATTCATGCCCTTTAATAGTGGGCACACGCGATCGTCTGGCAGCGGGAGCCACGCTGCTGATACACTGTGTGCCACTATTAAGGAGCATAAATATTCACGGCTCCCCACGCCCATAATGAATATTCAATATCTTTAGCAGCGGGGACAGTATAGGCTGCAGCAGGCGGCAGCTGCCTCCTGTGCCCCACTCCTCCGCAGCAACTGCTCCCCCAACACAGTATATATATATATATATATATATATATATATACTCCCCCAGCAACATTCGGACTATAAGACGCAACCCCCAATTTCCTCCAAAATTTTGGAGGAAAAAAGTGCGTCTTATAGTCTGAAAAATACGGTAAATTGAATGTGCCAGCAATTTAGTTTGGCCCATTTTTGACCTATTGTGTGAAATCATATAAATTTGCCTTTTTTCCTGTTTTTTTGTGTTGTTTCAATACACACAAAGGAAATTAACATGTGTTTGACAAAACATGTGTAATTGCAATAATTTTCTGGGAGAAATACTTCATTTTCTGGAATAGTTTCAAGGATGCCAACACTTCAGCCATGACTGTATATAGAGATATGTATATACAGTGCTGGCCAAAAGTATTGGTACCCCTGCAATTCTGTCAGATAATACTCAGTTTCTTCCTAAAAATGATTGCAATCACAAATTCTTTGGTATTATTCTCTTCATTTAATTTGTCTTCAATGAAAAAAACACAAAAAGAATTGTCCTAAAGCCAAATTGGATATAATTCCACACCAAACCTAAAAAAGGGGGTGGACAAAAGTATTGGCACCCTTTGAAAAATCATGTGATGCTTCTCTAATTCGTGTAATTAACAGCACCTGTAACTTACCTGTGGCACCTAACAAGTGTTGGCAATAACTAAATCACACTTGCAGCTAGTTAACATGGATTAAAGTTGACTCAACCTCTGTCCTGTGTCCTTGTGTGTACCACATTGAGCATGGAGAAAAGAAAGAAGACGAAAGAACTGTCTGAGGACTTGAGAAACCAAATTGTGAGGAAGCATGAGCAATCGCAAGGCTACAAGTCCCTCTCCAAAGACCTGAATGTTCCTGTGTCGTCCGTACGCAGTGTCATCAAGAAGTTTAAAGCCCATGGCACTGTGGCTAACCTCCCTAGATGTGGACGGAAAAGAAAAATTGACGAGAGATTTCAACGCAAAATTGTGCGGATGGTGGATAAAGAACCTCGACTAACATCCAAACAAGTTCAAGCTACCCTGCAGTCCGAGGGTACAACAGTGTCAACCCGTACTATCCGTCGACGTCTGAATGAAAAGGGACTGTATGGTAGGATACCCAGGAAGACCCCACTTCTTACCCCGAGACATAAAAAAGCCAGGCTGGAGTTTGCCAAAACTTACCTGAGAAAGCCTAAAACGTTTTGGAAGAATGTTCTCTGGTCAGATAAGACAAAAGTAGAGCTTTTTGGGAAAAAGCATCAACATAGAGTGTACAGGAAAAAAAAAGAGGCATTCAAAGAAAAGAACACGGTCCCTACAGTCAAACATGGCGGAGGTTCCCTGATGTTTTGGGGTTGCTTTGCTGCCTCTGGCACTGGACTGCTTGACCGTGTGCATGGCATTATGAAGTCTGAAGACTACCAACAAATTTTGCAGCATAATGTAGGGCCCAGTGTGAGAAAGCTGGGTCTCCCTCAGAGGTCATGGGTCTTCCAGCAGGACAATGACCCAAAACACACTTCCAAAAGCACTATAAAATGGTTTTAGAGAAAGCACTGGAGACTTCTAAGGTGGCCAGCAATGATTCCAGACCTAAATCCCATAGAACACCTGTGGAGAGATCTCAAAATGGCAGATTGGAGAAGGCACCCTTCAAATATCAGGGACCTGGAGCAGTTTGCCAAAGAAGAATGGTCTACAATTCCAGCAGAGCATTGTAAGAAACTCATTGATGGTTACCGGAAGTGGTTGTTCGCAGTTATTTTGGCTAAAGGTTGTGCAACCAAGTATTAGGCTGAGGGTGCCAATACTTTTGTCCGGCCCTTTTTTGGAGTTTTGTGTGAAATGATCAATGATTTGATTTTTGCTTCATTCTCTTTTGTGTTTTTTCCTTGCAAGCAAATTAAATGAAGAGAATAATACCAAAGAATTTGTGATTGCAATCATTTTCAGGAAGAAACTGAGTATTATCTGACAGAATTGCTAGGGTGCCAATACTTTTGGCCAGCACTGTATGTGTTGTGGTAAGGAGACTTGCTCGGCTCTCCCAGAGGCAGACAAAGGACACACATTTCGGGTTAATTTCCTGCTGGTTTATTTAAACAGCATAAGCTCCAGCAGGGTTCCACAAAAATAAACAGGCCCTCTCCAGGGTAACGGAGAAACAAAAGATAAAGTATAACAGAGTCCATTAGCGAGCAGGGCTTCGCCCGCTTCAGGTAGCGCAGTGAAGTCTCAGCAAACACCAATCCTTTGGTGTTGCTCTTTGGCTTCACCAAATACCGCCTGGAGTCTTCACTCTCCAGACCACACATTGCGCTAAATAAAAACAATGACTGAACATTTAAACTTGCTCAGCCACACCCTGAGGGGAGGTAGTGTGAATGGCTTCCCACCCTCTTTGCCATTCACAAAAATCACACCCTTTAAGTGAGTTAACTCCCAGCATATAACATGCTGGCCGAAAGTTTGCAGGTTTCAGTTCACACAGGCTAGCAGCCGGAGTGACACATAACTTCCCTCGTATATAACACCAGTGACTCTGTCACATATTCCCCCCCTCTGCCCAAAGCCAGGGGTTTGGGCACCTTCAGATACCAGACAGGGAATTCTAGAGAGGGCATCAACGTTCTCGTGTAACTTCCCTTGCCTCTGCTCCACGAGAAAGTTAAAGTCCTGAAGACCTTGGAACCATCTAGTTACCCTAGTATTTTTACCCCTCTTTTCCCTCAACCATCTCAAAGGGGCATGGTCTGACACCAATTTAAACTTCTGACCTAGTAGGTAATATTTTAGTGTCTCTATGGCCCACTTTATGGCTAAGCACTCTTTTTCTACTATTGCGTCGTTCTTCTCTCAGGACGAAAGCTTCCGGCTCAGATAGAGAATGGGATGCTCTTCCCCATTTATCTCTTGAGAGAGTACAGCTCCTAGACCAACCTCTGAAGCATCTGTCTGGACCACGAACTCTTTCTTAAAGTCTGATGTGACAAGGACCGGTAGCTTACACATTAAGATGGCGGCTACACAGGTGCAAAATACTGATGAGACAATCACTCACAACCTACCATCTCATGGAGGGGGTGACTGCTTAGTATTTAAATTTCACAAAAAAAGGCTTGTATAGGGTGCAGTTCACACTAGGGTAGTGCACAGTATCCGGCTTATGTTTTTTGGCCAAAATATCAACTAATACCTCATATATTATATATACTGTATATATGTATTTTTGCACACTTTTATTCCAGGGTGCAGCCACGCCCATCAGTGCGGGCATTGTAAACTACGGTGTCTGTTCCCAGGGGGTGCACTTGGATAGTAAGGGGCAACCAGCCTAGTCTAATAGTATGGGCGCAACTAATAGGCTGTAAGCCGGATACTGTGCACTACCCTAGTGTGAACAGCACCCTATACAAGGCTTTTTTTGTGCAATTTAAATACTAAGCAGTCACCCCCTCCATGAAATGGTAGGTTGTGAGTGATTGTCTCATCAGTATTTTGCACCTGTATAGCTGCCATATTTATGAGGGTCTGCTGCATCCTGGTAGTGCATTTGGCTTTGAAGATCTGGGCAGGTAAACATTGCTGCCCTTTTTTGTTGCTTGTGGAACCTCCCTTACCAAGAAGAGCAGGAATGGCAGCAGCTCCTTTATTACTTTGCTCATGAATGGGGTCCCTTGATCCATCAGGACCGGCAGACCAGTCCTGGCAAATATATGGACAAGATCCTTGGCTTTGCATTTGCTTGATGAGTTCCTTAATGGCTTAGTGGTACCGCTTCTGAATAAAGGGTCGCATAGTCCATGATCACCAGAATGTATCGGTGGCCTCGGGCTGATTCGACTAAGGGCCCTACTAGGTCCATAGCAATCCTCTCAAAGGGGACCTCTATCACCAGTAGTGGAACTAATGAACTACGGAAGTGGGAAGAGGGAGCGGTTATTTGGCAGTTGGGGCAGGACCTACAATAGTCTAGAATTTCTCAGTAACACCCTGGCCAATAAAACCTTATCAATATCCTCTTCTGAGTTTTCTCGACCCCTAGGTGTCCCCCCAGAACATGTGAATGAGCCATATCTAGTACCCTCCGTCTGTATGGCCCTGGCACTAGCAGCTGTTCCACTATCTCACCGCCCCTTAGTTTGGCCACCCAATCTAACAACTCCCCCTGAACTGCAAAGTGGGGGAACCTGGTGTCGGCCCCCGGCTCTTGAGCAACGCCATTACATACAGTAACCTGGTCAAATGCCCCCTTTAAGGACAGGTCCCGCACTTGAGCAATCCCAAAGTTCCCTCCAGACACATCCAACTCAGGGAGGTCGGCTCCTCGTTCACCGTCTCACCCTCATCGCCGGCAAGGACGCACAGTGGGAACTCATCCACTTGAGACTGCGTCGGGGGTTCTTCCCCAGGGACCTGTTTTTTTCCCATGCTACTTAGTTCGGTTTCCTTTCCCCACAAGTCCCAAAACAAAGCAAAATCACGGCCCAGTATGACGGGATGCATCAGGTCCTTAACAACCCTCACCTCGTGGGACTGGGCATCACAGTCTGCTCCTACTGTCACAGTGGCCACGGGGTAGTCCTTGGCATCCCCTTGGATGTACCGAACGCCCACAGTTTTGGAAGGGACCAACTGTTGGGGAAGAGTAGCTCTGATTAAGGTCACTAGGCAAGCATATTCCAACAGTCCAAGCACCTTTACTCCATTAATGGATACGGCATATGCTTGCGGCCCCTCGCCAGGTTGACAGTCCACACTGCAGACTAGATAAGCATAATAGGATCACAATCTGTCTAGGCTGCAGTCCATGGGCTCAGGGGACATACGACATTGAGCAGTTACGTGTCCAGGGTTGTGACACCGCCAACAGACTATATCCTTAACAGTCCTTGCTGCACCTTCAGTGGAAGTGGGACTGCCCCCAGTTGTGGCTCTAAACCCCTTCCGTGGTGAACCCACCCCCTTTTGGGTATCCCAATACGGGAAAGTGACTATATCCGGTTTCCCGAGGGATTTCTCAACCACCTGGTACCTCTCTATCAGGCCGATGAAGTCGTCTGCGTTCTGGGGATCGCCCTGGGCATCCCAAGTCTGTACCGACTTGGGAAGGGAGTGCATGAATCTGTCAATCACCACTCTCTCAACCACCCGCTCGGACTCGGGCTGCAACCACTTCTGACCGAGATGCAGTAGGTCAAACATCTGCGAGGGAGGGGGTTTGTTACGAGCATACGCCCAGTGGTGGACTCGTTGGACTCTCACCACCATATTCACTCCCAGGTGTGCCAAGAACTTTGTCTTTAGTTTGGCTTATTCCTTGGCATCCTTCAGTGCCAAGTCATAATTTGCCTTTTGGGGTTCACCTGACAAATATAGCACAAGAACTTCTGCCCACTGTTCTGGTGGAAGTGTCTCCCGATCAGCCACCTTCACAAAGACTGTCAGAAAGGCTTCTACATCATCCCCCGGGGTCATCTTCTGCATGTCCCGTCTTACCGCATTCCTGACGTGGGAGTCATCAGTCGGCCTTGGGGGTGGAACGGTCTCTCTGACCTGGATGGTGTCCGCCAGAAGCTGTATCTGTTGCTGCTGCTCCTGCTGGCAACAGTTTGGTCATTTCCTGTTGAGCTTGCTGCTGCTGCAGGATCTGCTGCTGCTGCTGCTTTAGCTTCTGGTGCTGCTGTAATTGCTGCAGGTGTTGCTGGTGTTGTTGCACTTGGCTCTGGGCTAAATACTTAATAAGCTCCTCTATGTTGCCGGACATCTCTGGCCACCCAGGATATCCACCATTTTCTATGGCAGGTGCACGTGTTCTTGGAATCTTGCCCGCATTCTCCACCAACTGTGGTAAAGCGACTTGCCCGACTCTCCCAGAGGCAGACACAGGACACACGTCTTGGTTTAATTTCCTGCTGGTTTATTTAGATGTCATAAGCTCCAGCAAGGTTCCATAAAAATAAATAAATAAATAAAAAATAAATAATAAATATAAAAGTTTTTTTCTGGTATATTACAAAGTAGTATTTTATTCCATATATTATGGGTATAATTAGCAACAAAATGTATTATTATTTGCAACGAATACCAATTATTTTTAATGTTGAGAATACATAATTTGAGATAAATATCATCAAAAATTAATTAATTTCAATGTGGAAAATTTGTATATACCATAAGGAATTATATATCAGATATTATTTAATAATATGGATTTTTTGCGATAAAAATGCCCTTTATTTCAATTGTATTATATTTTTGTACTTTTTATGTCAGACACATGTTGTGCATATACTTTGATGTATGATGTAATTTTGTATATATATATATATATATATATATATATATATATATATATATATATATACATTTTTTGTGACCAATTGTAACAATTTATTTGATGATTATTTTTTGTAGTGTTTTCTGTTACAAAAGGTTTTTTTTCTTGGTATTTCCGGGGTTGTTCACTATAAATGTATGTTGTCAATACCAGTCCACAATTGATAAAAGCTCGGGATGGGCTGAAACGTCTTCTGTGGTTGTTCTTTAAAAGAATCATTGAAAACATATGTGAGTTCTGGGATTTTACTCTACTGATGCAAATTCTGATTTTCCACTTTCCTAGAACGGAGCGCCGACCATTTCTACTGGTTTCACACAAAAATAAACAGGCCCTCTCGGGGGTAACAGAAAAACAAAAGATAAAGTATAACAGAGTCCATTAGCGAGCAGGGCTTTGCCAGCTCCAGGTAGCCCAGTGAAGTCTCACCAAACACCAGTCCTTCGGTGTTGCTTTCTGGCTTCACCAAACACAGCCTGGAGTCTTCACTGTCCAGACCACACACTGCTCAAAAAACAGTGACTGAACATTTAAACTTGCTCAGTCACACACTGAGGGGAGGTAGTGTGAATGGCTTCCCACCCTCTTTGCCATTCACAAAAAAACATACCCTTTAAGTGAGTTAACCCCCAGCATACAACATGCTGGCTGAAAGCTTGTAGGTTTCAGTTCACACAGGCTAGCAGCCGGAGTGACACATACCTCCCCTCGTATATAACACCAGTGACTCTGACACAGTGTACATTATAATCATAACCACTTCAAGCCACAGAATAAAATTAAAATGTGTACTATACCGCACAGTGAAAGCTGTAGATAAATAAAAAACAATTAGACATATAATGTTATTGTTTCAGCACTCCTACCAAAAACTGGAATAAAGAGTGATCAAAAAGTCATATGTACACTGAATTTTTACTGAAAAATAAAAAAGTCAATAGTCTTATAATATGGAAGCATCCCAAATTTTTGGTGCAAAAATTACAAACCCTAAAAGAAGACTATATGAATTTGGCACTGTCATTGTCATAAGAACCTGCAGAATAACATTAACATAAAAATGATACAAATTGGTGAACCATGCTTTTTTAAAAAAATTCAGAATTTTTATTTTTTTTGCTTATTCCACCTTCCAAAAAGTGTAATAGAAAATAATCAAAAAGTTGCATTTGCCACAAAATGGTACCAATGAAAACTCCAACTTGTCACAGAAACAGTAATGCTTCATAAACCTCCATTGAAAGAGAAATGTAAAACTTATGGCACTTAAAATATGATGACACAAAGGTAATTGATTTTTCGCACTGACAATAATGCACCTTGAGCCTGCAGGACAGCTTGAATTTCTTTGAAACTTGATTGGAGCTGCTTATCAACCATCTAGACTATTTTGCATTGAAACCTTTCCTCAATTTTGCACAGCCGTCCACGTGCAAAAGATTAGCTACAGTGAAATGGGATGTAAATTTCTTGATTATGTTGTGCGCCATGGACAAAGGAACATCAAGATCTATGGAGATGGACTTGTAACCTTGAGATTGTTGATATTTTTCAACAATTTTGGTTCTCAAGTCCTCAGATAGTTCTCCTTTCTTCTTTCTGTTCTCCATGCTTAGTGTGGCGCACACAGACACACAATGCAAAGATTGAGTCAACTTATCCCCTTTTTATCTGGTTTCAGGTGTGATTTTTATATTGCCCACACCTGTTACTTGCCACAGGTGAGTTTGAACGAGCATCACATACTTGAAACAAAGTTGCTTATCCACAATTTTGTAAAGGTGTCAGCATTTTTGCTTGCTTATTTTTAGGGTTTTATGTGAAATTATGTCCAATTTGCCTTTTTTTCTCTTTTTTTCTGTTTTTATTTGTGTTTTTTCCAATACAGACAAGGGAAATAAATATGTATATAACAAAACGTGTAATTGAAATAATTTTCGGCGACCTTGACTGTACAGTACATACAGTACAGACCAAAAGTTTGGACACACCTTCTCATTTAAAGATTTTTATGTATGTTCATGACTTTGAAAATTGTACATTCACACTGAAGGCATCAAAACTATGAATTAACACATGTGGAATTATATACTTAACAAAAAAGTGTGAAACAACTGAAAATATGTCTTATATTCTAGGTTCTTCAAAGTAGCCACCTTTTGCTTTGATGACTGCTTTGCACACTCTGGGCATTTTCTTGATGAGCTTCAAGATGTAGTCACCGGAAATGGTTTTCACTTCACAGGTGTGCCCTGTCAGGTTTAATAAGTGGGATTTCTTGCCTTATAAATGTCGTTGGGACCATCAGTTGTGTTGTGCAGAAGTCTGGTGGATACACAGCTGATAGTCCTACTGAATAGACTGTTAGAATTTGTATTATGGCAAGAAAAAAGCAGCTAAGTAAAGTAAAACGAGTGGCCATCATTACTTTAAGAAATGAAGGTCAGTCAGTCCGAAAAATTGGGCAAACTTTGAAAGTGTCCCCAAGTGCAGTTGCAAAAACCATCAAGCGCTACAAAGAAACTGGCTCACATGAGGACCGCCCCAGGAAAGGAAGACCAAGAGTCACCTCTGCTTCTGACGATAAGTTTATCCGAGTCACCAGCCTCAGAAATCGCAGGTTAACAGCAGATCAGATTAGAGACCAGGTCAGTGCCACACATAGTTCTAGCAGCAGACACATCACTTCAACAACTGTTAAGAGGAGACTTTGTGCAGCAGGACTTCATGGTAAAATAGCTGCTAGGAAACCACTGCTACGGACAGGCAACAAGCAGAAGAGACTTGTTTGGGCTAAAGAACACAAGGAATGGACATTAGACCAGTGGAAATCTGTGCTTTGGTCTGATGAGTCCAAATTTGAGATCTTTGGTTCCAACCACCGTGTCTTTGTGCGACGCAGAAAAGGTGAACGGATAGACTCTACATGTCTGGTTCCCACCGTGAAGCATGGAGGAGGAGGTGTGATGGTGTGGGGGTGCTTTGCTGGTGACACTGTTGGGGATTTATTCTAAATTGAAGGCATACTGAACCAGCATGGCTACCACAGCATCTTGCAGCGGCATGCTATTCCATCCGGTTTGCGTTTAGTTGGACCATCATTTATTTTTCAACAACACAATGACCCCAAACACACCTCCAGGCTGTGTAAGGGCTATTTGACCAAGAAGGAGAGTGATGGGGTGCTACGCCAGATGATCTGGCCTCCACAGTCACCAGACCTGAACCCAATTGAGATGGTTTGGGGTGAGCTGCACCGCAGAATGAAGGCAAAAGGGCCAACAAGTGCTAAGCATCTCTGGGAACTCCTTCAAGATTGTTGGAAGACCATTTCCGGTGACTACCTCTTGAAGCTCATCAAGAGAATGCCAAGAGTGTGCAAAGCAGTCATCAAAGCAAAAGGTGGCTACTTTGAAAAACCTAGAATATAAGACATATTTTCAGTTGTTTCACACTTTTTTGTTAAGTATATAATTCTACATGTGTTAATTCATAGTTTTGATGCCTTCAATGTGAATGTACAATTTTCATAGTCATGAAAATACAGAAAAATCTTTAAATGAGAAGGTGTGTCCAAACTTTTGGTCTGTACTGTATATATATATATATGTATATATTTATATATATATATATATATATATATATATATATTGTGACAGTGTCACTGGTTTTATATGTGAGGGGAGGTATGTGTCACTCAGGATGCTCTCCTGTGTGAACTAAGACCTACTTTATTTTTCTGCCAGCGTGTTGTATGCTGGTAGGCTTACTCTGTTAAAGGGTGTGCGGTTTTATGGGAATGGCAAAGAGGGCGGGACACCATTCCCCCTACCTCCCCTCAGGGTGTGGCTGAGCAATGTGTAAAAGCTCAGTCCCTTTTTTTTTCTCTGGAGTGTGGTCTGGAGAGGGAAGTCTCCAGACAGTATTGTGGAAGCTGCAGATCTTTTCACATGGACTTTAGCAGTGCAGTTTATGCTACCGAGAGCGGGCGGAACCCGCTCATCTATGGACTGAGTTATACTTTGTTTTGTTTTTTTTTCCGTTTAACCCAGAGGGGTCATGTTTGTTTTTCCTGTGAAACCTGCATGAGTTTATGGCTGATAATAAACCAGCAGAAAGGAAACCTGAAAACGTGTGTCCTGAGTCTGCCTCCAGGAGAGCCGAGCGAGTCGTCTTGCCACAACTGGTGTGAGAGTGCGTGCAGGATTCCAGAAACACGTGTACCTGCTACAAAGACCGGTGGATGTCCTGGGTGAAGGCCGCCAGCCAGCCAGGGAAGTCCAGCAGCATGTAGGAGCTCGTCAAGCACCTGGTCCAGGCCCAGCAGAGCATGCAGCAGCAACACCTCCAGGCCCAGCAGAGCATGCAGCAGCAGCACCAGTAGAGTATGCAGCAGGCCCAGCGGAGCATGCAGCAGCAGCACCAGGAGACGACCAAACTGTTGCTTCAGCAGATCCAGTTGCAGCAAAAGTCACAGCAGCAGCACCAGCAGGAGGCACAGCAGCACCAGCAGGAGGCGCAACAGCAGATACAGCTTTTGGCAGACGCCATCCAGAGCAGGGTAGCCGCCCCACCCCCAGGGCCGACTGATGATTCTCACGTCAGGAAGGCGGTAAGGCAGGCCATGCAGAAGATGACCCCTGGGGATGATGTAGAAGCATTTCAGACTGTTTTTGAGAGGGTGGCTGATCGTAAGAGACTTCCTCCAGCACAGTGGGCAGAGTTTCTGGCGCCATATTTATCGGGTGAACCCCAGCAGGCATATTTTGACTTGGCGCTGCAAGATGCTAAGGAATATGCCAAACTAAAGACAGAGATCTTAGCACGTCTAGGAGTAAATATGGCGGTAAGAGCCCAGCGAGTTCATCACTGGGCGTATGCTAGCAACAAACCCCCTTGCTCGCAGATGTTTGACCTCCTGCATCTTGTTCAGAAGTGGCTACAACCGGAGTCCTCCACTCCGGCCCAGATGGTTGAGCGGGTGGTGATTGACAGGTTCATGCATTCCCTTCCCAAGCCAGTACAGACCTGGGTTGCCCAGGGTGATCCCCAGAATGCAGATGACTTCATCGGCCTGGTAGAGAGGTACCAGGTAGTCGAGAGATCTCTTGGGAAACCGGATGCAGTCACTTCTCCGTACTGGGATACCCAAAAGGGGGCGGGTTCACTACGGAAGGGGTCTAGAGCCACCACTGGGGGACGTCCCGCTCCTACTGAAGGTGCCTTTAGAACAGTTGGTAAAGATATAGTTTGCTGGCGGTGTCACAACCCTGGACATGTAGCCGCCAGGTGTCAAATATCCCCTGAGCCCATGGACTGCAGCCTAGGCAGACGGGTCTCCTATTATGCCTATCCAGCCTTTAGCGAGGGGCCGCAGGCGTGTGCAGTGTCCATTAATGGAGTAAAAGTGCTTGGGCTGTTGGACTCCGGGAGTCTGGTGACCTTGATCAGAGCATCCCTTCCCCACCAGTTGATCCCTTCCAAAACCCTGGGCGTTCGGTGCATCCATGGTGACGCCAAGGACTATCCCATGGCCACAGTAACAGTGGGGAAAGACTGTGGTGCCCAGTCCCATGAAGTCGGGGTAGTAAAGGACCTGATACATCCCGTCATATTGGGCCGCGATTTTTCCTTATTCTGGGACTTGTGGGGGAAGGGAACTGGACTAAGTAGTATGGCGAAAAGCCAGGTCCTTGAAGAAGAGCCCCCGAAGTCTCAGATGGAGCAGTTCCCACTGTGCGTCCTTGTCGGTGATGAGGGTGAGACGGTGACCGAGGAGGCCGACCTCCCTGCGTTAGATATGTCCAAAGAGAACTTTGGGACTGCTCAAGTTCGAGACCTGACCTTAAAAGGGGCGTTCGACCAGGTTACTGTATGTAATGGGGTTGCTCAAGAGCCGGGGGCCGACACCAGATTCCCCCACTTTGCAGTGCAGGGGGAGTTGCTATATCGGGTGGCCAAACTGAGGGGCGGTGAGATGGTGGAACAGCTGTTAGTGTCGGGGCCATACAGACGGCGGGTGCTAGATATGGCCCATTCACATGTTCTGGGGGGACACCTAGGGGTCGAGAAAACTCAGGAGAGGATATTGAGAAGGTTTTATTGGCCAGGGTGTTATCGAGAAGTTCAAAACTATTGTAGGTCCTGCCCCACCTGTCAAATAACCGCTCCCTCCTCCCTCCTCCCACTTCCGTAGCCCCTTAGTCCCACTACCTGTGATAGAGGTTCCCTTTGAGAGGATTGCCATGGACCTCGTGGGCCCCTTAGTTAAATCAGCTCGGGGCCACCAATATATCCTGGTCATCATGGACTATGCGACTCAGTATCCGGAAGCGGTTCCCCTAAGGAACATGTCCAGTAAAAGTATAGCCCGAGAGCTGGTCCATATTTTTGCTCGGACAGGTCTACCAAAAGAGATTCTGACAGACCAAGGAACCCCCTTCATGAGCAAGGTGATGAAGGAGCCTTGCAGAGTCCTTCAGATAACTCAGCTTCAGACCTCGGTTTATCATCCACAGACGGACGGCCTAGTGGAACGCTTCAACTAGACCTTAAAGGCGATGCTCAAGAAGGTCGTTGAAAAGGATGGGCGAGACTGGGACTACCTGCTCCCATTTCTGCTTTTCTCGGTCAGAGAAGTTCCTCAAGCCTCCACTGGCGTCTCTCCATTTGAGCTCCTATATGGGCGGCATCCAAGAGGTCTCCTTGACATCGTCAAGGAAACTTGGGAGGTTGAAGTCACACCACACCGGAGTATCATCGAACATGTTGCCCAGTTACAGGAGAGAATGTCAAAGGTGATGCCCATCGTGAAGGAACATCTCCTCCAGGCGCAGGAAGCCCAGGTGAGGGTCTATAACCGGTCGGCGAGACTAAGACAGTTCCAGCCCGGGGACCATGTTTTGGTGCTGATCCCTACCATCGAGAGCAAGTTCCTCGCCAAGTGGCAAGGTCCATGCGAGGTGGTGGAGAAAGTCAGCGAGGTTAATTATAAAGTCCACCAGCCTGGCCGAAGAAAGCCGCATCAAATATATCATGTAAATTTGCTCAAGCCGTGGCAGGACCGTGAACCTGTGGAAACTCCTTGCCTGGGAGCCGCACCAGAAGGCAAGGTGGAGGAGGTCACTATTGCAGAGACTCTATCATCGGCCCAGAAGCAACAGTGTCGAGAATTACTACAGCGGAATCGGGAGCAGTTCTCAGAGTTGCCGGGGCATACTCAAATGGTAGAGCATGATGTGCTGACAGAGCCGCACGTACGACTGAATCTGAAGCCGCATCGGATTCCGGAAGCACGACGGGAGGTGATCTCGGCCGAGGTGAAGAGGATGTTAGACCTCGGAGTAATAGAGGAGTCAAAGAGTGGGTGGTCGAGCCCAATCGTCCTCGTGCCGAAACCCAATGGAGAGTGGAGATTTTGTAATGACTACCGCCGGCTGAATGAGGTATCCAAGTGTGACGCGTACCCGATGCCCCGCGTCGACGAACTCATCGAGAGGCTTGGACTGGCAAGGTACATCACCACTCTCGACCTGACGAAGGGCTACTGGCAGATCCCCATGTCCCAGATGGCTAAGGAGAAGACGGCTTTCTCAACACCTGATGGGTGTTTTCAATACACGCGGATGCCGTTCGGACTACAGGGGGCCCCAGCCACTTTCCAGAGGGCTATGGATCGGATCCTAGCCCCACTTAAGAAGTATGCCGCAGCCTACCTCGACGACATTGTGGTCTTTAGCCCAGACTGGGCTAGTCACCTACCTAAACTACAGGCCGTTCTGGACGCGCTAAGGAAGGCAGGATTTACCATAAATCCAAAAAAGTGTGCCATCGGGAAGGAGGAGGCCAAGTACCTGGGCTATGTTGTTGGGAGAGGCGAAATAAAGCCGCAAATCAAGAAAGTGGAGGCAATTCAAACCTGGCCGGAACCACTCTCGAAGAAGCAGGTGAGAGCATTCCTAGGAATGGTAGGATACTACCGGCGGTTTATCCCGAATTTCGCCATGATTGCCGCGCCACTAACGGATCTTCTAAAAGGCACCAAATCAACCATGGTGAAATGGAGGGAAGAAACGGAGACCGCGTTTCAACAGTTGAAGCTAACATTGTGCAAGCAGCCGGTCCTGGTCGCGCCAGACTTCAAGAAAGAATTTGTGGTCCAGACAGATGCTTCAGAGGTTGGTCTAGGGGCTGTACTCTCCCAAGAGATAAATGGGGAAGAACATCCCATTCTCTATCTAAGCCGAAAGCTGTCCTCCTGCGAGATGAACTACGCCATAGTAGAAAAAGAGTGTTTAGCCATAAAATGGGCTGTGGATACATTGAAATATTACCTACTAGGCCGGAAGTTTAGATTAGTATCAGACCATGCCCCGTTGAGATGTTTGAGGGAGAAGAGGGGTAAAAATGCCAGGGTAACTAGATGGTTCCTAGGACTTCAAGAGTTTAACTTTCACGTGGAGCATAGGCCTGGGAAGTTACATGGGAATGCAGATGCCCTCTCTAGGATTCCCTGCCTGGTGTCAGAAGGTGCCCAAACCCCCGGCTTTGGGCAAAGGGGGGAATATGTGACAGTGTCACTGGTTTTATATGTGAGGGGAGGTATGTGTCACTCAGGATTAGTGTTGAGCCACCCCTGTAGTGTTCGAGTTCGGTTCGGTTCGTCGAACACCCGTGTGTTCGCCGAACTGTTCGTCGAACTGTACGTCGAACACCTTCGAACACCGTTAAAACCAATGGCAGGCAAACAAAAACACATAGAAACACATAGAAAACACCTTCAAAGGTGTCCAAAAGCTGACAAACTGCTCAGAAGACATAACTAACACATGGAAAAGTGACAAGAACATATAGTCATGCGAAAAGAAAAGAGGTGGAGGAGTAAAAGGAGGGGGAGACACAAATATAGGCATGTCATGCCCTTCTAAAATCCAAAAAGTGAGAAGCCGACACGGCCAGTCCGTTCCTGCCCGTGCCACCTCCGTGTCGCCGGGTTTGTGCCAGAGCCGCGGTGGACCCTGACGGCCAGCCCCCCTCTCCCAATACTGGTGCCTGTCCGCTGGTGGGTCGAGCGAGCCCCCCTGTGGTGGAGGCAGCTCTAAGCTTTTTAATTTAAATTGTCTCTCTAATTTGAATGAATACACTTTAAATCCTTTTACAAGGATCTATTGGAGGGCAAGTCTCATGCCAGCAGCCGCGTAATTCCAGCTCCAGTAGCGTCCACTAAAGCTGCTGCAGTTTAAAAGCTTTTATAAGGCTCGAGATCGGCTGTCCACCGCAAGGCATCCTACTGCCAGTCCCAACCCCAATGCCTTGGGGTGCCTCCTGATGCTCTTCACTGAGTATCCCGTGGTCCCGAAGCATTTCCTTTGAAAAAATTAAGTGTCCAAACTACAGGTGGTGTAGCTTGCTTAACAGCCGGAATAATCCGCTGACTAGCAGACACTGCTACTAGGCACAAAGTATTTCCTGGGCTAGATGCAGTTAAAAATTTGTAATTAGATACTCTCGTTGGATGCTGAGAAAGCATTCCATAGAGTCTCCTGGCACGCCATATATTATTCTCTTAAAAAGCTTGGGGTAGGGGTCTAGGGGACCCTTTTATAGCCAAAATCACGGCCCTGTATCGCAATACGTCACCTAGGCTGAAGATAAATGGAACTGTAGCACCCTGAGGGCTCAGTTGCTACAGAGGTATTGCACCTCACCCAGAGGTGTGATATCTCACTCTCAGGTAAGGATGAAGTGTGGATCAGGACCCGACACCTGCATGCATTACACCACATTGCCGTGGGGCAGGGCGACCAATATGCCCCTGAGATGGGCACGACAGTCCCTGTCCCTGGCTGGAGTGGGGGGAGGGAACACTGAGGAAGGGGAACCCTGTAGTGCAGGAGCAGGAAGGAAGCAGTTCCTGGGTGCATTGAGAAGGGAGTATAAAAGGTGGGCACCATTTTAGTTCAGCGCAGAGAAGTCTGAGCAGAAGTGACAGGGAGCAGGGGCTCTGCATGAGCTCTGCTCCGGAGGCGGGCCTAGTAACAGAGGCCCAGGCCTGGAAGAGGGAGAAGGAAGGAAGAGGAGCGGAGAAGGCTCCAGGAACGAGGAACGAAGGGATCCTAGGGGTGCGGACGGGCGAGTCGCCACCGCACGCCCGAATCCACCTGCGTGAAGGGGTCAGGCCAAAGGGGGAGACCAGTCCCCGAAACTAGTGGAGGCGGGAAACGACCCTCAGCTAGAAACCGGAGGTTGTGACATTTTATGTGGCGTAGCCCCTCGCTACACCCTCTAGGAAGGCACCACATAGGGTCAGGGAAACTGGCGCCAAGTTTACCAAGAGGAGGCCCGAGGCAGCCGGACAGAAGCGTTGGTAAGAAAGGCCAGACAAAGGACACACAAAGGGGGTCCTGTGAGGTGCTCCAAAGTTATCTGGGAGTTGTCTGAGCCCCTCACCTGGTGAACACAGTACGACGTGGGCAGCCGTTACCTGCAGAAGTGGTCTGGATAATAAGAACTGTGAGTAAAGGCCCTGGACTGCATCACTGACTCCGTGTCGTTACTGCTGCTGCCCTGCACCATCACCCCCATCCTCCGCATACACTGCCCTGAGGCTATACTCCTCCCGTGGGGAGTTATGCTACGCTCTGCTGCACCCACAACACCAGCCTCAGCGGTCTGCCCTGCAGCGGCGGTTCACTCTGACCGCAATCCACGGGTGGCGTAGTCGGACATTTAAACATCAAAACCACATAAATAGTTCCGCCACTGGTTTGACCGCCTTGAGCCACGGAACCGGGTCGCCGCCACGGAGACTACAACCACCAGCATCCACCAAAAAGGGTCCGGCTCCGGGTGTCCCAAGGCCCAGGGGGCGCGTCAGAACATTTTCATCACCTTTCATAATCACCAATGGGACAAGGCAGGGATGTCCTCTGTCCCCTCTCTTATACATCCTAGTGACGGAGCACCTGCTCTCATCAATTCGCCATAACCCCAATATTAGGTGGATTGAGGTGGGAGGCACCGAGTACAAGTGCTCTCTATTTGCTGATGATGTCCTAGTATATATCACTCAATCACATATATCCATCCCTGCTGTTATGGCTGAAATAGATCACTTTGTTACATGGTCAAATTTTAAAATCAATGCAGCGAAGTCTGAGGCCCTCGATGTCTCCCTCCCCAAATCCATACAGGATTCCATCCAGTCCAACTTTCCCTTTGCCTGGCCCTCACAGGGTATCAAATACTTAGGAATTCCTATTCATAGAGACCTCTCCTGTCTATGTTATCTTAATTTTGGGCCCTTTATTGAACAACTCCATACAGACCACGGTTGGCAAGTTAGAACTGTAAGATTCACTACGTGAACCACTGGTGTTTTGTGGAAAAGCACATGTACACTGTGTTCCAAATTATTATGCAAAAAGTGTTTAGGAGTGATAAGGGAAGAATTTGTTTGTTTGTCAGTTAAACTCATTGATGGTGATGTGTGTCAGGGCTCTTTATATCACTGTAAGCAATTGCAGACACCTGTGCTAATTAGTTTGGCAGGTGTGTCCAATGAAAGGCAAGACTACTTAAGAAGGCTGTCCCACATTATTAAGCAGCCTACATTTTCTGCCAAAATGGGAAAGAAAAAGAATGTGTCGGCTGCTGAGAAGCAACAAATTGTGGAGTGTTTAGTTCAAGGCATGACTACAATCAACATTGTGCGATGATCAGGATGAAGTGTCTTTGCAATCAAGAAGTATGTAGCTGATTCACAGTACACACGTGTGCGTGCTGATAAGGGAAAATTGAGGACTCTTTCCTACAGGCAATTACGTCAGGTTAAAAGAGCAGCGGCAAAAAAGCCTTGTCATAGCAGCAGACAAGTTTTTGAAGCTGCTGGTGCCTCCAACGTCCCGCGAACAACAAGATGAAGGGTCCTTCAGAGGTTTGCAGCTGTGCGTACGCCATCCTGTCGACCTCCTCTATCCACTTCACACAAGCAGAAACGGCTCCAGTGGGCCAAATATTACATGAAGACTGATTTCAAAACTGTTTTGTTCACGGATGAGTGCCGTGCAACGCTCGATGGTCCAGATGGATGGAGTGGAGGATGGCTGGTTGATGGACACCCCACGCAAACACGGCTACAGCGCCAACAAGGAGGAGGTAGAGTAATGTTTTGGGCTGGAATCATGGGGAGAGAGATTGTCCGCCCCTTTAGGATCCCGAAGGGGTAAATATGAACTCCATAATGTATGTGGAGTTTCTCAAACAGCACTTCCTGCCATGGTTCAAGAAGAAGAACCGTGTATTCCACAGCAAGATCATTTTTATGCATGATAATGCACCGTATCATGCTGCACATAACACATCTGCATCTCTGGCTGATATGGGCATAAAAGGGGACAAACTTATGGTGTGACCCCCATGCTCCCCTGACCTCTACCCCATTCAGAACCTCTGGAGCATCATCAAAAGCAGTGTCTATGATGGCGGGAGGCAGTTCACATCTAAGCAACAGCTCTGGGAGGGTATTCTGTCCTCATGCAAAACAATTGAAGCAGAAACCATCCAAAACCTGACAAATTCAATGGACGAGAGAGTTCAGAAGCTACTTTCGAACAAGGGGTCCTATGTGCAAATGTAACATCACCTAGAATTAAGTTTTGAGTTGAAAACTGTTTGATTTCAGTTTCTAATAACCTGCTAATGCTTATAATTTAAAAAATGACCATTTTTTTGGTCTTTATTAAAATGAAAAGGTTGACCGAAGAGTGTGGGGGATCTAAGAGTGTGACAACCCAGTAGTCAGGATTACTTTGAATTCTGACAATCTGAGGGTCATGTTGCAGGTAGTGCAGCAAGAAGGCACTTATGTGTCTTGCGCATCTCGGAGCCCCAAAATTATTTTCCGGGCTAGATGCAGCTAAAAATTATTATTAATTTTAAATCTGGTGGAGCTTAGTATAGATGGCCTAATAGAATCAGTACTGCACACTGCTACAAAGCCCAAATTATTTTCCAGCCAAGATACAGATAAACATGATTAGTAATTTTAAATCTGGTGGAGCTTAGTATAGATGGCCTATTAGAATCAGTGCTGCACACTGCTACAAAGCCCAAATTATTTTCCAGCCAAGATACAGATAAACATGATTAGTAATTTGAAAGCTTAAAACGGTTGGTGAGGTGATTTTAACCAATCATCAAGCTTTTACTCTCCCCAGGATGACACAGGGGTAGAAAAGTCGTTTCGGATCCATGATTTGTTCATCTTTATGAACGTCAGTCTGTCTACATTATCAGTGGAGAGCAGTGGGCGCTTATCTGTCAGCACACCACCAGCAGCGCTGAACACACATTCAGACAGAACGCTGGCTGCGGGGCATGACAAGATCTCCAAGGCGCAAGTGGCTAGCTCCGGCCATTTATCCAGATTGGAAGCCCAAAAAGAGCAAGGGTCCAGTGACACAGTCATGGCTTCAATGTTTACTTGGAGATACTCCTGTACCATCGTCTCTAGGCGTTGACTATGTGTCAGACTTCTTGTCTCCTGTGGCCTTGCAAAGGATGGGCTAAAAAAGTGGTGAAATGATTCCGCAAAATTGATGTTACCAGCAGATACTGTGTTTCTGTTACGGTTTGAGTGCTGAACACTCGACGGTCCCACGGTTGTCAAGTTGGAACTGTGAGATTCACTACGTGCACCACTGGTGTTTTGTGGAAAAGCACATGTAAGATTCTGCAACAGTCTCTGCTGATACTCCTGCATGCGTGCATCCCTTTCTATAGCAGGAATAATTTCTGCAAATTTACTTTTGTACCGGGGATCTAACAGTGTGGCAACCCAGTAGTCAGGATTATTTCTAATTCTCACAATTCGAGGGTCATGTAGCAGGTAGTGCAGCAAGAAGGCACTCATGTGTCTTGCGCATCCAGGAGCACCAAGTCCCTGTTGTGTTGGTGGCGAGGTAACAATCATGCTTCCTTCCTCTGTCCTCTCCCCCCAACCTCGCACAACAGAAATGTGATCAAGGTCTCCCTCATCTGATGAGTCTTCCATCAGTTCGTCCTCCACTTCTTCCTGGGCTCCTGCACCTTCCTCACTAGGTTGGCTGCTACCATGCGCCCTGGTAAAACCATCTCCCCCACCCTGACATGCCTGCCGCCTTGGTGCTGCCGACCGTCTGGACCTTGCAGATGTTAGCCCTTCCGCATACAACTCCTCCTCCTCTACTTCCTCCACCTCCCCTTGTGCCACCACCTGACTCCGAATTCTGTTTAACATGTGCTCCAGCATGTAAATCACCGGAATAGTCATGCTGATAATGGCATCGTCAGCACTAAACATCTTCGTCACCATTTCAAAACTGTGTAGATGGGTGCATAGGTCCCTGATCTGAGACCACTCCTCCAGCGTGATTTGCCCCACCTCTGGATCTCGTTGGCCCAGGCTATACATCAGAACGTATTGCACCAGGGCTTGTCGGTGCTGCCACAGTCGCTGCAACATGTGCAGAGTTGAATTCCACCGGGTAGGCACATCGCATTTTAGCCGGTGAAGTGGCAGGCCCAACGACTTCTGTAGAGATGTAAGTCGCTGAGCTGCGGGATGCGAACGGCGGAAGTGAGCACACAGCGACCGTGCCCTCTGCAGAAGGCGATCTAGTCCAGGATAATGGTCTAAAAATTGTTGGACAACCAGGTTCAACACGGGAGCCATACAAGGCACGTGTGTGACATTGCCCCGGCGAAGGGCCGCACCCAGGTTTGCAGCATTGTAGCACACGGCCTTCCCTGGTTTCAGGTCCAGTGGAGACAACCATTCATGAAATTGGTTCTCCAGAGCTGACCACAACTCATCAGCTGTGTGACTCACATTTCCCAGACATTTCAAAGTAAAAACCGCCTGATGACGTTGAGCCCTAATGCCAGCATAGTAAGGAGGCGTGCAGGATCCCTTCTGCGCAGTTAGAAAGCTTGTGGCATGACCAGACAGGCTTTGGGTGCAGGTGGAGGACCGAGAGGAGGTTGAGGAGGCAGAAGCAGTGGAGGAACTTTGAGATAAAGAGGATTGACGCACAACTCGTGGGGACGGCAAGACTTGGACAGCAGCCCCTTGTCCTGCTGTCACCATAGTTACCCAGTGCCCAGTCAGCGACATGTAACGCCGCTGTCCATCCATACTCGTCCAAGTGTCTGTGGTGAAATGCACCCTGTCACACACAGAGTTTCTCAAAGAAGCGGTGATGTTGTGTGCGACATGCTGGTGGAGCGCAGGCACACCTTTCTTTGAGAAGTAATGCCGACTGGGCATCTGGTACTGGGGCACTGCGACGGACATAAGGTCTCGAAAATCCTCTGTGTCCACCAGGCGGAAAGGCAGCATTTCTGTAGCCAAGAGTTTGCAGATGGTGAAATTCAACCTCTTAGCTTTCTCATGGCTAGGAGGAAATGGTCTTTTACTTGTCCACATCTGAGGGACCGAGGGCTGGCTATTGTGCTTAGACGGGGTTGATAAGGGTGTCCCCGGCAAACTGCCGGTCTGTGAGGAAGATGCAGGCGGACATGTTAGGTTGCCTTGATCCAAAGATGGTGCTATCGATGTCGGACAGCGCTCAACACCAGCTGGTGTTACCACCTCCAAAGAAAATGATGACCTGCCAATCATGCTGGCTGTTGCGGGTAAAGAGGTGGCAGGTCTGCATCCCAAAACTGGTGTGACTGCTGTCCCCCCAGTCACAGAGGATGAAGAGGCCGCGTATGCACAAGATATGGCAGACGGCGGTTGGCCCGGCCGGCTAGGCCGCATTGTAGCACAGTGAGCTTCCCACTGCAACGCATGCTTCATGTCCATGTGCCGGTTCATGCATGAAGTACTCAAACTATGTATTTTTTGGCCTCTACTTAGCTTTTGCTGACAAATGTTACAGATAACACGAGTTGGGTCATCTTTATCGATCTGAAAAAATGCCCAGGCTATGCAAGGCTTAGCACCCATGCGACCTGAAGAGCCACCACGACTTGTGGTGAGAGGCAGAGTTGTGTTTGAGGATGCAGTTGTTGACGTGCTTCCAGTACTACGTCTCTGTCCAGGAAGGCGCAACCTGACCTCGTCGTCACTAGCATTCTCCTCCACCTCCTCTGCTGACATCATCTCTTGGCTGACTGTGGGTTGACAGTAAGTGGGATCTCCAACCTCATCATCATCACCCTGTGCGTTATCACACCCGTCGTCCTCAGAGCCAACCTGTTCCTGCCCTGACAAAAAACTAAAGTTGTCGCTCCAATCAGGTATTTGAGTCTCATCATCGTCTTCCTCATTGTCTCCACCAACAGGAGTTACAGTTTGGGAATGAGGGTCTACATTATGGTCAGAACCTTCAGCGTCTGGTCCTGGATCCGACTCATAAAGATTCTGGGCATCAGTGCAGATCATTTCCTCGTCTGGATTCACAGAAGCGCTGGAGCCGACCACTGATTCCCAGGCTATAGTATGAGTAAACAGCTCAGCAGACTCAACCATCTGTTCTACCTCATACTCAGACGGGCAGCTGGAGATTTTGGAGCTGTGAGGAAGCAAGTGCGATTGGGGTGACACCTTTGAGGACTGGAGTATTTGTGATGTTGAAGTTGATGTGGAGGAGAGCCCACTTAAAGGAGCACTTGATATCTGTTGAAGCACCTGCTGTTTTTGTGCCTCATCTGGAATTTGTAGCAATTGGCGTGGCCGTAAGAAAGGGATCTTATCACATTGTCCGCTAATAGAAGTAGACATTTTAGTTTGGCTGGAAGATGGTCTTTCTTCTGCAGATGTTACTGTTGCTTTAACACCTACCCCACGGACACAACCTTTTTTCCCCTTCCCAACACGCCTATTCCCCTTTCCACCAGCAGCAGGCCCTTTTCCACTCATTTTGGTGGTTAACTAATTCACAACTCTGGAGTTGTTTGCACAAATAAACAATGGATGGGAACCGAGCAGAGCTGAGGGGCCAAACTGTGCTATTGGGCCAAAACTATTGGCTTGGTTAGATGCAGAAAAAAATTATATTCAATTTGCAACCTGATGAAGGTCAGTATAGATGGACTAATAGACCAAGTCCCACACACTGCTAGAAGCCCAAATATTTTTTCAGAGCTAGATGCAGAAAAAAATTATATTCAATTTGCAACCTGATGGAGGTCAATATAGATGGACTAATAGAACAAGTCCCACATACTGCTAGAAGCCCAAATATTTTTTCAGAGCTAGATGAAGAAAAAAATTATTTTTAATTTGCAACCTGATGGAGGTCAGTATAGATGGACTAATAAACCAAGTCCCACACACTGCTAGAAGCCCAAATATTTTTTCAGAGCTAGATGAAGAAAAAAATTATATTCAATTTGCAACCTGATGGAGGTCAGTATAGATGGACTAATAGAACAAGTCCCACACACTACTAGAAGCCCAAATATTTTTTCAGAGCTAGATGCAGAAAAAAATTATATTCAATTTGCAACCTGATGGAGGACAGTATAGATGGACTAATAGAACAAGTCCCACACACTGCTAGAAGCCCAAATATTTTTTCAGAGCTAGATGCAGAAAAAAATTATTTTTAATTTGCAACCTGATGGAGGTCAGTATAGATGGACTAATAGACCAAGTCCCACACACTGCTAGAAGCCCAAATATTTTTTCAGAGCTAGATGCAGAAAAAAATTATATTCAATATGCAACCTGATGGAGGTCAGTATAGATGGACTAATAGAACAAGTCACACACACTGCTAAAAGCCCAAATATTGTTTCAGAGCTAGACGCAGAAAAAAATTATATTCAATATGCAACCTGATGGAGGTCAGTATAGATGGACTAATAGACCAAGTCCCACACACTGCTAGAAAACCAAATATTTTTTCAGAGCTAGATGCAGAAAAAAATTATATTCAATTTGCAACCTGATGGAGGTCAGTATAGATGGACTAATAGTACAAGTCCCACACACTGCTAGAAGTGTGTGGGACTTACTCGTCCAAGTGTCTGTGGTGAAATGCACCCTGTCACACACAGAGTTTCTCAAAGAAGTGGTGATGTTGTGTGCGACATGCTGGTGGAGCGCAGGCACACCTTTCTTTGAGAAGTAATGCCGACTGGGCATCTGGTACTGGGGCACTGCGACGGACATAAGGTCTCGAAAATCCTCTGTGTCCACCATGCGGAAAGGCAGCATTTCTGTAGCCAAGAGCTTGCAGATGGTGAAATTCAACCTCTTAGCTTTCTCATGGGTAGGAGGAAATGGTCTTTTACTTGTCCACATCTGAGGGACCGAGGGCTGGCTATTGTGCTTAGACGGGGTTGATAAGGGTGTCCCCGGCAAACTGCCGGTCTGTGAGGAAGATGCAGGCGGACATGTTAGGTTGCCTTGATCCAAAGATGGTGCTATCGATGTCGGACAGCGCTCAACACCAGCTGGTGTTACCACCTCCAAAGAAAATGATGACCTGCCAATCACGCTGGCTGTTGCGGGTAAAGAGGTGGCAGGTCTGCGTCCCAAAACTGGTGTGACTGCTGTCCCCCCAGTCACAGAGGATGAAGAGGCCGCGGATGCACAAGATATGGCAGACGGTGGTTGGCCCGGCCGGCTAGGCCGCATTGTAGCACAGTGAGCTTCCCACTGCAACGCATGCTTCATGTCCATGTGCCGGTTCATGCATGAAGTACTCAAACTATGTATTTTTTGGCCTCTACTTAGCTTTTGCTGACAAATGTTACAGATAACACGAGTTGGGTCATCTTTATCGATCTGAAAAAATGCCCAGGCTATGCAAGGCTTAGCACCCATGCGACCTGAAGAGCCACCACGACTTGTGGTGAGAGGCAGAGTTGTGTTTGAGGATGCAGTTGTTGACGTGCTTCCAGTACTACGTCTCTGTCCAGGAAGGCGCAACCTGACCTCGTCGTCACTAGCATTCTCCTCCACCTCCTCTGCTGACATCATCTCTTGGCTGACTGTGGGTTGACAGTAAGTGGGATCTCCAACCTCATCATCATCACCCTGTGCGTTATCACACCCGTCGTCCTCAGAGCCAACCTGTTCCTGCCCTGACAAAAAACTAAAGTTGTCGCTCCAATCAGGTATTTGAGTCTCATCATCGTCTTCCTCATTGTCTCCACCAACAGGAGTTACAGTTTGGGAATGAGGGTCTACATTATGGTCAGAACCTTCAGCGTCTGGTCCTGGATCCGACTCATAAAGATTCTTGGCATCAGTGCAGATCATTTCCTCGTCTGGATTCACAGAAGCGCTGGAGCCGACCACTGATTCCCAGGCTATAGTATGAGTAAACAGCTCAGCAGACTCAACCATCTGTTCTACCTCATACTCAGACTGGCAGCTGGAGATTTTGGAGCTGTGAGGAAGCAAGTGCGATTGGGGTGACACCTTTGAGGACTGGAGTATTTGTGATGTTGAAGTTGATGTGGAGGAGAGCCCACTTAAAGGAGCACTTGATATCCATTGAAGCACCTGCTGTTTTTGTGCCTCATCTGGAATTTGTAGCGATTGGCGTGGCCGTAAGAAAGGGATCTTATCACATTGTCCGCTAATAGAATTAGACATTTTAGTTTGGCTGGAAGATGGTCTTTCTTCTGCAGATGTTACTGTTGCTTTAACACCTACCCCACGGACACAACCTTTTTTCCCCTTCCCAACACGCCTATTCCCCTTTCCACCAGCAGCAGGCCTTTTTCCACTCATTTTGGTGGTTAACTAATTCACAACTCTGGAGTTGCTTGCACAAATAAACAATGGATGGGAACCGAGCAGAGCTGAGTGGCCAAACTGTGGTATTAGGCCAAAACTATTGGCTTGGTTAGATGCAGAAAAAAATTATATTCAATTTGCAACCTGATGGAGGTCAGTATAGATGGACTAATAGACCAAGTCCCACACACTGCTAGAAGCCCAAATATTTTTTCAGAGCTAGATGCAGAAAAAAATTATATTCAATTTGCAACCAGATGGAGTTCAGTATAGATGGACTAATAGACCAAGTCCCACACACTGCTAGAAGCCCAAATATTTTTTCAGAGCTAGATGCAGAAAAAAATTATATTCAATTTGCAACCTGATGGAGGTCAGTATAGATGGACTAATAGAACAAGTCCCAAACACTGCTAGAAGCCCAAATATTTTTTCAGAGCTAGATGAAGAAAAAAAATATTTTTAATTTGCAACCTGATGGAGGTCAGTAAAGATGGACTAATAGACCAAGTCCCACACACTGCTAGAAGCCCAAATATTTTTTCAGAGCTAGATGCAGAAAAAAATTATTTTTAACTTGCAACCTGATGGAGGTCAGTATAGATGGACTAATAGACCAAGTCCCACACACTGCTAGAAGCCCAAATATTTTTTCAGAGCTAGATGCAGAAAAAAATTATATTCAATATGCAACCTGATGAAGGTCAGTATAGATGGACTAATAGAACAAGTCCCACACACTGCTAGAAGCCCAAATATTTTTTCAGAGCTAGACGCAGAAAAAAATTATATTCAATTTGCAACCTGATGGAGGTCAGTATAGAAGGACTAATAGACCAAGTCCCATACACTGCTAGAAAACCAAATATTTTTTCAGAGCTAGATGCAGAAAAAAATTATATTCAATTTGCAACCTGATGGAGGTCAGCATAGATGGACTAATAGAACAAGTCCCACACACTGCTAGAAGCCCATATATTTTTTCAGAGCTACATGAAGAAAAAAATTATTTTTAATTTGCAACCTGATGGAGCTCAGTATAGATGGATTAATAGACCAAGTCTCACACACTGCTAGAAGCCCAAATATTTTTTCAGAGCTAGATGCAGAAAAAAATTATATTCAATTTGCAACCTGATGGAGGTCAGTATAGCTGGACTAATAGAACAAGTACCACACACTGCTAGAAGCCCAAATATTTTTTCAGAGCTAGATGCAGAAAAAAAATATTTTTAATTTGCAACCTGATGGAGTTCAGTATAGATGGACTAATAGACCAAGTCCCACACACTGCTAGAAGCTCAAATATTTTTTCAGAGCTAGATGCAGAAAAAAATGATATTCAATTTGCAACCTGATGGAGGTCAGTATAGATGGACTAATAGAACAAGTCCCACAAACTGCTAGAAGCCCAAATATTTTTTCAGAGCTAGATGAAGAAAAAAATTATTTTTAATTTGCAACCTGATGGAGGTCAGTATAGAAGGACTAATAGACCAAGTCCCACACACTGCTAGAAGCCCAAATATTTTTTCAGAGCTAGATGCAGAAAAAAATTATATTCAATTTGCAACCTGATGGAGGTCAGTATAGATGGAATAATAGAACAAGTCCCACACACTGCTAGAAGCCCAAATATTTTTTCAGAGCTAGATGCAGAAAAAAATTATTTTTAATTTGCAACCTGATGGAGGTCAGTATAGATGGACTAATAGACCAAGTCCCACACATTGCTAGAAGCCCAAATATTTTTTCAGAGCTAGATGCAGAAAAAAATTATATTCAATATGCAACCTGATGGAGGTCAGTATAGATGGACTAATAGAACAAGTCCCACACACTGCTAGAAGACCAAGTATTTTTTCAGAGCTGATCGCAGAAAAAAATTATATTCAATTTGCAACCTGATGGAGGTCAGTATAGATGGACTAATAGACCAAGTCCCACACACTGCTAGAAAACCAAATATTTTTTCAGAGCTAGATGCAGAAAAAAATTATATTCAATTTGCAACCTGATGGAGGTCAGTATAGATGGACTAATAGACCAAGTCCCACACACTGCTAGAAGCCCAAATATTTTTTCAGAGCTAGATGCAGAAAAAAATTATTTTTAATTTGCAACCTAATGGAGGTCAGTATAGATGGACTAATAGACCAAGTCCCACAAACTGCTAGAAGCCCAAATATTTTTTCAGAGCTAGATGAAGAAAAATTATATTCAATTTGCAACCTGATGGAGGTCAGTATAGATGGACTAATAGAACAAGTTCCACACACTGCTAGAAGCCCAAATATTTTTTCAGAGCTAGATGAAGAAAAAAAATATTTTTAATTTGCAACCTGATGGAGGTCAGTATAGATGGACTAATAGACCAAGTCCCACACACTGCTAGAAGCCCAAATATTTTTTCAGAGCTAGATGCAGAAAAAAATTATATTCAATTTGCAACCTGATGGAGGTCAGTATAGATGGACTAATAGAACAAGTCCCACACACGGCTAGAAGCCCAAATATTTTTTCAGAGCTAGATGCAGAAAAAAATTATTTTTAATTTGCAACCAGATGGAGGTCAGTATAGCTCGTCTAATAGACCAAGTTCCACACACTGCTAGGAGCCCAAATATTTTTTCTGAGCTAGATGCAGAAAAAAAATATATTCAATTTGCAACCTGATGGAGGTCAGTATAGATGGACTAATAGAACAAGTCCCACACACTGCTAGAAGCCCAAATATTTTTTCAGAGCTAGATGCAGAAAAAAATTATTTTTAATTTGCAACCAGATGGAGGTCAGTATAGCTGGACTAATAGACCAAGTTCCACACACTGCTAGAAGCCCAAATATTTTTTCTGAGCTAGATGCAGAAAAAAAATATATTCAATTTGCAACCTGATGGAGGTTAGTATAGATGGAATAATACAACAAGTCCCACACACTGCTAGAAGCCCAAATATTTTTCAGAGCTAGATGCAGAAAAAAATTATATTCAATTTGCAACCTGATGGAGGTCAGTATAGATGGACTAATAGAACAAGTCCCACACACTGCTAGAAGCCCAAATATTTTTTCAGAGCTAGATGAAGAAAAAAAATATTTTTAATTTTCAACCTGATGGAGGTCAGTATAGATGGACTAATAGACCAAGTCCCACACACTGCTAGAAGCCCAAATATTTTTTCAGAGCTAGATGCAGAAAAAAATTATATTCAATTTGCAACATGATGGAGGTCAGTATAGATGGACTAATAGAACAAGTCCCACACACTGCTAGAAGCCCAAATTTTTTTTCAAAGCTAGATGCAGAAAAAAATTATTTTTAATTTGCAACCTGATGGAGGTCAGTATAGATGGACTAATAGACCAAGTCCCACACACTGCTAGAAGCCCAAATATTTTTTCAGAGCTAGACGCAGAAAAAAATTATATTCAATTTGCAACCTGATGGAGGTCAGTATAGAAGGACTAATAGACCAAGTCCCATACACTGCTAGAAAACCAAATATTTTTCAGAGCTAGATGCAGAAAAAAATTATATTCAATTTGCAACCTGATGGAGGTCAGCATAGATGGACTAATAGAACAAGTCCCACACACTGCTAGAAGCCCATATATTTTTTCAGAGCTACATGAAGAAAAAAATTATTTTTAATTTGCAACCTGATGGAGCTCAGTATAGATGGATTAATAGACCAAGTCTCACACACTGCTAGAAGCCCAAATATTTTTTCAGAGCTAGATGCAGAAAAAAATTATATTCAATTTGCAACCTGATGGAGGTCAGTATAGCTGGACTAATAGAACAAGTACCACACACTGCTAGAAGCCCAAATATTTTTTCAGAGCTGGATGCAGAAAAAAAATATTTTTAATTTGCAACCTCATGGAGTTCAGTATAGATGGACTAATAGACCAAGTCCCACACACTGCTAGAAGCTCAAATATTTTTTCAGAGCTAGATGCAGAAAAAAATGATATTCAATTTGCAACCTGATGGAGGTCAGTATAGATGGACTAATAGAACAAGTCCCACAAACTGCTAGAAGCCCAAATATTTTTTCAGAGCTAGATGAAGAAAAAAATTATTTTTAATTTGCAACCTGATGGAGGTCAGTATAGAAGGACTAATAGACCAAGTCCCACACACTGCTAGAAGCCCAAATATTTTTTCAGAGCTAGATGCAGAAAAAAATTATATTCAATTTGCAACCTGATGGAGGTCAGTATAGATGGAATAATAGAACAAGTCCCACACACTGCTAGAAGCCCAAATATTTTTTCAGAGCTAGATGCAGAAAAAAATTATTTTTAATTTGCAACCTGATGGAGGTCAGTATAGATGGACTAATAGACCAAGTCCCACACATTGCTAGAAGCCCAAATATTTTTTCAGAGCTAGATGCAGAAAAAAATTATATTCAATATGCAACCTGATGGAGGTCAGTATACATGGACTAATAGAACAAGTCCCACACACTGCTAGAAGACCAAATATTTTTTCAGAGCTAATCGCAGAAAAAAATTATATTCAATTTGCAACCTGATTCAGGTCAGTATAGATGGACTAATAGACCAAGTCCCACACACTGCTAGAAGCCCAAATATTTTTTCAGAGCTAGATGCAGAAAAAAATTATATTCAATTTGCAACCTGATGGAGGTCAGTATAGATGGACTAATAGAACAAGTCCCACACACGGCTAGAAGCCCAAATATTTTTTCAGAGCTAGATGCAGAAAAAAATTATTTTTAATTTGCAACCAGATGGAGGTCAGTATAGCTCGTCTAATAGACCAAGTTCCACACACTGCTAGAAGCCCAAATATTTTTTCTGAGCTAGATTCAGAAAAAAACTATATTCAATTTGCAACCTGATGGAGGTCAGTATAGATGGACTAATAGAACAAGTCCCACACACTGCTAGAAGCCCAAATATTTTTTCAGAGGTAGATGCAGAAAAAAATTATTTTTAATTTGCAACCAGATGGAGGTCAGTATAGCTGGACTAATAGACCAAGTTCCACACACTGCTAGAAGCCCAAATATTTTTTCTGAGCTAGATGCAGAAAAAAAATATATTCAATTTGCAACCTGATGGAGGTTAGTATAGATGGAATAATACAACAAGTCCCACACACTGCTAGAAGCCCAAATATTTTTTCAGAGCTATATGCAGAAAAAAATTATATTCAATTTGCAACCTGATGGAGGTCAGTATAGATGGACTAATAGAACAAGTCCCACACACTGCTAGAAGCCCAAATATTTTTTCAGAGCTAGATGCAGAAAAAAAATATATTCAATTTGCAACCTGATGGAGGTCAGTATAGAAGGACTAATAGACCAAGTCCCATACACTGCTAGAAAACCAAATATTTTTTCAGAGCTAGATGCAGAAAAAAATTATATTCAATTTGCAACCTGATGGAGGTCAGCATAGATGGACTAATAGAACAAGTCCCACACACTGTTAGAAGCCCATATATTTTTTCAGAGCTACATGAAGAAAAAAATTATTTTTAATTTGCAACCTGATGGAGCTCAGTATAGATGGATTAATAGACCAAGTCTCACACACTGCTAGAAGCCCAAATATTTTTTCAGAGCTAGATGCAGAAAAAAATTATATTCAATTTGCAACCTGATGGAGGTCAGTATAGCTGGACTAATAGAACAAGTACCACACACTGCTAGAAGCCCAAATATTTTTTCAGAGCTAGATGCAGAAAAAAAATATTTTTAATTTGCAACCTGATGGAGTTCAGTATAGATGGACTAATAGACCAAGTCCCACACACTGCTAGAAGCTCAAATATTTTTTCAGAGCTAGATGCAGAAAAAAATTATATTCAATTTGCAACCTGATGGAGGTCAGTATAGATGGACTAATAGAACAAGTCCCACAAACTGCTAGAAGCCCAAATATTTTTTCAGAGCTAGATGCAGAAAAAAATTATTTTTAATTTGCAACCAGATGGAGGTCAGTATAGCTCGTCTAATAGACCAAGTTCCACACACTGCTAGAAGCCCAAATATTTTTTCTGAGCTAGATGCAGAAAAAAAATATATTCAATTTGCAACCTGATGGAGGTCAGTATAGATGGACTAATAGAACAAGTCCCACACACTGCTAGAAGCCCAAATATTTTTTCAGAGCTAGATGCAGAAAAAAATTATTTTTAATTTGCAACCAGATGGAGGTCAGTATAGCTGGACTAATAGACCAAGTTCCACACACTGCTAGAAGCCCAAATAATTTTTCTGAGCTAGATGCAGAAAAAAAATATATTCAATTTGCAACCTGATGGAGGTTAGTATAGATGGAATAATACAACAAGTCCCACACACTGCTAGAAGCCCAAATATTTTTTCAGAGCTAGATGCAGAAAAAAATTATATTCAATTTGCAACCTGATGGAGGTCAGTATAGATGGACTAATAGAACAAGTCCCACACACTGCTAGAAGCCCAAATATTTTTTCAGAGCTAGATGAAGAAAAAAATTATTTTTAATTTGCAACCTGATGGAGGTCAGTATAGAAGGACTAATAGACCAAGTCCCACACACTGCTAGAAGCCCAAATATTTTTTCAGAGCTAGATGCAGAAAAAAATTATATTCAATTTGCAACCTGATGGAGGTCAGTATAGATGGAATAATAGAACAAGTCCCACACACTGCTAGAAGCCCAAATATTTTTTCAGAGCTAGATGCAGAAAAAAATTATTTTTAATTTGCAACCTGATGGAGGTCAGTATAGATGGACTAATAGACCAAGTCCCACACATTGCTAGAAGCCCAAATATTTTTTCAGAGCTAGATGCAGAAAAAAATTATATTCAATATGCAACCTGATGGAGGTCAGTATAGATGGACTAATAGAACAAGTCCCACACACTGCTAGAAGACCAAATATTTTTTCAGAGCTAATCGCAGAAAAAAATTATATTCAATTTGCAACCTGATGGAGGTCAGTATAGATGGACTAATAGACCAAGTCCCACACACTGCTAGAAAACCAAATATTTTTTCAGAGCTAGATGCAGAAAAAAATTATATTTAATTTGCAACCTGATGGAGGTCAGTATAGATGGACTAATAGAACAAGTCCCACACACTGCTAGAAGCCCAAATATTTTTTCAGAGCTAGATGCAGAAAAAAATTATTTTTAATTTGCAACCTAATGGAGGTCAGTATAGATGGACTAATAGACCAAGTCCCACAAACTGCTAGAAGCCCAAATATTTTTTCAGAGCTAGATGAAGAAAAAAATTATATTCAATTTGCAACCTGATGGAGGTCAGTATAGATGGACTAATAGAACAAGTCCCACACACTGCTAGAAGCCCAAATATTTTTTCAGAGCTAGATGAAGAAAAAAAATATTTTTAATTTGCAACCTGATGGAGGTCAGTATAGATGGACTAATAGACCAAGTCCCACACACTGCTAGAAGCCCAAATATTTTTTCAGAGCTAGATGCAGAAAAAAATTATATTCAATTTGCAACCTGATGGAGGTCAGTATAGATGGACTAATAGAACAAGTCCCACACACGGCTAGAAGCCCAAATATTTTTTCAGAGCTAGATGCAGAAAAAAATTATTTTTAATTTGCAACCAGATGGAGGTCAGTATAGCTCGTCTAATAGACCAAGTTCCACACACTGCTAGAAGCCCAAATATTTTTTCTGAGCTAGATGCAGAAAAAAAATATATTCAATTTGCAACCTGATGGAGGTCAGTATAGATGGACTAATAGAACAAGTCCCACACACTGCTAGAAGCCCAAATATTTTTTCAGAGCTAGATGAAGAAAAAAAATATTTTTAATTTTCAACCTGATGGAGGTCAGTATAGATGGACTAATAGACCAAGTCCCACACACTGCTAGAAGCCCAAATATTTTTTCAGAGCTAGATGAAGAAAAAAATTATATTCAATTTGCAACATGATGGAGGTCAGTATATATGGACTAATAGAACAAGTCCCACACACTGCTAGAAGCCCAAATTTTTTTTCAAAGCTAGATGCAGAAAAAAATTATTTTTAATTTGCAACCTGATGGAGGTCAGTATAGATGGACTAATACACCAAGTCCCACACACTGCTAGAAGCCCAAATATTTTTTCAGAGCTTGATGCAGAAAAAAATTATATTCAATTTGCAACCTGATGGAGGTCAGTATAGATGGACTAATAGAACAAGTCCCACACACTGCTAGAAGCCCAAATATTTTTTCAGAGCTAGATGCAGAAAAAAAATATTTTTAATTTGCAACCTGATGGAGGTCAGTATACATGGACTAATAGACCAAGTCCCACACACTGCTAGAAGCTCAAATATTTTTTCAGAGCTAAATGCAGAAAAAAATGATATTAAATTTGCAACCTGATGGAGGTCAGTATAGATGGACTAATAGATCAAGTCCCACACACTGTTAGAAGCCCAAATATTTTTTCAGAGCTAGCTGCAGAAAAAAATTATATTCAATTTGCAACCTGATGGAGGTCAGTATAGATGGACTAATAGACCAAGTCCCACACACTGCTAGAAGCCCAAATATTTTTTCAGAGCTAGATGTAGAAAAAAAATATTTTTAATTTGCAACCTGATGGAGGTCAGTATAGATGGACTAATAGACCAAGTCCCACACACTGCTAGAAGCCCAAATATTTTTTCAGAGCTAGATGCAGAAAAAAATTATATGAATTTGCAACCTGATGGAGGTCAGTATAGATGGACTAATAGACCAAGTCCCACACACTGCTAGAAGCCCAAATATTTTTTCAAAGCTAGATGCAGAAAAAAAATATTTTTAATTTGCAACCTGATGGAGGTCAGTATAGATGGGCTAATAGACCAAGTCCCACACACTGCTAGAAGCCCAAATATTTTTTCAGAGCTAGATGCAGAAAAAAATTATTTTTAATTTGCAACCAGATGGAAGTCAGTATAGCTGGACTAATAGACCAAGTTCCACACACTGCTAGAAGCCCAAATATTTTTTCTGAGCTAGATGCAGAAAAAAAATATATTCAATTTGCAACCTGATGGAGGTTAGTATACATGGAATAATACAACAAGTCCCACACACTGCTAGAAGCCCAAATATTTTTTCAGAGCTAGATGCAGAAAAAAATTATATTCAATTTGCAACCTGATGGAGGTCAGTATAGATGGACTAATAGAACAAGTCCCACACACTGCTAGAAGCCCAAATATTTTTTCAGAGCTTGATGAAGAAAAAAAATATTTTTAATTTTCAACCTGATGGAGGTCAGTATAGATGGACTAATAGACCAAGTCCCACACACTGCTAGAAGCCCAAATATTTTTTCAGAGCTAGATGAAGAAAAAAATTATATTCAATTTGCAACATGATGGAGGTCAGTATAGATGGACTAATAGAACAAGTCCCACACACTGCTAGAAGCCCAAATTTTTTTTCAAAGCTAGATGCAGAAAAAAATTATTTTTAATTTGCAACCTGATGGAGGTCAGTATAGATGGACTAATAGACCAAGTCCCACACACTGCTAGAAGCCCAAATATTTTTTCAGAGCTAGATGCAGAAAAAAATTATATTCAATTTGCAACGTGATAGAGGTCAGTATAGATGGACTAATAGAACAAGTCCCACACACTGCTAGAAGCCCAAATATTTTTTCAGAGCTAGATGCAGAAAAAAAATATTTTTAATTTGCAACCTGATGGAGGTCAGTATACATGGACTAATAGACCAAGTCCCACACACTGCTAGAAGCTCAAATATTTTTTCAGAGCTAAATGCAGAAAAAAATGATATTCAATTTGCAACCTGATGGAGGTCAGTATAGATGGACTAATAGATCAAGTCCCACACACTGTTAGAAGCCCAAATATTTTTTCAGAGCTAGCTGCAGAAAAAAATTATATTCAATTTGCAACCTGATGGAGGTCAGTATAGATGGACTAATAGACCAAGTCCCACACACTGCTAGAAGCCCAAATATTTTTTCAGAGCTAGATGCAGAAAAAAAATATTTTTAATTTGCAACCTGATGGAGGTCAGTATAGATGGACTAATAGACCAAGTCCCACACACTGCTAGAAGCCCAAATATTTTTTCAGAGCTAGATGCAGAAAAAAATTATATGAATTTGCAACCTGATGGAGGTCAGTATAGATGGACTAATAGACCAAGTCCCACACACTGCTAGAAGCCCAAATATTTTTTCAAAGCTAGATGCAGAAAAAAAATATTTTTAATTTGCAACTTGATGGAGGTCAGTATAGATGGGCTAATAGACCAAGTCCCACACACTGCTAGAAGCCCAAATATATTTTCAGAGCTAGATGCAGAAAAAAATTATATTCAATTTGCAACCTGATGGAGGTCAGTATAGATGGACTAATAGACCAAGTTCCACACACTGCTAGAAGCCCTAATATTTTTTCAGAGCTAGATGCAGAAAAAAATTATATTCAATTTGCAACCTGATGGAGGTCAGTATAGATGGACTAATAGACCAAGTTCCACACGCTGCTAGAAGCCCAAATATTTTTTCTGAGCTAGATGCAAAAAAAAATTATATTCAATTTGCAACCTGATGGAGGTCAGTATAGATGGACTAATACAACAAGTCCCACACACTGCTAGAAGCCCAAATATTTTTTCAGAGCTAGATGCAGAAAAAAATTATATTCAATTTGCAACCTGATGGTCAGTATAGATGGACTAATAGAACAAGTCCCACACTCTGCTAGAAGCCCAAATATTTTTTCAGAGCTAGATGAAGAAAAAAATTATTTTTAATTTGCAACCTGATGGAGGTCAGTATAGATGGACTAATAGACCAAGTCCCACACACTGCTAGAAGCCCAAATATTTTTTCAGAGCTAGATGAAGAAAAAAATTATATTCAATTTGCAACCTGATGGAGGTCAGTATAGATGGACTAATAGAACAAGTCCCACACACTGCTAGAAGCCCAAATTTTTTTTCAGAGCTAGATGCAGAAAAAAATTATTTTTAATTTGCAACCTGATGGAGGTCAGTTTAGATGGACTAATAGACCAAGTCCCACACACTGCTAGAAGCCCAAATATTTTTTCAGAGCTAGATGCAGAAAAAAAATATATTCAATTTGCAACCTGATGGAGGTCAGTATAGATGGACTAATAGATCAAGTCCCACCCACTGTTAGAAGCCCAAATATTTTTTCAGAGCTAGATGCAGAAAAAAATTATATTCAATTTGCAACCTGATGGAGGTCAGTATAGATGGACTAATAGACCAAGTCCCACACACTGCTAGAAGCCCAAATATATTTTCAGAGCTAGATGCAGAAAAAAATTATTTTTAATTTGCAACCTGATGGAGGTCAGTATAGATGGACTAATAGACCAAGTACCACACACTGCTAGAAGCCCAAATATTTTTTCAGAGCTAGATGCAGAAAACAATTATATGAATTTGCAACCTGATGGAGGTCAGTATAGATGGACTAATAGACCAAGTCCCACACACTGCTAGAAGCCCAAATATTTTTTCAAAGCTAGATGCAGAAAAAAAATATTTTTAATTTGCAACCTGATGGAGGTCAGTATAGATGGACTAATAGACCAAGTCCCACACACTGCTAGAAGCCCAAATATTTTTTCAGAGCTAGATGCAGAAAAAAATTATTTTTAATTTGCAACCTGATGGAGTTCAGTATAGATGGATTAATAGACCAAGCCCCACACACTGCTAGAAGCCCAAATATTTTTTCAGAGCTAGATGCAGAAAAAAATTATATTCAATTTGCAATCTGATGGAGGTCAGTATAGATGGACTAATAGACCAAGTTCCACACACTGCTAGAAGCCCAAATATTTTTTCAGAGCTAGATGCAGAAAAAAATTATATTCAATTTGCAACCTGATGGAGGTCAGTATAGATGGACTAATAGAACAAGTCCCACACACTGCTAGAAGCCCAAATATTTTTTCAGAGCTAGATGCATAAAAAAATTATATTTAATTTGCAACCTGATGGAGGTCAGTATAGATGGACTAATAGAATGATGCTATGCCCAAAAGGTTTTACTTCACTAGGTGCAGTAATAAAATTGGTATTCTATACACAGGTGGTGTAGCTTGCAACACAGATAGGCTACTCCACTGACTAACACACTCTGCAATAGGCCAAAAAGGATTAGCTTTGCTAGATTTAGCCAAATGCTGCGAAAAAAACTTGCACAGCACTGGCACAGACCTGCCTGGCAAAAACTGATAGGAACTGATGTAACTTAGTCCTGAAAAGGACTGCAATTACAATTAGTCTTTACTCCCAACCTATCTATTTAAGAGCACAGACCTGCCTGATAAAAGTCGTAGGAAATGCTGTAAGGACTGCAATCACAACTATTCCCTACTCCCAAGCTATCTGTAGATTTGTGCGAAAATTGGTTTGAAATTAACAAGGTATAGCGCACACAGCAACAGCGGTGCCGTCTAACACGCAGCTGCAGCAGTGAGAAAATGGTGGCGACGGGGAAAATGGCTGGGTCTTATAGGGCAAGGACATGTGACATACACTGCCAATGACACAAGCCCTTGCTTGTGTGAAAAAAAGCACTTCGCTCCGTGTGTGCGCTGCTGATAGGCTGACAGATTGCACCTCCCCACTGTATATGCGGGAAAGCGAAAAAAAAATGGAGATCTTCATTATTCCTGCAGAGATCCATCCCCTGCCCCTCCCCCCGCCCCGCTGTACACTCAAACTGTGTATTAACATTAATTTTCATCATTACTGAGAAAAAATCCAGTTATGATTTTGATGCACGAACAGTTATCGAACATAACCTCGAACAGCCGAATTTTTTTCAAATCGTTCGTGTTCGCCGAACGGCTCGAACACCGCCCAAAACAACTCGAATTTGAGATTGGCGAACAGTTCGAGTCGAACAACGCTCATCTCTACTCAGGATGCTCTCCTGTGTGATCTAAGACCTTCTTTATTTTTCTGCCAGCGTGTTATATGCTGGTAGGCTTACTCTGTTAAAGGGTGTGCGGTTTTATGGGAATGGCAAAGAGGGCGGGACACCATTCCCCCTACCTCCCCTCAGGGTGTGGCTGAGCAATGTGTAAAAGCTCAGTCCCTTTTTTTTTCTCTGGAGTGTGGTCTGGAGAGGGAAGTCTCCAGACAGTATTGTGGAAGCTGCAGAGCTTTTCACATGGACTTTAGCAGTGCAGTTTATGCTACCGAGTGCGGGCGAAACCCGCTCATCTATGGACTGAGTTATACTTTGTTTTGTTTTTTTTTCCATTTAACCCAGAGGGGTCATGTTTGTTTTTCCTGTGAAACCTGCATGAGTTTATGGCTGATAATAAACCAGCAGAAAGGAAACCTGAAAACGTGTGTCCTGAGTCTGCCTCCAGGAGAGCCGAGCGAGTCGTCTTGCCACAATATATATATAAATATTTACCTATTATATGCAATATATATATATATATATTTATATAAAAAAATAGTAGTATATAATTCAGTGCATTATACTTGCCGATAAGTATCAGTGTTCGCTCACACTGGTGTATAAATTGGACAAGTGCAATCCAATAAAAAATTCGGACCAATTTTATTCAATGGGGCAGTGGAGAACTGCATATTTTTTCTCAGCTGTATTCGGCATGACAAAAAAATTGCAGCATGATGCGATTTCACTCGGAAATTAGTACAGTGCAAGAAAAAAATTTCATGCCATACAGGCCATCAGTATAGCATCCAATTTTTATGGATACATTACAGTTCTGTAGCATAGGAAACTGTAAATGCTCCTGTAAAAGATTAATAGCTGCTGAGTAAGAAAATGGATTGCATACGGACAGCACACAGATGACAAGTGAGAGAAAATTGTTCAACTCTTCTGGATGAGAATGAGACCAAATTTTTATACGCTAGTGTGAGCGAACCCTTAAGCTAAGTTTAAACAAGCATATTGAAAAAAGTGTCCAATTTTCATCCAGAAAAAATTAACGATTTTTCATCTGTATTGTCATCCATATGCCATCCGTATGACATCTAAATAGTATCCGTTTTAATACATCAGCAGTTTAAAAATATGAACAAGAACAAATGTAGTTTCCTATGTTAAGAATTACAATGTATCCTTAAAAACTGGATGCTATATGTTTAATTTATAAAGCAGTATTGGAAGACTGAAAATGCCAAACAAGTACTCAAAGCGTGGCAAGAAGCATTCTACACTCCTTCACCAAGACGTCTGACAATTTATCTTATTAGAGATATATTTGAAGCAATGGGTTAATGCATTGGAATCTGAATGTCCTCCTCAGACATCTACAGTATAGCAGAGGAAAATTAGATAATATTCGTTTTGACATTTGTGAACCATTCAAAAAAGTCCACAAGATGTGCTTCTCAGTAGCTATCTATACCGAGAACAATCTTGCGACATTCCATACCAAGAAAGTTCTTGCTACACTCGATGTATGGGCTTCTGGAGAACAACCCACACCATTGATTGCAATTATGTGAGATGGTTGAAATCAAACCTCTAAGGAACCCGACCTTCTTGATATGATCATTTGGTCAGATGAGACTTCTTTCAAGGTGTCATGCAACATAAACAGGCTAAATAAATGTGTGTATTAGGCAGAGAATGCTCATTTGACTATCACATGTCAACTGAACAAACCAGGCATCACAGAGTGGGATGCATCATCCATCAAAGGTGTTGTAGGACCAGTTTTGTCCCATGCAGCAGCAGATAGTAACAATTATCTAAACATGTTACGTAATATGGTAGTGCCACAACTCACAACCAGGGCTAACTTTGCTGAATCTAGATGGGGCACCGTCTCATACTTTACCTTGACAACACTTTTCCACAGCATTATATTGGACAACATGGCAGCATTGAATGGCAACCACATTCACTTGACTTAACATCAATGGATTTCTTTTTTTATGGTGTATTAAAGAATAAGGTTTTTGATAAGGACAAGTGAAAAAAGGTCTCATTGAAAGCATTTATTGATGCAGAATGGAATGTATGTCATACTGTGTGTCACGGAGTATTGGATAGGTTCGAGCGAGTAATGTTGCAATATTAATGGAAGACATTTCGATCACTTCCAATATTAAACATTGTTAAACAAATGTAAATGTAATAAACAATGTAATAGAATAAACTTATTTTGTTCTGTGTCAGTGTGCATGTTTACCTTTATAATCTGTTGGGATAAATTTAATTGATTTAACTATATACAGTACTTACACGCTGTATATCCATTATGGAACACTAAGTTACAAGTGCTTATGAAGCATAAACACTCATCAACACTAAAATAATAACCAAGAAGGAAAAGTCCTGAAAAATGGGGAAATTACAAGAGCGATAAATATGTTAATGATATGCAAATGATGAAAAAATAGAAACATCTTAATTTTTTCAGTGTCGAATATGAGCTCCATGTGCAGAAATACACGTACTTACACACCTTAGCATGGTGTTAATGAGGTTAACAATGGTTGTCTTAGGAATGTTCTTCCACGCTGAATGCACTTGGGCACACAAATCATCAACATCCGCTGCTGGCAGCTCCCTTTGCAATTGCTGACCAATGACATCCCAGATGTGCTCGATGGGAGACAAGTCCGGAGACGCTGCAGGCCATGGTAGCACGTTTTGACCATGCAGATTTCTCATAGTACCATGAGCAATACGTGGCCTGGCATTGTAATGTTGAACAGCTGCATATAGCATTTAGATACATATAATTTTAACAAACATGATGTGACAATGTAAAACTAATATGACTTAAATAGCATTCAGTAATTTTACTGAACTTCATATGATTTGAAAGTGCACAAACTTAGTCATTGTCTATTTTACAAATTTCTTTTTCTCTACAATGATAATCTATGCAAATGAAGGAGGAAAAACAATATACACACAATACAAATCTAATCTAAAGAAGTTAATTGCAATCAAACTTCATAAAAGGGAACAGAATTTTAACATCCAGAAGAAAAGTCTATTTTTTTAGATACATTTTTAAGAGAATAACGTGAATGTTCAGAAAATGAAAACTTTGAGAATAGTTTTTATAGCTTTTGTGTTGTAGCTCTCTATTCCAAAAATCATGGGGTGATGAATACATCAATAGAAAAATCTGTGCTTTCCCATCCTTTTGCTCTTTGTAAACTAGTACAGACGAACTGTTCAAGACGATTTCTACTCTAAATATAATAACAACTATATATTACTTAACCTAAATTTGAAAATTCTTTATTTTAACTTACAGAAATTGTCATTTGTCTTTGTCATTATGGGAGCTGTTTTTCAGAGAGTGACAATAGGATGTACTTCTATAGCCAGTATAACTGTGAAATAGCTACTTAAAACACAAATACATCAATCATTCCTTTATTTCCTATTGTTGCTTTCCAAAACTGGCCACCCCAAGACAATAGAAAAATAGGAATATCTGTGTAAGTAGAATGAAAATGTAAAGAGAATCTGTCAGCAGGTTTTTGCTATGTAATCTGAAAGCATCATGATGTAAGGTCTGAGAACCTGATTCTAGTAATATGTCACTTACCACTTATTATAATAATATTAATAATGATTGTATTTATATAGCGCCAACATATTCCATAGCATTTTAAAATTAAGACGGGAAAAATATACAGACACAGTTCAACAGTTACCAGAGGAGTGAGGGCCCTGCTTTGTAAGCTTACAATCTATAAATGCTGTTTCAATAAAATTAGTGTTTTATCATTAGTATATTATCACTACAGGACTAGGTGTCTCATGCCTCCTAATCAACTGCTCTGTGTAACCCTGCCCCACCAATGATTATAAATAATAATAATTTTAGTTATATAGCGCCAACATATTCTGCATCACTTTAGAATTAAAGGAGCACTCCCATCAAAGTTTTTATCCTCTTAATATATTGCAATCATCATGTTATATAGCACTGTGTACTTACAATTGCTCATTTTGCCTTTCTACCCAGCTAATTCTTCTCTTTTCCATTAGGTCCATGATATCACGCGATTATAAACTGATTATCTAAATCCTTCTAAGCTCTATGTAGCAACAGGAGGTAAATTTTCCCTGTCTGAGTCATAACTCACTGCAACAATCCCTGGCAGGGGGTGAGATGGGAGCAGCTGGGTTAAGAGTTGAAGAGGGGAATAATTTCTTCAGGGAAAAGAAACTTCCTGTTTTTATATAGAGAAAAGAGAAGAATTTACTGGGTATAAAGGCAAATTGAGCAATTGTAAGTGCACAGTGCTATATAATATGATGATTGCAATATATTAAGAACATAAAAACTTTGATTAGAGGAGTGCTTGTTTAAGCAGTGTACACAGAAAGCTGCCAATCAGTGATGTGGGCATGGTTATAAAAGGGTGAGCATTCTGAGCACTGCTAGATCTACAGTAACACTTATTGCATCAAAATGACAGCAAGCAGACTAGCAAGTGACACATTACTGGAATCAAGGTCTCATCCCTTATATTATGTTGCTCTCAAATTAAATCCAAAAACTGGGTGACAGATTCCCTTTAATATTCAAACTTTGTTGCTTTAACTTATGGTTTACTAATATAATGCCAAAGGTATGTGTCGGCTGGAATTACTCTTTAAAGGATAGTTACACTTTATTTTTAGATTTTAAATATAAGTGGCCAGAACTCATATATATATAAGCCACTACCCAGTACAAAAAAAGTTACCACACAGCATAAAATGCAATTTTATAGTTTAGCAATGCATTTGCATATATTATAGCTAATAATACCATACCAAAAACAGGAATAATTTGAAATCCTTTTCAGGTTGCTAAATAAGCTATCTGGGGGGCCTCTTGTACAGAATGAAGGTTGGTGCAAACTTCCATAGCTAGACCTCAATAAAATCCAAAAATACATGTGTTACCAGTCATTTAAGGACTGGGAGGATGCTATGTCATGTACTTGCGCCTATGTGTAAGCATTCTAGTAAAAGTATCTTTTGCTCAGACTAATTACATTCCTAGCGATTTTCATGCAAACTCACTTTAGTTGAACTGCAACCATTTTGCAAAAGTATAACAATGTGTATTACAGCAGCTTTCTAATTTGAGCAATTACCAATATAAATGAAATCCTGAAATCTATTTTATCTACTTTAAGACTTGAGTGAAAAACAGGTAGTAGAGAAAGCTGATTCAAACCAAAGCACATAAAATGAAAGCAGAGGAGCAATCTGCCATTTTAATTGCACTTTCTTAGTTAAAGCCGAATGAGCTTTACCTGATATGGAACTTGTATCTGTATGGGATATGAAAACACATTAGTGCTTATCTGTGAAATAGTCCAATGAACAGAATCAAATGATAACACAATAAAACAATTGCTGTTGGTCCAAAGCGTTTCAAGACTCATTCTTTGCTCTTGATTTTTTGTCAGGTTACTGTTCTTTATTTTCTTTAAATAATATATTTTTATTCGGGCAAGAATTAGTAGTGGCAGACAATATATCAACATTTTAAAAAGATCTAGATGTGTTTCTAAAAACAAAAATGGCACTGTGGTTTATAAATAATGCTCTTTTCAACCTATTTAACTATATATCTTTGTAAAAAGAAGTGTAAAGGAAAAAAGATTGTACAAAAATAAATGACTATGTTAGCACAATAATTACAGTACAGCAGACCAATCAAGCTTTAAATGTGTGTATACATACAGTGGGGGAAGTAAGTATTTGATCCCTTGCTGTTTTTGTAAGTTTGCCCACTGACAAAGACATGAACAGTCTATAGTTTTAAGGGTAGGTTAATTTTAACATTGAGAGATAGAATATCCCCCCAAAAAATCAAGAAAATCACATTGTATAAATTAGATATTATTTTTTTTCATTTTGCAGTAAGAAATAAGTATTTGATTCCCTACAAACCATTATGAGTTCTGGCTCCTACAGACCAGTTAGGCGTTGCTAATCAACTCGTTGACTGCATTAAAGACAGCTGTCTTAGATAGTCACCTGTATAAAAGACTCCTGTCCACAGACTCAATTAATCAGTCAGACTCTAACCTCTACAACATGGGCAAGGCCAAAGAGTTTTCTAGGGATGTCAAGGACAAGATCATAGACTTGCACAAAGCTGGAATGGGCTACAAAACCATAAGTAAGACGCTGGGTGAGAAGGAGACAACTGTTGGTGCAATAGTAAGAAAATGGAAGAAATACAAAATGACTGTCAATCAACATCAATCTGGGGCACCACGCAAAATCTCACCTCGTGGGGTATCCTTGATCATGAGGAAGGTGAGAGATCAGCCTAAGGGGGAACTTGTTAATGATCTCCAGGCAGCTGGGACCACCAAGAAAACCGTTGGAAACACATTACGCCTTACAGAATTAAAATTCTGCAGTGCCCAAGGTCCCCTTGCTCAAGAAGGCACATGTGCAGGCCCGTATGAAAATTGCCAATAAACACCTGGATGATTCTGTGAGTTATTGGGAGAAGGTGCTGTAGTCAGATGAGACAAACATTGAGCTCTTTGGAATTAACTCAACTTGCCATGTTTGAAGGAAGAAGAAGGATGAGTACAACCCTAAGAACATCGTCCCAACCGTGAAGCATGGTGGGGTAACATTATACTTTGGGGGTGCCTTTCTGCAAAGGGGACATGACGACTGCACCATACTGAAGGGAAGATGGATGGGGTCATGTATCGCGAGATTTTGGCCAACAACCTCCTTCCCTCAATAAGAGCATTGAAGATGGGTCATGGATCGGTTTTCCAGCAAGACAATGACCCAAAACATACAGCCAAGGCAACAAAGGAGTGGCTCAAAAAGAAGCACAGTAAGGTTATGGAGTAAATAATTCCAAAAAAATTTTTTAGCCCAAAAATTTTAAGAGCACTTCCATAAAAAGCATTATAAACCTATAAACGACTTGGAAGATTAGAGCCAGTATAATAAAACATGGAGTTTATTGACATATACTTAAAATACAGCATAAACTACATAAAAAGTGGGAAGGAAACTAGAACAGAAAAAGACTACACAGGCCAGTTATATAACATGATATATCCACCATATAGAGCAAGCGCTCAAAATCACTGAACCATAATTATGTTGAATAAATATATCAAATATAAGAATTGGGAGATGTTTAAAAATCAAAATCACATAAAGTTCCATTAGCTATAGTGCAAATCAGCTACCACTTAAATAAAATGCAAATTAATAATTCAAAGAGAATAAGCACCACTGTGAGGCCACAAATACTGCAAGTGCAGAAAATATCACATAGAATGCATATGGGCAACTGTGCAAACAAGCTACAATTATAAGGTGCAATTGATAGTGCAAGTAATGCAAGCACCTTCTCAAGGCCACAGATATTGCAAGTGCAAAATATACTTTATACACAGTGCATATGAACCAGTGTGCAAATAAATTACCATATGTATATATAAAGTGCAATGAATGAAATCACAAAAATGCAAATTAATGGTGCAAAAAGAATAAGCACCACCTTGAGGCCACAAATACTGCAAGTGCAGAAAAAAAAATCACATAAAATGCATATGGGTAACTGTGCAAACACGCTACAATTATAAGGTGCAATTGATAGTGCAAGTAATACAAGCAGCTTCTCAAGGCCACAGATAGTGCAAGTGCAAAATATACTTTATACACAGTGCATATAAACAAGTGTGCAAATAAGCTGCCATATATATAAAGTGCAATCAAGGAAATCACATGCTAGCACCTCCCTAGGATCATGAAATAAGGTAAAAAGAACAATAACAGTGATAAAAAAAAATGGTGGAAAGAATACTAAACTTAATCATTAATAGGTGCTGGTGGTGGTGCTTATTCTTTTTGCACCATTAATTTGCATTTTTGTGATTTCATTCATTGTACTTTATATATATATGGTAGTTTATTTGCACACTTGTTTATATGCACTGTGTATAAAGTATATTTTGCACTTGCAAAACATGTGGCCTTGAGAAGGTGCTTGCATTACTTGCACTATCAATTGCACCTTATAATTGTAGCTTGTTTGCACAGTTGCCCATATGCATTCTATGTGATATTTTCTGCACTTGCAGTATTTGTGGCCTCACAGTGGTGCTTATTCTCTTTGAATTATTAATTTGCATTTTATTTAAGTGGTAGCTGATTTGCACTATAGCTAATGGCACTTTATGTGATTTGATTTTTAAACATCTCCCAATTCTTATATTTGATATATTTAATCAACATAATTATGGTTCAGTGATTTTGAGCACTTGCTCTGTATGGTGGATATATCATGTTAAATAACTGGCCTGTGTAGTTTTTTTCTGTTCTAGTTTCCTTCCCACTTTTTATGTATTTTATGCTGTATTTTAAGTATTTGTCAATAAACTCCATGTTTTATTATACTGGCGCTAATCTTCCAAGTCGTTTATAGGTTTATAAGGTCATGGAGTGGCCTAGCCAGTCTCCAAACCTTAATCCCATAGAAAACTTATGGAGGGAGTTGAAGCTCCAAGTTGCCAAGCAACCGCCACAAAATCTTAATGATTTAGAGATGATCTGCAAAGAGGAGTGGACCAAAATTCCTCCTGACATGTGCGCAACCCTCATCATCAACTACAAAAAGCGTCTGACTGCTGTGCTTGCCAACAAGGGTTTTGCCACCAAGTATTAAGTGGTGTTTGGCAGAGGGATCAAATACTTAGTTCTCACTGCAAAGTGCAAATAAATTTATCTAATTTATACAATGTGATTTTCTTGAATTTTTTTGGATATTCTATATTTCAATGTTAAAGTTAACCTACCCTTAAAATTATAGACTGTTCATGTCTTTGTCAGTGGGCAAACTTACAAAAACAGCACAGGATCAAATACTTAATGAACCCGTTCTACCCCCTGGTGGCGAGCATTTTTATTGGTATATGGTCTCCCATGCTGATATGTGCTGCCCCCCTCCTGTCCCCACCATCCTATCCTGGTATGCATGGCACCACTCATCCCTATCCTGGTATGCATGGCACCCCATCCCTCATCCTGGCATGCATGGTACCCCTCATCCCTATCCTGGTATAAATGGTACCCCTCATCCCTATCCTGGTATGCATGGCCCCTCATCCAAATCCTGTTATGCATGCCCCCCCCACATCCCTATCCTGGTATGCATGGTACCCCTCATTCCTATCCTGGTATGCATGGTACCCTTCATCCCCAATACTGGTATGCATGGAACCCCTCATCCCCAATCCTGGTATGTATGTCACCCCTCATCCCCAATCCTGGTATGCATGGCACCCCTCATCCCCAATCCTGGTATGCATGGCACCCCTCATCTCCAATCCTGGTATACATTGCACCCCTCATCCCAATCCTGGTATGCATGGCACCCCATCTCTCATCCTGGTATGCATGGCACCACTCATTCCAAATCTGGTATACATGGCACCTCTCATCCCAATCCTGGTATGTATGGCACCCCTTATCCCCCAAACCTAGTATGTATGGTACCCAATCCCTCATCCTGGTATGCATGGCACCACTCATTCCCCAATCCTGGTATGCATGGCACCACATCCATCATCCTGGTAAGTATTGTACCCCTCATCCCTATCCTGGTATGTATGGTTCCCCTCATCCTAGCATGCAATGCACCCCATCCCTCATCCTGGTATGTATGGTACCCCACATCCCTATTCTGGTATGTATGGTACCTCTCATCCTGGTATACATGGCAACCCTCATCCCAATTCTGGTATGCATGGCCTCCTCATCCCAGAAACCTGGTATGCATGGCACCCAATCCCTCATCCTGGTATGCATGGCACCCCTCAACCTCCAATCCTGGTACGTATGGCCTTCTCATCCCCCAATCCTGGTATGCATGGCACCCCATCCCTCATCCTGGTATGCATGGCACCCCGCATTTCTATCCTGGTATGCATGGTACCTCTCATCCCTATTCTGGTATGTATGGTACCCCTCATCTTGGTATGCATGGCACCCCATCCCTCATCCTGGTATGCATGGCACCCCTCATCCCAATTTTGGTATGCATGGCCTCCTCATCCCAGAAACCTGGTATGCATGGCACCCAATCCCTCATCCTGGTATGCATGGCACACCTCAACCTCCAATCCTGGTACGTATGGCCTTCTCATCCCCCAATCCTGGTATGCATGGCACCCCATCCCTCATCCTGGTATGCATGGCACCCCGCATTCCTATCCTGGTATGCATGGTACCTCTCATCCCTATTCTGGTATGTATGGTACCCCTCATCTTGGTATGCATGGCACCCCATCCCTCATCCTGGTATGCATGGCACCCCTCATCCCAATTTTGGTATGCATGGCCTCCTCATCCCAGAAACCTGGTATGCATGGCACCCAATCCCTCATCCTGGTATGCATTGCACCCCTCATCCCCCATCCTGATACGTATGGCTCTCTCATCCCTATTCTGGTATGCATGGTACCCCTCATCCTCGTATGCATGGCACCTCATCCGTCATCCTGGTATGCATCGTACCCCGCACTCCTATCCTGGCATGTATGCTACCCCTCATCCCTATTCTGGTATGCATGGCACCCCTCACCCCCAATTCTGGTATGCATGGCACCCCTCATTCCCCAATCCTGGCAGGCTGGATAGGGACCAGTACAGACTGGGATACAGGAACAGAGCCGCAGGTGTGGTGGACAAGCAGAGCAGAGCGAAACCGCAGGTGCGGTGGACAAGCAGAGCAGAGCGAAACTGCAGGTGCGGTGGACAAGCAGAGCAGAGCGAAACCACAGGTGTGGTGGACAAGCAGAGCGGAGGAAAACCGCAGGTGCAGTGGACAAGCAGAGCAGAGCGAAACCGCAGGTGCGGTGGACAAGCAGAGCAGAGTGAAACCGCAGGTGTGGTGGACAAGCAGAGCAGAGCGAAACCGCAAGTGCGGTGGACAAGCAGAGCAGAGCGAAACCACAGGTGCGGTGAACAAGCAGAGCGGAACGAAACCGCAGGTGCGGTGGACAAGCAGAGCAGAGCGAAATCGCAGGTGCGGTGGAAAAGCAGAGCAGAGCGAAACCGCAGAGCAGCAGGTGCAGGCAGACAGGACAGGTCTCTGTTCACATGGAACAGACTGGGAAACACGGGAAGATAGTTAAAGCACAGGAGGTAGATACAGAGGCAGGGAGACGGGACAAGCAGAACCAGATACACACAAGGTACTTACAATGAAGTAGTGAGTGGACACAAAACTCACAAACAGAAGTACAGAGACAATGAGTTGGAGTTAGGTGCAGGTTCAGACGCTGCAGAAAAAGGGCAGGTACGGACATAGAGACAAACAGGTAATGGGCTAGGACACAGTTCAGACAGTAACTGAACCCGGAACAAGATACAGGAACGAGCCTGGGAACTCAGCCCCCAGGGTGGTGGAAACAGACTAGAAGTCACAGATACAGGTAACGGGCCTGGGTATACAGCCCCCAGGGTGGTGGAACAGACTAGAAGTAACAGATACAGGTAACAGGCCTGGGTATACAGCCCCCAGGGTGGCGGAAACAGACAAGATACAGGACAGGACCTGGCAACTCTTGGTCCCCTCACCCCCCAATCCTGGTATGCATGGCACCCCTCATCCCCCAATCCTGGTATGCATGGTCCCCTCACCCCCCAATCCTGGTATGTGTTACGCTCACGCCCGGACTGACTGGCGTGAGCGTGGTTTGTAGTCTCACTGGGCCACGAACCGAGGAATGCCTGGAGGGGCGTGACTAGGGGCCTCACCAGATCCGACCACAAACACACGGCGGCTTAATCGACTCCGTGGTCTGAGGAGGGGCGTGGGAGGTGGCCCAGGTGGTACTCCAGGTCAGACCCCGGTCACAGCTGTTGACCCACACCCGGGAATGCAGGAACGGTCAGGCACGGCTGGCATGCAGACAGGCGGGTACTGGCAAGCACGGCTGGTATGCAGACAGGTGGGTACTGGCAGGCACGGCTGGTATGCAGACAGGCGGGTACTGGCAGGCACGGCTGGTATGCAGACAGGCGGGTACTGGCAGGCACGGCTGGTATGCAGACAGGCAGATACTGGCAGGCACGGCTGGTCTGCAGACAGGCGGGTACTGGCAGGCACGGCTGGTATGCAGACAGGCAGATAGTGGCAGGTAGGAACGCAGGCTGGATAGGGACCAGTACAGACTGGGATACAGGAACAGAGCCGCAGGTGCGGTGGACAAGCAGAGCAGAGCGAAACCACAGGTGCGGTGGACAAGCAGAGCAGAGCGAAACCGCAGGTGCGGTGGAGAAGCAGAGCAGAGCAAAACCGCAGGTGCGGTGGACAAGCAGAGCAAAGCGAAACCGCAGGTGCGGTGGACAAGCAGAGCAGAGCGAAGCCGCAGGTGCGGTGGACAAGCAGAGCAGAGCGAAACCGCAGGTGCGGTGGACAAGCAGAGCAGAGCGAAACCGCAGGTGCGGTGGACAAGCAGAGCAGAGCATAGCGAAACCGCAGGTGCTGTTGACAAGCAGAGCAGATCGAAACTGCAGAGTAGTAGGTGCAGGCAGATAGGACAGGGCTCTGTTCACATGGAACAGACTGGGAAACAGAGGAAGATAGTTAGAACACAGGAGGCAGATACGGAGGCAGGGAGACTGGACAAGCAGAACCAGATACACACAAGTTACTTAGAATGAAGTGGTGAGTGGACACAAAACTCACAAACAGAAGTACAGAGACAACGAGTTGGAGTTAGGTGCAGGTTCAGACTAGAGATGAGCGTTGTTCTACTCGAACTGTTCGCCAATCTCAAATTCGAGCTGTTTTGGGCGGTGTTCGAGCCGTTCGGCGAACACGAACAATTTGAGAAAAATTCGGCTGTTCGAGGTTATGTTCGATAACTGTTCGTGCACCAAAATCATAACTGGATTTTTTCTCAGTAATGATGAAAATTAATGTTAATACGCAGTTTGAATGTACAGCGGGGTGGGGGGAGGGGCAGGGGATGGATCTCTGCAGGAACAATGAAGATCTCCATTTTTTTTTCTCTTTCCCGCATTTGCAGTGGGGAGGTGCAATCTGTCAGCCTATCAGCAGCGCACACACGGAGCAAAGTGCTTTTTTTCACACAAGCAAGGGCATGTGTCATTGGCAGTGTATGTCACATGTCCTTGCCCTATAAGACCAAGCCATTTTCCCCGTCGCCACCATTTTCTCACTGCTGCAGCTGCGTGTTAGACAGCACCGCTGTTGCCGTGTGCGCTATACCTTGTTAATTTCAAGCCAATTTTCGCACAAATCTACAGATAGCTTGGGAGTAGGGAATAGTTGTGATTGCAGTCCTTTTAAGGACTAGGTTACAGCATTTCCTACGACTTTTATCAGGCAGGTCTGTGCTCTTAAATAGATAGATTGTGGGAGTAAAGACTAATTGTAATTGGAGTCCTTTTCAGGACTAGGTTACATCAGTTCCTATCAGTTTTTGCCAGGCAGGTCTGTGCCAGTGCTGTGCAAGTTTTATTCACAGCATTTGGCTGAATCTAGCAAAGCTAATCCTTTTTGGCCTATTGCAGAGTGTGTTAGTCAGTGGAGTAGCCTATCTGTGTTGCAAGATATACCACCTGTGTATAGAATACCAATTTTTTTACTGCACCTAGTGAAGTAAAATCTTTTGGGCATAGCATCATTCTATTAGTCCATCTATACCGACCTCCATCAGGTTGCAAACTGAATATAATTTTTTTCTGCATCTAGCTCTGAAAAAATATTGGGCTTCTAGCTGTGTGTGGGACTTGTTCTATTAATCCATCTATACAGACCTCCATCAGGTTGCAAACTGAATATATTTTTTTCTGCATCTACCTCTGAAAAAATATTGGGCTTCTAGCTGTGTGTGGGACTTGTTCTATTAATCCATCTATACAGACCTCCATCAGGTTGCAAACTGAATATATTTTTTTCTGCATCTACCTCTGAAAAAATATTGGGTTCTAGCTGTGTGTGGGACTTGTTCTATTAATCCATCTATACAGACCTCCATCAGGTTGCAAACTGAATATATTTTTTTCTGCATCTACCTCTGAAAAAATATTGGGCTTCTAGCTGTGTGTGGGACTTGTTGTATTAGTCCATCTATACTGACCTCCATCAGGTTGCAAACTGAATATATTTTTTTTCTTCATCTACCTCTGAAAAAATATTGGGCTTCTAGCTGTGTGTGGGACTTGTTGTATTAGTCCATCTATACTGACCTCCATCAGGTTGCAAACTGAATATATTTTTTTCTGCATCTACCTCTGAAAAAATATTGGGCTTCTAGCTGTGTGTGGGACTTGTTCTATTAATTCATCTATACAGACCTCCATCAGGTTGCAAACTGAATATATTTTTTTCTGCATCTAGCTCTGAAAAAATATTGGGCTTCTAGCTGTGTGTGGGACTTGTTCTATTAATCCATCTATACAGACCTCCATCAGGTTGCAAACTGAATATATTTTTTTCTGCATCTACCTCTGAAAAAATATTGGGCTTCTAGCTGTGTGTGGGACTTGTTCTATTAATCCATCTATACAGACCTCCATCAGGTTGCAAACTGAATATATTTTTTTCTGCATCTAGCTCTGAAAAAATATTGGGCTTCTAGCTGTGTGTGGGACTTGTTCTATTAATCCATCTATACAGACCTCCATCAGGTTGCAAACTGAATATATTTTTTTTCTGCATCTACCTCTGAAAAAATATTGGGCTTCTAGCTGTGTGTGGGACTTGTTGTATTAGTCCATCTATACTGACCTCCATCAGGTTGCAAACTGAATATATTTTTTTCTGCATCTACCTCTGAAAAAATATTGGGCTTCTAGCTGTGTGTGGGACTTGTTCTATTAATCCATCTATACAGACCTCCATCAGGTTGCAAACTGAATATATTTTTTTCTGCATCTACCTCTGAAAAAATATTGGGCTTCTAGCTGTGTGTGGGACTCGTTGTATTAGTCCATCTATACTGACCTCCATCAGGTTGTAAACTGAATATATTTTTTTCTGCATCTACCTCTGAAAAAATATTGGGCTTCTAGCTGTGTGTGGGACTTGTTGTATTAGTCCATCTATACTGACCTCCATCAGGTTGCAAACTGAATATATTTTTTTCTGCATCTACCTCTGAAAAAATATTGTTTTTCTAGCTGTGTGTGGGACTTGTTCTATTAATGCATCTATACAGACCTCCATCAGGTTGCAAACTGAATATATTTTTTTCTGCATCTAGCTCTGAAAAAATATTGGGCTTCTAGCTGTGTGTGGGACTTGTTCTATTAATCCATCTATACAGACCTCCATCAGGTTGCAAACTGAATATATTTTTTTCTGCATCTACCTCTGAAAAAATATTGGGCTTCTAGCTGTGTGTGGGACTTGTTCTATTAATCCATCTATACAGACCTCCATCAGGTTGCAAACTGAATATATTTTTTTTCTGCATCTACCTCTGAAAAAATATAGGGCTTCTAGCTGTGTGTGGGACTTGTTGTATTAGTCCATCTATACTGACCTCCATCAGGTTGCAAACTGAATATATTTTTTTCTGCATCTACCTCTGAAAAAATATTGGGCTTCTAGCTGTGTGTGGGACTTGTTCTATTAATCCATCTATACAGACCTCCATCAGGTTGCAAATTGAATATAATTTTTTTCTGCATCTAACCAAGCCAATAGTTTTGGCCTAATACCACAGTTTGGCCACTCAGCTCTGCTCGGTTCCCATCCATTGTTTTTTTGTGCAAACAACTCCAGAGTTGTGAATTAGTTAACCACCAAAATGAGTGGAAAAAGGCCTGCTGCTGGTGGAAAGGGGAATAGGCGTGTTGGGAAGGGGAAAAAAGGTTGTGTCCGTGGGGTAGGTGTTAAAGCAACAGTAAGATCTGCAGAAGACAGACCATCTTCCAGCTAAAGTAAAATGTCTACTTCTTTTAGCGGACAATGTGATAAGATCCCTTTCTTATGGCCACGCCAATCGCTACAAATTCCAGATGAGTCACAAAAACAGCAGGTGCTTCAACGGATATCAAGTGCTCCTTTAAGTGGGCTCTCCTCCACATCAACTTCAACATCACAAATACTCCAGTCCTCAAAGGTGTCACCCCAATCGCACTTGCTTCCTCACAGCTCCCAAGTCTCCAGCTGCCCGTCTGAGTATGAGGTAGAACAGATGGTTGAGTCTGCAGAGCTGTTTACTCATACTATAGCCTGGGAATCAGAGGTCGACTCCAGCGCTTCTGTGAATTCAGACGAGGAAATGATCTGCACTGATGCCCAGAATCTTTATGAGTCGGATCCAGGACCAGACGCTGAAGGTTCTGACCATAATGTAGACCCTCATTCCCAAACTGTAACTCCTGTTGGTGGAGACAATGAGGAAGACGGTGATAAGACTCAAATACCTGATTGGAGCGACAACTTTAGTTTTTTGTCAAGGCAGGAACAGGTTGGCTCTGAGGACGACGGGTGTGATAACGCACAGGGTGATGATGATGAGGTTGGAGATCCCACTTACTGTCAACCCACAGTCAGCCAAGAGATGAGGTCAGCAGAGGAGGTGGAGGAAGATGCTAGTGACGACGAGGTCAGGTTGCGCCTTCCTGGACAGAGACGTAGTACTGGAAGCACGTCAACAACTGCATCCTCAAACACAACTCTGCCTCTCACCACAAGTCGTGGTGGCTCTTCAGGTCACATGGGTGCTAAGCCTTGCATAGCATGGGCATTTTTTCAGATCGATAAAGATGACCCAACTCGTGTTATCTGTAACATTTGTCAGCAAAAGCTAAGTAGAGGCCAAAAAATACATAGTTTGAGTACTTCATGCATGAACCGGCACATGGACATGAAGCATAAGTTGCAGTGGGAAGCTCAGTGTGCTACAATGCGGCCTAGCCGGCCGGGCCAACCACCGTCTGCCATATCTTGTGCATCCGCGGCCTCTTCATCCTCTGTGACTGGGGGGACAGCAGTCACACCTGTTTTGGGGCGCAGACCTGCCACCTCTTTACCCGCAACTGCCAGCGTGATTGGCAGGTCATCATTTTCTTTGGAGGTGGTAACACCAGCTGGTGTTGAGCGCTGTCCGACATCGATAGCACCACCTTTGGATCAAGGCAACCTAACATGTCCACCTGCATCTTCCTCACAGACCGGCAGTTTGCCGGGGAAACCCTTATCAACCCCGTCTAAGCACAATAGCCAGCCCTCGGTCCCTCAGATGTGGACAAGTAAAAGACCATTTCCTCCTAGCCATGAGAAAGCTAAGAGGTTGAATTTCACCATCTGCAAGCTCTTGGCTACAGAAATGCTGCCTTTCTGCCTGGTGGACACAGAGGATTTTCGAGACCTTATGTCCGTCGCAGTGCCCCAGTACCAGATGCCCAGTCGGCACTACTTCTCAAAGAAAGGTGTGCCTGCGCTACACCAGCATGTCGCACACAACATCACCGCTTCTTTGAGAAACTCTGTGTGTGACAGGGTGCATTTCACCACAGACACTTGGACGAGTAGGCATGGACGGGGCGTTACATGTCGCTGACTGGGCACTGGGTAACTATGGTGACAGCAGGACAAGGGGCTGCTGTCCAAGTCTTGCCGTCCCCACGAGTTGTGCGTCAATCCTCTTCATGTCAAAGTTCCTCCACTGCTTCTGCCTCCTCAACCTCCTCTCGGTCTTCCACCTGCACCCAAAGCCTGTCTGGTCATGCCACAAGCTTTCTACCTGTGCAGATGGGATCCTGCACACCTCCTTACTATGCTGGCAGTAGGGCTCAACATCATCAGGCGGTTTTTACTTTGAAATGTCTGGGAAATGTGAGTCACACAGCTGAGGAGTTGTGGTCAGCTCTGGAGAACCAATTTCATGAATGGTTGTCTGTACTGGACCTGAAACCAGGGAAGGCCGTGTGCGACAATGCTGCAAACCTGGGTGCGGCCCTTCGCCGGGGCAATGTCACACACGTGCCTTGTATGGCTCACGTGTTGAACCTGGTTGTCCAGCAATTTTTAGCCCACTATCCCAGACTAGATGGCCTTCTGCAGAGGGCACGGTCGCTGTGTGCTCACTTCCGCCGTTCGCATCCCGCAGCTCAGCGACTTACATCTCTACAGAAGTCGTTGGGCCTGCCACTTCACCGGCTAAAATGCGATGTGCCTACCCGGTGGAATTCAACTCTGCACATGTTGCAGCGACTGTGGCAGCACCGACAAGCCCTGGTGCAATACGTTCTGACGTATAGCCTGGGCCAACGAGATTCAGAGGTGGGGCAAATCACGCTGGAGGAGTGGTCTCAGATCAGGGACCTATGCACCCTTCTGCACAGTTTTGAAATGGCGACGAAGATGTTTAGTGCTGACGATGCCATTATCAGCATGACTATTCCGGTGATTTACATGCTGGAGCACATGTTAAACAGAATTCGGAGTCAGGTGGTGGCACAAGAGGAGGTGGAGGAAGTAGAGGAGGAGAAGTTGTATGCGGAAGGGCTAACATCTGCAAGGTCCAGACGGTCGGCAGCACCAAGGCGGCAGGCATGTGAGGGTGGGGGAGATGGTTTTACCAGGGCACATGTTAGCAGCCAAACTAGTGAGGAAGGTGCAGGAGCCCAGGAAGAAGTGGAGGACGAACTGATGGAAGACTCATCAGATGAGGGAGACCTTGATCACATTTCTGTTGTGCGAGGTTGGGGGGAGAGGACAGAGGAAGGAAGCATGATTGTTACCTCGCCACCAACACAACAGGGACTTGGTGCTCCTGGATGCGCAACACACATGAGTGCCTTCTTGCTGCACTACCTGCAACATGACCCTCGAATTGTGAGAATTAGAAATAATCCTGACTACTGGGTTGCCACACTGTTAGATCCCCGGTACAAAAGTAAATTTGCAGAAATTATTCCTGCCATAGAAAGGGATGCACGCATGCAGGAGTATCAGCAGAGACTGTTGCAGAATCTTACATGTGCTTTTCCACAAAATACCAGTGGTGCACGTAGTGAATCTCACAGTTCCAACTTGCCAACCGTGGGACCGTCAAGTGTTCAGCACTCAAACCGTAACAGAACCACAGTATCTGCTGGTAACATCAATTTTGCGGAATCATTTCACCACTTTTTTAGCCCATCCTTTGCAAGGCCACAGGAGACAAGAAGTCTGACACATAGTCAACGCCTAGAGACGATGGTACAGGAGTATCTCCAAGTAAACATTGAAGCCACGACTGTGTCACTGGACCCTTGCTCTTTTTGGGCTTCCAATCTGGATAAATGGCCGGAGCTAGCCACTTACGCCTTGGAGATCTTGTCATGCCCCGCAGCCAGCGTTCTGTCTGAACGTGTGTTCAGCGCTGCTGGTGGTGTGCTGACAGATAAGCGCACGCGGCTCTCCACTGATAATGTAGACAGACTCACGTTCATAAAGATGAACAAATCATGGATCCGAAACGACTTTTCTACCCCTGTGTCATCCTGGGGAGAGTAAAAGCTTGATGATTGGTTAAAATCACCCTACCAACCGTTTTAAGCTTTCAAATTACTAATCATGTTTATCTGTATCTTGGCTGGAAAATAATTTGGGCTTTGTAGCAGTGTGCAGCACTGATTCTATTAGGCCATCTATAATAAGCTCCACCAGATTTAAAATTACTAATCATGTTTATCTGTATCTTGACTGGAAAATAATTTGGGCTTTGTAGCAGTGTGCAGCACTGATCCTATTAGGCCATCTATACTAAAGCTTCACCAGATTTAAAATTAATAATAATTTTTAGCTGCATCTAGCCCGGAAAATAATTTTGGGGCTCCGAGATGCGCAAGACACATAAGTGCCTTCTTGCTGCACTACCTGCAGCATGACCCTCATATTGTCAGAATTCGAAGTAATCATGACTACTGGGTTGCCACACTCTTAGATCCCCCAAACTTTTCGATCAACCTTTTCATTTTAATAAAGACCAAAAAAATGGTCATTTTTGAAATTATAAGCATTAGCAGGTTGTTAGAAACTGAAATCAAACAGTTTTCAACTCAAAACTTTATTCTAGGTGATGTTACATTTTCACATAGGACCCCTTGTTCGAAAGGAGCTTCTGAACTCTCTCGTCCATTGAATTTGTCAGGTTTTGGATGGTTTCTGCTTCAATTGTTTTGCATGAGGACAGAATACCCTCCCAGAGCTGTTGCTTAGATGTGAACTGCCTCCCGCCATCATAGACACTCCTTTTAATGATGCTCCAAAGGTTCTGAATGGGGTACAGGTCAGGGGAGCATGGGGGTCACACCATAAGTTTGTCCCCTTTTATGCCCATATCAGCCAGAGATGCAGATGTTTTATGTGCAGCATGAGATGGTGCATTATCATGCAGAAAAATGATCTTGCTGTGAAATACACGGTTCTTCTTCTTGAACCATGGCAGGAAGTGCTGTTTGAGAAAATCCACATACATTATGGAGTTCATCTTTAGCGCCTTCAGGGATCCTAAAGGGGCCGACAATCTCTCTCCCCATGATTCCAGCCCAAAACATTACTCCACCTCCTCCTTGTTGGCGCTGTAGCCGTGTTTGCGTGGGGTGTCCATCAACCAGCCATCCTCCACTCCATCCATCTGGACCATCGAGCGCTGCACGGCACTCATCCGTGAACAAAACAGTTTTGAAATCAGTCTTCATGTAATGTTTGGCCCACTGGAGCCGTTTCTGCTTGTGTGAAGTGGATAGAGGAGGTCGACAGTATGGCGTATGCACAGCTGCAAACCTCTGAAGGACCCTGCATCTTGTTGTTCGGGGGACGTTGGAGGCACAAGCAGCTTCAAAAACTTGTCTGCTGCTATGACAAGGCTTTTTTGCCGCTGCTCTTTCAACCTGACGTAATTGCCTGTAGGAAAGAGTCCTCAATTTGCCCTTATCAGCACGCACATGTGTGTACTGTGAATCAGCTACATACTTCTTGATTGCCAAGACACTTCATCCTGATCATCGCACAATGTTGATTGTAGTCATGCCTTGACCTAAACACTCCACAATTTGTTGCTTCTCAGCAGCCGACACATCCTTTTTCTTTCCCATTTTGGCAGAAAATGTAGGCTGCTTAATAATGTGAGACAACCTTCTTAAGTAGTCTTGCCTTTCATTGGACACACCTGCCAAACTAATTAGCACAGGTGTCTGCAATTGCTTACAGTGATATAAAGAGCCCTGACACACATCACCATCAATGAGTTTAACTGACAAACAAACAAATTCTTCCCTTATCACTCCTAAACACTTTTTGCATAATAATTTGGAACGCAGTGTACATGTGCTTTTCCACAAAACACCAGTGGTTCACGTAGTGAATCTTACAGTTCTAACTTGCCAACCGTGGACTGTATGGAGTTGTTCAATAAAGGGCCCAAAATTAAGATAACATAGATGGGAGAGGTCTCTATGAATAGGAATTCCTAAGTATTTGATACCCTGTGAGGGCCAGGCAAAGGGAAAGTTGGACTGGATGGAATCCTATATGGATTTGGGGAGGGAGACATCAAGGGCCTCAGACTTCGCTGCATTGATTTTAAAATTTGACCATGTAAAAAAGTGATCTATTTCAGCCATAACAGCAGGGATGGATATATGTGATTGAGTGATATATACTAGGACATCATCAGCAAATAGAGAGCACTTGTACTCGGTGCCTCCCACCTCAATCCACCTAATATTGGGGTTATGGCGAATTGATGAGAGCAGGTGCTCCGTCACTAGGATGTATAAGAGAGGGGACAGAGGACATCCCTGCCTTGTCCCATTGGTGATTGTGAAAGGTGATGAAAATGTTCTGATGCACCCCCTGGGCCTTGGGACACCCGGAGCCGGACCCTTTTTGGTGGATGCTGGTGGTTGTAGTCTTCGTGGCGGCGACCCGATTCCGTGGCTCAGGGTGGTCAAACCAGTGGCGGAACTATTTATGTGGTTTTGATGTTTAAATGTCCGACTACGCCACCCGTGGATTGCGGTCAGAGTGAACCGCCGCTGCAGGGCAGACCGCTGAGGCTGGTGTTGTGGGTGCAGCAGAGCATAGCATAACTCCCCATGGGAGGAGTATAGCCTCAGGGCAGTGTATGCGGAGGATGGGGGTGATGGTGCAGGGCAGCAGCAGTAACGACACGGAGTCAGTGATGCAGTCCAGGGCCTTTACTCACAGTTCTTATTATCCAGACCACGTCTGCAGGTAACGGCTGCCCATGTCGTACTGTGCTCACCAGGTGAGGGGCTCAGACAACTCCCAGATAACTTTGGAGCGCTTCACAGGACCCCCTTTGTGTGTCCTTTGTCTGGCCTTTCTTACCAACCCTTCTGTCCGGCTGCCTCGGGCCTCCTCTTGGTAAACTTGGCGCCAGTTTCCCTGACCCAATGTGGTGCCTTCCTAGCGGGTGTAGCAAGGGGCTGCGCCACATAAAATGTCACAGCCTCTGGTTTCTAGCTGAGGGTCGTTTCCTGCCTCCACTAGTTTCGGGGACCGGTCTCCCCCTTTGGCCTGACCCCTCCACGCAGGTGGATTCGGGCGTGCGGTGGCGACTCGCCCGTCCACACCCCTGGGATCCCTTCATTCCTCGTTCCTGGAGCCTTCTCCGCTCCTCTTCCTTCCTTCTCCCTCTTCCAGGCCTGGGCCTCTGTTACTAGGCCCGCCTCCGGAGCAGAGCTCATGCAGAGCCCCTGCTCCCTGCCACTTCTGCTCAGACTTCTCTGCACTGAACTAAGATGGTGCCCACCTTTTATACTCCCTTCTCAATGCACCCAGGAACTGCTTCCTCCCTGCTCCTGCACTACAGGGTTCCCCTTCCTCAGTGTTCCCTCCCCCCACTCCAGCCAGGGACAGGGACTGTCGTGCCCATCTCAGAGGCATATTGGTCGCCCTGCCCCACGGCAATGTGGTGTAATGCATGCAGGTATCGGGTCCTGATCCACACTCCATCCTTACCTGAGAGTGAGATATCACACCTCTGGGTGAGGTGCAATACCTCTGTAGCAACCGAGCCCTCAGAGTGCTACAGTTCCATTTATCTTCGCCTAGGTGACGTATTGTGATACAGGGCCGTGATTTTGGCTATAAAAGGGTCCCCTAGACCCCTACCCCAAGCTTTTTAAGAGAATCATATATGGCGTGCCAGGAGACTCTATGGAATGCTTTCTCAGCATCCAACGAGAGTATCTAATTACAAATTTTTAACTGCATCTAGCCCAGGAAATACTTTGTGCCTAGTAGCAGTGTCTGCTAGTCAGCGGATTATCCCGGCTGTTAAGCAAGCTACACCACCTGTAGTTTAGACACTTAATTTTTTCAAAGGAAATGCTTCGGGACCATGGGATACTCAGTGAAGAGCATCAGGAGGCACCCCAAGGCATAGGGGCTGGGACTGGCAGTAGGATGCCTTGCGGTGGACAGCCGAGCTCGATCCTTATAAAAGCTTTTTAACTGCAGCAGCTTTAGTGGACGCTACTGGAGCTGGAATTACGCGGCTGCTGGCATGAGACTTGCCCTCCAATAGATCCTTGTAAATGGATTTAAAGTGTATTCATTCAAATTAGAGAGACAATTTAAATTAAAAAGCTTAGAGCTGCCTCCACCACAGGGGGGCTCGCTCGACCCACCAGCGGACAGGCACCAGTATTGGGAGAGGGGGGCTGGCCATCAGGGTTCACCGCGGCTCTGGCACAAACCCGGCGACACGGAGGTGGCACGGGCAGGAGCGGACTGGCCGTGTCGGCTTCTCACTTTTTGGATTTTAGAAGGGCATGACATGCCTATATCTGTGTCTCCCCCTCCTTTTACTCCTCCACCTCTTTTATTTTCGCATGACTATATGTACTTGTCAATTTTCCATGTGTTAGTTATGTCTTCTGAGCAGTTTGTCAGCTTTTGGACACCTTTGAAAGTGTTTTCTATGTGTTTCTATGTGTTTTTGTTTGCCTGCCATTGGTTTTAACGGTGTTCGAAGGTGTTCGACGAACAGTTCGACGAACAGTTCGGCGAACACACGGGTGTTCGACGAACCAAACCGAACTCGAACACTACGGGGGTGGCTCAACACTAGTTCAGACACTGCAGGAAAAGGGCAGGTACGGACATAGAGACAAACAGGTAATGGGCTAGGACACAGTTCAGACAGGAACTAAACCCGGAACAAGATACAGGAACGAGCCTGGGAACTCAGCCCCCAGGGTGACGAAAATAGAATAGAAGTCATAGATACAGAGTAACGGGCCTGGGTATACAGCCCCCAGGGTGGTGGAACAGACTAGAAGTCACAGATACAGGTAACAGGCCTGGGTATACAGCCCCCAGGGTGGCAGAAACAGACAAGATACAGGACAGGACCTGGCAACTCAGTTGCACAGAACGCACTGAAAGAAAGTGTTGCTCAGGCACCTCCTACTGGGTGGAGGGGGTTTAAGTATCCAGTGACTCACAGCAATAGGCTGGGGACGCATTAGGAGTGCGCACACTGTAACTTTAAGAATCAGGCAGTAACCGCGCCGCCGCCCTAAGCAATCAGACCAGAGACATGCACACAGCAAGTACTGGAGCAAAGTGTGCAGCCTGGACTGATAGGTAAGTTGGCGGTCATGCATGGTGGGAGATGGTAAGCCATACCAGCACGCCGCCAGGGATATTACAGTATGCACGGTCGCCTCACCCCCCAATCCTGGTATGTGTAGTACCCCTCATCCTGGTATGCATGGCACCCCATCCCTCATCCTGCTATGCATGGTACCCTGCATTCCTATCCTGGAATGTATGGTACCACTCACCCTATTCTGGTATGCATGGCACCCCTCACCCCTGAATCCTGGTATGCATGGTCCCCTCTCCCCCAATCCTGGTATGCATGGTCCCCTCACCCCCCAATCCTGGTATGCATGGTCCCCTCACCCCCCAATCCTGGTATGTGTGGTACCCCTCATCCTGGTATGCATGGTCCCCTCATTCCCCAATCCTGGTATGCATGGCACCGCTCATCCCCAAATCCTGGTATGTATGGCTCCCTCATCCCTATCCTGGTATGCATAGTACCACTTATCATGGTATGCATAGTACCCCATCCCTCATCCTGGTATGCATGGTACCCCTCATCCCTATTCTGGTATGCATGGCACCCTTCACCCCCTAATCCTGGTATGCATGGTCCTCTAACTTCCCAATCCTGGTATGCATGTTACATAGTTACATAGTTTACATAGTTTATAAGGCTGAAAAAAGACTAGCGTCCATCCAGTTCAGCCTATTTCTTGTGCACTGCAGCTATTCCGCAGCGTTGATCCAGGGGAAGGCAACAAAAACCCATGCGGTATAGGCCAATTTACATCATTGAGGAAAAATTCACTTCCCGACACCAATCTGGCAGTCAGATTAAATCCCTGGATTAATTAACTATCACTAAGCATAAGATGTAATTTTATTGTTCTCAAGAAAGGCGTCCAGGCCTCTCTTGAACTCTTTAAGTGAGTTGGACATCACGACTTCCTCTCCCAGAGAGTTCCAGAGTCTCACGGCTCTGACCGTAAAGAATCCCCTTCTATGCTGATGCAGGAACCTCCTTTCCTCCAGACGCATAGTGTGCCCCCTCGTCTTTGTCACCATCCTTGGTATAAACAGGTCATGGGAGAGATCTCTGTACTGCCCCCTGATGTATTTATACATGTTTATGAGGTCTCCCCTAAGCCTTCTCTTTTCCAATGTAAATAGGCCTAATTTTGACAACCTCTCTGGGTATTCTAGTCCCTCCATTCCCTTTATTACCTTAGTCGCCCTCCTTTGTACCCTCTCTAGCTCCAATATGTCTTTCCTGAGCACCGGAGCCCAGAACTGTGCACAATATTCTAAGTGCGGCCTTACCAGCGCTTTATACAGAGGAAGAACAATGTTCTCATCATATGCCCCTATTCCTCTTCTGATGCATGCCATGACTCTATTTGCCTTCGCAGCTGCTGCCTGACACTGGGCACTCCAATTTAATTTGCTATTAACCAAGACGCCCAGGTCCTTCTCCATGTCAAATTTCCCCAACGGTTTCCCATTTAATATGTATGGGTGACTGCTGTTTTTCTTTCCCATGTGCATGACCTTACATTTATCGGCATTGAACCCCATTTGCCATTTTTTGGCCCAACTCCCCAATTTATCTAAATCCTCCTGTAGCTGTGCCCTATCCTCATCTGTATTAACTACTTTACAAAGTTTAGTATCATCTGCAAATATTGCTATTTTACTATGCAACCCTTCCACTAGATCATTAATAAATATATTAAATAATATAGGGCCCAAGACAGACCCTTGAGGCACCCCGCTAGTAACCCTGACACACCCTGAGCTTACTCCATTGATAACCACCCTCTGCTTTCTATCACTCAGCCAGCTATTTACCCACTTGCATACATTATCCCCCAGACCAAGCATTCTCATTTTATATACCAACCTTTTGTGTGGCACGGTATCAAACGCTTTGGAGAAGTCAAGGTATACAACATCCACTGACTCTCCCCGGTCCAGCTGTGAGCTCACCTCCTCGTAGAAGGCGATCAGGTTTGTTTGGCAGGAGCGATCCCTCATGAATCCATGTTGATATGGAGTTAGACAGTTATTATCATTAAGATATTCTACAATAGCATCTCTAAGAAATCCTTCAAACAATTTACCCACAACAGACGTTAAGCTGACTGGTTTATAGTTCCCAGGGTCACTTTTAGACCCCTTTTTGAATATTGGTACCACATTTGCTTGGCGCCAGTCTAGTGGGACAGTCCCTGTCCCCAAAGAGTGCTTGAATATAAGATACAGCGGCCTGTCTATCACATTACTTAATTCTTTTAGTACCCGGGGGTGTATGTCATCTGGGCCTGGTGACTTGTCTATTTTGATATTATTTAGGCGTTTCTGAACTTCCTCCTGGGTTAGGTGGGTGATATTTAGCGGAGGGTTTACTTTATCACTCTGCATTTCCTCCGATAAATTGTTTTCTTTTGTGAAAACAGTGGAGAAGAAGCTATTGAGTAGGTTTGCTTTACCCTCATCGCCCTCTATGATTTTACCCAGGTTATTTTTCAATGGGCCAACTCCATCAGTTTTAATCCTTTTACTGTTTATATAGTTAAAGAACAGTTTGGGATTCGTTTTACTTTCCTTGGCAATTAGTCTCTCTGTCTCCTCTTTTGCTATTCTTATTTGTTTCTTACAGATTTTGTTTTTTTCCCTATAAGATATTAGCGCTTCCTCGCTGCCTTCTTGTTTAAGTTTACCGAAAGCCCTTTTTTTGTTTTTCATTGTCCTCTTGACTTCCTTATTTAGCCACATTGGCTTCCTCCTATTCCTAGCCATTTTATTCCCATAAGGTATGTACCTTCTACAGTGACTATGTAGGACTGTTTTGAAAATTTCCCATTTTCTATCCGTGCTCCTATTACTAAAGATACTATCTCAGTCTATAAGGTGAGGGGCATCTCTTAGCTGATCAAACTTTGCCCTCCTGAAGTTCAGTGTTTTTGTGACTCCCTTGCTGGGCACCCTACTGAAGCACATGTGGAATTGTATAATGTTGTGGTCACTATTTCCCAGGTGCCCCCTGACCTGCACCTCAGTTATTCTGTCTGGCCTGTTAGTTAATAATAAGTCTAAAAGGGCCGTCCCTCTAGTTGGTTCCTGCACAAGTTGTGACAAATAATTGTCTTTGATAATTGACAGAAACCTGTTTCCTTTCTGAGATCTACAGCTTTCGGTTTCCCAGTCTATATCGGGGTAGTTGAAGTCCCCCATAATAATTACATCGTTATTTTTTGCTACTTCGTCTATTTGTCTCATTAATAGACTTTCCATGGCTTCTACTATATTTGGTGGTTTATAACAGACTCCTATGATAATTTTATTATTGTTTTTTGCCCCATGTATCTCCACCCATAAGGACTCGACCTCCTCATTTCCCTCCCATACATCCTCCCGTATTGTAGGCTTTAGACACGTCTTTACATATAGACAGACTCCACCCCCTTTCCGACTTCTTCGATCTCTTCTAAACAGACTGTAACCCTGTAAGTTAACTGCCCAGTCATAGCTTTCATCTAACCATGTCTCGGTTATTCCCACTATGTCATAGTTACCTGTAGATATTTCTGCTTCCAGTTCATCCATCTTGTTTGTCAGGCTCCTGGCATTTGCTAGCACGCAGTTTACACGATTTTGTTTTGTTCCAATCTTCTCCCTGTGGATTGTATTAGAAATTTTCTTACCTCCCTTCCAAGTATCTTGTCTTGGACCTTCTTTGTCGCACTTCATATCTTTCATTAGTATGTTCTCTGGTTGCATGTTCTTCCCATCCCCTCTTCTTCTAGTTTAACTCCCTCCTGATGAGTGTTGTGAGTCTCCTGGCGAATGTGTGTTTCCCGGGTTTGTTGAGGTGTAGTCCGTCTCTGGCAAGGAGTCTGTCATAGAGGTAATTCACACCGTGGTCCAGGAATCCAAATCCTTGTTGCCTGCACCATCGTCTCAGCCAATTGTTCACATCAAGGATCCTGTTCCATCTCCTGACGCCATGCCCGTCTACTGGAAGGATAGAAGAAAAAACTACCTGCGCATCCAGTTCTTTTACTTTCTTCCCCAATGCTTCAAAGTCCTTGCAGATTGTCGGTAGGTCCTTCTTTGCCGTGTCATTGGTGACAACATGTATCAGAAGAAATGGGTGGACATCCTTGGAACTGATGAGCTTCGGTAACCTATCGGTAACATCCTTGATCTTCGCACCTGGGAGGCAGCATACTTCTCTTGCGGTTATGTCCGGTCTGCAGATAGCTGCTTCTGTTCCTCTCAGTAGTGAGTCTCCCACCAACACTCTTCTTCCCTTCTTGGCTGTCCTTTTTCTTGTCGCTTCTGGGTGTTTCTGGGTGCTCTTTTCTTTTTTGCTTGCTGGTAGTTCCTCATCCTTAGGTGTGCCATCTTCGTCCTCCACAAGTCCTTGGAATCTGTTTCTCAGTTGTGTGGTTGGTGGTGTCTCCATGGTCTTCTTGCTTCTTTTGGTCACTTGCCTCCACTTGTCTGCCTCTGGAGGTTCTCTGATGCTTCCTTGACAGAAGGCACCTGGAATATGCAAACTGTCCTCTTCAAGCTTCAATCCCTGGTTTGGCGGTGCTTTCCAAGCAGCTGGTCCCGGCTGTACCCAACGATCTTCTAGCTGAAGGAGACTCTTCGCTTTTCCCAGAAGGCACCTGGAATATGCAAATTGTCCTCTTCAAGCTTCAATCCCTGGTTTGGCGGTGCCAGCTGGTCCCCGCTGTACCCAACGATCTTCTAGCTGAAGGAGGCTCTTCGCTTTTCCCAGAAGGCACCTGGAATATGCAAACTGTTCTCTTCAAGCTTCAATCCCTGGTTTGGCGGTGCTTTCCAAGCAGCTGGTCCTGGCTGTACCCAACGATCTTCTAGCTGAAGAAGACTCTTCGCTTTTCCCAGAAGGCACCTGGAATATACAAATTGTCCTCTTCAAGCTTCAATCCCTGGTTTGGCGGTGCCAGCTGGTCCCGGCTGTACCCAACGATCTTCTAGCTGAAGGAGACTCTTTGCTTTTTCCAGAAGGCACCTGGAATATGCAAACTGTTCTCTTCAAGCTTCAATCCCTGGTTTGGCGGTGCTTTCCAAGCAGCTGGTCCCGGCTGTACCCAACGATCTTCTAGCTGAAGGAGACTCTTCGCTTTTCCCAGAAGGCACCTGGAATATGCAAATTGTCCTCTTCAAGCTTCAATCCCTGGTTTGGCGGTGCTTTCCAAGCAGCTGGTCCCGGCTGTACCCAACGATCTTCTAGCTGAAGGAGACTCTTCGCTTTTCCCAGAAGGCACCTGGAATATGCAAACTGTCCTCTTCAAGCTTCAATCCCTGGTTTGGCGGTGCTTTCCAAGCAGCTGGTCCCGGCTGTACCCAACGATCTTCTAGCTGAAGGAGACTCTTCGCTTTTCCCAGAAGGCACCTGGAATATGCAAACTGTCCTCTACAAGCTTCAATCCCTGGTTTGGCGGTGCTTTCCAAGCAGCTGGTCCCGGCTGTACCCAACGATCTTCTAGCTGAAGGAGACTCTTCGCTTTTCCCAGAAGGCACCTGGAATATGCAAATTGTCCCCTTCAAGTTTCAATCCCTGGTTTGGCGGTGCTTTCCAAGCAGCTGGTCCCAGCTGTACCCAACGATCTTCTAGCTGAAGGAGACTCTTCGCTTTTCCCAGAAGGCACCTGGAATATGCAAATTGTCCTCTTCAAGCTTCAATTCCTGGTTTGGTGTTTCTTTCCAAGCAGCTGGTCCCGGCTGTACCCACCGATCTTCTAGCTGAAGGAGACTCTTCGCTTTTCCCAGAAGGCACCTGGAATATGCAAATTGTCCTCTTCAAGCTTCAATTCCTGGTTTGGTGTTTCTTTCCAAGCAGCTGGTCCCGGCTGTACCCAACGATCTTCTAGCTGAAGGAGACTCTTCGCTTTTCCCAGAAGGCACCTGGAATATGCAAATTGTCCTCTTCAAGCTTCAATCCCTAGCACCCCGAGGGCTCGGCTGCTACAGGGGTATTGCACCTCAAACCAGAGGTGTGATATTCCACTCCCAGGTAAGGATGGAGTGTGGACCAGCACTCGTTTAGCTGCATGCACCACACACACCCCATTTCCGAGGGACAGGTCAACGGTGCTCCCACTAGACAGAAGTGCAGGCACGACAACTGTGAGTAAAGCATTGGAAACTGCACCACAAGTCTCTGTGTTTCATCGCCGCACCAGCACCATCAATACTGGGACGCTCACACCATCACTACCATCATCTACACTAGCTGCCCTGAGGCAATACTTCTCCCGTGGGGAGTTATCCCATACCTGGCTGCACATACAACATCAGCCTCAGCGGTCTGCAGCGCAGCGGCGGTCCCCACTGACCGCAATCCACGGGTGGCGTAGTCGGACAATTACAATACCAATAGACTGCCACTGGTTTGACCACCCTGGGCACGGACCGGGTCACCTCCACACGGAGACTACAACCCCCAGCATCTTACAGAAGGCCCAGCTCCGGGTATCCCCTGCACAGCACAGGCCCAGGGGGCGAGTCACATGGTCCCCTCACCCCCAATCCTGGTATGCATGGTCCCCTCAACCCCCAATCCTGGCATGTATGGTACCCCTCATCCCCAATCCTGGTATGCATGGCACTCATCACCCCCCAATCCTGGTTTGTATGATACCCCTCATCCCCCAATAGTGGCATGTGTGGCCCCCTCAACCCCCAATCCTTGTATGTATAGTACGCCTCATCCCTTTCACGCTGCACGCATACAAAAATAAATACTTATACTCACCTTTCTTCCCTGTGCTCCAGCACTGCGTCCCGTTCCGCCGGAGGCAGGAGGAGGAATGTGGTTCCGGAGTACACGCGTGCCCATACAGCGCTGTCCGGTGCCATTTTGCTCAAGACACAATGCAAATGTGTATTCAGTAAAATGGCGCCGGATAGTGCTATGCGCATGCGCTGATTCCAACGCCACACTTCTGCCCCGGTTTCTGGCGAAGAGAGGCGCCGCGGCAATGCTCCTCCCGGTCAGGTAAGTATGTAAGTATGGCGCGGTATGCGTTCAGTGTCTAAGCATACCATGATCTCCGGTGCCAAACACACTCCTCTTATCTGTAACAGCTCCATGCGTGCTTCTGTCTGTAGCCAGACTGCGCAGGCGTGTTGCGCTTGCGCAGTCTATAAATGCTTCAGACAGAGACACGCATCTCCCATTATATTATAGATAGATAGATATATATGTGACGCTCGCAGCCCTGCCCGGGGAAGATGAGGGGATTACTCGGAGCCGGGTCAGATGTTCGGTGTGGGTAGTAGCCATGGCCTGGACCCGTTCCGTGCCCAGGGCGGTCACATTAAAAAGGGTGGTACGGGCTATCAGGGTTGAGTGGTTGCAATCGACTACACCACCTGTGGTACCTGGTGAAGGCCACCAGCGCTGCTGCAGTCCTCTGAGGCGGGATGTTGTGGCAGCCGTCGTTGACACTACTCCCCACAGGCGGAACAGGGCCTCAGGGCAGAGACGAGGGTGGAGGGAGTTGTAGTGTAGGAGGTCTGGTGCTGCGCGGTGTGGTGCGGTGCCGAAATAAAGAGTCCGGAGGCCATAGGGGTTGACTTTCAGGGATTTTACTCACGGTGGAGAGTACAGCTGCAAGGCTTCTCTCTGCTCCTCATGGAGTTCTGCGTTCACCAGGGACGGGGGTCCGACAACCTCCAAGTGATTCAAGTGCTTAATCAGGACCCCGCACCAGAGTGTTCCTAGACTTCAGGCTGAGTCCTCTCCTGTCTGTGTAGATAGGCCGGGTCTCCCTCTGGACTACGCTCAGAAAAAGGGTACGGGTGGCAGCTCCGCTCCTTCCATTACCCGGTGGGATCCTCTGGGCCTGCCGGGCTTCCCTGACTAGGACGTAGAGTAGCAAAGTCTGGTGTCGGGGGCCAGTACCCCTCTTTTAGCCGGAATCCCTCTGACTAGGCCAGAATAGCGAGGACAGGTGGCGTATACCACTCCGTCTGCATCCCCCTGGGATCCTTTTGCGATGGAGCTACACTCCTAAGCTCCGGGCCTTCATGGGTATGGTCCTTGACCGGGTTGAGACATACGTTAACTCCAACCTGCCCCTCGACCCAAGGCCAGGGTACGAGGGCCGTGTCTCCATCCACTGCAGGTTCACCCAGAAGCCACGTTCAGGGATGGAGATCACAATCAAAGAACCATGAGCCCAAGATGGCTGTTTATTAAATATGAAATATCAAGTGTAACTAAATGTGAGTCCTCCACCCTCACCCACTACTTGGTTCCCCCTATCTCTTGGTTCCCCAGTCTCCCAATTTCCAGTAGGGGCAGCACACTAGTGCCTACTAGCCCCCTCTGGTGGGAGAAATATGGTGTTGGATGTGGAGGTGGGGTCCTGACCATTGCACCGTTCTTACCTCGAAGGAGGGATACCATACCCCATTGAAGAGGTGCAGCATCCCTGTGGCGGTCGAACCCTCAGGGGCGCCACATATATATACATGGTCAATGCTGAAATTGTTGGCACCCTTGAAATTATTGCAGAAAATGAAGTATTTCTCCTATAAAATTATTACAATTACACATGTTTTGTTATACACATGTTTATTTCCTTTGTGTGTATTCGAGCAACACAAAAAACTGAGAGAAAAAAGGCATATTGGACATAATATCACACAAAACTCCAAAAATGGGCCAGACAAAAATTGTTGGCACCTTTCCAAAGTTGTGGGTAAACAGTTTTGTTTCAAGCATGTGGTGCTTATTCAAACTTACCTGTGGCAAGTAACAGGTATGGGCAATATGAAAATCACACTTGAAACCAGATAAAATGGGGAGAAGTTAATCAATCTTTGCATTGAGTGTCTGTGTGTTCCACACTAAACATGGAGAACAAAAAGAAGAGAAGAGAACTGTCTGAGGACTTGAGAATACTGATGAGCGAGCACTAAAATGTTGCCATGCTCGTCACAGTCACTCCGGATCAGACAGTGTAGGGAGAGCTGCTGCTGCGTCAGGGAGAGATTTGCTTGTGTATTAGGTAGTGTAGGTAGAAAAACCGTACATTACACATATCCATCTTAACAAACAGCCCTTCTGAGGACTAATCCATCTGCAGAGATATCAGCCAGGCAGGGTGTATAGGCAGGCAGTGTATATAGCAGACTGCAGTGCATATAGCACAAGAGGCTCCTTTCCAATTCTGCCTTCTACTGCTTTTAGATATTTCTATACAAAGGCTCAGGTCTCAGGGGCCAGGAATACTTTTCTTTGGATCTCAATCCTCATTATTTGCTTAAAAGCAATCCAGAGAACACCGTTTTTCTGCGCCATTTGCTTGTTGGCACTGCAGAATACAGCCAGATCCTTTCCATATTACAGTGCTAGAAATCCAGCTATTTAAAACTGTTTTCTCCGTCACATGGATCACATATACGTTGTCAGAAAATACTGCCATTTCTGGCCTCCATTAAAAATTTCTTTCAGTGTGTCAGTGAAGCAATTCACACCAGTTTTCTGTTCAAACTACTTACATACAGGTCAGGTATTTAAAACTCTGTTTTGTTTTCTCCGTCCCACGGATCACATATACGTTGTCAGAAAATACTGCCATTTCTGGCCTCCATTAAAAATTTCCTTTAGTGTGTCAGTGAAGCAATTCACAGCAGTTTGCTGTTCAAATTACTTACCTACAGGCCAGGTATTTAAAACTCTGTTTTCTCCATCACACGGATCACATATATGTTGTCAGAAAATACTGCCATTTCTGGCCTCCATTAAAAATTTCCTTTAGTGTGCCATGAAGCAATTCACAGCAGTTTGCTGTTCAAACTACTTACCTACAGGCCAGGTATTTAAAACTCTGTTTTCTCCATCACACGGATCACATATACGTTGTCAGAAAATACTGCCATTCCTGGCCTCCAATAAAAATTTATTTTAGTGTGTCAGTGAAGCAATTCACAGCAGTTTTCTGTTCAAACTACTTACCTACAGGCCAGGTATTTAAAACTCTGTTTTCTCCGTCACACGCATCACATATAAATTCGCTCCAAATTATTACAATTACACATGTTTTGTTATACACATGTTTATTTCCTTTGTGTGTATTCGAGCAACACAAAAAACTGAGAGAAAAAAGGCATATTGGACATAATATCACACAAAACTCCAAAAATGGGCCAGACAAAAATTGTTGGCACCTTTCCAAAATTGTGGGTAAACAGTTTTGTTTCAAGCATGTGGTGCTTATTCAAACTTACCTGTGGCAAGTAACAGGTATGGGCAATATGAAAATCACACTTGAAACCAGATAAAATGGGGAGAAGTTGATTCAATCTTTGCATTGAGTGTCTGTGTGTGTCACACTAAACATGGAGAACAAAAATAAGAGAAGAGAACTGTCTGAGGACTTGAAAATACTGATGAACGAGCACTAAAATGTCGCCATGCTCGTCACAGTCACTCCGGATCAGACAGTATAGGGAGAGCGGCTGCTGCGTCAGGGAGAGATTTGCTTGTGTATTAGGTAGTGTAGGTAGCAAAGCCGTACATTACACTTATCCATCTTAACAAACAGTCCTTCTGAGGACTAATCCATCTGCAGAGATATCAGACAGGCAGGGTGTATAGGCAGGCAGTGTATATAGCAGACTGCAGTGCACATAAACTCTGTTTTCTCCGTCACACGGATCACATATACATTATCAGAAACTACTCCATGAAAAATTTCTTATAGTGTGTCAGTGAAGCAATTCACAGCAGTTTGCTGTTCAAACTACTTACCTACAGGCCAGGTATTTAAAACTCTGTTTTCTCCGTCACACGGATCACATATAAGTTCGCTCCAAACGCAGTCATTTGTAGTGAGCATGGAAGATACTGTCCTCCATTTAAAATGGGCAAGGCACGTGGCAAGGGACGGGGAACGGGACGTGATGGTAATGGTGAATGCAGAGGCCGAGGACAAGGCCGTGAGCAAGCCAAAATTGTGCCACAACAAACACCCACATCTTCTTGCCTGACCTTCCTGTCCCAATTTCTAGGGGACCGCAGCACACCACTATTGAACCCAGAGCAGTGTCAAAAGTTTGTTGGTTGGATAGCGGATAAAGCTTCCAGTCACTTAGCCACCACCACCACCAGCCTGTCTTCCACACAGTCAAGTCTCAGTAGCCGTGAGTCTGGACCGCATATTCCTCACCCTGATCCTCCTTCCTCCCACCATGCCGAGTACCCAGAGACAACTGATCCCACACTTGGACACTCTGAAGAGCTGTTCACTTTTCCATTTATAGATTCGGGCCTCTCGCCTGGTCCACTTGAAGCGGGGCAAGAGGAGAACGCGTGTAGCGATGGCCAAATATTTGAGCAGCCACGGTCACATGAAGGCGACGGTGGGAAAATGTCACAAGAGGTGGACGATGATGAGACATAATTGCCAGAAAGTCAGGAGTAGTGTTGAGCCACCCCCGTAGTGTTCGAGTTCGGTTCGGTTCGTCGAACACCCGTGTGTTCGCCGAACTGTTCGTCGAACTGTTCGTCGAACACCTTCGAACACCGTTAAAACCAATGGCAGGCAAACAAAAACACATAGAAACACATAGAAAACACCTTCAAAGGTGTCCAAAAGCTGACAAACTGCTCAGAAGACACAACTAACACATGGAAAAGTGACAAGTACATATAGTCATGCGAAAAGAAAAGAGGTGGAGGAGTAAAAGGAGGGGGAGACACAGATGTAGGCATGTCATGCCCTTCTAAAATCCAAAAAGTGAGAAGCCGAGACGGCCAGTCCGCTCCTGCCCGTGCCACCTCCGTGTCACCGGGTTTGTGCCAGAGCCGCGGTGAACCCTGACGGCCAGCCCCCCTCTCCCAATACTGGTGCCTGTCCGCTGGTGGGTCGAGAGAGCCCCCCTGTGGTGGAGGCAGCTCTAAGCTTTTTAATTTAAATTGTCCCTCTAATTTGAATGAATACACTTTAAATCCATTTACAAGGATCTATTGGAGGGCAAGTCTCATGCCAGCAGCCGCGTAATTCCAGCTCCAGTAGCGTCCACTAAAGCTGCTGCAGTTAAAAAGCTTTTATAAGGATCGAGCTCGGCTGTCCACCGCAAGGCATCCTAGTGCCAGTCCCAGCCCCTATGCCTTGGGGTGCCTCCTGATGCTCTTCACTAAGTATCCCGTGGTCCCGAAGCATTTCCTTTGAAAAAATTAAGTGTCCAAACTACAGGTGGTGTAGCTTGCTTAACAGCCTGGATAATCCGCTGACTAGCAGACACTGCTACTAGGCACAAAGTATTTCCTGGGCTAGATGCAGTTAAAAATTTGTAAGTAGATACTCTCGTTGGATGCTGAGAAAGCATTCCATAGAGTCTCCTGGCACGCCATATATGATTCTCTTAAAAAGCTTGGGGTAGGGGTCTAGGGGACCCTTTTATAGCCAAAATCACGGCCCTGTATCACAATACGTCACCTAGGCTGAAGATAAATGGAACTGTAGCACCGAGGGCTCGGTTGCTACAGACGTATTGCACCTCACCCAGAGGTGTGATATCTCACTCTCAGATACGGATGGAGTGTGGATCAGGACCCGACACCTGCATGCATTACACCACATTGCCGTGGGGCAGGGCGACCAATATGCCCCTGAGATGGGCACGACAGTCCCTGTCCCTGGCTGGAGTGGGGGGAGGGAACACTGAGGAAGGGGAACCCTGCAGTGCAGGAGCAGGGAGGAAGCAGTTCCTGGGTGCATTGAGAAGGGAGTATAAAAGGTGGGCACCATCTTAGTTCAGTGCAGAGAAGTCTGAGCAGAAGTGGCAGGGAGCAGGGGCTCTGCATGAGCTCTGCTCCGGAGGCGGGCCTAGTAACAGAGGCCCAGGCCTGCAAGAGGGAGAAGGAAGGAAGAGGAGCGGAGAAGGCTCCAGGAACGAGGAATGAAGGGATCCCAGGGGTGCGGACAGGCGAGTCGCCACCGCACGCCCGAATCCACCTGCGTGGAGGGGTCAGGCCAAAGGGGGAGACCGGTCCCCGAACTAGTGGAGGCAGGAAACGACCCTCAGCTAGAAACCGGAGGCTCTGACATTTTATGTGGCGCAGCCCCTTGCTCCACCCGCTAGGAAGGCACCACATAGGGTCAGGGAAACTGGCGCCAAGTTTACCAAGAGGAGGCCCGAGGCAGCCGGACAGAAGTGTTGGTAAGAAAGGCCAGACAAAGGACACACAAAGGGGGTCCTGTGAAGCGCTCCAAAGTTATCTGGGAGTTGTCTGAGCCCCTCACCTGGTGAGCACAGTACGACGTGGGCAGCCGTTACCTGCAGACGTGGTCTGGATAATAAGAACTGTGAGTAAAGGCCCTGAACTGCATCACTGACTCCGTGTCGTTACTGCTGCTGCCCTGCACCATCACCCCCATCCTCCGCATACACTGCCCTGAGGCTATACTCCTCCCGTGGGGAGTTATGCTACGCTCTGCTGCACCCACAAAACCAGCCTTAGCGGTCTGCCCTGTAGCGGCGGTTCACTCTGACCGCAATCCACGGGTGGCGTATTCGGACAGTTAAACATCAAAACAACATAAATAGTTCCGCCACTGGTTTGACCGCCCTGAGCCACGGAACTGGATCGCCGCCACGAAGACTACAACCACCAGCATCCACCAAAAAGTGTCCGGCTCCGGGTGTCCCAAGGCCCAGGGGGTGCGTCAGAACATTTTCATCACCTTTCACAATCACCAATGGGACAAGGCAGGGATGTCCTCTGTCCCCTCTCTTATACATCCTAGTGACGGAGCACCTGCTCTCATCAATTCGCCATAACCCCAATATTAGGTGGATTGAGGTGGGAGGCACCGAGTACAAGTGCTCTCTATTTGCTGATGATGTCCTAGTATATATCACTCAATCACATATATCCATCCCTGCTGTTATGGCTGAAATAGATCACTTTGTTACATGGTAAAATTTTAAAATCAATGCAGCGAAGTCTGAGGCCCTCGATGTCTCCCTCCCTAAATCCATATAGGATTCCATCCAGTCCAACTTTCCCTTTGCCTGGCCCTCACAGGGTATCAAATACTTAGAAATTCCTATTCATAGAGACCTCTCCCATCTATGTTATCTTAATTTTGGGCCCTTTATTGAACAATTCCATACAGACCACGGTTGGCAAGTTAGAACTGTAAGATTCACTACGTGAACCACTGGTGTTTTGTGGAAAAGCACATGTACACCGCGTTCCAAATTATTATGCAAAAAGTGTTTAGGAGTGATAAGGGAAGAATTTGTTTGTTTGTCAGTTAAACTCATTGATGGTGATGTGTGTCAGGGCTCTTTATATCACTGTAAGCAATTGCAGACACCTGTGCTAATTAGTTTGGCAGGTGTGTCCAATGAAAGGCAAGACTAGTTAAGAAGGCTCTCTCACATTATTAAGCAGCCTACATTTTCTGCCAAAATGGGAAAGAAAAAGGATGTGTCGGCTGCTGAGAAGCAACAAATTGTGGAGTGTTTAGGTCAAGGCATGACTACAATCAACATTGTGCGATGATCAGGATGAAGTGTCTTGGCAATCAAGAAGTATGTAGCTGATTCACAGTACACACGTGTGCGTGCTGATAAGGGCAAATTGAGGACTCTTTCCTACAGGCAATTACGTCAGGTTGAAACAGCAGCGGCAAAAAAGCCTTGTCATAGCAGCAGACAAGTTTTTGAAGCTGCTTGTGCCTCCAACGTCCCCCGAACAACAAGATGCAGGGTCCTTCAGAGGTTTGCAGCTGTGCATATGCCATCCTGTCGACCTCCTCTATCCACTTCACACAAGCAGAAACGGCTCCAGTGGGCCAAACATTACATGAAGACTGATTTCAAAACTGTTTTGTTCACGGATGAGTGCCGTGCAGCGCTCGATGGTCCAGATGAATGGAGTGGAGGATGGCTGGTTGATGGACACCCCACGCAAACACGGCTACAGCGCCAACAAGGAGGAGGTGGAGTAATGTTTTGGGCTGGAATCATGGGGAGAGAGATTGTCGGCCCCTTTAGGATCCCTGAAGGCGCTAAAGATGAACTCCATAATGTATGTGGATTTTCTCAAACAGCACTTCCTGCCATGGTTCAAGAAGAAGAACCGTGTATTTCACAGCAAGATCATTTTTCTGCATGATAATGCACCATCTCATGCTGCACATAAAACATCTGCATCTCTGGCTGATATGGGCATAAAAGGGGACAAACTTATGGTGTGACCCCCATGCTCCCCTGACCTCTACCCCATTCAGAACCTTTGGAGCATCATTAAAAGGAGTGTCTATGATGGCGGGAGGCAGTTCACATCTAAGCAACAGCTGTGGGAGGGTATTCTGTCCTCATGCAAAACAATTGAAGCAGAAACCATCCAAAACCTGACAAATTCAATGGACGAGAGAGTTCAGAAGCTCCTTTCGAACAAGGGGTCCTATGTGAAAATGTAACATCACCTAGAATAAAGTTTTGAGTTGAAAACTGTTTGATTTCAGTTTCTAACAACCTGCTAATGCTTATAATTTCAAAAATGACCATTTTTTTGGTCTTTATTAAAATGAAAAGGTTGATCGAAAAGTTTGGGGGATCTAAGAGTGTGGCAACCCAGTAGTCATGATTACTTCGAATTCTGACAATATGAGGGTCATGCTGCAGGTAGTGCAGCAAGAAGGCACTTATGTGTCTTGCGCATCTCGGAGCCCCAAAATTATTTTCCGGGCTAGATGCAGCTAAAAATTATTTTTAATTTTAAATCTGGTGAAGCTTATTATAGATGGCCTAATAGGATCAGTGCTGCACACTGCTACAAAGCCCAAATTATTTTCCAGTCAAGATACAGATAAACATGATTAGTAATTTGAAAGCTTAAAACGGTTGGTAGGGTGATTTTAACCAATCATCAAGCTTTTACTCTCCCCAGGATGACACAGGGGTAGAAAAGTCGTTTCGGATCCATGATTTGTTCATCTTTATGAACGTGAGTCTGTCTACATTATCAGTGGAGAGCCGCGTGCGCTTATCTGTCAGCACACCAGCAGCAGCGCTGAACACACGTTCAGACAGAACGCTGGCTGCGGGGCATGACAAGATCTCCAAGGCGTAAGTGGCTAGCTCCGGCCATTTATCCAGATTGGAAGCCCAAAAAGAGCAAGGGTCCAGTGACACAGTCGTGGCTTCAATGTTTACTTGGAGATACTCCTGTACCATCGTCTCTAGGCGTTGACTATGTGTCAGACTTCTTGTCTCCTGTGGCCTTGCAAAGGATGGGCTAAAAAAGTGGTGAAATGATTCCGCAAAATTGATGTTACCAGCAGATACTGTGGTTCTGTTACGGTTTGAGTGCTGAACACTTGACGGTCCCACGGTTGGCAAGTTGGAACTGTGAGATTCACTACGTGCACCACTGGTATTTTGTGGAAAAGCACATGTAAGATTCTGCAACAGTCTCTGCTGATACTCCTGCATGCGTGCATCCCTTTCTATGGCAGGAATAATTTCTGCAAATTTACTTTTGTACCGGGGATCTAACAGTGTGGCAACCCAGTAGTCAGGATTATTTCTAATTCTCACAATTCGAGGGTCATGTTGCAGGTAGTGCAGCAAGAAGGCACTCATGTGTGTTGCGCATCCAGGAGCACCAAGTCCCTGTTGTGTTGGTGGCGAGGTAACAATCATGCTTCCTTCCTCTGTCCTCTCCCCCCAACCTCGCACAACAGAAATGTGATCAAGGTCTCCCTCATCTGATGAGTCTTCCATCAGTTCATCCTCCACTTCTTCCTGGGCTCCTGCACCTTCCTCACTAGTTTGGCTGCTACCATGCGCCCTGGTAAAACCATCTCCCCCACCCTCACATGCCTGCCGCCTTGGTGCTGCCGACCGTCTGGACCTTGCAGATGTTAGCCCTTCCGCATACAACTCCTCCTCCTCTACTTCCTCCACCTCCTCTTGTGCCACCACCTGACTCCGAATTCTGTTTAACATGTGCTCCAGCATGTAAATCACCGGAATAGTCATGCTGATAATGGCATCGTCAGCACTAAACATCTTCGTCGCCATTTCAAAACTGTGCAGAAGGGTGCATAGGTTCCTGATCTGAGACCACTCCTCCAGCGTGATTTACCCCACCTCTGAATCTCATTGGCCCAGGCTATACGTCAGAACGTATTGCACCAGGGCTTGTCGGTGCTGCCACAGTCGCTGCAACATGTGCAGAGTTGAATTCCACCGGGTAGGCACATCGCATTTTAGCCGGTGAAGTGGCAGGCCCAACGACTTCTGTAGAGATGTAAGTCGCTGAGCTGCGGGATGCGAACGGCGGAAGTGAGCACACAGCGACCGTGCCCTCTGCAGAAGGCCATCTAGTCTGGGATAGTGGGCTAAAAATTGCTGGACAACCAGGTTCAACACGTGAGCCATACAAGGCACGTGTGTGACATTGCCCCGGCGAAGGGCCGCACCCAGGTTTGCAGCATTGTCGCACATGGCCTTCCCTGGTTTCAGGTCCAGTGGAGACAACCATTCATGAAATTGGTTCTCCAGAGCTGACCACAACTCCTCAGCTGTGTGACTCACATTTCCCAGACATTTCAATGTAAAAACCGCCTGATGACGTTGAGCCCTACTGCCAGCATAGTAAGGAGGTGTGCAGGATCCCTTCTGCGCAGTTAGAAAGCTTGTGGCATGACCAGACAGGCTTTGGGTGCAGGTGGAAGACCGAGAGGAGGTTGAGGAGGCAGAAGCAGTGGAGGAACTTTGACATAAAGAGGATTGACGCACAACTCGTGGGGACGGCAAGACTTGGACAGCAGCCCCTTGTCCTGCTGTCACCATAGTTACCCAGTGCCCAGTCAGCGACATGTAACGCCCCTGTCCATGCCTACTCGTCCAAGTGTCTGTGGTGAAATGCACCCTGTCACACACAGAGTTTCTCAAAGAAGCGGTGATGTTGTGTGCGACATGCTGGTGGAGCGCAGGCACACCTTTCTTTGAGAAGTAGTGCCGACTGGGCATCTGGTACTGGGGCACTGCGACGGACATAAGGTCTCGAAAATCCTCTGTGTCCACCAGGCGGAAAGGCAGCATTTCTGTAGCCAAGAGCTTGCAGATGGTGAAATTCAACCTCTTAGCTTTCTCATGGCTAGGAGGAAATGGTCTTTTACTTGTCCACATCTGAGGGACCGAGGGCTGGCTATTGTGCTTAGACGGGGTTGATAAGGGTGTCCCCGGCAAACTGCCGGTCTGTGAGGAAGATGCAGGCGGACATGTTAGGTTGCCTTGATCCAAAGGTGGTGCTATCAATGTCGGACAGCGCTCAACACCAGCTGGTGTTACCACCTCCAAAGAAAATGATGACCTGCCAATCACGCTGGCTGTTGCGGATAAAGAGGTGGCAGGTCTGCGCCCCAAAACAGGTGTGACTGCTGTCCCCCCAGTCACAGAGGATGAAGAGGCCGCGGATGCACAAGATATGGCAGACGGCGATTGGCCCGGCCGGCTAGGCCGCATTGTAGCACACTGAGCTTCCCACTGCAACTTATGCTTCATGTCCATGTGCCGGTTCATGCATGAAGTACTCAAACTATGTATTTTTTGGCCTCTACTTAGCTTTTGCTGACAAATGTTACAGATAACACGAGTTGGGTCATCTTTATCGATCTGAAAAAATGCCCAGGCTATGCAAGGCTTAGCACCCATGCGACCTGAAGAGCCACCACGACTTGTGGTGAGAGGCAGAGTTGTGTTTGAGGATGCAGTTGTTGACGTGCTTCCAGTACTACGTCTCTGTCCAGGAAGGCGCAACCTGACCTCGTCGTCACTAGCATCTTCCTCCACCTCCTCTGCTGACCTCATCTCTTGGCTGACTGTGGGTTGACAGTAAGTGGGATCTCCGACCTCATCATCATCACCCTGTGCGTTATCACACCCGTCGTCCTCAGAGCCAACCTGTTCCTGCCCTGACAAAAAACTAAAGTTGTCGCTCCAATCAGGTATTTGAGTCTCATCATCGTCTTCCTCATTGTCTCCACCAACAGGAGTTACAGTTTGGGAATGAGGGTCTACATTATGGTCAGAACCTTCTGCGTCTGGTCCTGGATCCGACTCATAAAGATTCTGGGCATCAGTGCAGATCATTTCCTCGTCTGGATTCACAGAAGCGCTGGAGTCGACCTCTGATTCCCAGGCTATAGTATGAGTAAACAGCTCTGCAGACTCAACCATCTGTTCTACCTCATACTCAGACGGGCAGCTGGAGATTTGGGAGCTGTGAGGAAGCAAGTGCGATTTGGGTGACACCTTTGAGGACTGGAGTATTTGTGATGTTGAAGTTGATGTAGAGGAGGGCCAACTTAAAGGAGCACTTGATATCCGTTGAAGCACCTGCTGTTTTTGTGCCTCATCTGGAATTTGTAGCGATTGGCGTGGCCGTAAGAAAGGGATCTTATCACATTGTCCGCTAAAAGAAGTAGACATTTTAGTTTGGCTGGAAGATGGTCTTTCTTCTGCACCTACCCCACGGACACAACCTTTTTTCCCCTTCCCAACACGCCTATTCCCCTTTCCACCAGCAGCAGGCCTTTTTCCACTCATTTTGGTGGTTAACTAATTCACAACTCTGGAGTTGTTTGCACAAAAAAACAATGGATGGTAACCGAGCAGAGCTGAGTGGCCAAACTGTGGTATTAGGCCAAAACTATTGGCTGGGCTAGATGCAGAAAAAAATTATTTTTAATTTGCAACCTGATGGAGGTCAGTATAGATGGACTAATAGAACAAGTACCACACGCTGCTAGAAGCCCAAATATTTTTTCAGAGATAAATGAAGAAAAAAATTATTTTTAATTTGCAACCTGATGGAGGTCAGTATAGATGGACTAATAGACCAAGTCCCACACACTGCTAGAAGCCCAAATATTTTTTCAGAACTAGATGCAGAAAAAAATTATTTTTAATTTGCAACCTGATGGAGGTCAGTATAGATGGACTAATAGACCAAGTCCCACACACTGCTAGAAGCCCAAATATTTTTTCAGAGCTAGATGCAGAAAAAAATTATTTTTAATTTGCAACCTGATGGAGGTAAGTATAGATGGACTAATAGACCAAGTCCCACACACCGCTAGAAGCCCAAATATTTTTTCAGAGCTAGATGCAGAAAAAAATTATTTTTAATTTGCAATCTGATGGAGGTCAGTATAGATGGACTAATAGACCAAGTCCCACACACTGCTAGAAGCCCAAATATTTTTTCAGAGCTAGATGCAGAAAAAAATTATTTTTAATTTGCAACCTGATGGAGGTCAGTATAGATGGACTAATAGAACAAGTCCCACACGCTGCTAGAAGCCCAAATATTTTTTCAGAGATAAATGAAGAAAAAAATTATTTTTAATTTGCAACCTGATGGAGGTCAGTATAGATGGACTAATAGACCAAGTCCCACACACTGCTAGAAGCCCAAATATTTTTTCAGAGCTAGATGCAGAAAAAAATTATTTTTAATTTGCAACCTGATGGAGGTCAGTATAGATGGACTAATAGACCAAGTCCCACACACTGCTAGAAGCCCAAATATTTTTTCAGAGCTAGATGCAGAAAAAAATTATTTTTAATTTGCAACCTGATGGAGGTCAGTATAGATGGACTAATAGACCAAGTCCCACACACCGCTAGAAGCCCAAATATTTTTTCAGAGCTAGATGCAGAAAATTTTTTTATTCAATTTGCAACCTGATGGAGGTCAGTATAGATGGACTAATAGACCAAGTCCCACACACTGCTAGAAGCCCAAATATTTTTTCAGAGCTAGATGCAGAAAATTTTTTTATTCAATTTGCAACCTGATGGAGGTCAGTATAGATGGACTAATAGACCAAGTCCCACACACTGCTAGAAGCCCAAATATTTTTTCAGAGCTAGATGCAGAAAAAAATTATTTTTAATTTGCAACCTGATGGAGGTCAGTATAGATGGACTAATAGACCAAGTCCCACACACTGCTAGAAGCCCAAATATTTTTTCAGAGCTACATGCAGAAAAAAATTATTTTTAATTTGCAACCTGATGGAGGTCAGTATAGATGGACTAATAGAACAAGTCCCACACGCTGCTAGAAGCCCAAATATTTTTTCAGAGATAAATGAAGAAAAAAATTATTTTTAATTTGCAACCTGATGGAGGTCAGTATAGATGGACTAATATACCAAGTCCCACACACTGCTAGAAGCCCAAATATTTTTTCAGAGCTAGATGCAGAAAAAAATTATTTTTAATTTGCAACCTGATGGAGGTCAGTATAGATGGACTAATAGACCAAGTCCCACACACTGCTAGAAGCCCAAATATTTTTTCAGAGCTAGATGCAGAAAAAAATTATTTTTAATTTGCAACCTGATGGAGGTCAGTATAGATGGACTAATAGAACAAGTCCCACACGCTGCTAGAAGCCCAAATATTTTTTCAGAGATAAATGAAGAAAAAAATTATTTTTAATTTGCAACCTGATGGAGGTCAGTATAGATGGACTAATAGACCAAGTCCCACACACTGCTAGAAGCCCAAATATTTTTTCAGAGCTAGATGCAGAAAAAAATTATTTTTAATTTGCAACCTGATGGAGGTCAGTATAGATGGACTAATAGACCAAGTCCCACACACTGCTAGAAGCCCAAATATTTTTTCAGAGCTAGATGCAGAAAAAAATTATTTTTAATTTGCAACCTGATGGAGGTCAGTATAGATGGACTAATAGACCAAGTCCCACACACCGCTAGAAGCCCAAATATTTTTTCAGAGCTAGATGCAGAAAAAAATTATATTCAGTTTGCAACCTGATGGAGGTCAGTATAGATGGACTAATAGAATGATGCTATGCCCAAAAGATTTTACTTCACTAGGTGCAGTAAAAAAATTGGTATTCTATACACAGGTGGTATATCTTGCAACACAGATAGGCTACTCCACTGACTAACACACTCTGCAATAGGCCAAAAAGGATTAGCTTTGCTAGATTCAGCCAAATGCTGTGAAAAAAACTTGCACAGCACTGGCACAGACCTGCCTGGCAAAAACTGATAGGAACTGATGTAACCTAGTCCTGAAAGGACTCCAATTACAATTAGTCTTTACTCCCACAATCTATCTATTTAAGAGCACAGACCTGCCTGATAAAAGTCGTAGGAAATGCTGTAACCTAGTCCTTAAAAGGACTGCAATCACAACTATTCCCTACTCCCAAGCTATCTGTATATTTGTGCGAAAATTGGCTTGAAATTAACAAGGTATAGCGCACACAGCAACAGCGGTGCCGTCTAACACGCAGCTGCAGCAGTGAGAAAATGGTGGCGACGGGGAAAATGGCTTGGTCTTATAGGGCAAGGACATGTGACATACACTGCCAATCACACATGCCCTTGCTTGTGTGAAAAAAAGCACTTCGCTCCGTGTGTGCGCTGCTGATAGGCTGACAGATTGCACCTCCCCACTGCAAATGCGGGAAAGAGAAAAAAAAATGGAGATCTTCATTGTTCCTGCAGAGATCCATCCCCTGCCCCTCCCCCCGCCCCGCTGTACACTCAAACTGCGTATTAACATTAATTTTCATCATTACTGAGAAAAAATCCAGTTATGATTTTGGTGCACGAACAGTTATCGAACATAACCTCGAACAGCCGAATTTTTCTCAAATTGTTTGTGTTCGCCGACCGGCTCGAACACCGCCCAAAACAGCTCGAATTTGAGATTGGCGAACAGTTCGAGTAGAACAACGCTCATCTCTAGTCAGGAGGAGGACCAGGGTGCGGAAGTGGAAGACGAGGTGGTGGATGATATAGTAACTGACCCAACCTGGCAGGAGGACTTGCAGAGCGAGGACAGCAGCACACAGGGGGAGGGAGGCAGAGCACCCCAACAGGCAGGAAGAAGCAGTGTGGAGGTCACAGACAGAAGGCAGGCAACCGTTCCCCGTAACACCAACACGAAGGAAGCTGCCAGTACAACTGTTAGGTCTTCCCGAGTCTGGTTGTTTTTTAAAGACTCTGCTCATAACCCCAAAAAGGCCATTTGCACCACCTGCCAGGCCAGCATCAGTAGGGGTGGCAAAACGACCAGCCTGACCACCACCAGCATGATCAGGTACATGGCAGCAAAGCACCCGACTTTGTGGGCTGAATCCCAGGGTCCAGGAACAGTGTCTGTGGGTGGCACCATTGCTTCTTCTGCTGTTGTGCATTCAAGCCAATCCCCTGTCCATGGTGCCTGCGAAGATGCCTCCTGCCCTGCACCTGTCATTGCACACTCTCAAGTAGCAGCATCAGGAAGCACGTTCATGTCCTTGTCCCAGCGGAGCATTCAGTTGTCCATACCCCAGTCCTTGGAACGCTAGCGCAAATATGCAGCCAACGCCCCACAGGCCACACTACTAAATTCTCACATTTCATGACTGCTTGCGCTCGAAATGTTGCCTTTTAGGCTCGTGGAGATGGAAGCATTCCGCAACCTGATGGCAGCGGCCATCCCTCGGTACTCGGTTCCGAGCCGCCACTATTTCTCCTGGTGTGCCGTCCCCACATTACACAAGCACGTGTCCCAAAACATTAGCCGTGCCCTCAAAAACGCAGTTATCAGTAAAGTCCACCTAACCACGGACACGTGGACAAGTGCTTGTGGGCAGGGATGGTGCATCTCGGTAACGGCACACTGGGTTAACATATTGGAAGCCGGGACCCAGTCGGACCTTGGGACGGAACACGTCCTCCCCACACCAAGGATTGTGGGCCCTAGGTCAATCAGGGTTGCCCCCATGGTCTACAGCTCCTGAAACTCATCCTCCTTAGCCTCCTCCTCCTCTTCAGCCTCCATCTCCAAAATGACCACATCAGTCACAAGCTGGAAGCACTGCAGAGCTGCCTCGGCCAAGCAGAAACAGGCTGTGCTGAAGCTAATATGCTTAGCTGAAAAACCGCACAATGCTGAAGAGTTGTGGACAGCTCAGAAGAGCAGGCAGATCTGTGGCTCATACCGCTGAACCTACAGCCAGGCATGGTCGTGTGTGACAATGGCCGGAACCTGGAGGCAAGCTCACACACGTACCATGCTTGGCCCATGTGCTTTACCTCGTGGTTCAGCGGCTTCTTAAATCCTACCCAGAGCTGCCGGATCTGCTTGTTAAAGTACGTCACTTGTGTGCCCATTTTAGAAAGTCAGCTACAGCTTCCGCCGCCCTTGCAGTGTTTCAGCAGTGTTTGCAGCTTCTGGCTCACAGACTGGTGTGTGATGTCCCCACACGTTGGAACTCTACACTGCAGATGTTGGGAAGGATTTGTGAGCAGAAGAGGGCAGTTGTTGAGTACCAGCATCAACAAGGCCGTCGCTATTCAGTTCAGACTCCACACATAAGACCTCAGGAGTGGACATGGACGTCAGACATATGTACCGTCCTCCAAAACTTTGAGGACTCCACCAAGATGGTGAGCGGTGATGATGCCATAATTAGCATCACCATCCCGCTTCTCTGTCTTCTGAAACGCTCTCTGCTCACAATCAAAGAGTATGCATTACAGGCGGAGCACGATGAGATGGAGCAAGGAGCCATACAGGGTGATTACACACAGCCAAGCCTCATCTCATCCCAACGCGCATTGGGTGACAATGAGGAAGAGGAGGAGGAGGAGGGACAGGAGCTTGTTTCATGCACTATAGACGGTACTATCTGCACAGCTGTCATACCGTCTGTTCAGCGTGGATGGCCAGAAGACACAGAGGAGGGGGAGGAGAGCATGGTCAGTCATCCTCTTGGTGAGGACACGGAAGTCTTGCCTGTTACTAGTCTGGCACGCATGGCTGAGTTTATGTTATGCTGCCTTTCTGAAGACGCTCGCCTTCTCAAAATTTTGGGTGACAGTCATTACTGGTTGGTGACACTTCCAGACCCATGTTACAAGGAGAACTTTCTATCTAATATTCCTGAGGTGGACAGGTCTACAAAAATGGGGCTGTACCAGAAGGCCCTTGTTGCAGAACTATTAAAAAAAATTCCCATCAGAAAACGCTGGCGGCAAAGGGCACATTTCATTAGACAACCAAGGACTACAGGTGAGAGAGACACAACTCCAATCCAGCAGAGGCAGGGGAACAATGTCAAAGTTCTGGGAGAGTTTTCTCAGACCCTCCCATCGCACAGGCCCTGAGGCGTGGGGTAATCTCACAAGGAGTACAAAGTTTTGGAAGATGCTGAGGGAGTACCTTGCTGACCATAACAACGTCCTCCATGATTCCTCTGTGCCTTACAATTATTCGGTATCCAAGCTGGATATATGGAATGAACTGGCTCTCTATGCCTTGGAAGTCCTAGCCTGCCCTGCCACCAGCGTTTTATCAGAGCGGGTTTTTAGTGCCGCTGGTGGAATTATAACTGATAAGTGCATCCGCCTGTCAACTGAAAATGCTCACAGGCTGACTCTTATAAAAATGAACAAGGGCCGGATTGGGCCAGACATCGCAACACCACCGAATGATAGCAGCGTAACATAAACTCAAATCCAGTGTCTTTTCTTGGGAGGTGTATTCCCATGCACCTTTTCACACCCAAACATGGGTATACGCTTCCTGATTTTGGCTATTTGCTCTTGTCCTCCTCCATATACTCATCCTCCACCACCATATCATCAGGGTGACCGTGGTCCGTGATGCAACACCCACATTATTTTTTAAAGAATGTTTATGATGCCCGCAAAAAAAATTTTTTATACAGTATGTTCATGTATACCCCCCAGGGGTAAATGTTTGTCAGCCCATACACTTAGTACATGGGCATTACAAGTATAGGAGGCCCGCTCCTTTCTAATGGGAACATTTTTTTATGACGCCCTCCTCCACGTCTCTTCCAAGGGGCATTGAAGTGCATCCAAATTTTTGGCAGCCCTTGCATTCACTGCATAGGCCAACACTATGGGAGACTCTCTCCTTTCTAATGGGAATTTGTCGTTACTGTGGCCCTGCTCTATGTGTCTTTAAATTCTTAGTGGGGTTATTCCTAAATTTGGTCAGCCGTTGGACTCACTGCATACCCTATCACTGTATAGCAGATCCTCTCCTTTCTAATGGGAACATGTCGTACTTGTTACTGAGGCCCTGCTCTATGTGTCTTTAAATTCTTAGTGGGGTTTTTCCTAAAGTTGGTCAGCCGTTAGACTCACTGCATACCCTATAACTGTATAGCAGACTCTCTCCTTTCTTATGGGAATTTGTCGTTACTGTGGCCCTGCTCTATGTGTCTTTAAATTCTTAGTGGGGTTTTTGTTAGAACTCTCCTGTTAGGTTTTTTCTATTATGCTGGTCACATGACCGTTTTTGCCTATTTAATCCTGCTCTGCCCTTCTGGCCTTGCTGGACTTGATTGTAATTTCTACTCTTAAGATAGCCAGGTGCTTTGTTACCTTTCTCAGTCAGATTAGCTAGGTCTTTTGACCTCTATGTTCTATGTTGTTTGTTTGTCTTTTTACTGCTACAATTTCTGCTAGGAGGTGTCCATCTTTCTCCCAGTCCCTAGTTCTTGTAGGGATCCCTCCCTCATATCTATAGGTCTTCGTTCAGATTAGCTTAGGACTTTAGCGGGTCTGATCGCAGGATCAGGTTCCCCGTTACATCGTAGGGATCTAGCTTAGTTCTATTGTAGGGACAGATCTCCTGTCTTTCCTTAGTGCTTGTAGCAGATCATAACAGTAAGTCCAGCCCAAAAAAATTCTCTAAGGAAAGACCTCCAGTTTCCATCATGGTGTCGGTTCAGGATTTGGCTCAACGCCTGCAGGGACTCTCTCTGGAGGTGGCCGAGCTCCAACAACACGTGAGTATCTGTTCTGGAGCGCATTTTGTGGAGCCAAAGGTACGATTGCCTGATTTATTTTTTGGTGAACAACAAGATTTTTTTTCCTTTAAAAATGCTTGTTTATTTTATTTTCGTTTGAGACCCAGATCCTCATAATGTCACTTTTGCGCAAAGAACCTCAGGGATGGGTCTTTTCTCTCCAACCTAGTGATCCGTGCTTTAGATCAGTGGATAGTTATTTTTCTGCTTTGGGGTTGTTGTATGATGATCCTGATCGTGTCTCATCAGCTGAGACGGAATTGAGACATTTGAGGCAGGGATCAGGTAATGTGGAAAATTATTGTACTCACTTCCGTCGGTGGTCTGCTCAGGTGGGGTGGAACGATTCAGCTCTGAAAAGTTTGTTTCTTGCTGGGCTAGGTGAAAGGGTTAAGGATCTACTGATTGCTTATCCTACACCTGGAAACTTGCAAGAGGCAATGCAATTAACTATACGGGTGGACAGGAGACTGCGTGCAAGGGTTAATGAGAGTAAATCCTCTGCCATGTCAGCTCCGAGTCTTGAGAGGGTTGTACTGACACTGGAGAGCCGATGGAGATTGGGGTGATGTCACCCCGCTCTCAGGAAAAAGACCGCAGGTTTTCTGAAGGTTTGTGATTTTATTGCGGCAAATCTGACCATTTCATTAAGAACTGTGTGCTTCGTATGAACAAAGAAAAAAAAAAAAGGTCAGTTACGCCCGTATAGCCTGTTTAAACACTAATGGTGTATTTCTTTCTGCTACTACCGCAGCTCAGGAAGAATTAATCGAATTTCGGGTATTTGTGGATTGTGGTTCAACTCTGAATGTGATTGATGGGGGATTCTTGGAAAAACTTAATTTAAAACCCAAACCTTTGTCATCCCCTATTGCCATGGTTTCTGTCGATGGCTCTCCCTTGAAATGTGTTACTCACAAGGTTTATGAATTTCCCCTCACTATTAATGGTATTCACCAAGAAAATTTAGATTTGGTGGTATTAAATAATTTGCCTTCTCCAGTAGTTTTGGGGTTGCCCGGGTTACAATTGCACAATCCTGTACTGGATTGGTCTACCAATGAAATTAAGTCCTGGAGCCCTAAGTGTTATGACAAGTGTTGTAACGGGCGCATTGCTGCTGTGGATAAAGGGGAATTACCTGTACCTATTCAGGATTTTTGGAAAGTTTTTTCTGAGGAGGAGTCGCAAATTTTGCCTCCCCATAGAGACTACGATTGTACCATTAAATTTGTCCCTGGAGCGACTCATCCTAAAAGTCGTTTATTTAATCTCACTATTCCTGAGAGAAAGGCTTTGGAGGAATACATACAGACGAGCTTGGCCGCCGGTCATATCAGACCCTCTAAGCCACCTGTGGCTGTTGGATTTTTTTTTGTTAAAAAAAAGGACGGCGGTTTACGTCCTTGTTTGGACTTTCACGAGATTAATAAAATTACTGTACGCAATCCCTACCCACTGCCATTGATTCCTGATTTGTTTAACCAGTTAGTGGGGGCCAAGTGGTTCTCTAAAATTGATCTCCGGGGGGCATACAATTTGTTGCGCATGAAGGAGGGTGATGAATGGAAGACTGCCTTTAACACTCCTGTGGGTCATTTTGAGAATTGGGTTATGCCTTTTTGTCTTACCAATGCACCAGCATTTTTTCAGAATCTTATTAATGACATCCTTAGACCTTTGATCGGCAAAAATGTGGTTGTGTATTTGGATGACATTTTGATTTATTCGCCTGACCTGGAGTCTCATTGGTGGAGCGTACGTGAGGTATTGCAGTTATTGATTGACAATTCACTTTTTGCTAAGCTGGAGAAATGTGAGTTTGCAATACAGAGAATTAGTTTTTTGGGCTACATTATCTCCAGCGAGGGCTTTGAGATGGACCCGGTGAAAGTTCAAGCTGTGCAGGAATGGCCTAGGCCTATTGGTTTGAAATCGATACAGAGGTTTTTGGGTTTCGCCAATTATTACAGAAAATTCATTAAACATTTTTCTATTATTGTTAAACTACTGACCGATCTCACCAGCAAAGGTGCTAATACGGTTCAGTGGACTACTCAGGCCATTGAAGCTTTTGTGTTTCTAAAGGAGAGGTTCAGCTCTGCCCCCATCCTTATGCAGCCTGATGTGACTAAGCCGTTTTTGGTTGAGGTTGATGCTTCTTCTGTGGGGGTCGGTGCGGTGTTGTCTCAGGAAAACAAGGATGGAGTACATCCCTGTGCTTTTTTTTCAAAAAAAATTTCTGAGACTGAACTTAATTACGATATTGGTAATCGGGAATTGCTGGCTATTAAACTCGCATTTGATCACTGGCGTCATCTCTTGGAAGGTGCTGATTTTCCCATTCAGGTTTTCACTTATCATAAAAATCTTATCTATCTTGATGCTGCCAAGCGCTTGAATGCCCGTCAGGCTAGGTTGGGGACTTTTTTTTTCGCAGTTTTTGGTGGCCTGGATGGCAGAAGGAGGTCATTAAGTGGGTGCGTCAATGTACTTTGTGTGCTAGATCTAAGTCTTCACATACTCCTGCTGCGGGGTTGCTTTGCCCTCTGGAGGTTCCTAGTGCACCTTGGACACATCTGGCTATGAACTTTATTACTGACCTTCCCCCCTCTGAGGGTTTTATGGTCATCTGGGTGGTCGTGGACCGTTTTAGCTTGATGTGTCACTTGGTTCCCTTCATCAAACTGCCCTGCGCTAAGACACTCGCTAAGGCCTTTGTCAAGGAGATTGTCAGACTCCATGGTGTTCCTACTGACATTGTTTCTGATAGGGGACCTCAGTTCGTGGCTCGTTTTTGGCGTGCCTTTTGTGACAGGTTGGGAGTTCATTTGTCATTTTCATCTGGATATCATCCTGAGTCTAATGGCCAGACAGAAAGGAAGAACCAGGATGTTGAGCAGTTCTTGCGTTGTTTTGTGACAGACAATCAAGAGGGGTGGTCTGAGTTTCTGCCGCTTGCTGAATTTGCTCTTAACAACCATACATCCTCTTCTGCTGGGTGTTTGCCTTTTTTTTGTTGTTCTGGGAGACATCCGTCTTTTGGGTCATTCTCCAAATTGGTATCGGCTGTGCCTGAGGAGGAGAGTTTTTCCGGGGATTTGGAAAAAGTTTGGACGGATATGCGTGGTAATCTTCAGGAGGCTAACAAAAAATCTAAGAGGTACTTTGACAGGAAACGTCAAGAGGTTTTGTTTACGGTTGGTGACATGGTTTGGTTGTCCTCTAAGAATCTGCGGTTGAGGATTCCTTCTAAAAAATTGGGTCCCAAGTTTGTAGGGCCCTTTAAGGTGCTTCAGGTAGTTAACCAATCTGCTGTTAGGTTGGAGGTTCCAACCTCCTGGTAGATTAATCCGGTGTTTCATGTTTCTCTATTGAAAAAAGCTTATGTATCAGATAGAGACGCCACTGCCACTGTTCCTCTGGTGGTGGAGGACAGGGAATATGAAATTTCCTGCATCCTTAATTCTAGACGGTATAGAGGGAGTTTGCAGTATCTCGTCGCTTGGAAGGGTTTCGGTCCCGAGGATAACTCATGGGTGAGGGCAGATGATGTTTCTACTTCCAGACTTGTCAGAGCGTTTCACAAGAGGTTTCCTGATAAGCCTGGGCCTAGGGGTTCCGGAGGATCCTCATAGAAGAGGGGGTACTGTTAGAACTCTCCTGTTAGGTTTTTTCTATTATGCTGGTAACATGACCATTTTTGCCTATTTAATCCTGCTCCGCCCTTCTGGCCTTGCTGGACTATATTGTAATTTCTCCTCTTAAGCTAGCCAGGTGCTTTGTTATCTTTCTCAGTCAGTTTAGCTAGGTCTTTTGACCTCTATGTTCTATGTTGTTTGTTTGTCTTTTTACTGCTACAATTTCTGCTAGGAGGTGTCCATCTTTCTCCCAGTCCCTAGTTCTTGTAGGGATCCCTCCCTCACATCTATAGGTCTTCGTTCAGACTAGCTGAGGACTTTAGCGGGTCTGATCGCAGTATCAGGTTCCCCGTTACATCGTAGGGATCTAGCTTAGTTCTATTGTAGGGACAGATCTCCTGTCTTTCCTTAGTGCTTGTAGCAGATCATAACAGTTTTTCGTAAAATTGGTCAGCCGTTGGACTCACTGCATACCCTATAACTGTATAGCTGACTCTCTCCTTTCTAACGGGAATTTGTCATTACTGTGGCCCTGCTCTATGTGTCTTTAAATTCTTAGTGGGGTTTTTCCTAAAATTGGTCAGCCGTTGGACTCACTGCATACCCTATAACAGTAGAGCAGACTCTCTCCTTTCTAATGGGAACATGTCATAGCTTGTTACTGTGGCCCTGCTCCGTGTGCCTTTAAATTCTTAGTGGGGTTTTTTCCTAAAATTGTCAGCCATTGGATTCACTGCATACCCTATAACTGTATAGCAGACTCTCTCCTTTCTAATGGGAACATGTCGTCATACTTGTTACTGTGACCCTGCTCTGTGTGTCTTTATATTCTTAGTGGGGTTTTTCCTAAAATTGGTCAGCCGTTGGACTCACTGCATACCCTTTAACTGTATAGCAGACTCTCTCCTTTCTAATGGGAACATGTTGTACTCGTTACTGCGGCCCTGCTCTGTGTGTCTTAAAATTCTTAGTGGGGTTTTTCCTAAAATTGGTCAGCCATTGGACTCACTGCATACCCTATAACTGTATAGCAGACCCTTTCCTTTCTTATGGGAATTTGTCTTTACTGTGGCCCTGCTTTATGTGTCTTTAAATTCTTAGTGGGTTTTTTCCCAATTTTTGGCAGGTTGCGTCCAAATTTTCGCAGCCCTTGCAGTCACTGGATACGCAATAACAGTATAGGAGACCCACTTGTTAATAATGGGAACAACAAAGCATAGCCGGCGGATGGCTCTCTAACAATAGTGAGGGCTGACTGCTGGCCTTTTAAGAATAGTAAGGGCCATCTGATGTCCTTATAAAAATAGGCTTTATAACTTTCAGAGTCCCTCCATCATAAATAAAACAGGATGTGTCTGATGGTGTGTCACACATCACATTGCCAGATAAAGTTGTAAAATGTTAAAATGACATTTCCCGATGAATGCATTTGTTTTAAAAATAACGTAAAAAAACAAAACAATAGGATATTTCTTTAGTATAAAAAACAGCGTCACCAATTTAACCTCAATGTAATCACATTGTTCAGCTCATGCACCTCCTCCTCCATCTCCGAAATGACCACATCAGTGACAAGCTGACAGCACTGCAGCACTGCCTTGGCCAAGCGGCAACAGGCTGTGCTAAAAATAACATGCTTAATGCTTAATTGACAAACCGCCCAGTGCTGCAGAGTTGTTGAAAGCTGTAACACAGCAGCCTGATCTGTGGCTCTCACAGCTGAACATACAGCCAGGCATGGTTATGTGTGACAATGGGCGGAACCTGGTGACGGAGAAATGACAGCCGGAGTAGATACGGTTTCCCTCTATGCCAGTCCTTTCACCGAGCTGAATACAAATCTCAGCAAAAAAAGTTGTGGACTGGCTCCGTACCGTCCCAGGCCACATTCACCTGTCCACGTGTTTGTGGTTAGGCTTTCCTTCCCAGTAAGTGCACTGGGGAGGGCACGGGTAATGTTGTGGGACCTGTGCTTGTGGATGGCTGAGACGATCCTGGGAGAAACAGTGGCCGCTGGGGACCGAGTATGGACACCCGGCCGCCGCCGACATGAGGTTGTGGAAAGCTTCCGCCACCATGAGCTTAAAAGGCCATATTTCAAGTGCAAGCAGCGGCCCAGAAATCTGGCAGTTAAGTGTTGCGGCCTGTGGGTGGGTGGGTGGCTGGCTGGCTGCATACTTGCACTTGCATTCCAAGTAACAGAAAACTAAGCAGATGGTGGCCTCCACCATTATCATGGCCTCACCTCGGCACTATGAACTCTCCTGAAGGAGAACCAGGGCCCGCCGGAGGAGTCTCCGGTTCTCTGGTGGGCCCCTCCAACCCAGCCGAGAAGCATCCCTGGCTAAGAAAAGTGTGGCGGAAGGTTCCCAGACACTCTATGGCTGCTTTTTTAATGTGGATCGGCCATGCTTATGCATGTTATTTTTTAAACCGCATTACAGATCAGGCCATTGTCCAACTCTGTATTCAAGAAATTAAATGCGCAAAGAAAGATGTGTGTGTGTCAAAGCACCGCCGACAAGTGCGAGTTAATGTTGGATGGGCTGCCATTGCTTTTGCAACAAGCAGCATTAGAGGACTTCCTGGGAGAAATGACTCGCAGGGTAGATACGGTTTCCCTCTATGTCAGTACTTTCACCGAGCTAAATACAACCCTCAGCAAAAAAAGTTGTGGACTTGCTCTGTACCGTCACAGGCCACATTCACCTGTCCACGTGTTTGTGGTTAGGCGGTCCTTCCCTGTAAGTGCACTGGGGAGGGCACGGGTAATGTTGTGGGACCCATGCTTGAGGAAGGTGGAGGCGACACCGATAGAAAGAGTGGCGGCGGGGGACCGAGTATGGACACCCGGCCGCCGTCGGCATGAGGTTTTGAAAAGCTTCTGTCTCCACGAGCCTAAAAGGCCACATTTCAAGTGCAAGCAGCTGTCAAAAATTTGGCAGTATAGTATTGCAGCTTGTGGGTGGATGGGTGGCTGGCTGCACACTTGCGCTTGCTTTCCAAGGAATGGGGTAGGGACAACTGAACGCTGCACTGGTACAAGGACGTGGACGGTGATTGTTGCAAGTCTGCAATGACAGGTGCATGGCGGGGGGCATCTTCGCATGCGCCAAGGATCATTTATGATGGGCACACTTTTAGGCAGTGACCTGAGAGTCAGAAGTGCTTCCAGAGGTCTTCCCCATGCTGTTCCCATGTCTTTTCAGCACTGTATGCATGTGTCTGATGATGTGTCACACACCACATGGCCAGATAAGGTTGTAAAATGTTAAAATGACATTTCCCAGTGAATGCATTTGTCTTTGTTGAAAGCAATGCAAAAGTGCAAAAACGCATCAAAAACGCTAAGTGTGAACATAGCCCAAGGTGTGGACGAGTATTTTTGTTTTTAGTTATTTATTTTGCTTCATATACTTTGTACATGTCATGGAAAGGATGTTCCTTAACATATTTCCCAGGAAAATCCATTTTGGTTTTGTTTTGGTATATTTTATTGTGAGTCAGTAAAAGTGGCGTAATACCTCTGATAACGTTGTTGACAGCAGTGACCTGGGAGTCGGAAATGCATCCAGGGGTCTTCCCCATGCTGTTCCCATGTCATTTGAGCACGGTTCCCATCGATTTGGGCAATTTTTAGGCCCTCTGCAGACCGCCGGGTGGAGTCACGTGAAAAATGCTCGAGTTTCCCATAGACTTAAATTGGGCTCATTGCTCAGGTTGAGCTCCCGAGTATTCCAATTTGCTCAACCAGAGCAATGAGTACCCGAGCATTTTAGTGCTCACTCATCACTACTACCCTCCCTTCTTTTAATATTCTTACCATGTTTAACTTTTCTCAGGCATTGTGGGACTTTTACATGAGAACATCATCCTTATTCCTGCTTTAGGGCTCATTCACTTGTCAGTGTCTCCAGTACGTGTGGTGACAGTTTTCACACGTAGTAGAGACACATAAACATGTAGACCCATTCAAATGAATGAATCTGTGCACAAGTCAGGGCGTGTCCACGGACGGTGTGTCCTTGGGCATGTAAGTTTTTTGCACACCGCATAGGCCACAAAACGTCCCACACATGTTCAGCCAGATGACACACGGATGACATCCTGCAGAGTGTCCACATGGACATTACCGGTCAGATCTGCTCATATAGGTACTTTACACATGATCAGTTTTAAATACATCAGATAGGGACTGCTCTGATGTGGGTTACCTTGATGTTGGTAGAGCGGCTTAGTATACATTTTTTGCAAAAAACGTGTCAACCAAATACCCTGTTTTTCATCACCTTTTTACTAGCACTTGCTGTTTACTGTTACTTTTTTACAACAGAGTATTTTTATACGTTTGTTTTACTGTGTCCTTGTGTTTTTCATTCCTTGAAGTAATGTATCAGGAAAATTCTACATGACAGCCAGGTCATTTCATGTCCAGACAGAGTTTTTGTTGTTTGGGGAATGGATCAGTGATTGACAGAGATTCAGGATATAAAATTATAATTTGACAATTTCTGTCAAAAACACATCAAACAATATCCCTTGTGTGACCAATGAGAAGTTATGAAATTTTTAAACTACCAGCAATTCTTGCAATATAAAATAAAAGGGACCATTTTATATATTATCCTGATGACAGAATTGACTGATATTGTTATTAATGTAGTGTTATATATAATAGAATGCATATTTTAGGTGTTATAATGTAATAATAATACATTGAAAAATGAAGCATTCCATAATTATTGCCTTGTTACGTATATTTTTAATATATTAATCTATTTTGTAATCTCTCATTAATACGAACAGATGAAACACCTGGTTATGTAGGACAATGAGAGGCAGATATGGGCAAGACATTTTCAAGAGCAGAAAGATCAATGATATTCCAACTAATTCATAAACTACCTCTGACAGGAAAACACCATGAGAAGAATTTTACAATTCTGTCACGATGGTTTAGATGGGCAGAATATTTCCTTGTGTCTCTGATATTTGCAGGAGGTTTGGAGCTGAAAAAGGCTCTTATCTACACGTGTGATGGTCTAGTCATCCAACTAATGAATTCTGGACATCAGTCTTTGTTTTTTACAACTTTGTCAGTTCCAATTCTGTGCAACCATATCTAGAGATTGCCGTACTCTTACTAATTCCTGGATCTTTAAAACAGGCCAAAAAGGCTCTTCCAAGACATTTTATTACTTCAGCCCATTGCCTCATCCTCCAACATTGGAAGTCCTCTTTTATTCCATTTATTACTTCACAAAGAATTTAAATGATATAATGCATATGGAAGAGTAAATGGCAACAGACCGTTATTCCTATGATCAGTTTTCCAATGCTTGGGTCAGTTGGTCCTTGTTTTGAGACTCACCACAATTTCAAGCATGGTTGACAGCCCATAAGTTAGGAACATGGGGATATTATTATTATTATTTATTATTATAGTGCCATTTATTCCATGGCGCTTTACAAGTGAAAAAAAGGGGTATACATTGCAAAAAACAATTACAATAATCTTGAAAAAAACGCAACGGCGACTGGTAAAGGAAGAGAGAGGACCCTGACCATGAGGGGTAACAGTTTACAAGGGATAGGTGAGGATACAGTAGGTGAGGGTATAGCTGGTTGTGCAGCGGTGTGGTGGAGCGAGGGTCACTGTAGGTTGTAGGCTTGTCGGAAGAGGTGGGTCTTCAGGATCCTTTTGAAGGTTTCCACAGTAGGCAAGAGTCTGATTATGTTGGGGTAGAGAGTTCCTGAGAAGGGGGGATGCACGGAAGAAATCTTGTATGCGATTGTGGGAAGAGGAGATAAGAGGGGAGTAGAGAAGGAGATCTTGTGAGGATATATGATGTTAATTCGTGGTCTTGCGGGGACATATGTGTAGATACCCCCATCTCCCTATATCCTATCTCTCCCTTTTTTTTTCTCCCCCTCTACTGTTTATTTCTTCTTTCTTTTATAGTACTCTGTTTCTTGTTGGGAATTGTTTAAATTATTCTATGCTACTTAGCAATATTGCTAATCGTAGTTAATATGTGATTATCATAGTACTAATATCAGTTTCTATATGATCTGGGTCTTGGGCTTAAACTAAGGAGCAAAAACTCTCATCTTACGCATGGCAGTGCAGAGTGCAGAGCAATTTTTAGGGGCTCAATAGAAAGATCATGGGTCCACTCCCCACAGATACATTAACTGAGATCTTAGGACACTGATTAACCAAATAGCTGCCAAGAGACATAAATTAACCCTGCGCCATTATAAATTTAAAGTTTCTGCTCCTGCATGCAAGCAGGAGTATGTTTTGTTCCCAGGTGTGAGACACAGCAGGGTACTCTTATTAATCTAGGTAAGAAAGAAAATAACCTCAAAATGTAACAATATACAGTGGGTACGAAAAGTATTCAGACCCCTTTAAATTTTTTACTCTTTGTTTCATTGCAGCCATTTGGTAAATTCTAAAAAGTTCATTTTTTTTCTCATTAAAGTACACTCTGCACCCCACCTTGACGGAAAAAAAACAGAAATGTAGAAATTTTTGCAAATTTATTAAAAAAGAAAAACTGAAATATCTCATGGTCATAAGTATTCAGACCCTTTGCTCAGACACTCATATTTAAGTCACATGCTGTCCATTTCCTTGTGATCCTCCTTGAGATGGTGCTACGCCTTCATTGGAGTCCAGCTGTGTTTAATTAAACTGATAGGACTTGATTTGGAAAGGCTCATACCTGTCTATATAAGACCTCACAGCTCACAGTGCATGTCAGACCAAATGAGAATCATGAGATCAAAAGAACTGACCAAGGAGCTCAGAGACAGAATTGTGGCAAGGCACAGATCTGGCCAAGGTTACAAAAGAATTTCTGCATTACTCAAGGTTCCTAAGAGCACAGTGGCCTCCATAATCCTTAAATGGAAGAAGTTTGGGACCACTAGAAGCCTTGCTAGACCTGGTCATCCAGCCAAACTGAGCAATCGTGGGAGAAGAGCCTCGGTGAGAGAGGCAAAGAAGAACCCCAATATCACTGTGGCTGAGCTCCAGAGATGCAGTACGGAGATCAGAGAAAGTTCCACAAAGTCACCTATCACTGCTGTCCTCCACCAGTCGGGCCTTTATGGCAGAGTGGCCAGAAGGAAGCCTCTCCTCAGTGCAAGACATAGGAAAGCCCACATAGAGTTTGCTCAAAAACACAAGAAGAACTCCCAGACTATGAGAAATAAGACTCTCTGGTCTGATGAGACGAAGATAGAACTTTTTGGTGATAATTCTAAGCGGTATGTGTGGAGAAAACCAGGCACTGCTCATCACCTGCCCAATACAATCCCAACAGTGAAACGTGGTGGCGGCAGCATCATGCTATGGGAGTGTTTTTCAGCTGCAGGGACAGGACGACTGGTTGCAATTGAAGGAAACATGAATGCGGCCAAGTACAGAGATATCCTGGATGAAAACCTCTTCCAGAGGGCTCTGGACCTCAGACTTGGCTGAAGGTTCACCTTCCAACAAGACAATGACCCTGAGCACAAAGCTGAAATAACAAAGGAGTGGCTTCAGAACAACTCTGCGACCATTCTTGACTGGTCCAGCCAGAGCCCTGACCTAAACCCAATTGAGCATCTCTGGAGAGACTTGAAAATTGCTGTCCATCAATGTTCACCATCCAACCTGACGGAACTGGAGAGGATCTGCAAGGAAGAATGGCAGAGGATCCCCAAATCCAGGTGTGAAAAACTTGTTGCATCATTCCCAAGAAGACTCATGGCTGTACTAGCTCAAAAGGGAGCTTCTACTCAATACTGAGCAAAGGGTCTGAATACTTATGACCATGTGATATTTCAGATTTTCTTTTTTAATAAATTTGCAAAAATTTCTACATTTCTGTTTTTTTAGTCAAGATGGGGTGCAGAGTGTACCTTAATGAGAAAAAAATGAACTTTTTAGAATTTACCAAATGGCTGCAATGAAACAAAGAGTAAAAAATTTTAAAAGGTCTGAATACTTTTCGTACCCACTGTAGGTATGTGCACCATGAAAGACTATTCAAGCAGACAAGGCATAATATACAAAAGAAGAAACTACTTGAATAAATAATAAATAAACAATAAAATATTTTGAATTATTAGCATAATTTTATTTGAGACACCAAGATAAGACAAAAAGAGTTAAAAAACACAGAATCACAAAATTAAAAAGAGTAAGCAGAGAAGCAAAAACAGCACTATTGATTGATGATAACCTGTAGAGATATATTTGTATAGTGCAAATGCGCAGTAGATTTTAATTAGTACACCTATAACAATAGTGGGTATGTATAGAGGTAAGGTGTAGTGCAAAATAATAATAATAATAATCAAAAATATTTATAAGGTGCCCTTGCACAATAGATTTTAATTAACACACCTATAACAAAAAATATATAAATGGAAGTAAAGTATGATGCAAAATAATGGGATAAATTCCCAGGTAAAATATAAGGTGCAAGTATACTGCTGGATTAATCACCAACACATGTCAAAAGATGGTCAGGAAAGATGAGAGTAGCCTCAAATACAATACAGGTAATACATATATAAAGACATATTATTATGTGAAGGTTCAACGATATAGAGTAAATGAAATTACCGACCTGAATTCATGCTGTGAACTTACCTACAGGCCAGGTATTTAAAACTCTGTTTTCTCCGTCACACGCATCACATATAAATTCGCTCCAAATTATTACAATTACACATGTTTTGTTATACACATGTTTATTTCCTTTGTGTGTATTCGAGCAACACAAAAAACTGAGAGAAAAAAGGCATATTGGACATAATATTACACAAAACTCCAAAAATGGGCCAGACAAAAATTGTTGGCACCTTTCCAAAATTGTGGGTAAACAGTTTTGTTTCAAGCATGTGGTGCTTATTCAAACTTACCTGTGGCAAGTAACAGGTATGGGCAATATGAAAATCACACTTGAAACCAGATAAAATGGGGAGAAGTTGATTCAATCTTTGCATTGAGTGTCTGTGTGTGTCACACTAAACATGGAGAACAAAAAGAAGAGAAGAGAACTGTCTGAGGACTTGAAAATACTGATGAACGAGCACTAAAATGTCGCCATGCTCGTCACAGTCACTCCGGATCAGACAGTATAGGGAGAGCGGCTGCTGCGTCAGGGAGAGATTTGATTGTATATTAGGTAGTGTAGGTAGCAAAGCCGTACATTACACTTATCCATTTTAACAAACAGTCCTTCTGAGGACTAATCCATCTGCAGAGATATCAGACAGGCAGGGTGTATAGGCAGGCAGTGTATATAGCAGACTGCAGTGCACATAAACTCTGTTTTCTCCGTCACACGGATCACATATACATTATCAGAAACTACTCCATGAAAAATTTCTTATAGTGTGTCAGTGAAGCAATTCACAGCAGTTTGCTGTTCAAACTACTTACCTACAGGCCAGGTATTTAAAACTCTGTTTTCTCCGTCACACGGATCACATATAAGTTCGCTCCAAACGCAGTCATTTGTAGTGAGCATGGAAGATACTGTCCTCCATTTAAAATGGGCAAGGCACGTGGCAAGGGACGGGGAACGGGACGTGATGGTAATGGTGAATGCAGAGGCCGAGGACAAGGCCGTGAGCAAGCCAAAATTGTGCCACAACAAACACCCACATCTTCTTGCCTGACCTTCCTGTCCCAATTTCTAGGGGACCGCAGCACACCACTATTGAACCCAGAGCAGTGTCAAAAGTTTGCTGGTTGGATAGCGGATAAAGCTTCCAGTCACTTAGCCACCACCACCACCAGCCTGTCTTCCACACAGTCAAGTCTCAGTAGCCGTGAGTCTGGACCGCATATTCCTCACCCTGATCCTCCTTCCTCCCACCATGCCGAGTACCCAGAGACAACTGATCCCACACTTGGACACTCTGAAGAGCTGTTCACTTTTCCATTTATAGATTCGGGCCTCTCGCCTGGTCCACTTGAAGCGGGGCAAGAGGAGAACGCGTGTAGCGATGACCAAATATTTGAGCAGCCACGGTCGCATGAAGGTGACGGTGGGAAAATGTCACAAGAGGTGGACGATGATGAGACATAATTGCCAGAAAGTCAGGAGGAGGACCAGGGTGCGGAAGTGGAAGACGAGGTGGTGGATGATATAGTAACTGACCCAACCTGGCAGGAGGACTTGCAGAGCGAGGACAGCAGCACACAGGGGGAGGGAGGCAGAGCACCCCAACAGGCAGGAAGAAGCAGTGTGGAGGTCACAGACAGAAGGCAGGCAACCGTTCCCCGTAACACCAACACGAAGGAAGCTGCCAGTACAACTGTTAGGTCTTCCCGAGTCTGGTTGTTTTTTAAAGACTCTGCTCATAACCCCAAAAAGGCCATTTGCACCACCTGCCAGGCCAGCATCAGTAGGGGTGGCAAAACGACCAGCCTGACCACCACCAGCATGATCAGGTACATGGCAGCAAAGCACCCGACTTTGTGGGCTGAATCCCAGGGTCCAGGAACAGTGTCTGTGGGTGGCACCATTGCTTCTTCTGATGTTGTGCATTCAAGCCAATCCCCTGTCCATGGTGCCTGCGAAGATGCCTCCTGCCCTGCACCTGTCATTGCACACTCTCAAGTAGCAGCATCAGGAAGCACGTTCATGTCCTTGTCCCAGCGGAGCATTCAGTTGTCCATACCCCAGTCCTTGGAACGCTAGCGCAAATATGCAGCCAACGCCCCACAGGCCACACTACTAAATTCTCACATTTCATGACTGCTTGCGCTTGAAATGTTGCCTTTTAGGCTCGTGGAGATGGAAGCATTCCGCAACCTGATGGCAGCGGCCATCCCTCGGTACTCGGTTCCGAGCCACCACTATTTCTCCTGGTGTGCCGTCCCCACATTACACAGCACGTGTCCCAAAACATTAGCCGTGCCCTCAAAAACGCAGTTATCAGTAAAGTCCACCTAACCACGGACACGTGGACAAGTGCTTGTGGGCAGGGACGGTCCATCATGGTAACGGCACACTGGGTTAACATAGTGGAAGCCGGGACCCAGTCGGACCTTGGGACGGAACACGTCCTCCCCACACCAAGGATTGTGGGCCCGAGGTCAATCAGGGTTGCCCCCATGGTCTACAGCTCCTGAAACTCATCCTCCTTAGCCTCCTCCTCCTCTTCAGCCTCCATCTCCAAAATGACCACATCAGTCACAAGCTGGAAGCACTGCAGAGCTGCCTCGGCCAAGCGGAAACAGGCTGTGCTGAAGCTAATATGCTTAGCTGAAAAACCGCACAATGCTGAAGAGTTGTGGACAGCTCAGAAAGAGCAGGCAGATCTGTGGCTCATACCGCTGAACCTACAGCCAGGCATGGTCGTGTGTGACAATGGCCGGAACCTGGAGGCAAGCTCACACACGTACCATGCTTGGCCCATGTGCTTAACCTCGTGGTTCAGCGGCTTCTCAAATCCTACCCAGAGCTGCCGGATCTGCTTGTTAAAGTACGTCACTTGTGTGCCCATTTTAGAAAGTCAGCTACAGCTTCCGCCGCCCTTGCAGTGTTTCAGCAGTGTTTGCAGCTTCTGGCTCACAGACTGGTGTGTGATGTCCCCACACGTTGGAACTCTACACTGCAGATGTTGGGAAGGATTTGTGAGCAGAAGAGGGCAGTTGTTGAGTACCAGCATCAACAAGGCCGTCGCTATTCAGTTCAGACTCCACACATAAGACCTCAGGAGTGGACATGGACGTCAGACATATGTACCGTCCTCCAAAACTTTGAGGACTCCACCAAGATGGTGAGCGGTGATGACGCCATAATTAGCATCACCATCCCGCTTCTCTGTCTTCTGAAACGCTCTCTGCTCACAATCAAAGAGTATGCATTACAGGCGGAGCACGATGAGATGGAGCAAGGAGCCATACAGGGTGATTACACACAGCCAAGCCTCATCTCATCCCAACGTGGATTGGGTGACAATGAGGAAGAGGAGGAGGAGGAGGGACAGGAGCTTGTTTCATGCACTATAGACGGTACTATCTGCACAGCTGTCATACCGTCTGTTCAGCGTGGATGGCCAGAAGACACAGAGGAGGGGGAGGAGAGCATGGTCAGTCATCCTCTTGGTGAGGACACGGAAGTCTTGCCTGTTACTAGTCTGGCACGCATGGCTGAGTTTATGTTATGCTGCCTTTCTGAAGACGCTCGCCTTCTCAAAATTTTGGGTGACAGTCATTACTGGTTGGTGACACTTCCAGACCCATGTTACAAGGAGAACTTTCTATCTAATATTCCTGAGGTGGACAGGTCTACAAAAATGGGGCTGTACCAGAAGGCCCTTTTTGCAGAACTATTAAAAAAAATTCCCATCAGAAAACGCTGGCGGCAAAGGGCACATTTCGTTAGACAACCAAGGACTACAGGTGAGAGAGACACAACTCCAATCCAGCAGAGGCAGGGGAACACTGTCAAAGTTCTGGGAGAGTTTTCTCAGACCCTCCCATCGCACAGGCCCTGAGGCGCGGGGTAATCTCACAAGGAGTACAAAGTTTTGGAAGATGCTGAGGGAGTACCTTGCTGACCATAACAACGTCCTCCATGATTCCTCTGTGCCTTACAATTATTTGGTATCCAAGCTGGATATATGGAATGAACTGGCTCTCTATGCCTTGGAAGTCCTGGCCTGCCCTGCCACCAGCGTTTTATCAGAGCGGGTTTTTAGTGCCGCTGGTGGAATTATAACTGATAAGTGCATCCGCCTGTCAACTGAAAATGCTCACAGGCTGACTCTTATAAAAATGAACAAGGGCCGGATTGGGCCAGACATCGCAACACCACCGAATGATAGCAGCGTAACATAAACTCAAATCCAGTGTCTTTTCTTGGGAGGTGTATTCCCATGCACCTTTTCACACCCAAACATGGGTATACGCTTCCTGATTTTGGCTATTTGCTCTTGTCCTTCTCCATATACTCATCCTCCACCACCATATCATCAGGGTGACCGTGGTCCGTGATGCAACACCCACATTATTTTTTAAAGAATGTTTATGATGTTTGTCAGCCCATACACTTAGTACATGGGCATTACAAGTATAGGAGGCCCGCTCCTTTCTAATGGGAACATTTTTTTATGAGGCCCTCCTCCACGTCTCTTCCAAGGGGCATTGAACTGCATCCAAATTTTTGGCAGCCCTTGCATTCACTGCATAGGCCAACACTATGGGAGACTCTCTCCTTTCTAATGGGAATTTGTCGTTACTGTGGCCCTGCTCTATGTGTCTTTAAATTCTTAGTGGGGTTTTTCCTAAATTTGGTCAGCCGTTGGACTCACTGCATACCCTATCACTGTATAGCAGACCCTCTCCTTTCTAATGGGAACATGTCGTACTTGTTACTGAGGCCCTGCTCTATGTGTCTTTAAATTCTTAGTGGGGTTTTTCCTAAAGTTGGTCAGCAATTAGACTCACTGCATACCCTATAACTGTATAGCAGACTCTCTCCTTTCTTATGGGAATTTGTCGTTACTGTGGCCCTGCTCTATGTGTCTTTAAATTCTTAGTGGGGTTTTTGTTAGAACTCTCCTGTTAGGTTTTTTCTATTATGCTGGTCACATGACCGTTTTTGCCTATTTAATCCTGCTCCGCCCTTCTGGCCTTCCTGGACTTGATTGTAATTTCTACTCTTAAGATAGCCAGGTGCATACAATTTGTTGCGCATGAAGGAGGGTGATGAATGGAAGACTGCCTTTAACACTCCTGTGGGTCATTTTGAGAATTGGGTTATGCCTTTTTGTCTTACCAATGCACCAGCATTTTTTCAGAATCTTATTAATGACATCCTTAGACCTTTGATCGGCAAAAATGTGGTTGTGTATTTGGATGACATTTTGATTTATTCGCCTAACCTGGAGTCTCATTGGTGGAGCGTACGTGAGGTATTGCAGTTATTGATTGACAATTCACTTTTTGCTAAGCTGGAGAAATGTGAGTTTTCTGTACAAAGAATTAGTTTTTTGGGCTACATTATCTCCAGCGAGGGCTTTGAGATGGACTCGGTGAAAGTTCAAGCTGTGCAGGAATGGCCTAGGCCTATTGGTTTGAAATCGATACAGAGGTTTTTGGGTTTCGCCAATTATTACAGAAAATTCATTAAAAAATTTTCTATTATTGTTAAACCAATGACCGATCTCACCAGGAAAGGTGCTAATACGGTTCAGTGGACTACTCAGGCCATTGAAGCTTTTGTGTTTCTAAAGGAGAGGTTCAGCTCTGCCCCCATCCTTATGCAGTCTGATGTGACTAAGCCGTTTTTGGTTGAGGTTGATGCTTCTTCTGTGGGGGTCGGTGCGGTGTTGTCTCAGGAAAACAAGGATGGAGTACATCCCTGTGCTTTTTTTTCAAAAAAAATTTCTGAGACTGAACTTAATTATGATATTGGTAATCGGGAATTGCTGGCTATTAAACTCGCATTTGAACACTGGCGTCATCTCTTGGAAGGTGCTGATTTTCCCATTCAGGTTTTCACTTATCATAAAAATCTTATCTATCTTGATGCTGCCAAGCGCTTGAATGCCCGTCAGGCTAGGTTGGGGACTTTTTTTTTCGCAGTTTTTGGTGGCCTGGATGGCAGAAGGAGGTCATTAAGTGGGTGCGTCAATGTACTGTGTGTGCTAGATCTAAGTCTTCACATACTCCTGCTGCGGGGTTGCTTTGCCCTCTGGAGGTTCCTAGTGCACCTTGGACACATCTGGCTATGGACTTTATTACTGACCTTCCCCCCTCTGAGGGTTTTATGGTCATCTGGGTGGTCGTGGACCGTTTTAGCTTGATGTGTCACTTGGTTCCCTTCATCAAACTGCCCTGCGCTAAGACACTCGCTAAGGCCTTTGTCAAGGAGATTGTCAGACTCCATGGTGTTCCTACTGATATTGTTTCTGATAGGGGACCTCAGTTCGTGGCTCGTTTTTGGCGTGCCTTTTGTGACAGGTTGGGAGTTCATTTGTCATTTTCATCTGGATATCATCCTGAGTCTAATGGCCAGACAGAAAGGAAGAACCAGGATGTTGAGCAGTTCTTGCGTTGTTTTGTGACAGACAATCAAGAGGGGTGGTCTGAGTTTCTGCCGCTTGCTGAATTTGCTCTTAACAACCATACATCCTCTTCTGCTGGGTGTTTGCCTTTTTTTTGTTGTTCTGGGAGACATCCGTCTTTTGGGTCATTCTCCAAATTGGTATCGGCTGTGCCTGAGGAGGAGAGTTTTTCCGGGGATTTGGAAAGGGTTTGGACGGATGTGCGTGGTAATCTTCAGGAGGCTAACAAAAAATCTAAGAGGTACTTTGACAGGAAACGTCAAGAGGTTTTGTTTACGGTTGGTGACATGGTTTGGTTGTCCTCTAAGAATCTGCGGTTGAGGATTCCTTCTAAAAAATTGGGTCCCAAGTTTGTAGGGCCCTTTAAGGTGCTTCAGGTAGTTAACCAATCTGCTGTTAGGTTGGAGGTTCCAACCTCCTGGTAGATTAATCCGGTGTTTCATGTTTCTCTATTGAAAAAAGCTTATGTATCAGATAGAGACGCCACTGCCACTGTTCCTCTGGTGGTGGAGGACGGGGAATATGAAATTTCCTGCATCCTTAATCCTAGACGGTATAGAGGGAGTTTGCAGTATCTCGTCGCTTGGAAGGGTTTCGGTCCCGAGGATAACTCATGGGTGAGGGCAGATGATGTTTCTGCTTCCAGACTTGTCAGAGCGTTTCACAAGAGGTTTCCTGATAAGCCTGGGCCTAGGGGTTCCGGAGGATCCTCATAGAAGAGGGGGTACTGTTAGAACTCTCCTGTTAGGTTTTTTCTATTATGCTGGTCACATGACCATTTTTACCTATTTAATCCTGCTCCGCCCTTCTGGCCTTGCTGGACTATATTGTAATTTCTACTCTTAAGCTAGCCAGGTGCTTTGTTACCTTTCTCAGTCAGTTTAGCTAGGTCTTTTGACCTCTATGTTCTATGTTGTTTGTTTGTCTTTTTACTGCTACAATTTCTGCTAGGAGGTGTCCATCTTTCTCCCAGTCCCTAGTTCTTGTAGGGATCCCTCCCTCACATCTATAGGTCTTCGTTCAGACTAGCTGAGGACTTTAGCGGGTCTGATCGAAGGATCAGGTTCCCCGTTACATCGTAGGGATCTAGCTTAGTTCTATTGTAGGGACAGATCTCCTGTCTTTCCTTAGTGCTTGTAGCAGATCATAACAGTTTTTCGTAAAATTGGTCAGCCGTTGGACTCACTGCATACCCTATAACTGTATAGCAGACTCTCTCCTTTCTAATGGGAACATGTCGTCATACTTGTTACTGTGGCCCTGCTCTGTGTGTCTTTATATTCTTAGTGGGGTTTTTCCTAAAATTGGTCAGCCGTTGGACTCACTGCATACCCTTTAACTGTATAGCAGACTCTCTCCTTTCTAATGGGAACATGTTGTACTCGTTACTGCGGCCCTGCTCTGTGTGTCTTAAAATTCTTAGTGGGGTTTTACCTAAAATTGGTCAGCCATTGGACTCACTGCATACCCTATAACTGTATAGCAGACCCTTTCTTTTCTTATGGGAATTTGTCTTTACTGTGGCCCTGCTTTATGTGTCTTTAAATTCTTAGTGGGTTTTTTCCCAAATTTTGGCAGGTTGCGTCCAAATTTTCGCAGCCCTTGCAGTCACTGGATACGCAATAACAGTATAGGAGACAAACTTGTTAATAATGGGAACAACAAAGCATAGCCGGCGGATGGCTCTCTAACAATAGTGAGGGCTGACTGCTGGCCTTTTAAGAATAGTAAGGGCCATCTGATGTCCTTATAAAAATAGGCTTTATAACTTTCAGAGTCCCTCCATCATAAATAAAACAGGATGTGTCTGATGGTGTGTCACACATCACATTGCCAGGTAAAGTTGTAAAATGTTAAAATGACATTTCCCGATGAATGCATTTGTCTTAAAAATAACGTAAAAAAACAAAACAATAGGATATTTCTTTAGTATAAAAAACAGCGTCACCAATTTAACCTCAATGTAATCACATTGTTCAGCTCATGCACCTCCTCCTCCATCTCCGAAATGACCACATCAGTGACAAGCTGACAGCACTGCAGCACTGCCTTGGCCAAGCGGCAACAGGCTGTGCTAAAGATAACATGCTTAATGCTTAATTGACAAACCGCCCAGTGCTGCAGAGTTGTTGAAAGCTGTAACACAGCAGCCTGATCTGTGGCTCTCACAGCTGAACATACAGCCAGGCATGGTTATGTGTGACAATGGGCGGAACCTGGTGACGGAGAAATGACAGCCGGAGTAGATACGGTTTCCCTCTATGCCAGTCCTTTCACCGAGCTGAATACAACTCTCAGCAAAAAAAGTTGTGGACTGGCTCCGTACCGTCCCAGGCCACATTCACCTGTCCACGTGTTTGTGGTTAGGCTTTCCTTCCCAGTAAGTGCACTGGGGAGGGCACGGGTAATGTTGTGGGACCTGTGCTTGTGGATGGCTGAGACGATCCTGGGAGAAACAGTGGCCGCTGGGGACCGAGTATGGACACCCGGCCGCTGCCGACATGAGGTTGTGGAAAGCTTCCGCCACCATGAGCTTAAAAGGCCATATTTCAAGTGCAAGCAGCGGCCCAGAAATCTGGCAGTTAAGTGTTGCGGCCTGTGGGTGGGTGGGTGGCTGGCTGGCTGCATACTTGCACTTGCATTCCAAGTAACAGAAAACTAAGCAGATGGTGGCCTCCACCATTATCATGGCCTCACCTCGGCACTATGAACTCTCCTGAAGGAGAACCAGGGCCCGCCGGAGGAGTCTCCGGTTCTCTGGTGGGCCCCTCCAACCCAGCCGAGAAGCATCCCTGGCTAAGAAAAGTGTGGCGGAAGGTTCCCAGACACTCTATGGCTGCTTTTTTAATGTGGATCGGCCATGCTTATGCATGTTATTTTTTAAACCGCATTACAGATCAGGCCATTGTCCAACTCTGTATTCAAGAAATTAAATGCGCAAAGAAAGATGTGTGTGTGTCAAAGCACCGCCGACAAGTGCGAGTTAATGTTGGATGGGCTGCCATTGCTTTTGCAACAAGCAGCATTAGAGGACTTCCTGGGAGAAATGACTCGCAGGGTAGATACGGTTTCCCTCTATGCCAGTACTTTCACCGAGCTAAATACAACCCTCAGCAAAAAAAGTTGTGGACTTGCTCTGTACCGTCACAGGCCACATTCACCTGTCCACATGTTTGTGGTTAGGCGGTCCTTCCCTGTAAGTGCACTGGGGAGGGCACGGGTAATGTTGTGGGACCCATGCTTGAGGAAGGTGGAGGCGACACCGATAGAAACAGTGGCGGCGGGGGACCGAGTATGGACACCCGGCCGCCGCCGGCATGAGGTTTTGAAAAGCTTCTGTCTCCACGAGCCTAAAAGGCCACATTTCAAGTGCAAGCAGCTGTCAAAAATTTGGAAGTATAGTATTGCAGCCTGTGGGTGGGTGGGTGGCTGGCTGAACACTTGCGCTTGCTTTCCAAGGAATGGGGTAGGGACAACTGAACGCTGCACTGGTACAAGGACGTGGACGGTGATTGTTGCAAGTCTGCAATGACAGGTGCATGGCGGGGGGCATCTTCGCATGCGCCAAGGATCATTTATGATGGGCACACTTTTAGGCAGTGACCTGGGAGTCAGAAGTGCTTCCAGAGGTCTTCCCCATGCTGTTCCCATGTCTTTTCAGCACTGTATGCATGTGTCTGATGATGTGTCACACACCACATGGCCAGATAAGGTTGTAAAATGTTAAAATGACATTTCCCAGTGAATGCATTTGTCTTTGTTGAAAGCAATGCAAAAGTGCAAAAACGCATCAAAAACGCTAAGTGTGAACATAGCCCAAGGTGTGGACGAGTATTTTTGTTTTTAGTTATTTATTTTGCTTCATATACTTTGTACATGTCATGGAAAGGATGTTCCTTAACATATTTCCCAGGAAAATCCATTTTGGTTTTGTTTTGGTATATTTTATTGTGAGTCCGTAAAAGTGGCGTAATACCTCTGATAATGTTGTTGACAGCAGTGACCTGGGAGTCGGAAATGCATCCAGGGGTCTTCCCCATGCTGTTCCCATGTCATTTGAGCACGGTTCCCATCGATTTGGGCAATTTTTAGGCCCTCTGCAGACCGCCGGGTGGAGTCACGTGAAAAATGCTCGAGTTTCCCATAGACTTAAATTGGGCTCGTTGCTCAGGTTGAGCTCCCGAGTATTCCAATTTGCTCAACCAGAGCAATGAGTACCCGAGCATTTTAGTGCTCACTCATCACTACTACCCTCCCTTCTTTTGATATTCTTACCATGTTTAACTTTTCTCAGGCATTGTGGGACTTTTACATGAGAACATCATCCTTATTCCTGCTTTAGGGCTCATTCACTTGTCAGTGTCTCCAGTACGTGTGGTGACAGTTTTCACACGTAGTGGAGACACATAAACATGTAGACCCATTCAAATGAATGAATCTGTGCACAAGTCAGGGCGTGTCCACGGACGGTGTGTCCTTGGGCATGTAAGTTTTTTGCACACCGCATAGGCCACAAAACGTCCCACACATGTTCAGCCAGATGACACACGGATGACATCCTGCAGAGTGTCCACATGGACATTACCGGTCAGATCTGCTCATATAGGTACTTTACACATGATCAGTTTTAAATACATCAGATAGGGACTGCTCTGATGTGGGTTACCTTGATGTTGGTAGAGCGGCTTAGTATACATTTTTTGCAAAAAACGTGTCAACCAAATACCCTGTTTTTCATCACCTTTTTACTAGCACTTGCTGTTTACTGTTACTTTTTTACAACAGAGTATTTTTATACGTTTGTTTTACTGTGTCCTTGTGTTTTTCATTCCTTGAAGTAATGTATCAGGAAAATTCTACATGACAGCCAGGTCATTTCATGTCCAGACAGAGTTTTTGTTGTTTGGGGAATGGATCAGTGATTGACAGAGATTCAGGATATAAAATTATAATTTGACAATTTCTGTCAAAAACACATCAAACAATATCCCTTGTGTGACCAATGAGAAGTTATGAAATTTTTAAACTACCAGCAATTCTTGCAATATAAAATAAAAGGGACCATTTTATATATTATCCTGATGACAGAATTGACTGATATTGTTATTAATGTAGTGTTATATATAATAGAATGCATATTTTAGGTGTTATAATGTAATAATAATACATTGAAAAATGAAGCATTCCATAATTATTGCCTTGTTACGTATATTTTTAATATATTAATCTATTTTGTAATCTCTCATTAATACGAACAGATGAAACACCTGGTTATGTAGGACAATGAGAGGCAGATATGGGCAAGACATTTTCAAGAGCAGAAAGATCAATGATATTCCAACTAATTCATAAACTACCTCTGACAGGAAAACACCATGAGAAGAATTTTACAATTCTGTCACGATGGTTTAGATGGGCAGAATATTTCCTTGTGTCTCTGATATTTGCAGGAGGTTTGGAGCTGAAAAAGGCTCTTATCTACACGTGTGATGGTCTAGTCATCCAACTAATGAATTCTGGACATCAGTCTTTGTTTTTTACAACTTTGTCAGTTCCAATTCTGTGCAACCATATCTAGAGATTGCCGTACTCTTACTAATTCCTGGATCTTTAAAACATGCCAAAAAGGCTCTTCCAAGACATTTTATTACTTCAGCCCATTGCCTCATCCTCCAACATTGGAAGTCCTCTGTTATTCCATTTATTACTTCACAAAGAATTTAAATGATATAATGCATATGGAAGAGTTAATGGCAACAGACCGTTATTCCTATGATCAGTTTTCCAATGCTTGGGTCAGTTGGTCCTTGTTTTGAGACTCACCACAATTTCAAGCATGGTTGACAGCCCCTAAGTTAGGAACATGGGGATATTATTATTATTATTTATTATTATAGTGCCATTTATTCCATGGCGCTTTACAAGTGAAAAAAAGGGGTATACATTGCAAAAAACAATTACAATAATCTTGAAAAAAACGCAACGGCGACTGGTAAAGGAAGAGAGAGGACCCTGACAATGAGGGGTAACAGTTTACAAGGGATAGGTGAGGATACAGTAGGTGAGGGTATAGCTGGTTGTGCAGCGGTGTGGTGGAGCGAGGGTCACTGTAGGTTGTAGGCTTGTCGGAAGAGGTGGGTCTTCAGGATCCTTTTGAAGGTTTCCACAGTAGGTAAGAGTCTGATTATGTTGGGGTAGAGAGTTCCTGAGAAGGGGGGATGCACGGAAGAAATCTTGTATGCGATTGTGGGAAGAGGAGATAAGAGGGGAGTAGAGAAGGAGATCTTGTGAGGATATATGATGTTAATTCGTGGTCTTGCGGGGACATATGTGTAGATACCCCCATCTCCCTATATCCTATCTCTCCCTTTTTTTTTCTCCCCCTCTACTGTTTATTTCTTCTTTCTTTTATAGTACTCTGTTTCTTGTTGGGAATTGTTTAAATTATTCTATGCTACTTAGCAATATTGCTAATCGTAGTTAATATGTGATTATCATAGTACTAATATCTGTTTCTATATGATCTGGGTCTTGGGCTTAAACTAAGATTTTCTTTTTTAATAAATTTGCAAAAATTTCTACATTTCTGTTTTTTTAGTCAAGATGGGGTGCAGAGTGTACCTTAATGAGAAAAAAATGAACTTTTTAGAATTTACCAAATGGCTGCAATGAAACAAAGAGTAAAACATTTTAAAAGGTCTGAATACTTTTCGTACCCACTGTAGGTATGTGCACCATGAAAGACTATTCAAGCAGACAAGGCATAATATACAAAAGAAGAAACTACTTGAATAAATAATAAATAAACAATAAAATATTTTGAATTATTAGCATAATTTTATTTGAGACACCAAGATAAGACAAAAAGAGTTAAAAAACACAGAATCACAAAATTAAAAAGAGTAAGCAGAGAAGCAAAAACAGCACTATTGATTGATGATAACCTGTAGAGATATATTTGTATAGTGCAAATGCGCAGTAGATTTTAATTAGTACACCTATAACAATAGTGGGTATGTATAGAGGTAAGGTGTAGTGCAAAATAATAATAATAATAATCAAAAATATTTATAAGGTGCACATGCACAATAGATTTTAATTAACACACCTATAACAAAAAATATATAAATGGAAGTAAAGTATGATGCAAAATAATGGGATAAATTCCCAGGTAAAATATAAGGTGCAAGTATACTGCTGGATTAATCACCAACACATGTCAAAAGATGGTCAGGAAAGATGAGAGTAGCCTCAAATACAATACAGGTAATACATATATAAAGACATATTATTATGTGAAGGTTCAACGATATAGAGTAAATGAAATTACCGACCTGAATTCATGCTGTGAATGCTGCCACTGCCACCTCTCACTCCAGCGCGTTTCACATGTTGCTTCCTCAGGGAGTGATCAGCAGGGGACTCTGTTGATAAGATGTTGATATGGCAGCTTATTACTGCTTTTGTCTTTTCCTTTTCCTGCTAACGTCTCCTTTGCCACCTCCCCCAGTTAAAGTGGGATAAAATGAACAACAAAAGACAAAAAATGTTCTAAAACTAACTGACTCCGATGCAGCAGGGTGTCAGGTTTCATATACAACTGACACCCGTGGCATTTTCTCCCTGCAGTGGGTGCTATTCACTTAGTGGTATAAAAGTGCAGCGCTGAGGAATAATCGCCCTTAAAGATTGCTATTAAAAGGCTCATTGGGGGGGTTGTTAAGGGGTTAATAAATAAACTCAAAGCATACAAATCACCGAATTACAAAACTTACAGATTTCTTTCTTTGTTTTTGCTTCCACTATATTAACTTTTGCACATTGAGCATGTCATCCATCACCATTTGAGATAACAGAGCTATCTTGATAGTATATAATTTAGCTTTCAGCTCTACAGGGGTTCATGCATTTTTGACTGTAAAAAATGTATTTTGGAATATTTCCTAGCAGCTCAGTAATCAGATGCTAATTCCAAAGAGTTATCCCTAAAGTTTATTTTTTCCAAAACACAATGAGCACAATAAATTATTATTTTATTATAATATAAACCCATTCCACTATAAATAAACCAAAACAATATAATGAATTTTATAAGACACATTTATGAAATAAAGCATTTTATCAAGCCTTATTACGTATAAAACTGTCAAGGAGCCTCTTCTTTCTGTAATAATTTAAAAACATAAAAGGAAATAGATATGTTTTATGAAGCAAGTAAACTCACATCCTGTATTAAAACACTCAGTGGGTGACCACTTACTGATACTGTTTTACATTACTAAATTTGAGGGAAAAAAAAACATATATTAACTTTATTATATAAGTCTCACAGCAGTTGTCTGCTTCGTTATGCTAAATTGCAATGTATTATAGTGCAAAAAGTAAGTTGTGAGTGTGTATATGGTATTATAATCAGCAGCGATCGCATTCTGGAGGTTATACAATAGAGTATTGTCTGTCATCATACAAGGTTAAAAAAAACTATGTTTTTATATATATATATATATATATATATATATATATATTGTGGCAAGACGACTCGCTCGGCTCTCCTGGAGGCAGACTCAGGACACACGTTCTCAGGTTTCCTTTCTGCTGGTTTATTATCAGCCATAAACTCATGCAGGTTTCACAGGAAAAACAAACATGACCCCTCTGGGTTAAACGAAAAAAAAAACAAAACAAAGTATAACTCAGTCCATAGATGAGCGGGTTCCGCCTGCTCTCGATAGCATAAACTGCACTGCTAAAGTTCATGTGAAAAGCTCTGCAGCTTCCACAATACTGTCTGGAGACTTCCCTCTCCAGACCACACTCCAGAGAAAAAAAAAGGGACTGAGCTTTTACACATTGCTCAGCCACACCCTGAGGGGAGGTAGGGGGAATGACGTCCCGCCCTCTTTGCCATTCCCATAAAACCGCACACCCTTTAACAGAGTAAGCCTACCAGCATATAACACGCTGGCAGAAAAATAAAGTAGGTCTTAGTTCACACAGGAGAGCATCCTGAGTGACACATACCTCCCCTCACATATAAAACCAGTGACACTGTCACAAAATATGTATATATATATATATATATATATATATACAGTATATACAGTACAGACCAAAAGTTTGGGCACACCTCATTTAAAGATTTTTCTGTATTTTCATGACTATGAAAATTGTACATTCACACTGAAGGCATCAAAACTATGAGTTAACACATGTGGAATTATATACTTAACAAAAAAGTGTGAAACAACTGAAAATATGTCTTATATTCTAGGTTCTTCAAAGTAGCCACCTTTTGCTTTGATGACTGCTTTGCACACTCTTGGCATTCTCTTGATGAGCTTCAAGAGGTAGTCACTGGAAATGGTCTTCCAACAATCTTGAAGAAGTTCCCAGAGATGCTTAGCACTTGTTGGCCCTTTTGCCTTCACTCTGCGGTCCAGCTCACCCCAAACCATCTCGATTGGGTTCAGGTCTTATGACTGTGGAGGCCAGGTCATCTGGCGTAGCACCCCATCACTCTCCCTCTTGGTCAAATAGCCCTTACACAGCCTGGAGGTGTGTTTGGGGTCATTGTCCTGTTGAAAAATAAATGATGGTCCAACTAAACTCAAACCAGATGGAATAGCATGCCGCTGCACATTGCTGTGGTAGCCATGCTGGTTCAGTATGCCTTCAATTTTGAATAAATCCCCAACAGTGTCACCAGCAAAGCACCACCACACCATCACACCTCCTCCTCCATGCTTCACGGTGGGAACCAGGCATGCAGAGTCCATCCGTTCACCTTTTCTGCGTCGCACAAAGACACGGTGGTTGGAACCAAAGATCTCAAATTTGGACTCATCAGACCAAAGCACAGATTTCCACTGGTCTATTGTTCATTCCTTGTGTTCTTTAGCTCAAACAAGTCTCTTCTGCTTGTTGCCTGTTCTTAGCAGTGGTTTCCTAGCAGCTATTTTACCATGAAGGCCTGCTGCACAAAGTCTCCTCTTAACAGTTGTTGAAGAGATGTGTCTGCTGCTAGAACTCTGTGTGGCATTGACCTGGTCTCTAATCTGAGCTGCTGCTAACCTGCGATTTCTGAGGCTGGTGACTCGGATAAACTTATCCTCAGAAGCAGAGGTGACTCTTGGTCTTCCTTTCCTGGGGCGGTCCTCATGGGAGCCAGTTTCTTAGTAGCGCTTGATGGTTTTTGCAACTGCACTTGGGGACACTTTCAAAGTTTGCCCAATTTTTCGCACTGACTGACCTTAATTTCTTAAAGTAATGATGGCCACTCGTTTTTCTTTACTTAGCTGCTTTTTTCTTGCCATAATGTAAATTCTAACAGTCTATTCAGTAGGGCTATCAGCTGTGTATCCACCAGACTTCTGCACAACACAACTGATGGTCCCAACCCCATTTATAAGGCAAGAAATCCCACTTATTAAACCTGACAGGGCACACCTGTGAAGTGAAAACCATTTCCGGTGGCTACCTCTTGAAGCTCATCAAGAGAATGCCAAGAGTGTGCGAAGCAGTTATCAAAGCAAAACGTGGCTACTTTGAAGAACCTAGAATATAAGACATATTTTCAGTTGTTTCACACTTTAAGTATATAATTCCACATGTGTTAATTCATAGTTTTGATGCCTTCAGTGTGAATGTACAATTTTCAAAGTCATGAAAATACAGAAAAATCTTTAAATGAGAAGGTGTGTCCAAACTTTTGGTCTGTTCTGTATATATATATACACAGGCATCTCACTAAATTCGACTATCATCAGAAAGTTCATTTATTTCAATTCTTCAATACAAAAAGTGAAACGAATATATAATTTAGAGTCATTACAAACAAAGTGATCTATTTCAAGTGTTTATTTCTGTTAATGTTGATGATTATGGCTTATAGCCAATGAAAACACAAAAGTCATTATCTCAGTAAATTGGAATAATTAACAAAAAACACCTGCAAAGGCTTCCTAAGCTTTTAAAAAGGTCCATTAGTCTTTTTCAGTAGGCTCCACAATCATGGGGAAGACTGTTGACTTGAAAGATGTCCAGAAGGCAGTCATTGACACACTAAGTAAATGCAAAGTAAATTTTGCATTTCATTTGGAAATCAAGGTCCCGGAGTCTGGAGGAAGAGTGGAGTGGCACACAATTCAAGCTGCTTGAGGTCTAGTGTGAACAGAAATAAACACTTGAAATAGATCACTCTGTTTGTAATGACTCTATAATATATGAGTTTCACTTTTGGTATTGAAGATCTTTTGCTGGGTGAAGAGAATAGGGCATCAGACTGCGCTGCTCGCCTGTCAGAATAATGTACCAGAGGAATCCAAATCGATGTAATGATGAAATAGACTTTATTTCTACGCTTTTCATGGTGATCACACCACTTCCTCAGGACTGTCTCTTGTTCCTCTGTACAACCCACCTCCTTTTTCTCTGTCTTTTGTAATGATGAATGTTACTGACAAACATCCGCTCTTTCTATGAAGGGGTTTCATCCCTTCATTGTGGTTTGTCTTTGCTTCCTTTTTTCTAACCCCCGTTTTTTCCATTAGTTTTGACCCATCAATTGCTAGGTGATTTTTTTTATCAGGATCACCTAACTGCAATTTCTCATAATATTGAACATTCCTTCTTTTAAACTAGTCTAAGAGCTTTGGAGCTTCTTTTATCCATTATTTTTATTTATTTTATTTATTTATTTATCTCATAGATTCTTGTGAAACTATCACCAAATAAAGAGATCAAATCAAATTCACCCATGGCTCAATGGTTTAAAACAGCAGCAGCAGGGTGCTGACAAAGAACAAATGGGTCAACATCATAGGTTCAAGCACTCCCCTAGCTTGTAAAATGTATTTATTCATTTAACTACTTCTTTAATATATTTAAAAAAAAAAAAATTCTGCATTTATATTTTTAAATGCATGAGTAATGTTTTTAAGTGATATACTCCATTATGCTTTATGATTATTTTGTGTGTGCTTTACGGTGTATACATGCATTTAGTCTGATTCCCCGCCCACTGGGTGTGGTGATTTTTTTGAAGGCAGGCGTCTCCATGTGCATTCTTTTGCTATAAATAACAGACCCTGTATGTGTATGGGTATAGACTGTCCTAAGGAAGTGGTGTGATCACCACGAAACACGTAGAAATAAAGTCTATTTCATCATTACATCGACTTGGATTCCTCTGGTACATAATTCTGACAGACGAGCAGCGCAGTCTGATGCCCGATTCTCTTCACCCAACAAAGGATCATTGCTTCGGGGTTTGTAGCAGCCGCCAATGCTAAGTACAGTGATTGTGTCTTACACAACCCTAATAGGTGAGTGAATTTGACTTATCTTTCACAAATATCACTTTTATCTCGGATAAGACCCTATGTGCGCTCTATATTCATTCTAGTTACCTTAGTATTGAAGAACTGAAATAGATTAACTTTTTGATGATAATCTAATTTAATGAGATGCACCTGCATACTTTTGACATGTCAAGACTAGTGTTGAGCCACCCCCGTAGTGTTCGAGTTCGGTTCGGTTCGTCGAACACCCGTATGTTCGCCGAACTGTTCGTCGAACACCTTCGAACACTGTTAAAACCAATGGCAGGCAAACAAAAACACATAGAAACACATAGAAAACACCTTCAAAGGTGTCCAAAACCTGACAAACTGCTCAGAAGACACAACTGACACATGGAAAAGTGACAAGTACATATAGTCATGCGAAAAGAAAAGAGGTGGAGGAGTAAAAGGAGGGGGAGACACAGATATAGGCATGTCATGACCTTCTAAAACCGAAAAAGTGCAAAGCCGACACGGCCAGTCCGTTCCTGCCCGTGCGACCTCCGTGTCGCCGGGTTTGTGCCAGAGCTGCGGTGGACCCTGACGGCCAGCCCCCCTCTCCCAATACTGGTGCCTGTCCGCTGGTGGGTCGAGCGAGCCCCCCTGTGGTGGAGGCAGGTCTAAGCTTTTTCATTTAAATTGTCTCTCTAATTTGAATGAATACACTTTAAATCCTTTTACAAGGATCTATTGGAGGGCAAGTCTCATGCCAGCAGCCGCGTAATTCCAGCTCCAGTAGCGTCCACTAAAGCTGCTGCAGTTAAAAAGCTTTTATAAGAATCGAGCTCGGCGGTCCACCGCAAGGCGTCCTACCGCCAGTCCCAGCCCCTATGCCTTGGGGTGCCTCCTGATGCTCTTCACTGAGAATCCCGGGGTCCCGAAGCATTTCCTTTGAAAAAATGAAGTGTCCAAACTACAGGTGGTGTAGCTTGCTTAACAGCTGGGATAATCCGCTGACTAGCAGACACTGCTACTAGGCACAAAGTATTTCCTGGGCTAGATGCAGTTAAAAATTTGTAATTAGATACTCTCGTTGGATGCTGAGAAAGCATTCCATAGAGTCTCCTGGCATGCCATACATTATTCTCTTAAAATGCTTGGGGTAGGGGTCTAGGGGACCCTTTTATAGCCAAAATCACGGCCCTGTATCGCAATACGTCACCTAGGCTGAAGATAAATGGAACTGTAGCACCCCGAGGGCTCGGTTGCAACAGAGGTATTGCACCTCACCCAGAGGTGTGATATCTCACTCTCAGGTAAGGATGGAGTGGGGGGAGGGAACACTGAGGAAGGGGAACCCTGTAGTGCAGGAGCAGGGAGGAAGCAGTTCCTGGGTGCATTGAGAAGGGAGTATAAAAGGTGGGCAACATCTTAGTTCAGTGCAGAGAAGTCTGAGCAGAAGTAAAAGGGAGCAGGGGCTCTGCATGAGCTCTGCTCCGGAGGCGGGCCTAGTAACAGAGGCCCAGGCCTGGAAGAGGGAGAAGGAAGGAAGAGGAGCGGAGAAGGCTCCAGGAACGAGGAATGAAGGGATCCCAGGGGTGTGGACGGGCGAGTCGCCACCGCACTCCCGAATCCACCTGCGTGGAGGGGTCAGGCGAAACTAGTGGAGGAGGGAAACGACCCTCAGCTAGAAACCGGAGGTTGTGACATTTTATGTGGCGTAGCCCCTCGCTACACCCTCTAGGAAGGCACCACATAGGGTCAGGGAAACTGGCGCCAAGTTTACCAAGAGGAGGCCCGAGGCAGCCGGACAGAAGCGTTGGTAAGAAAGGCCAGACAAAGGACACACAAAGGGGGTCCTGTGAAGTGCTCCAAAGTTATCTGGGAGTTGTCTGAGCCCCTCACCTGGTGAGCACAGTACGATGTGGGCAGCCGTTACCTGCAGACGTGGTCTGGATAATAAGAACTGTGAGTAAAGGCCCTGGACTGCATCACTGACTCCGTGTCGTTACTGCTGCTGCCCTGCACCATCACCCCCATCCTCCGCATACACTGCCCTGAGGCTATACTCCTCACGTGGGGAGTTATACTACGCTCTGCTGCACCCACAACACCAGCCTCAGAGGTCTGCCCTGCAGCAGCGGTTCACTCTGACCGCAATCCACGGGTGGCATAGTCAGACATTTAAACATCAAAACCACATAAATAGTTCTGCCACTGGTTTGACCGCTCTGAGCCACGGAACCAGGTCGCCACCACGGAGACTACAACCACCAGCATCCACCAAAAAGGGTCCGGCTCCGGGTGTCCCAAGGCCCAGGGGGCGCGTCAGAACATTTTCATCACCTTTCATAATCACCAATGGGACAAGGCAGGGATGTCCTCTGTCCCCTCTCTTATACATCCTAGTGACGGAGCACCTGCTCTCATCAATTCGCCATAACCCCAATATTAGGTGGATTGAGGTGGGAGGCACTGAGTACAAGTGCTCTGCATTTGCTGATGATGTCCTAGTATATATCACTCAATCACATATATCCATCCCTGTTGTTATGGCTGAAATAGATCACTTTGTTACATGGTCAAATTTTAAAATCAATGCAGCGAAGTCTGAGGCCCTCGATGTCTCCCTCCCCAAATCCATACAGGATTCCATCCAGTCCAACTTTCCCTTTGCCTGGCCCTCACAGGGTATCAAATACTTAGGAATTCCTATTCATAGAGACCTCTCCCATCTATGTTATCTTAATTTTGGGCCCTTTATTGAACAACTCCATACAGACCACGGTTGGCAAGTTAGAACTGTAAGATTCACTACGTGAACCACTGGTGTTTTGTGGAAAAGCACATGTACACTGTGTTCCAAATTATTATGCAAAAAGTGTTTAGGAGTGATAAGGGAAGAATTTGTTTGTTTGTCAGTTAAACTCTTTGATGGTGATGTGTGTCAGGGCTCTTTATATCACTGTAAGCCATTGCAGACACCTGTGCTAATTAGTCTGGGAGGTGTGTCCAATGAAAGGCAAGACTACTTAAGAAGGCTGTCCCGCATTATTAAGCAGCCTACATTTTTTGCCAAAATGGGAAAGAAAAGGGATGTGTCGGCTGCTGAGAAGCAACAAATTGTGGAGTGTTTAGGTCAAAGCATGACTACAATCAACATTGCCAAGACACTTCATCCTGATCATCGCACAATCAAGAAGTATGTAGCTGATTCACAGTACACACGTGTGCATGCTGATAAGAGCAAATTGAGGACTCTTTCCTACAGGCAATTACGTCAGGTTAAAAGAGCAGCGGCAAAAAAGCCTTGTCATAGCAGCAGACAAGTTTTTGAAGCTGCTGGTCCCTCCAACGTCCCCGAACAACAAGACGCAGAGTCCTTCAGAGGTTTGCAGCTGTGCGTAAGCCATCCTGTCGACCTCCTCTATCCACTGCACACAAGCAGAAACGGCTCCAGTTGGCCAAACAATACATGAAGACTGACTTCAAAACTGTTTTGTTCACCGATGAGTGCCCGTGCAACGCTCGATGGTCCAGATGGATGGAGTGGAGGATGGCTGGTTGATTGACACCCCACGCAAACACGGCTACAGCGCCAACAAGGAGGAGGTGGAGTAATGTTTTGGGCTGGAATCATGGGGAGAGAGATTGTCGGTCCCTGTAGGATCCCTGAAGGGGTAAGGATGAACTCCATAATGTATTTGGAGTTTCTCAAACAGCACTTCCTGCCATGGTTCAAGAAGAAGAACCGTGCATTCCACAGCAAGATCATTTTCATGCATGATAATGCACCGTCTCCTGCTGCACATAACACATCTGCATCTCTGGCTGATATGGACATAAAAGGGGACAAACTTATGGTGTGACCCCCATGCTCCTCTGACCTCAACCCTATTCAGAACCTCTGGAGCATCATCAAAAGGAGTGTCTTTGATGGCGGGAGGCAGTTCACATCTAAGCAACAGCTCTGGGAGGGTATTCTGTCCTCATGCAAAACAATTGAAGCAGAAACCATCCAAAACCTGACAAATTCAATGGAAGAGACAGTTCAGAAGCTCCTTTCGAACAAGGGGTCCTATGTGCAAATGTAACATCACCTAGAATAAAGTTTTGAGTTGAAAACTGTTTGATTTCAGTTTCTAATAACCTGCTAATGCTTATAATTTCAAAAATGACCATTTTTTTGTTCTTTATTAAAATTAAAAGGTTGATCGAAGAGTGTGGGGGATCTAAGAGTGTGGCAACACAGTAGTCAGGATTACTTCGAATTCTGACAATCTGAGGGTCATGTTGCAGGTAGTGCAGCAAGAAGGAACTCATGTGTCTTGTGCATCTAGGAGATCCAAAATTATTTTCCGGGCTAGATGCAGCTAAAAATTATTATTAATTTGAAAGCTGGTGGAGCTTAGTATAGATGGCCTAATAGAATCAGTACTGCACACTGCTACAAAGCCCAAATTAGTTTCCAGCCAAGATACAGATAAACATGATTAGTAATTTTAAATCTGGTGGAGCTTAGTATAGATGGCCTAATAGAATCAGTACTGCACACTGCTACAAAGCCCAAATTATTTTCCAGCCAAGATACAGATAAACATGATTAGTAATTTGAAAGCTTAAAACAGTTGGTGAGGTTATTTTACCAAATCATCAAGCTTTTACTCTCCCCAGGATGACACAGGGGTAGAAAAGTCATTTCGGATCCATGATTTGTTCATCTTTATGAACGTGAGTCTGTCTACATTATCAGTGGAGAGCCACGTGCGCTTATCTGTCAGCCCACCACCAGCAGCGCTGAACACACGTTCAGACAGAACGCTGGCTGCAGGGCATGACAAGATCTCCAAGGCGTAAGTGTCTAGCTCCGGCCATTTATCCAGATTGGAAGCCCAAAAAAAGCAAAGGTCTAGTGACACAGTCATGGCTTCAATGTTTACTTGGAGATACTCCTGTACCATCGTCTCTAGGCGTTGACTATGTGTCAGACTTCTTGTCTCCTGTGGCCTTGCAAAGGATGGGCTAAAAAAGTGGTGAAATGATTCCGCAAAATTGATGTTACCAGCAGATACTGTGTTTCTGTTACGGCTTGAGTGCTGAACACTCGACGGTCCCACGGTTGGCAAGTTGGAACTGTGAGATTCACTACGTGCACCACTGGTGTTTTGTGGAAAAGCACATGCAAGATTCTGCAACAGTCTCTGCTGATACTCCTGCATGCGTGCATCCCTTTCTATGGCAGGAATAATTTCTGCAAATTTACTTTTGTACCGGGGATCTAACAGTGTGGCAACCCAGTAGTCAGGATTATTTATAATTCTCACAATTCGAGGGTCATGTTGCAGGTAGTGCAGCAAGAAGGCACTCATGTGTCTTGCGCATCCAGGAGCACCAAGTCCCTGTTGTGTTGGTGGCGAGGCAACAATCATGTTTCCTTCCTCTGTCCTCTCCCCCCAACCTCGCACAACAGAAATGTGATCAAGGTCTCCCTCATCTGATGAGTCTTCCATCAGTTCGTCCTCCACTTCTTTCTGGGCTCCAGCATCTTCCTCACTAGTTTGGCTGCTACCATGCGCCCTGGTAAAACCATCTCCCCCACCCTCACATGCCTGCCGCCTTGGTGCTGCCGACCGTCTGGACCTTGCAGATGTTAGCCCTTCCGCATACAACTCCTCCTCCTCTACTTCCTCCACCTCCTCTTGTGCCACCACCTGACTCCGAATTCTGTTTAACATGTGCTCCAGCATGTAAATCACCGGAATAGTCATGCTGATAATGGTATCGTCAGCACTAAACATCTTCGTCGCCATTTCAAAACTGTGCAGAAGGGTGCATAGGTCCCTGATCTGAGACCACTCCTCCAGCGTGATTTGCCCCACCTCTGGATCTCATTGGCCCAGGCTATACGTCAGAACATATTGCACCAGGGCTTGTCGGTGCTGCCACAGTCGCTGCAACATGTGCAGAGTTGAATTCCACGGGTAGGCACATCGCATTTTAGCCGGTGAAGTGGCAGGCCCAACGACTTCTGTAGAGTTGTAAGTCGCTGAGCAGCGGGATGCGAATGGCGGAAGTGAGCACACATCGACCGTGCTCTCTGCAGAAGGCCATCTAGTCCGAGATAGTGGGCTAAAAATTGCTGGACAACCAGGTTCAACACGTGAGCCATATAAGGCACGTGTGTGACATTGCCCCAGCGAAGGGCCGCACCCAGGTTTGCAGCATTGTCGCACACGGCCTTCCCTGGTTTCAGGTCCAGTGGAGACAACCATTCATGAAACTGGTTCTCCAGAGCTGACCACAACTCCTCAGCTGTGTGACTCACATTTCCCAGACATTTCAAAGTAAAAACTGCCTGATGACGTTGAGCCCTGCTGCCAGCATAGTAAGGAGGTGTGCAGGATCCCTTCTGTGCAGTTAGAAAGCTTGTGGCATGACCAGACAGGCTTTGGGTGCAGGTGGAGGACCGAGAGGAGGTTGAGGAGGCAGAAGCAGTGGAGGAACTTTGAGATAAGGAGGATTGACGCACAACTCGTGGGGACGGCAAGACTTGGACAGCAGCCCCTTGTCCTGCTGTCACCATAGTTACCCAGTGCCCAGTCAGCAACATGTAACGCCCCTGTCCATGCCTACTCGTCCAAGTGTCTGTGGTGAAATGCACCCTGTCACACACAGAGTTTCTCAAAGAAGCGGTGATGTTGTGTGCGACATGCTGGTGGAGCGCAGGCACACCTTTCTTTGAGAAGTAGTGCCGACTGGGCATCTGGTACTGGGGCACTGCAACGGACATAAGGTCTCGAAAATCCTCTGTGTCCACCAGGCGGAAAGGCAGCATTTCTGTAGCCAAGAGCTTGCAAATGGTGAAATTCAACCTCTTAGCTTTCTCATGGCTAGGAGGAAATGGTCTTTTACTTGTCCACATCTGAGGGACCGAGGGCTGGCTGTTGTGCTTAGACAGGGTTGAGAAGGGTGTCCCTGGCAAACTGCCTGTCTGTGAGGAAGATGCAGGCGGACATGTTAGGTTGCCTTGATCCAAAGGTGGTGATATCGATGTCGGACAGCGCTCAACACCAGCTGGTGTTACCACCTCCAAAGAAAATGATGACCTGCCAATCACGCTGGCTGTTGCGGGTAAAGAGGTGGCATGTCTGCGTCCCAAAACAGGTGTGACTGCTGTCCCCCCAGTCACAGAGGATGAAGAGGCCGCGGATGCACAAGATGTGGCAGACGGCGGTTGGCGCAGCCGGCTAGGCCGCATCATAGAACAGTGAGCTTCCCACTGCAACTTATGCTTCATGTCCATGTGCCGGTTCATGCATGAAGTACTCAAACTATGTATTTTTTGGCATCTACTTAGCTTTTGCTGACTAATGTTACAGATAACACCGGTTGGGTCATCTTTATCGATCTGAAAAAATGCCCAGGCTATGCAAGGCTTAGCACCTATGCGACCTGAAGAGCCACCACGACTTGTGGTCAGAGGCAGAGTTGTGTTTGAGGATGCAGTTGTTGACGTGCTTCCAGTACTACGCCTCTGTCCAGGAAGGCGCAACCTGACCTCGTCGTCACTAGCATCCTCCTCCACCTCCTCTGCTGACCTCATCTCTTGGCTGACTGTGGGTTGACAGTAAGTGGGATCTCCAACCTCATCATCATCACCCTGTGTGTTATCACACCCGTCGTCTTCAGAGCCAACCTGTTCCTGCCCTGACAAAAAACTAAAGTTGTCGCTCCAATCAGGTATTTGAGTCTCATCATCATCTTCCTAATTGTCTCAACCAACAGGAGTTACAGTTTGGGAATGAGGGTCTACATTATGGTCAGAACCTTCTGCGTCTGGTCCTGGATCCGACTCATAAAGATTCTGGGCATCAGTGCAGATCATTTCCTCGTCTCGATTCACAGAAGCTCTGGAGCCGACCTCTGATTCCCAGGCTATAGTATGAGTAAACAGTTCTGCAGACTCAACCATCTGTTCTACCCCATACTCAGACGGGCAGCTGGAGACTTGGGAGCTGTGAGGAAGCAAGTGCGATTGGGGTGACAACTCTGAGGACTGGAGTATTTGTGATGTTGAAGTTGAGGTGGAGGAGAGCCCACTTAAAGGAGCACTTGATATCCGTTGAGGCATCTGCTGTTTTTGTGCCTCATCTGGAATTTGTAGCGATTAGCGTGGCCGTAAGGAAGGGATCTTATCACATTGTCCGCTAAAAGAAGTAGACATTTTAGTTTGGCTGGAAGATGGTATTTCTTCTGCAGATGTTAATGTTGCTTTAACATCTACCCCACGGAAACAACCTTTTTTCCCCTTCCCAACACGCCTATTCCCCTTTCCACCAGCAGCAGGCCTTTTTCCACTCATTTTGGTGGTTAACTAATTCACAACTCTGGAGTTGTTTGCACAAAAAATCAATGGATGGGAACTGAGCAGAGCTGAGTGGCCAAACTGTGGTAATAGGCCAAAAGTATTGGCTGGGTTAGATGCAGATAAAAATTATATTGAATTTGCAACCTGATGGAGGTCAGAGTAGATGGACTAATAGAACAAGTCCAACACACTGCTAGAAGCTGAAATATTTTTTCAGAGCTGGAAGCAGAAAAGAATTAAATTGAATTTGCAACCTGATGGAGGTCAGTATACATTGACTAATAGAACAAGTCCCACACATTGCTTGAAGATGAAATATTTTTTCAGAGCTAGATGCAGAAAAAAATTATATTGAATTTGCAACCTGATGGAGGTCAGTATAGATGGACTAATAGAACAAGTCCCACACACTGCTAGAAGCTGAAATATTTTTTCAGAGCTAGATGCAGAAAATTTTTTTATTGAATTTGCAACCTGATGGAGGCCAGTATAGATGGACTAAAAGAACAAGTCCCACACACTGCTAGAAGCTGAAATATTTTTTCAGAGCTAGATGCAGAAAAAAATTATATTGAATTTGCAACCTGATGGAGGTCAGTTTAGATGGACTAAAAGAAAAAGTCCCACACACTGCTACAAGCCTAAATATTTTTTCAGAGCTAGATGCAGATGAAAATTATATTGAATTTGCAACCTGGTGGAGGTTATTATAGATGGACAAATAGACCAAGTTCCACACACTGCTAGAAGCCTAAATATTTTTTCAGAGCTAGATGCAGAAAAATATTATATTGAATTTGCAACCTGATGGAGGTCAGTATAGATGGACTAATAGAACAAGTCCCACACACTGCTAGAAGCTGAAATATTCTTTCAGAGCTAGATGCAGAAAAAAATTATATTGAATTTGCAAGCTGATGGAGGTCAGTATAGATGGACTAATAGAACAAGTCCCACACACTGCTAGTAGCCTAAATATTTTTTCAGAGCTAGATGCAGATAAAAATTATTTTTAATTTGCAACCTGGTGGAGGTTAGTATAGATGGACTAATAGACCAAATCCCACACACTGCTAGAAGCCTAAATATTTTTTCAGAGCTAGATGCAGAAAAAAATGATATTGAATTGGCAACCTGATGAAGGTTAGTATAGATGGACTAATAGACCAAGTCCCACACACTGCTAGAAACCTAAATATTTTTTCAGAGCTAGATGCAGAAAAAAAATTATATTGAATTTGCAACCTGATGGAGGTCAGTTTAGATGGACTAAAAGAAAAAGTCCCACACACTGCTACAAGCCTAAATATTTTTTCAGAGCTAGATGCAGATAAAAATTATATTGAATTTGCAACCTGGTGGAGGTTATTATAGATGGACTAATAGACCAAGTTCCACACACTGCTAGAAGCCTAAATATTTTTTCAGAGCTAGATGCAGAAAAATATTATATTGAATTTGCAACCTGATGGAGGTCAGTATAGATGGACTAATAGAACAAATCCCACACACTGCTAGAAGCTGAAATATTCTTTCAGAGCTAGATGCAGAAAAAAATTATATTGAATTTGCAAGCTGATGGAGGTCAGTATAGATGGACTAATAGAACAAGTCCCACACATTGCTAGTAGCCTAAATATTTTTTCAGAGCTAGATGCAGATAAAAATTATTTTTAATTTGCAACCTGGTGGAGGTTAGTATAGATGGACTAATAGACCAAATCCCACACACTGCTAGAAGCCTAAATATTTTTTCAGAGCTAGATGCAGAAAAAAATGATATTGAATTGGCAACCTGATGAAGGTTAGTATAGATGGACTAATAGACCAAGTCCCACACACTGCTAGAAACCTAAATATTTTTTCAGAGCTAGATGCAGAAAAAAAATTATATTGAATTTGCAACCTGATGGAGGTCAGTATAGATGGACTAATAGAACAAGTCCCACACACTGCTAGTAGCCTAAATATTTTTTCAGAGCTAGATGCAGATAAAAATTATTTTTAATTTGCAACCTGGTGGAGGTTTAGATGGACTAATAGAACAAGTCCCACACACTGCTAGAAGCTGAAATATTTTTACAGAGCTAGATGCAGAAAAAAAATTATATTGAATTTACAACCTGATGGAGGTCAGTATAGATGGACTAATAGAACAAGTCCCACACACTGCTAGAAGCTGAAATATTTTTTCAGAGCTAGATGCAGAAAAAAATTATATTGAATTTGCAACCTGATGGAGGTCAGTTTAGATGGACTAATAGAAAAAGTCCCACACACTGCTACAAGCCTAAATATTTTTTCAGAGCTAGATGCAGATAAAAATTATATTGAATTTGCAACCTGGTGGAGGTTATTATAGATTGACTAATAGACCAAATTCCACACACTGCTAGAAGCTGAAATATTTTTTCAGAGTTAGATGCAGAAAAATATTATATTGAATTTGCAACCTGATGGCGGTCAGTATAGATGGACTATTAGAACAAGTCCCACAAACTGCTAGAAGCTGAAATATTCTTTCAGAGCTAGATGCAGAAAAAAATTAGATTGAATTTGCAAGCTGATGGAGGTCAGTATAGATGGACTAATAGAACAAGTCCCACACACTGCTAGAAGCTAAAATATTTTTTCAGAGCTAGATGCAGAAAAAAATTATATTGAATTTGCAACCTGATGGAGGTCAGTATAGATGGACTAATAGAACAAGTCCCACACACTGCTAGTAGCCTAAATATTTTTTCAGAGCTAGATGCAGATAAATATTATTTTTAATTTGCAACCTGGTGGAGGTTAGTATAGATGGACTGATAGACCAAATCCCACACACTGCTAAAAGCCTAAATATATTTTCAGAGCTAGATGCAGAAAAAAATTATATTGAATTTGCAACCTGATGAAGGTTAGTATAGATGGACTAATAGACCAAGTCCCACACACTGCTAGAAGCCTAAATATTTTTTCAGAGCTAGATGCAGAAAAAAAATTATATTGAATTTGCAACCTGATGGAGGTCAGTATAGATGGACTAATAGAACAAGTCCCACATACTGCTAGAAGCTGAAATATTTTTTCAGAGCTAGATGCAGAAAAAAATTATATTGAATTTGCAACCTGATGGAGGTTAGTATAGATGGACTAATAGACCAAGTCCATCACACTACTAGAAGAATAAAAATTTTTTCAGAGCTAGATGCAGAAAAATATTGTATTGAATTTGCAACCTGACGGAGGTCAGTATAGATGGACTAATAGAACAAGTCCCACACACTGCTAGAAGCTGAAATATTTTTTCAGAGCTAGATGCCGAAAAAATTATATTGAATTTGCAACCTGATGGAGGTCAGTATAGATGGACTAATAAAACAAGTCCCACACACTGCTAAAACCTGAAATATTTTTTCTAAGCTGGATGCAGAAAAGAATTATATTGAATTTGCAACCTGATGGAGGTCAGTATAGATGGACTAATAGAACAAGTCCCACACACTGCTTGAAGCTGAAATATTTTTTCAGAGCTAGATGCAGAAAAAAATTATATTGAATTTGCAACCTGATGGAGGTCAGTATAGATGGACTAATAGAACAAGTCCCACACACTGCTAGAAGCTGAAATATATTTTCAGAGCTAGATGCAGAAAAACATTATAATGAATTTGCAACCTGATGGATTTCAGAATAGATGGACTAATAGAACAAGTCCCACACACTTCTAGTAGCCTAAATATTTTTTCATAGCTAGATGCAGATAAAGATTATTTTTAATTTGCAACCTGGTGGAGGTTAGTATAGATGGACTAATAGAACAAGTCCCACACACTGCTAGAAGCTGAAATATTTTTTCAGAGCTAGATGCAGAAAAAAATTATATTGAATTTGCAACCTGATGGAGGTCAGTTTAGATGGACTAATAGAAAAAGTCCCACACACTGCTACAAGCCTAAATATTTTTTCAGAGCTAGATGCAGATAAAAATTATATTTAATTTGCAACCTGGTGGAGGTTATTATAGATGGACTAATAGACCAAGTTCCACACACTGCTAGAAGCCTAAATATTTTTTCAGAGCTAGATGCAGAAAAATATTATATTGAATTTGCAACCTGATGGAGGTCAGTATAGATGGACTAATAGAACAAGTCCCACACACTGCTAGAAGCTGAAATATTCTTTCAGAGCTAGATGCAGAAAAAAATTATATTGAATTTGCAAGCTGATGGAGGTCAGTATAGATGGACTAATAGAACAAGTCCCACACACTGCTAGTAGCCTAAATATTTTTTCAGAGCTAGATGCAGATAAAAATTATTTTTAATTTGCAACCTGGTGGAGGTTAGTATAGATGGACTAATAGACCAAATCCCACACACTGCTAGAAGCCTAAATATTTTTTCAGAGCTAGATGCAGAAAAAAATTATATTGAATTTGCAACCTGATGAAGTTTAGTATAGATGGACTAATAGACCAAGTCCCACACACTGCTAGAAGCTGAACTATTTTTTCAGAGCTAGATGCCGAAAAAATTATATTGAATTTGCAACCTGATGGAGGTCAGTATAGATGGACTAATAGAACAAGTCCCACACACTGCTAGAAGCCTAAATATATTTTCAGAGCTAGATGCAGAAAAAAATTATATTGAATTTGCAACCTGATGAAGGTTAGTATAGATGGACTAATAGACCAAGTCCCACACACTGCTAGAAGCCTAAATATTTTTTCAGAGCTAGATGCAGAAAAAAAATTATATTGAATTTGCAACCTGATGGAGGTCAGTATAGATGGACTAATAGAACAAGTCCCACATACTGCTAGAAGCTGAAATATTTTTTCAGAGCTAGATGCAGAAAAAAATTATATTGAATTTGCAACCTGATGGAGGTTAGTATAGATGGACTAATAGACCAAGTCCATCACACTACTAGAAGAATAAAAATTTTTTCAGAGCTAGATGCAGAAAAATATTGTATTGAATTTGCAACCTGACGGAGGTCAGTATAGATGGACTAATAGAACAAGTCCCACACACTGCTAGAAGCTGAAATATTTTTTCAGAGCTAGATGCCGAAAAAATTATATTGAATTTGCAACCTGATGGAGGTCAGTATAGATGGACTAATAAAACAAGTCCCACACACTGCTAAAACCTGAAATATTTTTTCAGAGCTGGATGCAGAAAAGAATTATATTGAATTTGCAACCTGATGGAGGTCAGTATAGATGGACTAATAGAACAAGTCCCACACACTGCTTGAAGCTGAAATATTTTTTCAGAGCTAGATGCAGAAAAAAATTATATTGAATTTGCAACCTGATGGAGGTCAGTATAGATGGACTAATAGAACAAGTCCCACACACTGCTAGAAGCTGAAATATATTTTCAGAGCTAGATGCAGAAAAACATTATATTGAATTTGCAACCTGATGGATTTCAGAATAGATGGACTAATAGAACAAGTCCCACACACTTCTAGTAGCCTAAATATTTTTTCATAGCTAGATGCAGATAAAGATTATTTTTAATTTGCAACCTGGTGGAGGTTAGTATAGATGGACTAATAGAACAAGTCCCACACACTGCTAGAAGCTGAAATATTTTTTTCAGAGCTAGATGCAGAAAAAAATTATATTGAATTTGCAACCTGATGGAGGTCAGTTTAGATGGACTAATAGAAAAAGTCCCACACACTGCTACAAGCCTAAATATTTTTTCAGAGCTAGATGCAGATAAAAATTATATTTAATTTGCAACCTGGTGGAGGTTATTATAGATGGACTAATAGACCAAGTTCCACACACTGCTAGAAGCCTAAATATTTTTTCACAGCTAGATGCAGAAAAATATTATATTGAATTTGCAACCTGATGGAGGTCAGTATAGATGGACTAATAGAACAAGTCCCACACACTGCTAGAAGCTGAAATATTCTTTCAGAGCTAGATGCAGAAAAAAATTATATTGAATTTGCAAGCTGATGGAGGTCAGTATAGATGGACTAATAGAACAAGTCCCACACACTGCTAGTAGCCTAAATATTTTTTCAGAGCTAGATGCAGATAAAAATTATTTTTAATTTGCAACCTGGTGGAGGTTAGTATAGATGGACTAATAGACCAAATCCCACACACTGCTAGAAGCCTAAATATTTTTTCAGAGCTAGATGCAGAAAAAAATGATATTGAATTTGCAACCTGATGAAGTTTAGTATAGATGGACTAATAGACCAAGTCCCACACACTGCTAGAAGCTGAACTATTTTTTCAGAGCTAGATGCCGAAAAAATTATATTGAATTTGCAACCTGATGGAGGTCAGTATAGATGGACTAATAGAACAAGTCCCACACACTGCTAGAAGCCTAAATATTTTTTCAGAGCTAGATGCAGAAAAAAATTATATTGAATTTGCAACCTGATGAAGGTTAGTATAGATGGACTAATAGATCAAGTCCCACACACTGCTAGAAGCCTAAATATTTTTTCAGAGCTAGATGCAGAAAAAAAATTATATTGAATTTGCAACCTGATGGAGGTCAGTATAGATGGACTAATAGAACAAGTCCCACACACTGCTAGAAGCTGAAATATTTTTTCAGAGCTAGATGCAGAAAAAAATTATATTGAATTTGCAACCTGATGGAGGTCAGTATAGATGGACTAATAGAACAAGTCCCACCCACTGCTAGTAGCCTAAATATTTTTTCAGAGCTAGATGCAGATAAAAATTATTTTTAATTTGCAATCTGGTGGAGGTTAGTATAGATGGACTAATAGACCAAGTCCATCACACTACTAAAAGCCTAAATATTTTTTCAGAGCTGGATGCAGAAAAATATTGTATTGAATTTGCAACCTGATGGAGGTCAGTATAGATGGACTAATAGAACAAGTCCCACACACTGCTAGAAGCTGAAATATTCTTTCAGAACTAGATGCAGAAAAAAATTATATTGAATTTGCAAGCTGATGGAGGTCAGTATAGATGGACTAATAGAACAAGTCCCACACACTGCTAGTAGCCTAAAAATTTTTTCAGAGCTAGATGCAGATAAAAATTATTTTTAATTTGCAACCTGGTGGAGGTTAGTATAGATGGACTAATAGACCAAATCCCACACACTGCTAGAAGCCTAAATATTTTTTCAGAGCTAGATGCAGAAAAAAATGATATTGAATTTGCAACCTGATGAAGGTTAGTATAGATGGACTAATAGACCAAGTCCCACACACTGCTAGAAGCCTAAATATTTTTTCAGAGCTAGATGCAGAAAAATATTGTATTGAATTTGCAACCTGATGGAGGTCAGTATAGATGGACTAATAGAACAAGTCCCACACACTGCTAGAAGCTGAACTATTTTTTCAGAGCTAGATGCCGAAAAAATTATATTGAATTTGCAACCTGATGGAGGTCAGTATAGATGGACTAATAGAACAAGTCCCACACACTGCTAGAAGCCTAAATATTTTTTCAGAGCTAGATGCATAAAAATATTGTATTGAATTTGCAACCTGATGGAGGTCAGTATAGATGGACTAATAGAACAAGTCCCACACACTGCTAGAAGCCTAAATATTTTTTCAGAGCTAGATGCAGAAAAATATTGTATTGAATTTGCAACCTGATGGAGGTCAGTATAGATGGACTAATAGAACAAGTCCCACACACTGCTAGAAGCTGAACTATTTTTTCAGAGCTAGATGCCGAAAAAATTATATTGAATTTGCAACCTGATGGAGGTCAGTATAGATGGACTAATAGAACAAGTCCCACACACTGCTAGAAGCCTAAATATTTTTTCAGAGCTAGATGCAGAAAAAAATTATATTGAATTTGCAACCTGATGAAGGTTAGTATAGATGGACTAATAGATCAAGTCCCACACACTGCTAGAAGCCTAAATATTTTTTCAGAGCTAGATGCAGAAAAAAAATTATATTGAATTTGCAACCTGATGGAGGTCACTATAGATGGACTAATAGAACAAGTCCCACACACTGCTAGAAGCTGAAATATTTTTTCAGAGCTAGATGCAGAAAAAGATTATATTGAATTTGCAACCTGATGGAGGTCAGTATAGATGGACTAATAGAACAAGTCCCACACACTGCTAGTAGCCTAAATATTTTTCAGAGCTAGATGCAGATAAAAATTATTTTTAATTTGCAACCTGGTGGAGGTTAGTATAGATGGACTAATAGACCAAGTCCATCACACTACTAAAAGCCTAAATATTTTTTCAGAGCTAGATGCAGAAAAATATTGTATTGAATTTGCAACCTGATGGAGGTCAGTATAGATGGACTAATAGAACAAGTCCCACACACTGCTAGAAGCTGAAATATTTTTTCAGAGCTAGATGCCGAAAAAATTATATTGAATTTGCAACCTGATGGAGGTCAGTATAGATGGACTAATAGAACAAGTCCCACACACTGCTAGATGCTGAAATATTTTTTCAGAGCTGGATGCAGAAAAGATTTATATTGAATTTGCAACCTGATGGAGGTCAGTATAGATGGACTAATAGAACAAGTCCCACACACTACTTGAAGCTGAAATATATTTTCAGAGCTAGATGCAGAAAAAAATTATATTGAATTTGCAACCTGATGGAGGTCAGTATAGATGGACTAATAGAACAAGTCCCACATACTGCTAGAAGCTGAAATATTTTTTCTGAGCTAGATGCAGAAAAAAATTATATTGAATTTGCAACCTGATGGAGGTTAGTATAGATGGACTAATAGACCAAGTCCATCACACTACTAGAAGAATAAAAATTTTTTCAGAGCTAGATGCAGAAAAATATTGTATTGAATTTGCAACCTGACGGAGGTCAGTATAGATGGACTAATAGAACAAGTCCCACACACTGCTAGAAGCTGAAATATTTTTTCAGAGCTAGATGCCGAAAAAATTATATTGAATTTGCAACCTGATGGAGGTCAGTATAGATGGACTAATAAAACAAGTCCCACACACTGCTAAAACCTGAAATATTTTTTCAGAGCTGGTTGCAGAAAAGAATTATATTGAATTTGCAACCTGATGGAGGTCAGTATAGATGGACTAATAGAACAAGTCCCACACACTGCTTGAAGCTGAAATATTTTTTCAGAGCTAGATGCAGAAAAAAATTATATTGAATTTGCAACCTGATGGAGGTCAGTATAGATGGACTAATAGAACAAGTCCCACACACTGCTAGAAGCTGAAATATATTTTCAGAGCTAGATGCAGAAAAACATTATATTGAATTTGCAACCTGATGGATTTCAGAATAGATGGACTAATAGAACAAGTCCCACACACTTCTAGTAGCCTAAATATTTTTTCAGAGCTAGATGCATATAAAGATTATTTTTAATTTGCAACCTGGTGGAGGTTAGTATAGATGGACTAATAGAACAAGTCCCACACATTGCTAGAAGCTGAAATATTTTTTCAGAGCTAGATGCAGAAAAAAATTATATTGAATTTGCAACCTGATGGAGGTCAGTTTAGATGGACTAATAGAAAAAGTCCCACACACTGCTACAAGCCTAAATATTTTTTCAGAGCTAGATGCAGATAAAAATTATATTTAATTTGCAACCTGGTGGAGGTTATTATAGATGGACTAATAGACCAAGTTCCACACACTGCTAGAAGCCTAAATATTTTTTCAGAGCTAGATGCAGAAAAATATTATATTGAATTTGCAACCTGATGGAGGTCAGTATAGATGGACTAATAGAACAAGTCCCACACACTGCTAGAAGCTGAAATATTCTTTCAGAGCTAGATGCAGAAAAAAATTATATTGAATTTGCAAGCTGATGGAGGTCAGTATGGATGGACTAATAGAACAAGTCCCACACACTGCTAGTAGCCTAAATATTTTTTCAGAGCTAGATGCAGATAAAAATTATTTTTAATTTGCAACCTGGTGGAGGTTAGTATAGATGGACTAATAGACCAAATCCCACACACTGCTAGAAGCCTAAATATTTTTTCAGAGCTAGATGCAGAAAAAAATGATATTGAATTTGCAACCTGATGAAGTTTAGTATAGATGGACTAATAGACCAAGTCCCACACACTGCTAGAAGCCTAAATATTTTTTCAGAGCTAGATGCAGAAAAATATTGTATTGAATTTGCAACCTGATGGAGGTCAGTATAGATGGACTAATAGAACAAGTCCCACACACTGCTAGAAGCTGAACTATTTTTTCAGAGCTAGATGCCGAACAAAATTATATTGAATTTGCAACCTGATGGAGGTCAGTATAGATGGACTAATAGAACAAGTCCCACACACTGCTAGAAGCCTAAATATTTTTTCAGAGCTAGATGCAGAAAAAAATTATATTGAATTTGGAACCTGATGAAGGTTAGTATAGATGGACTAATAGATCAAGTCCCACACACTGCTAGAAGCCTAAATATTTTTTCAGAGCTAGATGCAGAAAAAAAATTATATTGAATTTGCAACCTGATGGAGGTCAGTATAGATGGACTAATAGAACAAGTCCCACACACTGCTAGAAGCTGAAATATTTTTTCAGAGCTAGATGCAGAAAAAAATTATATTGAATTTGCAACCTGATGGAGTTCAGTATAGATGGACTAATAGAACAAGTCCCACACACTGCTAGTAGCCTAAATATTTTTTCACAGCTAGATGCAGATAAAAATTATTTTTAATTTGCAACCTGGTGGAGGTTAGTATAGATGGACTAATAGACCAAGTCCATCACACTACTAAAAGCCTAAATATTTTTTCAGAGTTGGATGCAGAAAAATATTGTATTGAATTTGCAACCTGATGGAGGTCAGTATAGATGGACTAATAGAACAAGTCCCACACACTGCTAGAAGCTGAAATATTCTTTCAGAGCTAGATGCAGAAAAAAATTATATTGAATTTGCAAGCTGATGGAGGTCAGTATAGATGGACTAATAGAACAAGTCCCACACACTGCTAGTAGCCTAAATATTTTTTCAGAGCTAGATGCAGATAAAAATTATTTTTAATTTGCAACCTGGTGGAGGTTAGTATAGATGGACTAATAGACCAAATCCCACACACTGCTAGAAGCCTAAATATTTTTTCAGAGCTAGATGCAGAAAAAAATGATATTGAATTTGCAACCTGATGAAGGTTAGTATAGATGGACTAATAGACCAAGTCCCACACACTGCTAGAAGCCTAAATATTTTTTCAGAGCTAGATGCAGAAAAATATTGTATTGAATTTGCAACCTGATGGAGGTCAGTATAGATGGACTAATAGAACAAGTCCCACACACTGCTAGTAGCTGAAATATTTTTTCAGAGCTGGATGCAGAAAAGAATTATATTGAATTTGCAACCTGATGGAGGTCAGTATACATGGACTAATAGAACAAGTCCCACACACTACTTGAAGCTGAAATATTTTTTCAGAGCTAGATGCAGAAAAAAATTATATTGAATTTGCAACCTGATGGAAGTCAGTTTAGATGGACTAATAGAACAAGTCCCACACACTGCTAGAAGCTGAAATATTTTTTCAGAGCTAGATGCAGAAAAAAATTATATTGAATTTGCAACCTGATGGAGGTCAGTATAGATGGACTAATAGAACAAGTCCCACACACTGCTAGTAGCCTAAATATTTTTTCAGAGCCAGATGCAGATAAAAATTATTTTTAATTTGCAACCTGGTGGAGGTTAGTATAGATGGACTAATAGAGCAAGTCCCACACACTGCTAGAAGCTGAAATATTTTTACAAAGCTAGATGCAGAAAAAAAATTATATTGAATTTACAACCTGATGGAGGTCAGTATAGATGGACTTATAGAACAAGTCTCACACACTGCTAGAAGCTGAAATATTTTTTCAGAGCTAGATGCAGAAAAAAATTATATTGAATTTGCAACCTGATGGAGGTCAGTTTAGATGGACTAATAGAAAAAGTCCCACACACTGCTACAAGCCTAAATATTTTTTCAGAGCTAGATGGAGAAAAATATTATATTGAATTTGCAACCTGATGGAGGTCAGTATAGATGGACTAATAGAACAAGTCCCACACACTGCTAGAAGCTGAAATATTCTTTCAGAGCTAGAGGCAGAAAAAAATTATATTGAATTTGCAAGCTGATGGAGGTCAGTATAGATGGACTAATAGAACAAGTCCCACACACTGCTAGAAGCTGAAATATTTTTTCAGAGCTAGATGCAGAAAAAATTATATTGAATTTGCATCCTGATGGAGGTCAGTATAGATGGACTAATAGAACAAGTCCCACACACTGCTAGTAGCCTAAATATTTTTTCAGAGCTAGATGCAGATAAAAATTATTTTTAATTTGCAACCTGGTGGAGGTTAGTATAGATGGACTAATAGACCAAATCCCACACACTGCTAGAAGCCTAAATATTTTTTCAGAGCTAGATGCAGAAAAAAATGATATTGAATTTGCAACCTGATGAAGGTTACTATAGATGGACTAATAGACCAAGTCCCACACACTGCTAGAAGCCTAAATATTTTTTCAGAGATAGATGCAGAAAAAAAATTATATTGAATTTGCAACCTAATGGAGGTCAGTATAGATGGACTAATAGAACAAGTCCCACACACTGCTAGATGCTGAAATATTTTTTCAGAGCTGGATGCAGAAAAGATTTATATTGAATTTGCAACCTGATGGAGGTCAGTATAGATGGACTAATAGAACAAGTCCCACACACTACTTGAAGCTGAAATATATTTTCAGAGCTAGATGCAGAAAAAAATTATATTGAATTTGCAACCTGATGGAGGTCAGTATAGATGGACTAATAGAACAAGTCCCACACACTGCTAGAAGCTGAAATATTTTTTCAGAGCTAGATGCAGAAAAAAATTATATTGAATTTGCAACCTGATGGAGGTCAGTATAGATGGACTAATAGAACATGTCCCACACACTGCTAGTAGCCTAAATATTTTTTCAGAGCCAGATGCAGATAAAAATTATTTTTAATTTGAAACCTGGTGGAGGTTAGTATAGATGGACTAATAGAACAAGTCCCACAGACTGCTAGAAGCTGAAATATTTTTACAAAGCTAGATGCAGAAAAAAAATTATATTGAATTTACAACCTGATGGAGGTCAGTATAGATGGACTAATAGAACAAGTCTCACACACTGCAAGAAGCTGAAATATTTTTTCAGAGCTAGATGCAGAAAAAAATTATATTGAATTTGCAACCTGATGGAGGTCAGTTTAGATGGACTAATAGAAAAAGTCCCACACACTGCTACAAGCCTAAATATTTTTTCAGAGCTAGATGGAGAAAAATATTATATTGAATTTGCAACCTGATGGAGGTCAGTATAGATGGACTAATAGAACAAGTCCCACACACTGCTAGAAGCTGAAATATTCTTTCAGAGCTAGAGGCAGAAAAAAATTATATTGAATTTGCAAGCTGATGGAGGTCAGTATAGATGGACTAATAGAACAAGTCCCACACACTGCTAGAAGCTGAAATATTTTTTCAGAGCTAGATGCAGAAAAAAATTATATTGAATTTGCAACCTGATGGAGGTCAGTATAGATGGACTAATAGAACAAGTCCCACACACTGCTAGTAGCCTAAATATTTTTTCAGAGCTAGATGCAGATAAAAATTATTTTTAATTTGCAACCTGGTGGAGGTTAGTATAGATGGACTAATAGACCAAGTCCATCACACTACTAAACGCCTAAATATTTTTTCAGAGCTAGATGCAGAAAAATATTGTATTGAATTTGCAACCTGATGGAGGTCAGTATAGATGGACTAATAGAACAAGTCCCACAAACTGCTAGAAGCTGAAATATTTTTTCAGAGCTAGATGCCGAAAAAATTATATTGAATTTGTAACCTGATGGAGGTCAGTATAGATGGACTAAAAGAACAAGTCCCACACACTGCTAGAAGCTGAAATATTTTTTCAGAGCTGGATGCAGAAAAGAATTATATTGAATTTGCAACCTGATGGAGGTCAGTATACATGGACTAATAGAACAAGTCCCACACACTACTTGAAGCTGAAATATTTTTTCAGAGCTAGATGCAGAAAAAAATTATATTGAATTTGCAACCTGATGGAAGTCAGTTTAGATGGACTAATAGAACAAGTTCCACACACTGCTAGAAGCTGAAATATTTTTTCAGAGCTAGATGCAGAAAAAAATTATATTGAATTTGCAACCTGATGGAGGTCAGTATAGATGGACTAATAGAACAAGTCCCACACACTGCTAGTAGCCTAAATATTTTTTCAGAGCCAGATGCAGATAAAAATTATTTTTAATTTGCAACCTGGTGGAGGTTAGTATAGATGGACTAATAGAGCAAGTCCCACACACTGCTAGAAGCTGAAATATTTTTACAAAGCTAGATGCAGAAAAAAAATTATATTGAATTTACAACCTGATGGAGGTCAGTATAGATGGACTTATAGAACAAGTCTCACACACTGCTAGAAGCTGAAATATTTTTTCAGAGCTAGATGCAGAAAAAAATTATATTGAATTTGCAACCTGATGGAGGTCAGTTTAGATGGACTAATAGAAAAAGTCCCACACACTGCTACAAGCCTAAATATTTTTTCAGAGCTAGATGGAGAAAAATATTATATTGAATTTGCAACCTGATGGAGGTCAGTATAGATGGACTAATAGAACAAGTCCCACACACTGCTAGAAGCTGAAATATTCTTTCAGAGCTAGAGGCAGAAAAAAATTATATTGAATTTGCAAGCTGATGGAGGTCAGTATAGATGGACTAATAGAAAAAGTCCCACACACTGCTAGAAGCTGAAATATTTTTTCAGAGCTAGATGCAGAAAAAATTATATTGAATTTGCATCCTGATGGAGGTCAGTATAGATGGACTAATAGAACAAGTCCCACACACTGCTAGTAGCCTAAATATTTTTTCAGAGCTAGATGCAGATAAAAATTATTTTTAATTTGCAACCTGGTGGAGGTTAGTATAGATGGACTAATAGACCAAATCCCACACACTGCTAGAAGCCTAAATATTTTTTCAGAGCTAGATGCAGAAAAAAATGATATTGAATTTGCAACCTGATGAAGGTTACTATAGATGGACTAATAGACCAAGTCCCACACACTGCTAGAAGCCTAAATATTTTTTCAGAGATAGATGCAGAAAAAAAATTATATTGAATTTGCAACCTAATGGAGGTCAGTATAGATGGACTAATAGAACAAGTCCCACACAATGCTAGAACCTGAAATATTTTTTCAGAGCTAGATGCAGAAAAGAATTATATTGAATTTGCAACCTGTTGGAGGTTATTATAGATGGACTAATAGACAAAGTCCATCACACTACTAGAAGCCTAAATATTTTTTCAGAGCTAGATGCAGAAAAATATTGTATTGAATTTGCAAACTGATGGAGGTCAGTATAGATGGACTAATAGAACAAGTCCCACACACTGCTAGAAGCTGAAATATTTTTTCAGAGCTAGATGCCGAACAAATTATATTGAATTTGCAACCTGATGGAGGTCAGTATAGATGGACTAATAGAACAAGTCCCACACACTGCTAGAAGCTGAAATATTTTTTCAGAGCTAGATGCAGAAAAAAATTATATTGAATTTGCAACCTGATGGAGGTTAGTATAGATGGACTAATAGACCAAGTCCATCACACTACTAGAAGCCTAAATATTTTTTCAGAGATAGATGCAGAAAAATATTGTATTGAATTTGCAACCTGATGGAGGTCAGTATAGATGGACTAATAGAACAAGTCCCACACACTGCTAGAAGCTGAAATATTTTTTCAGAGCTAGATGCCGAAAAAATTATATTGAATTTGCAACCTGATGGAGGTCAGTATAGATGGTCTAATAGAACAAGTCCCACACACTGCTAAAAGCTGAAATATTTTTTCAGAGCAAGATGCAGAAAAGAATTATATTGAATTTGCAACCTGATGGAGGTCAGTATAGATGGACTAATAGAACAAGTCCCACACACTGCTTGAAGCTTAAATATTTTTTCAGAGCTAGATGCAGAAAAAACTTATATTGAATTTGCAACCTGATGGAGGTCAGTATAGATGGACTAATAGAACAAGTCCCACACACTGCTAGAAGCTGAAATATTTTTTCAGAGCTAGATGCAGAAAAAAATTATATTGAATTTGCAACCTGATGGAGGTCAGAATAGATGGACTAATAGAAAAAGTCCCACACACTGCTAGTAGCCTAAATATTTTTTCAGAGCCAGATGCAGATAAAAATTATTTTTAATTTGCAACCTGGTGGAGGTTAGTATAGATGGACTAATAGAACAAGTCCCACACACTGCTAGAAGCTGAAATATTTTTACAAAGCTAGATGCAGAAAAAAAATTATATTGAATTTACAACCTGATGGAGATCAGTATAGATGGACTAATAGAACAAGTCCCACACACTGCTAGAAGCTGAAATATTTTTTCAGAGCTAGATGCAGGAAAAAATTATATTGAATTTGCAACCTGATGGAGGTCAGTTTAGATGGACTAATAGAAAAAGTCCCACACACTGCTAGAAGCCTAAATATTTTTTCAGAGCTAGATGCAGAAAAATATTATATTGAATTTGCAACCTGATGGAGGTCAGTATAGATGGACTAATAGAACAAGTCCCACACACTGCTAGAAGCTGAAATATTCTTTCAGAGCTAGAGGCAGAAAAAAATTATATTGAATTTGCAAGCTGATGGAGGTCAGTATAGATGGACTAATAGAACAAGTCCCACACACTGCTAGAAGCTGAAATATTTTTTCAGACCTAGATGCAGAAAAAAATTATATTGAATTTGCAACCTGATGGAGGTCAGTATAGATGGACTAATAGAACAAGTCCCACACACTGCTAGTAGCCTAAATATTTTTTCAGAGCTAGATGCAGATAAAAATAATTTTTAATTTGCAACCTGGTGGAGGTTAGTATAGATGGACTAATAGACCAAATCCCACACACTGCTAGAAGCCTAAATATTTTTTCAGAGCTAGATGCAGAAAAAAATGATATTGAATTTGCAACCTGATGAAGGTTAGTATAGATGGACTAATAGACCAAGTCCCACACACTGCTAGAAGCCTAAATATTTTTTCAGAGCTAGATGCAGAAAAAAAATTATATTGAATTTGCAACCTGATGGAGGTCAGTATAGATGGACTAATAGAAAAAGTCCCACACACTGCTAGAAGCTGAAATATTTTTTCAGAGCTAGAAGCAGAAAAAAATTATATTGAATTTGCAACCTGATGGAGGTCAGTATAGATGGACTAATAGAACAAGTCCCACACACTGCTAGAAGCTGAAATATTTTTTCAGAGCTAGATGCAGAAAAAAATTATATTGAATTTGCAACCTGATGGAGGTCAGTATAGATGGACTAATAGAACAAGTCCCACACACTGCTAGTAGCCTAAATATTTTTTCAGAGCTAGATGCAGATAAAAATTATTTTTAATTTGCAACCTGGTGGAGGTTAGTATAGATGGACTAATAGAACAAGTCCCACACACTGCTAGAAGCTGAAATATTTTTACAAAGCTAGATGCAGAAAAAAAATTATATTGAATTTACAACCTGATGGAGATCAGTATAGATGGACTAATAGAACAAGTCCCACACACTGCTAGAAGCTGAAATATTTTTTCAGAGCTAGATGCAGGAAAAAATTATATTGAATTTGCAACCTGATGGAGGTCAGTTTAGATGGACTAATAGAAAAAGTCCCACACACTGCTAGAAGCCTAAATATTTTTTCAGAGCTAGATGAAGAAAAATATTATATTGAATTTGCAACCTGATGGAGGTCAGTATAGATGGACTAATAGAACAAGTCCCACACACTGCTAGAAGCTGAAATATTTTTTCAGAGCTAGATGCAGAAAAAAATTATATTGAATTTGCAACCTGATGGAGGTCAGTATAGATGGACTAATAGAACAAGTCCCACACACTGCTAGTAGCCTAAATATTTTTTCAGAGCTAGATGCAGATAAAAATTATTTTTAATTTGCAACCTGGTGGAGGTTAGTATAGATGGACTAATAGACCAAATCCCACACACTGCTAGAAGCCTAAATATTTTTTCAGAGCTAGATGCAGAAAAAAATGATATTGAATTTGCAACCTGATGAAGGTTAGTATAGATGGACTAATAGACCAAGTCCCACACACTGCTAGAAGCCTAAATATTTTTTCAGAGCTAGATGCAGAAAAAAAATTATATTGAATTTGCAACCTGATGGAGGTCAGTATAGATGGACTAATAGAACAAGTCCCACACACTGCTAGAAGCTGAAATATTTTTTCAGAGCTAGATGCAGAAAAAAATTATATTGAATTTGCAACCTGATGGAGGTCAGTATAGATGGACTAATAGAACAAGTCCCACACACTGCTAGAAGCTGAAATATTTTTTCAGAGCTAGATGCAGAAAAAAATTATATTGAATTTGCAACCTGATGGAGGTCAGTATAGATGGACTAATAGAACAAGTCCCACACACTGCTAGTAGCCTAAATATTTTTTCAGAGCTAGATGCAGATAAAAATTATTTTTAATTTGCAACCTGGTGGAGGTTAGCATAGATGGACTAATAGACCAAATCCCACACACTGCTAGAAGCCTAAATATTTTTTCAGAGCTAGATGCAGAAAAAAATGATATTGAATTTGCAACCTGATGAAGGTTAGTATAGATGGACTAATAGACCAAGTCCCACACACTGCTAGAAGCCTAAATATTTTTTCAGAGCTAGATGCAGAAAAAAATTATATTGAATTTGCAACCTGATGGAGGTCAGTATAGATGGACTAATAGAACAAGTCCCACACACTGCTAGAAGCTGAAATATTTTTTCAGAGCTAGATGCAGAAAAAAATTATATTGAATTTGCAACCTGATTGAGGTCAGTATAGATGGACTAATAGAACAAGTCCCACACACTGCTAGTAGCCTAAATATTTTTTCAGAGCTAGATGCAGAAAAATATTGTATTGAATTTGCAAACTGATGGAGGTCAGTATAGATGGACTAATAGAACAAGTCCCACACACTGCTAGAAGCTGAAATATTCTTTCAGAGCTAGAGGCAGAAAAAAATTATATTGAATTTGCAAGCTGATGGAGGTCAGTATAGATGGACTAATAGAACAAGTCCCACACACTGCTAGAAGCTGAAATATTTTTTCAGAGCTAGATGCAGAAAAAATTATATTGAATTTGCATCCTGATGGAGGTCAGTATAGATGGACTAATAGAACAAGTCCCACACACTGCTAGTAGCCTAAATATTTTTTCAGAGCTAGATGCAGATAAAAATTATTTTTAATTTGCAACCTGGTGGAGGTTAGTTTAGATGGACTAATAGACCAAATCCCACACACTGCTAGAAGCCTAAATATTTTTTCAGAGCTAGATGCAGAAAAAAATGATATTGAATTTGCAACCTGATGAAGGTTACTATAGATGGACTAATAGACCAAGTCCCACACACTGCTAGAAGCCTAAATATTTTTTCAGAGATAGATGCAGAAAAAAAATTATATTGAATTTGCAACCTAATGGAGGTCAGTATAGATGGACTAATAGAACAAGTCCCACACACTGCTAGAACCTGAAATATTTTTTCAGAGCTAGATGCAGAAAAGAATTATATTGAATTTGCAACCTGTTGGAGGTTATTATAGATGGACTAATAGACAAAGTCCATCACACTACTAGAAGCCTAAATATTTTTTCAGAGCTAGATGCAGAAAAATATTGTATTGAATTTGCAAACTGATGGAGGTCAGTATAGATGGACTAATAGAACAAGTCCCACACACTGCTAGAAGCTGAAATATTTTTTCAGAGCTAGATGCCGAACAAATTATATTGAATTTGCAACCTGATGGAGGTCAGTATAGATGGAATAATAGAACAAGTCCCACACACTGCTAGAAGCTGAAATATTTTTTCAGAGCTAGATGCAGAAAAAAATTATATTGAATTTGCAACCTGATGGAGGTCAGAATAGATGGACTAATAGAAAAAGTCCCACACACTGCTAGTAGCCTAAATATTTTTTCAGAGTCAGATGCAGATAAAAATTATTTTTAATTTGCAACCTGGTGGAGGTTAGTATAGATGGACTAATAGAACAAGTCCCACACACTGCTAGAAGCTGAAATATTTTTACAAAGCTAGATGCAGAAAAAAAATTATATTGAATTTACAACCTGATGGAGATCAGTATAGATGGACTAATAGAACAAGTCCCACACACTGCTAGAAGCTGAAATATTTTTTCAGAGCTAGATGCAGGAAAAAATTATATTGAATTTGCAACCTGATGGAGGTCAGTTTAGATGAACTAATAGAAAAAGTCCCACACACTGCTAGAAGCCTAAATATTTTTTCAGAGCTAGATGCAGAAAAATATTATATTGAATTTGCAACCTGATGGAGGTCAGTATAGATGGACTAATAGAACAAGTCCCACACACTGCTAGAAGCTGAAATATTCTTTCAGAGCTAGAGGCAGAAAAAAATTATATTGAATTTGCAAGCTGATGGAGGTCAGTATAGATGGACTAATAGAACAAGTCCCACACACTGCTAGAAGCTGAAATATTTTTTCAGACCTAGATGCAGAAAAAAATTATATTGAATTTGCAACCTGATGGAGGTCAGTATAGATGGACTAATAGAACAAGTCCCACACACTGCTAGTAGCCTAAATATTTTTTCAGAGCTAGATGCAGATAAAAATTATTTTTAATTTGCAACCTGGTGGAGGTTAGTATAGATGGACTAATAGACCAAATCCCACACACTGCTAGAAGCCTAAATATTTTTTCAGAGCTAGATGCAGAAAAAAATGATATTGAATTTGCAACCTGATGAAGGTTAGTATAGATGGACTAATAGACCAAGTCCCACACACTGCTAGAAGCCTAAATATTTTTTCAGAGCTAGATGCAGAAAAAAAATTATATTGAATTTGCAACCTGATGGAGGTCAGTATAGATGGACTAATAGAAAAAGTCCCACACACTGCTAGAAGCTGAAATATTTTTTCAGAGCTAGAAGCAGAAAAAAATTATATTGAATTTGCAACCTGATGGAGGTCAGTATAGATGGACTAATAGAACAAGTCCCACACACTGCTAGAAGCTGAAATATTTTTTCAGAGCTAGATGCAGAAAAAAATTATATTGAATTTGCAACCTGATGGAGGTCAGTATAGATGGACTAATAGAACAAGTCCCACACACTGCTAGTAGCCTAAATATTTTTTCAGAGCTAGATGCAGATAAAAGTTATTTTTAATTTGCAACCTGGTGGAGGTTAGTATAGATGGACTAATAGAACAAGTCCCACACACTGCTAGAAGCTGAAATATTTTTACAAAGCTAGATGCAGAAAAAAAATTATATTGATTTTACAACCTGATGGAGGTCAGTATAGATGGACTAATAGAACAAGTCCCACACACTGCTAGAAGCTGAAATATTTTTTCAGAGCTAAATGCATAAAAAAATTATATTGATTTTGCAACCTGATGGAGGTCAGTATAGATGGACTAATACAACAAGTCCCACACACTGCTAGTAGCCTAAATATTTTTTTCAGAGCTAGATGCAGATAAAAATTATTTTTAATTTGCAACCTGGTGGAGGTTAGTATAGATGGACTAATAGACGAAATCCCACACACTGCTAGAAGCCTAAATATTTTTTCAGAGCTAGATGCAGAAAAAAATGATATTGAATTTGCAACCTGATGAAGGTTAGTATAGATGGACTAATAGACCAAGTCCCACACACTGCTAGAAGCTGAAATATTTTTTCAGAGCTAGATGCAGAAAAAAATTATATTGAATTTGCAACCTGATGGAGGTCAGTATAGATGGACTAATAGAACAAGTCCCACACACTGCTAGAAGCTGAAATATTTTTTCAGAGCTAGATGCAGAAAAAAATTATATTGAATTTGCAACCTGATGGAGGTCAGTATAGATGGACTAATAGAACAAGTCCCACACACTGCTTGAAGCTTAAATATTTTTTCAGAGCTAGATGCAGAAAAAACTTATATTGAATTTGCAACCTGATGGAGGTCAGTATAGATGGACTAATAGAACAAGTCCCACACACTGCTAGAAGCTGAAATATTTTTTCAGAGCTAGATGCAGAAAAAAATTATATTGAATTTGCAACCTGATGGAGGTCAGAATAGATGGACTAATAGAAAAAGTCCCACACACTGCTAGTAGCCTAAATATTTTTTCAGAGCCAGATGCAGATAAAAATTATTTTTAATTTGCAACCTGGTGGAGGTTAGTATAGATGGACTAATAGAACAAGTCCCACACACTGCTAGAAGCTGAAATATTTTTACAAAGCTAGATGCAGAAAAAAAATTATATTGAATTTACAACCTGATGGAGATCAGTATAGATGGACTAATAGAACAAGTCCCACACACTGCTAGAAGCTGAAATATTTTTTCAGAGCTAGATGCAGGAAAAAATTATATTGAATTTGCAACCTGATGGGGGTCAGTTTAGATGGACTAATAGAAAAAGTCCCACACACTGCTAGAAGCCTAAATATTTTTTCAGAGCTAGATGAAGAAAAATATTATATTGAATTTGCAACCTGATGGAGGTCAGTATAGATGGACTAATAGAACAAGTCCCACACACTGCTAGAAGCTGAAATATTTTTTCAGAGCTAGATGCAGAAAAAAATTATATTGAATTTGCAACCTGATGGAGGTCAGTATAGATGGACTAATAGAACAAGACCCACACACTGCTAGTAGCCTAAATATTTTTTCAGAGCTAGATGCAGATAAAAATTATTTTTAATTTGCAACCTGGTGGAGGTTAGTATAGATGGACTAATAGACCAAATCCCATACACTGCTAGAAGCCTAAATATTTTTTCAGAGCTAGATGCAGAAAAAAATGATATTGAATTTGCAACCTGATGAAGGTTAGTATAGATGGACTAATAGACCAAGTCCCACACACTGCTAGAAGCCTAAATATTTTTTCAGAGCTAGATGCAGAAAAAAAATTATATTGAATTTGCAACCTGATGGAGGTCAGTATAGATGGACTAATAGAACAAGTCCCACACACTGCTAGAAGCTGAAATATTTTTTCAGAGCTAGATGCAGAAAAAAATTATATTGAATTTGCAACCTGATGGAGGTCAGTATAGATGGACTAATAGAACAAGTCCCACACACTGCTAGAAGCTGAAATATTTTTTCAGAGCTAGATGCAGAAAAAAATTATATTGAATTTGCAACCTGATGGAGGTCAGTATAGATGGACTAATAGAACAAGTCCCACACACTGCTAGTAGCCTAAATATTTTTTCAGAGCTAGATGCAGATAAAAATTATTTTTAATTTGCAACCTGGTGGAGGTTAGCATAGATGGACTAATAGACCAAATCCCACACACTGCTAGAAGCCTAAATATTTTTTCAGAGCTAGATGCAGAAAAAAATGATATTGAATTTGCAACCTGATGAACGTTAGTATAGATGGACTAATAGACCAAGTCCCACACACTGCTAGAAGCCTAAATATTTTTTCAGAGCTAGATGCAGAAAAAAATTATATTGAATTTGCAACCTGATGGAGGTCAGTATAGATGGACTAATAGAACAAGTCCCACACACTGCTAGAAGCTGAAATATTTTTTCAGAGCTAGATGCAGAAAAAAATTATATTGAATTTGCAACCTGATGGAGGTCAGAATAGATGGACTAATAGAAAAAGTCCCACACACTGCTAGTAGCCTAAATATTTTTTCAGAGCCAGATGCAGATAAAAATTATTTTTAATTTGCAACCTGGTGCAGGTTAGTATAGATGGACTAATAGAACAAGTCCCACACACTGCTAGAAGCTGAAATATTTTTACAAAGCTAGATGCAGAAAAAAAATTATATTGAATTTACAACCTGATGGAGATCAGTATAGATGGACTAATAGAACAAGTCCCACACACTGCTAGAAGCTGAAATATTTTTTCAGAGCTAGATGCAGGAAAAAATTATATTGAATTTGCAACCTGATGGGGGTCAGTTTAGATGGACTAATAGAAAAAGTCCCACACACTGCTAGAAGCCTAAATATTTTTTCAGAGCTAGATGAAGAAAAATATTATATTGAATTTGCAACCTGATGGAGGTCAGTATAGATGGACTAATAGAACAAGTCCCACTCACTGCTAGAAGCTGAAATATTTTTTCAGAGCTAGATGCAGAAAAAAATTATATTGAATTTGCAACCTGATGGAGGTCAGTATAGATGGACTAATAGAACAAGTCCCACACACTGCTAGTAGCCTAAATATTTTTTCAGAGCTAGATGCAGATAAAAATTATTTTTAATTTGCAACCTGGTGGAGGTTAGTATAGATGGACTAATAGACCAAATCCCATACACTGCTAGAAGCCTAAATATTTTTTCAGAGCTAGATGCAGAAAAAAATGATATTGAATTTGCAACCTGATGAAGGTTAGTATAGATGGACTAATAGACCAAGTCCCACACACTGCTAGAAGCCTAAATATTTTTTCAGAGCTAGATGCAGAAAAAAAATTATATTGAATTTGCAACCTGATGGAGGTCAGTATAGATGGACTAATAGAACAAGTCCCACACACTGCTAGAAGCTGAAATATTTTTTCAGAGCTAGATGCAGAAAAAAATTATATTGAATTTGCAACCTGATGGAGGTCAGTATAGATGGACTAATAGAACAAGTCCCACACACTGCTAGAAGCTGAAATATTTTTTCAGAGCTAGATGCAGAAAAAAATTATATTGAATTTGCAACCTGATGGAGGTCAGTATAGATGGACTAATAGAACAAGTCCCACACACTGCTAGTAGCCTAAATATTTTTTCAGAGCTAGATGCAGATAAAAATTATTTTTAATTTGCAACCTGGTGGAGGTTAGCATAGATGGACTAATAGACCAAATCCCACACACTGCTAGAAGCCTAAATATTTTTTCAGAGATAGATGAAGAAAAATATTATATTGAATTTGCAACCTGATGGAGGTCAGTATAGATGGACTAATAGAACAAGTCCCACACACTGCTAGAAGCTGAAATATTTTTTCAGAGCTAGATGCAGAAAAAAATTATATTGAATTTGCAACCTGATGGAGGTCAGTATAGATGGACTAATAGAACAAGTCCCACACACTGCTAGTAGCCTAAATATTTTTTCAGAGCTAGATGCAGATAAAAATTATTTTTAATTTGCAACCTGGTGGAGGTTAGTATAGATGGACTAATAGACCAAATCCCATACACTGCTAGAAGCCTAAATATTTTTTCAGAGCTAGATGCAGAAAAAAATGATATTGAATTTGCAACCTGATGAAGGTTAGTATAGATGGACTAATAGACCAAGTCCCACACACTGCTAGAAGCCTAAATATTTTTTCAGAGCTAGATGCAGAAAAAAAATTATATTGAATTTGCAACCTGATGGAGGTCAGTATAGATGGACTAATAGAACAAGTCCCACACACTGCTAGAAGCTGAAATATTTTTTCAGAGCTAGATGCAGAAAAAAATTATATTGAATTTGCAACCTGATGGAGGTCAGTATAGATGGACTAATAGAACAAGTCCCACACACTGCTAGTAGCCTAAATATTTTTTCAGAGCTAGATGCAGATAAAAATTATTTTTAATTTGCAACCTGGTGGAGGTTAGCATAGATGGACTAATAGACCAAATCCCACACACTGCTAGAAGCCTAAATATTTTTTCAGAGCTAGATGCAGAAAAAAATGATATTGAATTTGCAACCTGATGAACGTTAGTATAGATGGACTAATAGACCAAGTCCCACACACTGCTAGAAGCCTAAATATTTTTTCAGAGCTAGATGCAGAAAAAAATTATATTGAATTTGCAACCTGATGGAGGTCAGTATAGATGGACTAATAGAACAAGTCCCACACACTGCTAGAAGCTGAAATATTTTTTCAGAGCTAGATGCAGAAAAAAATTATATTGAATTTGCAACCTGATGGAGGTCAGAATAGATGGACTAATAGAAAAAGTCCCACACACTGCTAGTAGCCTAAATATTTTTTCAGAGCCAGATGCAGATAAAAATTATTTTTAATTTGCAACCTGGTGCAGGTTAGTATAGATGGACTAATAGAACAAGTCCCACACACTGCTAGAAGCTGAAATATTTTTACAAAGCTAGATGCAGAAAAAAAATTATATTGAATTTACAACCTGATGGAGATCAGTATAGATGGACTAATAGAACAAGTCCCACACACTGCTAGAAGCTGAAATATTTTTTCAGAGCTAGATGCAGGAAAAAATTATATTGAATTTGCAACCTGATGGGGGTCAGTTTAGATGGACTAATAGAAAAAGTCCCACACACTGCTAGAAGCCTAAATATTTTTTCAGAGCTAGATGAAGAAAAATATTATATTGAATTTGCAACCTGATGGAGGTCAGTATAGATGGACTAATAGAACAAGTCCCACTCACTGCTAGAAGCTGAAATATTTTTTCAGAGCTAGATGCAGAAAAAAATTATATTGAATTTGCAACCTGATGGAGGTCAGTATAGATGGACTAATAGAACAAGTCCCACACACTGCTAGTAGCCTAAATATTTTTTCAGAGCTAGATGCAGATAAAAATTATTTTTAATTTGCAACCTGGTGGAGGTTAGTATAGATGGACTAATAGACCAAATCCCATACACTGCTAGAAGCCTAAATATTTTTTCAGAGCTAGATGCAGAAAAAAATGATATTGAATTTGCAACCTGATGAAGGTTAGTATAGATGGACTAATAGACCAAGTCCCACACACTGCTAGAAGCCTAAATATTTTTTCAGAGCTAGATGCAGAAAAAAAATTATATTGAATTTGCAACCTGATGGAGGTCAGTATAGATGGACTAATAGAACAAGTCCCACACACTGCTAGAAGCTGAAATATTTTTTCAGAGCTAGATGCAGAAAAAAATTATATTGAATTTGCAACCTGATGGAGGTCAGTATAGATGGACTAATAGAACAAGTCCCACACACTGCTAGAAGCTGAAATATTTTTTCAGAGCTAGATGCAGAAAAAAATTATATTGAATTTGCAACCTGATGGAGGTCAGTATAGATGGACTAATAGAACAAGTCCCACACACTGCTAGTAGCCTAAATATTTTTTCAGAGCTAGATGCAGATAAAAATTATTTTTAATTTGCAACCTGGTGGAGGTTAGCATAGATGGACTAATAGACCAAATCCCACACACTGCTAGAAGCCTAAATATTTTTTCAGAGCTAGATGCAGAAAAAAATGATATTGAATTTGCAACCTGATGAACGTTAGTATAGATGGACTAATAGACCAAGTCCCACACACTGCTAGAAGCCTAAATATTTTTTCAGAGCTAGATGCAGAAAAAAATTATATTGAATTTGCAACCTGATGGAGGTCAGTATAGATGGACTAATAGAACAAGTCCCACACACTGCTAGAAGCTGAAATATTTTTTCAGAGCTAGATGCAGAAAAAAATTATATTGAATTTGCAACCTGATGGAGGTCAGTATGGATGGACTAATAGAACAAGTCCCACACACTGCTAGTAGCCTAAATATTTTTTCAGAGATAGATGCAGATAAAAGTTATTTTTAATTTGCAACCTGGTGGAGGTTAGTATAGATGGACTAATAGAACAAGTCCCACACACTGCTAGAAGCTGAAATATTTTTACAAAGCTAGATGCAGAAAAAAAATTATATTGAATTTACAACCTGATAGAGGTCAGTATAGATGGACTAATAGAACAAGTCCCACACACTGCTAGAAGCTGAAATATTTTTTCAGAGCTAGATGCATAAAAAAATTATATTGAATTTGCAACCTGATGGAGGTCAGTATAGATGGACTAATAGAACAAGTCCCACACACTGCTAGTAGCCTAAATATTTTTTTCAGAGCTAGATGCAGATAAAAATTATTTTTAATTTGCAACCTGGTGGAGGTTAGTATAGATGGACTAATAGACCAAATCCCACACACTGCTAGAAGCCTAAATATTTTTTCAGAGCTAGATGCAGAAAAAAATGATATTGAATTTGCAACCTGATGAAGGTTAGTATAGATGGACTAATAGACCAAGTCCCACACACTGCTAGAAGCCTAAATATTTTTTCAGAGCTAGATGCAGAAAAAAAATTATATTGAATTTGCAACCTGATGGAGGTCAGTATAGATGGACTAATAGAACAAGTCCCACACACTGCTAGAAGCTGAAATATTTTTTCAGAGCTAGATGCAGAAAAAAATTATATTGAATTTGCAACCTGATGGAGGTTAGTATAGATGGACTAATAGACCAAGTCCATCACACTACTAGAAGCCTAAATATTTTTTCAGAGCTAGATGCAGAAAAATATTGTATTGAATTTGCAACCTGATGGAGGTCAGTATATATGGACTAATAGAACAAGTCCCACACACTGCTAGAAGCTGAAATAGTTTTTCACAGCTAGATGCCGAAAAAATTATATTGAATTTGCAACCTGATGGAGGTCAGTATAGATGGACTAATAGAACAAGTCCAACACACTGCTTGAAGCTGAAATATTTTTTCAGAGCTAGATGCAGAAAAAAATTATATTGAATTTGCAACCTGATGGAGGTCAGTATAGATGGACTAATAGAACAAGTCCCACACACTGCTAGAAGCTGAAATATTTTTTCAGAGCTAGATGCAGAAAAAAATTATATTGAATTTGCAACCTGATGGAGGTCAGTATAGATGGACTAATAGAACAAGTCCCACACACTGCTAGCAGCCTAAATATTTTTTCAGAGCTAGATGCAGATAAAAGTTATTTTTAATTTGCAATCTGGTGGAGGTTAGTATAGATGGACTAATAGAACAAGTCCCACACATTGCTAGAAGCTGAAATATTTTTACAAAGCTAGATGCAGAAAAAAAATTATATTGAATTTACAACCTGATGGAGGTCAGTATAGATGGACTAATAGAACAAGTCCCACACACTGCTAGAAGCTGAAATATTTTTTCAGAGCTAGATGCAGAAAAAAATTATATTGAATTTGCAACCTGATGGAGGTCAGTTTAGATGGACTAATAGAAAAAGTCCCACACACTGCTAGAAGCTGAAATATTTTTTCAGAGCTAGATGCAGAAAAAAATTATATTGAATTTGCAACCTGATGGAGGTCAGTATAGATGGACTAATAGAACAAGTCCCACACACTGCTAGTAGCCTAAATATTTTTTCAGAGCTAGATGCAGATAAAAGTTATTTTTAATTTGCAACCTGGTGGAGGTTAGTATAGATGGACTAATAGAACAAGTCCCACACACTGCTAGAAGCTGAAATATTTTTACAAAGCTAGATGCAGAAAAAAAATTATATTGAATTTACAACCTGATGGAGGTCAGTATAGATGGACTAATAGAACAAGTCCCACACACTGCTAGAAGCTGAAATATTTTTTCAGAGCTAGATGCATAAAAAAATTATATTGAATTTGCAACCTGATGGAGGTCAGTATAGATGGACTAATAGAACAAGTCCCACACACTGCTAGTAGCCTAAATATTTTTTTCAGAGCTAGATGCAGATAAAAATTATTTTTAATTTGCAACCTGGTGGAGGTTAGTATAGATGGACTAATAGACCAAATCCCACACACTGCTAGAAGCCTAAATATTTTTTCAGAGCTAGATGCAGAAAAAAATGATATTGAATTTGCAACCTGATGAAGGTTAGTATAGATGGACTAATAGACCAAGTCCCACACACTGCTAGAAGCCTAAATATTTTTTCAGAGCTAGATGCAGAAAAAAAATTATATTGAATTTGCAACCTGAGGAGGTCAGTATAGATGGACTAATAGAACAAGTCCCACACACTGCTAGAAGCTGAAATATTTTTTCAGAGCTAGATGCAGAAAAAAATTATATTGAATTTGCAACCTGATGGAGGTTAGTATAGATGGACTAATAGACCAAGTCCATCACACTACTAGAAGCCTAAATATTTTTTCAGAGCTAGATGCAGAAAAATATTGTATTGAATTTGCAACCTGATGGAGGTCAGTATATATGGACTAATAGAACAAGTCCCACACACTGCTAGAAGCTGAAATAGTTTTTCAGAGCTAGATGCCGAAAAAATTATATTGAATTTGCAACCTGATGGAGGTCAGTATAGATGGACTAATAGAACAAGTCCCACACACTGCTAGAAGCTGAAATATTTTTTCAGAGCTGGATGCAGAAAAGAATTATATTGAATTTGCAACCTGATGGAGGTTAGTATAGATGGACTAATAGAACAAGTCCCACACACTGCTTGAAGTTGAAATATTTTTTCAGAGCTAGATGCAGAAAAAAATTATATTGAATTTGCAACCTGATGGAGGTCAGTATAGATGGACTAATAGAACAAGTCCCACACACTGCTAGAAGCTGAAATATGTTTTCAGAGCTAGATGCAGAAAAAAATTATATTGAATTTGCAACCTGATGGAGGTCAGTATAGATGGACTAATAGAACAAGTCCCACACACTGCTAGCAGCCTAAATATTTTTTCAGAGCTAGATGCAGATAAAAGTTATTTTTAATTTGCAATCTGGTGGAGGTTAGTATAGATGGACTAATAGAACAAGTCCCACACACTGCTAGAAGCTGAAATATTTTTACAAAGCTAGATGCAGAAAAAAAATTATATTGAATTTACAACCTGATGGAGGTCAGTATAGATGGACTAATAGAACAAGTCCCACACACTGCTAGAAGCTGAAATATTTTTTCAGAGCTAGATGCAGAAAAAAATTATATTGAATTTGCAACCTGATGGAGGTCAGTTTAGATGGACTAATAGAAAAAGTCCCACACACTGCTACAAGCCTAAATATTTTTTCAGAGCTAGATGCAGATAAAAATTATATTGAATTTGCAACCTGATGGAGGTCAGTATAGATGGACTAATAGAACAAGTCCCACACACTGCTAGCAGCCTAAATATTTTTTCAGAGCTAGATGCAGATAAAAGTTATTTTTAATTTGCAATCTGGTGGAGGTTAGTATAGATGGACTAATAGAACAAGTCCCACACATTGCTAGAAGCTGAAATATTTTTACAAAGCTAGATGCAGAAAAAAAATTATATTGAATTTACAACCTGATGGAGGTCAGTATAGATGGACTAATAGAACAAGTCCCACACACTGCTAGAAGCTGAAATATTTTTTCAGAGCTAGATGCAGAAAAAAATTATATTGAATTTGCAACCTGATGGAGGTCAGTTTAGATGGACTAATAGAAAAAGTCCCACACACTGCTAGAAGCTGAAATATTTTTTCAGAGCTAGATGCAGAAAAAAATTATATTGAATTTGCAACCTGATGGAGGTCAGTATAGATGGACTAATAGAACAAGTCCCACACACTGCTAGTAGCCTAAATATTTTTTCAGAGCTAGATGCAGATAAAAGTTATTTTTAATTTGCAACCTGGTGGAGGTTAGTATAGATGGACTAATAGAACAAGTCCCACACACTGCTAGAAGCTGAAATATTTTTACAAAGCTAGATGCAGAAAAAAAATTATATTGAATTTACAACCTGATGGAGGTCAGTATAGATGGACTAATAGAACAAGTCCCACACACTGCTAGAAGCTGAAATATTTTTTCAGAGCTAGATGCATAAAAAAATTATATTGAATTTGCAACCTGATGGAGGTCAGTATAGATGGACTAATAGAACAAGTCCCACACACTGCTAGTAGCCTAAATATTTTTTTCAGAGCTAGATGCAGATAAAAATTATTTTTAATTTGCAACCTGGTGGAGGTTAGTATAGATGGACTAATAGACCAAATCCCACACACTGCTAGAAGCCTAAATATTTTTTCAGAGCTAGATGCAGAAAAAAATGATATTGAATTTGCAACCTGATGAAGGTTAGTATAGATGGACTAATAGACCAAGTCCCACACACTGCTAGAAGCCTAAATATTTTTTCAGAGCTAGATGCAGAAAAAAAATTATATTGAATTTGCAACCTGAGGAGGTCAGTATAGATGGACTAATAGAACAAGTCCCACACACTGCTAGAAGCTGAAATATTTTTTCAGAGCTAGATGCAGAAAAAAATTATATTGAATTTGCAACCTGATGGAGGTTAGTATAGATGGACTAATAGACCAAGTCCATCACACTACTAGAAGCCTAAATATTTTTTCAGAGCTAGATGCAGAAAAATATTGTATTGAATTTGCAACCTGATGGAGGTCAGTATATATGGACTAATAGAACAAGTCCCACACACTGCTAGAAGCTGAAATAGTTTTTCAGAGCTAGATGCCGAAAAAATTATATTGAATTTGCAACCTGATGGAGGTCAGTATAGATGGACTAATAGAACAAGTCCCACACACTGCTAGAAGCTGAAATATTTTTTCAGAGCTGGATGCAGAAAAGAATTATATTGAATTTGCAACCTGATGGAGGTTAGTATAGATGGACTAATAGAACAAGTCCCACACACTGCTTGAAGTTGAAATATTTTTTCAGAGCTAGATGCAGAAAAAAATTATATTGAATTTGCAACCTGATGGAGGTCAGTATAGATGGACTAATAGAACAAGTCCCACACACTGCTAGAAGCTGAAATATGTTTTCAGAGCTAGATGCAGAAAAAAATTATATTGAATTTGCAACCTGATGGAGGTCAGTATAGATGGACTAATAGAACAAGTCCCACACACTGCTAGCAGCCTAAATATTTTTTCAGAGCTAGATGCAGATAAAAGTTATTTTTAATTTGCAATCTGGTGGAGGTTAGTATAGATGGACTAATAGAACAAGTCCCACACACTGCTAGAAGCTGAAATATTTTTACAAAGCTAGATGCAGAAAAAAAATTATATTGAATTTACAACCTGATGGAGGTCAGTATAGATGGACTAATAGAACAAGTCCCACACACTGCTAGAAGCTGAAATATTTTTTCAGAGCTAGATGCAGAAAAAAATTATATTGAATTTGCAACCTGATGGAGGTCAGTTTAGATGGACTAATAGAAAAAGTCCCACACACTGCTACAAGCCTAAATATTTTTTCAGAGCTAGATGCAGATAAAAATTATATTGAATTTGCAACCTGGTGGAGGTTATTATAGACGGACTAATAGACCAATTTCCACACACTGCTAGAAGCCTAAATATTTTTTCAGAGCTAGATGCAGAAAAATATTATATTGAATTTGCAACCTGATGGAGGTCAGTATAGATGGACTAATAGAACAAGTCCCACACAATGCTAGAAGCTGAAATATTCTTTCAGAGCTAGATGCAGAAAAAAATTATATTGAATTTGCAAGCTGATGGAGGTCAGTATAGATGGACTAATAGAACAAGTCACACACACTGCTAGAAGCTGAAATATTTTTTCAGAGCTAGATGCAGAAAAAAATTATATTGAATTTGCAACCTGATGGAGGTTAGTATAGATGGACTAATAGACCAAGTCCATCACACTACTAGAAGCCTAAATATTTTTTCAGAGCTAGATGCAGAAAAATATTGTATTGAATTTGCAACCTGATGGAGGTCAGTATAGATGGACTAATAGAACAAGTCCCACACACTGCTAGAAGCTGAAATATTTTTTCAGAGCTAGATGCCGAAAAAATTATATTGAATTTGCAACCTGATGGAGGTCAGTATAGATGGACTAATAGAACAAGTCCCACACACTGCTAGAAGCTGAAATATTTTTTCAGAGCTGGATGCAGAAAAGAATTATATTGAATTTGCAACCTGATGGAGGTCAGTATAGAAGGACTAACAGAACAAGTCCCACACACTGCTAGAAGCTGAAATATTTTTTCAGAGCTAGATGCAGAAAAAAATTATATTGAATTTGCAACCTGATGGAGGTCAGTATAGATGGACTAATAGAACAAGTCCCACACACTGCTAGTAGCCTAAATATTTTTTCAGAGCTAGATGCAGATAAAAATTATTTTTAATTTGCAACCTGGTGGAGGTTAGTATAGATTAGAGATGAGCGTTGTTCTACTCGAACTGTTCGCCAATCTCAAATTCGAGCTGTTTTGGGCGGTGTTCGAGCCGGTCGGCGAACACGAACAATTTAAGAAAAATTCGGCTGTTCGAGGTTATGTTCGATAACTGTTCGTGCACCAAAATCATAACTGGATTTTTTCTCAGTAATGATGAAAATTAATGTTAATACGCAGTTTGAGTGTACAGCGGGGCGCGGGGAGGGGCAGGGGATGGATCTCTGCAGGAACAATGAAGATCTCCATTTTTTTTTTCTCTTTCCCGCATTTGCAGTGGGGAGGTGCAATCTGTCAGCCTATCAGCAGCGCACACACGGAGCGAAGTGCTTTTTTTCACACAAGCAAGGGCATGTGTGATTGGCAGTGTATGTCACATGTCCTTGCCCTATAAGACCAAGCCATTTTCCCCGTCGCCACCATTTTCTCACTGCTGCAGCTGCGTGTTAGACGGCACCGCTGTTGCTGTGTGCGCTATACCTTGTTAATTTCAAGCCAATTTTCGCACAAATATATAGATAGCTTGGGAGTAGGGAATAGTTGTGATTTCAGTCCTTTTAAGGACTAGGTTACAGCATTTCCTACGACTTTATCAAGCAGGTCTGTGCTCTTAAATAGATAGATTGTGGGAGTAAAGACTAATTGTAATTGGAGTCCTTTTCAGGACTAGGTTACATCAGTTCCTATCAGTTTTTGCCAGGCAGGTCTGTGCCAGTGCTGTGCAAGTTTTTTTCACAGCATTTGGCTGAATCTAGCAAAGCTAATCCTTTTTGGCCTATTGCAGAGTGTGTTAGTCAGTGGAGTAGCCTATCTGTGTTGCAAGATATACCACCTGTGTATAGAATACCAATTTTTTTACTGCACCTAGTGAAGTAAAATCTTTTGGGCATAGCATCATTCTATTAGTCCATCTATACTGACCTCCATCAGGTTGCAAATTAAAAATAATTTTTTTCTGCATCTAGCTCTGAAAAAATATTTGGGCTTCTAGCAGTGTGTGGGACTTGGTCTATTAGTCCATCTATACTGACCTCCATCAGGTTGCAAATTAAAAATAATTTTTTTCTGCATCTAGCTCTGAAAAAATATTTGGGCTTCTAGCAGTGTGTGGGACTTGGTCTATTAGTCCATCTATACTGACCTCCATCAGGTTGCAAATTAAAAATAATTTTTTTCTGCATCTAGCTCTGAAAAAATATTTGGGCTTCTAGCAGTGTGTGGGACTTGGTCTATTAGTCCATCTATACTGACCTCCATCAGGTTGCAAATTGAATAAAAAAAATTTCTGCATCTAGCTCTGAAAAAATATTTGGGCTTCTAGCGGTGTGTGGGACTTGGTCTATTAGTCCATCTATACTGACCTCCATCAGGTTGCAAATTAAAAATAATTTTTTTCTGCATCTAGCTCTGAAAAAATATTTGGGCTTCTAGCAGTGTGTGGGACTTGGTCTATTAGTCCATCTATACTGACCTCCATCAGGTTGCAAATTAAAAATAATTTTTTTCTTCATTTATCTCTGAAAAAATATTTGGGCTTCTAGCAGCGTGTGGGACTTGTTCTATTAGTCCATCTATACTGACCTCCATCAGGTTGCAAATTAAAAATATTTTTTTTCTGCATCTAGCTCTGAAAAAATGTTTGGGCTTCTAGCAGTGTGTGGGACTTGGTCTATTAGTCCATCTATACTGACCTCCATCAGGTTGCAAATTAAAAATAATTTTTTTCTTCATTTATCTCTGAAAAAATATTTGGGCTTCTAGCAGCGTGTGGGACTTGTTCTATTAGTCCATCTATACTGACCTCCATCAGGTTGCAAATTAAAAATAATTTTTTTCTGCATCCAACTCTGAAAAAATATTTGGGCTTCTAGCAGTGTGTGGGACTTGGTCTATTAGTCCATCTATACTGACCTCCATCAGGTTGCAAATTAAAAATAATTTTTTTCTTCATTTAGCTCTGAAAAAATATTTGGGCTTCTAGCAGTGTGTGGGACTTGTTCTATTAGTCCTTCTATACTGACCTCCAGCAGGTTGCAAATTGAATATAATTTTTTTCTGCATCTAGCTCTGAAAAAATATTTGGGCTTCTAGCGGTGTGTGGGACTTGGTCTATTAGTCCATCTATACTGACCTCCATCAGGTTGCAAATTAAAAATAATTTTTTTCTGCATCTAGCTCTGAAAAAATATTTGGGCTTCTAGCAGTGTGTGGGACTTGGTCTATTAGTCCATCTATACTGACCTACATCAGGTTGCAAATTGAATAAAAAAATTTTCTGCATCTAGCTCTGAAAAAATATTTGGGCTTCTAGCGGTGTGTGGGACTTGGTCTATTAGTCCATCTATACTGACCTCCATCAGGTTGCAAATTAAATATAATTTTTTTCTGCATCTAACCCAGCCAATAGTTTTGGCCTAATACCACAGTTTGGCCACTCAGCTCTGCTCGGTTACCATCCATTGTTTTTTTGTGCAAACAACTCCAGAGTTGTGAATTAGTTAACCACCAAAATGAGTGGAAAAAGGCCTGCTGCTGGTGGAAAGGGGAATAGGCGTGTTGGGAAGGGGAAAAAAGGTTGTGTCCGTGGGGTAGGTGCAGAAGAAAGACCATCTTCCAGCCAAACTAAAATGTCTACTTCTTTTAGCGGACAATGTGATAAGATCCCTTTCTTACGGCCACGCCAATCGCTACAAATTCCAGATGAGGCACAAAAACAGCAGGTGCTTCAACGGATATCAAGTGCTCCTTTAAGTGGGCTCTCCTCCACATCAACTTCAACATCACAAATACTCCAGTCCTCAAAGGTGTCACCCAAATCGCACTTGCTTCCTCACAGCTCCCAAATCTCCAGCTGCCCGTCTGAGTATGAGGTAGAACAGATGGTTGAGTCTGCAGAGCTGTTTACTCATACTATAGCCTGGGAATCAGAGGTCGACTCCAGCGCTTCTGTGAATCCAGACGAGGAAATGATCTGCACTGATGCCCAGAATCTTTATGAGTCGGATCCAGGACCAGACGCAGAAGGTTCTGACCATAATGTAGACCCTCATTCCCAAACTGTAACTCCTGTTGGTGGAGACAATGAGGAAGACGATGATAAGACTCAAATACCTGATTGGAGCGACAACTTTAGTTTTTTGTCAGGGCAGGAACAGGTTGGCTCTGAGGACGACGGGTGTGATAACGCACAGGGTGATGATGATGAGGTCGGAGATCCCACTTACTGTCAACCCACAGTCAGCCAAGAGATGAGGTCAGCAGAGGAGGTGGAGGAAGATGCTAGTGACGACGAGGTCAGGTTGCGCCTTCCTGGACAGAGACGTAGTACTGGAAGCACGTCAACAACTGCATCCTCAAACACAACTGTGCCTCTCACCACAAGTCGTGGTGGCTCTTCAGGTCGCATGGGTGCTAAGCCTTGCATAGCCTGGGCATTTTTTCAGATCGATAAAGATGACCCAACTCGTGTTATCTGTAACATTTGTCAGCAAAAGCTAAGTAGAGGCCAAAAAATACATAGTTTGAGTACTTCATGCATGAACCGGCACATGGACATGAAGCATAAGTTGCAGTGGGAAGCTCAGTGTGCTACAATGCGGTCTAGCCGGCCGGGCCAACCACCGTCTGCCATATCTTGTGCATCCGCGGCCTCTTCATCCTCTGTGACTGGGGGGACAGCAGTCACACCTGTTTTGGGGCGCAGACCTGCCACCTCTTTACCCGCAACAGCCAGCGTGATTGGCAGGTCATCATTTTCTTTGGAGGTGGTAACACCAGCTGGTCTTGAGCGCTGTCCGACATCGATAGCACCACCTTTGGATCAAGGCAACCTAACATGTCCGCCTGCATCTTCCTCACAGACCGGCAGTTTGCCGGGGACACCCTTATCAACCCCGTCTAAGCACAATAGCCAGCCCTCGGTCCCTCAGATGTGGACAAGTAAAAGACCATTTCCTCCTAGCCATGAGAAAGCTAAGAGGTTGAATTTCACCATCTGCAAGCTCTTGGCTACAGAAATGCTGCCTTTCCGCCTGGTGGACACAGAGGATTTTCGAGACCTTATGTCCGTCGCAGTGCCCCAGTACCAGATGCCCAGTCGGCACTACTTCTCAAAGAAAGGTGTGCCTGCGCTCCACCAGCATGTCGCACACAACATCACCGCTTCTTTGAGAAACTCTGTGTGTGACAGGGTGCATTTCACCACAGACACTTGGACGAGTAGGCATGGACAGGGGCGTTACATGTCGCTGACTGGGCACTGGGTAACTATGGTGACAGCAGGACAAGGGGCTGCTGTCCAAGTCTTGCCGTCCCCACGAGTTGTGCGTCAATCCTCTTTATGTCAAAGTTCCTCCACTGCTTCTGCCTCCTCAACCTCCTCTCGGTCTTCCACCTGCACCCAAAGCCTGTCTGGTCATGCCACAAGCTTTCTAACTGCGCAGAAGGGATCCTGCACACCTCCTTACTATGCTGGCAGTAGGGCTCAACGTCATCAGGCGGTTTTTACATTGAAATGTCTGGGAAATGTGAGTCACACAGCTGAGGAGTTGTGGTCAGCTCTGGAGAACCAATTTCATGAATGGTTGTCTCCACTGGACCTGAAACCAGGGAAGGCCGTGTGCGACAATGCTGCAAACCTGGGTGCGGCCCTTCGCCGGGGCAATGTCACACATGTGCCTTGTATGGCTCACGTGTTGAACCTGGTTGTCCAGCAATTTTTAGCCCACTATCCCAGACTAGATGGCCTTCTGCAGAGGGCACGGTCGCTGTGTGCTCACTTCCGCCGTTCGCATCCCGCAGCTCAGCGACTTACATGTCTACAGAAGTCGTTGGGCCTGCCACTTCACCGGCTAAAATGCGATGTGCCTACCCGGTGGAATTCAACTCTGCACATGTTGCAGCGACTGTGGCAGCACCGACAAGCCCTGGTGCAATACGTTCTGACGTATAGCCTGGGCCAACGAGATTCAGAGGTGGGGCAAATCACGCTGGAGGAGTGGTCTCAGATCAGGGACCTATGCACCCTTCTGCACAGTTTTGAAATGGCGACGAAGATGTTTAGTGCTGACGATGCCATTATCAGCATGACTATTCCGGTGATTTACATGCTGGAGCACATGTTAAACAGAATTCGGAGTCAGGTGGTGGCACAAGAGGAGGTGGAGGAAGTAGAGGAGGAGGAGTTGTATGCGGAAGGGCTAACATCTGCAAGGTCCAGACGGTCGGCAGCACCAAGGCGGCAGGCATGTGAGGGTGGGGGAGATGATTTTACCAGGGCGCATGGTAGCAGCCAAACTAGTGAGGAAGGTGCAGGAGCCCAGGAAGAAGTGGAGGACGAACTGATGGAAGACTCATCAGATGAGGGAGACCTTGATCACATTTCTGTTGTGCGAGGTTGGGGGGAGAGGACACAGGAAGGAAGCATGATTGTTACCTCGCCACCAACACAACAGGGACTTGGTGCTCCTGGATGCGCAACACACATGAGTGCCTTCTTGCTGCACTACCTGCAACATGACCCTCGAATTGTGAGATTTAGAAATAATCCTGACTACTGGGTTGCCACACTGTTAGATCCCCGGTACAAAAGTAAATTTGCAGAAATTATTCCTGCCATAGAAAGGGATGCACGCATGCAGGAGTATCAGCAGAGACTGTTGCAGAATCTTACATGTGCTTTTCCACAAAATACCAGTGGTGCACGTAGTGAATCTCACAGTTCCAACTTGCCAACCGTGGGACCGTCAAGTGTTCAGCACTCAAACCGTAACAGAACCACATTATCTGCTGGTAACATCAATTTTGCGGAATCATTTCACCACTTTTTTAGCCCATCCTTTGCAAGGCCACAGGAGACAAGAAGTCTGACACATAGTCAACGCCTAGAGACGATGGTACAGGAGTATCTCCAAGTAAACATTGAAGCCACGACTGTGTCACTGGACCCTTGCTCTTTTTGGGCTTCCAATCTGGATAAATGGCCGGAGCTAGCCACTTACGCCTTGGAGATCTTGTCATGCCCCGCAGCCAGCGTTCTGTCTGAACGTGTGTTCAGCGCTGCTGGTGGTGTGCTGACAGATAAGCGCACGCGGCTCTCCACTGATAATGTAGACAGACTCACGTTCATAAAGATGAACAAATCATGGATCCGAAACGACTTTTCTACCCCTGTGTCATCCTGGGGAGAGTAAAAGCTTGATGATTGGTTAAAATCACCCTACCAACCGTTTTAAGCTTTCAAATTACTAATCATGTTTATCTGTATCTTGACTGGAAAATAATTTGGGCTTTGTAGCAGTGTGCAGCACTGATCCTATTAGGCCATCTATAATAAGCTTCACCAGATTTAAAATTAAAAATAATTTTTAGCTGCATCTAGCCCGGAAAATAATTTTGGGGCTCCGAGATGCGCAAGACACATAAGTGCCTTCTTGCTGCACTACCTGCAGCATGACCCTCATATTGTCAGAATTCAAAGTAATCATGACTACTGGGTTGCCACACTCTTAGATCCCCCAAACTTTTCGATCAACCTTTTCATTTTAATAAAGACCAAAAAAATGGTCATTTTTGAAATTATAAGCATTAGCAGGTTGTTAGAAACTGAAATCAAACAGTTTTCAACTCAAAACATTATTCTAGGTGATGTTACATTTTCACATAGGACCCCTTGTTCGAAAGGAGCTTCTGAACTCTCTCGTCCATTGAATTTGTCAGGTTTTGGATGGTTTCTGCTTCAATTGTTTTGCATGAGGACAGAATACCCTCCCAGAGCTGTTGCTTAGATGTGAACTGCCTCCCGCCATCATAGACACTCCTTTTAATGATGCTCCAAAGGTTCTGAATGGGGTAGAGGTCAGGGGAGCATGGGGGTCACACCATAAGTTTGTCCCCTTTTATGCCCATATCAGCCAGAGATGCAGATGTTTTATGTGCTGTGAAATACACGGTTCTTCTTCTTGAACCATGGCAGGAAGTGCTGTTTGAGAAAATCCACATACATTATGGAGTTCATCTTTAGCGCCTTCAGGGATCCTAAAGGGGCCGACAATCTCTCTCCCCATGATTCCAGCCCAAAACATTACTCCACCTCCTCCTTGTTGGCGCTGTAGCCGTGTTTGCGTGGGGTGTCCATCAACCAGCCATCCTCCACTCCATTCATCTGGACCATCGAGCGCTGCATGGCACTCATCCGTGAACAAAACAGTTTTGAAATCAGTCTTCATGTAATGTTTGGCCCACTGGAGCCGTTTCTGCTTGTGTGAAGTGGATAGAGGAGGTCGACAGGATGGCGTATGCACAGCTGCAAACCTCTGAAGGACCCTGCATCTTGTTGTTCGGGGGACGTTGGAGGCACAAGCAGCTTCAAAACCTTGTCTGCTGCTATGACAAGGCTTTTTTGCCGCTGCTCTTTCAACCTGACGTAATTGCCTGTAGGAAAGAGTCCTCAATTTGCCCTTATCAGCACGCACACGTGTGTACTGTGAATCAGCTACATACTTCTTGATTGCCAAGACACTTCATCCTGATCATCGCACAATGTTGATTGTAGTCATGCCTTGACCTAAACACTCCACAATTTGTTGCTTCTCAGCAGCCGACACATCCTTTTTCTTTCCCATTTTGGCAGAAAATGTAGGCTGCTTAATAATGTGAGAGAGCCTTCTTAAGTAGTCTTGCCTTTCATTGGACACACCTGCCAAACTAATTAGCACAGGTGTCTGCAATTGCTTACAGTGATATAAAGAGCCCTGACACACATCACCATCAATGAGTTTAACTGACAAACAAACAAATTCTTCCCTTATCACTCCTAAACACTTTTTGCATAATAATTTGGAACGCGGTGTACATGTGCTTTTCCACAAAACACCAGTGGTTCACGTAGTGAATCTTACAGTTCTAACTTGCCAACCGTGGTCTGTATGGAATTGTTCAATAAAGGGCCCAAAATTAAGATAACATAGATGGGAGAGGTCTCTATGAATAGGAATTCCTAAGTATTTGATACCCTGTGAGGGCCAGGCAAAGGGAAAGTTGGACTGGATGGAATCCTATATGGATTTAGGGAGGGAGACATCGAGGGCCTCAGACTTCGCTGCATTGATTTTAAAATTTTACCATGTAACAAAGTGATCTATTTCAGCCATAACAGCAGGGATGGATATATGTGATTGAGTGATATATACTAGGACATCATCAGCAAATAGAGAGCACTTGTACTCGGTGCCTCCCACCTCAATCCACCTAATATTGGGGTTATGGCGAATTGATGAGAGCAGGTGCTCCGTCACTAGGATGTATAAGAGAGGGGACAGAGGACATCCCTGCCTTGTCCCATTGGTGATTGTGAAAGGTGATGAAAATGTTCTGACGCACCCCCTGGGCCTTGGGACACCCGGAGCCGGACCCTTTTTGGTGGATGCTGGTGGTTGTAGTCTTCGTGGCGGCGATCCGGTTCCGTGGCTCAGGGCGGTCAAACCAGTGGCGGAACTATTTATGTGGTTTTGATGTTTAAATGTCCGATTACGCCACCCGTGGATTGCGGTCAGAGTGAACCGCCGCTACAGGGCAGACCGCTAAGGCTGGTGTTGTGGGTGCAGCAGAGCGTAGCATAACTCCCCACGGGAGGAGTATAGCCTCAGGGCAGTGTATGCGGAGGATGGGGGTGATGGTTCAGGGCAGCAGCAGTAACGACACGGAGTCAGTGATGCAGTTCAGGGCCTTTACTCACAGTTCTTATTATCCAGACCACGTCTGCAGGTAATGGCTGCCCACGTCGTACTGTGCTCACCAGGTGAGGGGCTCAGACAACTCCCAGATAACTTTGGAGCGCTTCACAGGACCCCCTTTGTGTGTCCTTTGTCTGGCCTTTCTTACCAACACTTCTGTCCGGCTGCCTCGGGCCTCCTCTTGGTAAACTTGGCGCCAGTTTCCCTGACCCTATGTGGTGCCTTCCTAGCGGGTGGAGCAAGGGGCTGCGCCACATAAAATGTCAGAGCCTCCGGTTTCTAGCTGAGGGTCGTTTCCTGCCTCCACTAGTTCGGGGACCGGTCTCCCCCTTTGGCCTGACCCCTCCACGCAGGTGGATTCGGGCGTGCGGTGGCGACTCGCCCGTCCGCACCCCTGGGATCCCTTCATTCCTCGTTCCTGGAGCCTTCTCCGCTCCTCTTCCTTCCTTCTCCCTCTTGCAGGCCTGGGCCTCTGTTACTAGGCCCGCCTCCGGAGCAGAGCTCATACAGAGCCCCTGCTCCCTGCCACTTCTGCTCAGACTTCTCTGCACTGAACTAAGATGGTGCCCACCTTTTATACTCCCTTCTCAATGCACCCAGGAACTGCTTCCTCCCTGCTCCTGCACTGCAGGGTTCCCCTTCCTCAGTGTTCCCTCCCCCCACTCCAGCCAGGGACAGGGACTGTCGCGTTTATCTCAGGGGCATATTGGTCTCCCTGCCCCACGGCAATGTGGTGTAATGCATGCAGGTGTCGGGTCCTGATCCACACTCCATCCTTATCTGAGAGTGAGATATCACACCTCTGGGTGAGGTGCAATACGTCTGTAGCAACCGAGCCCTCGGTGCTACAGTTCCATTTATCTTCAGCCTAGGTGACGTATTGTGATACAGGGCCGTGATTTTGGCTATAAAAGGGTCCCCTAGACCCCTACCCCAAGCTTTTTAAGAGAATCATATATGGCGTGCCAGGAGACTCTATGGAATGCTTTCTCAGTATCCAACGAGGGTATCTACTTACAAATTTTAAACTGCATCTAGCCCAGGAAATACTTTGTGCCTAGTAGCAGTGTCTGCTAGTCAGCGGATTATCCCGGCTGTTAAGCAAGCTACACCACCTGTAGTTTGGACACTTAATTTTTTCAAAGGAAATGCTTCGGGACCACGGGATACTCAGTGAAGAGCATCAGGAGGCACCCCAAGGCATAGGGGCTGGGACTGGCACTAGGATGCCTTGCGGTGGACAGCCGAGCTCGATCCTTATAAAAGCTTTTTAACTGCAGCAGCTTTAGTGGACGCTACTGGAGCTGGAATTACGCGGCTGCTGGCATGAGACTTGCCCTCCAATAGATCCTTGTAAATGGATTTAAAGTGTATTCATTCAAATTAGAGGGACAATTTAAATTAAAAAGCTTAGAGCTGCCTCCACCACAGGGGGGCTCTCTCGACCCACCAGCGGACAGGCACCAGTATTGGGAGAGGGGGGCTGACCGTCAGGGTTCACCGCGGCTCTGGCACAAACCCGGCGACACGGAGGTGGCACGGGCAGGAGCGGACTGGCCGTCTCGGCTTCTCACTTTTTGGATTTTAGAAGGGCATGACATGCCTATATCTGTGTCTCCCCCTCCTTTTACTCCTCCACCTCTTTTCTTTTCGCATGACTATATGTACTTGTCACTTTTCCATGTGTTAGTTGTGTCTTCTGAGCAGTTTGTCAGCTTTTGGACACCTTTGAAGGTGTTTTCTATGTGTTTCTATGTGTTTTTGTTTGCCTGCCATTGGTTTTAACGGTGTTCGAAGGTGTTCGACGAACAGTTCGACGAACAGTTCGGCGAACACACGGGTGTTCGACGAACCGAACCGAACTCGAACACTACGGGGGTGGCTCAACACTAGTATAGATGGACTAATAGAACAAGTCCCACACACTGCTAGAAGCTGAAATATTTTTACAAAGCTAGATGCAGAAAAAAAATTATATTGAATTTACAACCTGATGGAGGTCAGTATAGATGAACTAATAGAACAAGTCCCACACACTGCTAGAAGCTGAAATATTTTTTCAGAGCTAGATGCAGAAAAAAATTATATTGAATTTGCAACCTGGTGGAGGTTATTATAGATGGACTAATAGACCAAGTTCCACAAACTGCTAGAAGCTGAAATATTTTTTCAGAGCTAGATGCAGAAAAATATTATATTGAATTTGCAACCTGATGGAGGTCAGTATAGATGGACTAATAGAACAAGCCCCACACACTGCTAGAAGCTGAAATATTCTTTCAGAGCTAGATGCAGAAAAAAATTATATTGAATTTGCAACCTGATGGAGGTCAGTATAGATGGACTAATAGAACAAGTCCCCCATACTGCTAGTAGCCTAAATATTTTTTCAGAGATAGATGCAGATAAAAATTATTTTTAATTTGCTACCTGGTGGAGGTTAGTATAGATGGACTAATAGACCAAATCCCGCACACTGCTAGATGCCTAAATATTTTTTCAGAGCTAGATGCAGAAAAAAATGATATTGAATTTGCAACCTGATGGAGGTTAGTATAGATGGACTAATAGACCAAGTCCATCACACTACTAGAAGCCTAAATATATTTTCAGAGCTAGATGCAGAAAAATATTGTATTGAATTTGCAACCTGATGGAGGTCAGTATAGATGGACTCATAGAACAAGTCCCACACACTGCTAGAAGCTGAAATATTTTTTCAGAGCTAGATGCCGAATAAATTATATTGAATTTGCAACCTGATGGAGGTCAGTATAGATGGACTAATAGAACAAGTCCCACACACTGCTAGAAGCTGAAATATTTTTTCAGAGCTAGATGCAGAAAAAAATTATATTGAATTTGCAACCTGATGGAGGTTAGTATAGATGGACTGATGGAACAAGTCTCACACACTGCTACAAGCTGAAATATTTTTTCAGAGCTAGATGCAGAAAAATATTATATTGAATTTGCAACCTGATGGAGGTCAGTATAGATGGACTAATAGAACAAGTCCCACACACTACTAGAAGCTGAAATATTTTTTCAGAGTTAGATGCAGTTAAAAATTATATTGAATTTGCAACCTGATGGAGGTCAGTATAGATGGACTGATAGAACAAGTCCCACACACTGCTAGAAGCTGAAATATTTTTTCAGAGCTAGATGCAGAAAAAAATGATATTGAATTTGCAACCTGATGGAGGTCAGTATAGATGGACTTATAGAACAAGTCCCACACACTGATAGAAGCTGAAATATTTTTTCAGAGCTAGATGCAGAAAAAAATTATATTGAATTTGCAACCTGATGGAGGTCAGTATAGATGGACTAATAGAACAAGTCCCACACACTGCTAGAAGCTGAAATATTTTTTCAGAGCTAGATGCAGAAAAAAATTATATTGAATTTGCAACCCGACGGAGGTCAGTATAGATGGACTAATAGAACAAGTCCCACACACTGCTAGAAGCTGAAATATTTTTTCAGAGCTAGATGCAGAAAAAAAATATATTGAATTTGCAACCTGATGGAGGTTATTATAGATGGACTGATAGAACAAGTAACACACACTGCTACAAGCTGAAAAATTTTTTCAAAGCTAGATGCAGAAAAATATTATATTGAATTTGCAACCTGATGGAGGTCAGTATAGATGGACTAATAGAACAAGTCCCACACACTGCTAAAAGCCTAAATATTTTTTCAGAGCTTGATGCAGATAAAAATTATTTTTAATTTGCAACCTGGTGGAGGTTAGTATAGATGGACTAATAGAACAAGACCCACACACTGCTGGAAGCGAAAAAATTTTTCAGAGCTAGATGCAGAAAAAAATTATATTGAATTTGCAACCTGATGGAGGTCAGTATAGATTGACTAATAGAACAAGTCCCACACACTGCTAGAAGCTGAAATATTTTTTCAGAGCTAGATGCAGAAAAGAATTATATTGATTTTGCAAACTGATGGAGGTCAGTATAGATGGACTAATAGAAAAAGTCCCACACACTGCTGCAAGCCTAAATATTTTTTCAGAGCTAGATGCAGATAAAAATTATATTGAATTTGCAACCTGGTGGAGGTTATTATAGATGGACTAATAGACCAAGTTCCACACACTGCTAGAAGCCTAAATATTTTTTCAGAGCTAGATGAAGAAAAAAATTATATTGAATTTGCAGCCTGATGGAGGTCAGTATAGATGGACTAATAGAACAAGTCCCACACACTGCTAGCAGCCTAAATATTTTTTCAGAGCTAGATGCAGATAAAAGTTATTTTTAATTTGCAATCTGGTGGAGGTTAGTATAGATGGACTAATAGAACAAGTCCCACACACTGCTAGAAGCTGAAATATTTTTACAAAGCTAGATGCAGAAAAAAAATTATATTGAATTTACAACCTGATGGAGGTCAGTATAGATGGACTAATAGAACAAGTCCCACACACTGCTAGAAGCTGAAATATTTTTTCAGAGCTAGATGCAGAAAAAAATTATATTGAATTTGCAACCTGATGGAGGTCAGTTTAGATGGACTAATAGAAAAAGTCCCACACACTGCTACAAGCATAAATATTTTTTCAGAGCTAGATGCAGATAAAAATTATATTGAATTTGCAACCTGGTGGAGGTTATTATAGATGGACTAATAGACCAATTTCCACACACTGCTAGAAGCCTAAATATTTTTTCAGAGCTAGATGCAGAAAAATATTATATTGAATTTGCAACCTGATGGAGGTCAGTATAGATGTACTAATAGAACAAGTCCCACACACTGCTAGAAGCTGAAATATTCTTTCAGAGCTAGATGCAGATAAAAATTATATTGAATTTGCAAGCTGATGGAGGTCAGTATAGATGGACTAATAGAACAAGTCCCACACACTGCTCTAAGCTGAAATATTTTTTCAGAGCTAGATGCAGAAAAAAATTATATTGAATTTGCAACCTGATGGAGGTTAGTATAGATGGACTAATAGACCAAGTCCATCACACTACTAGAAGCCTAAATATTTTTTCAGAGCTAGATGCAGAAAAATATTGTATTGAATTTGCAACCTGATGGAGGTCAGTATAGATGGACTAATAGAACAAGTCCCACACACTGCTAGAAGCTGAAATATTTTTTCAGAGCTAGATGCCGAAAAAATTATATTGAATTTGCAACCTGATGGAGGTCAGTATAGATGGACTAATAGAACAAATCCCACACACTGCTAGAAGTTGAAATATTTTTTCAGAGCTGGATGCAGAAAAGAATTATATTAAATTTGCAACCTGATGGAGGTCAGTATAGATGGAATAATAGAACAAGTCCCACACACTGCTAGAAACTGAAATATTTTTTCAGAGCTAGATGCAGAAAAAAATTATATTGAATTTGCAACCTGATGGAGGTCAGTATAGATGGACTAATAGAACAAGTCCCACACACTGCTAGTAGCCTAAATATTTTTTCAGAGCTAGATGCAGATAAAAATTATTTTTAATTTGCAACCTGGTGGAGGTTAGTATAGATGGACTAATAGAACAAGTCCCACACACTGCTAGAAGCTGAAATATTTTTACAAAGCTAGATGCAGAAAAAAAATTATATTGAATTTACAACATGATGGAGGTCAGTATAGATGAACTAATAGAACAAGTCCCACACACTGCTAGAAGCTGAAATATTTTTTCAGAGCTAGATGCAGAAAAAAATTATATTGAATTTGCAACCTGGTGGAGGTTATTATAGATGGACTAATAGACCAAGTTCCACAAACTGCTAGAAGCTGAAATATTTTTTCAGAGCTAGATGCAGAAAAATATTATATTGAATTTGCAACCTGATGGAGGTCAGTATAGATGGACTAATAGAACAAGTCCCCCACACTGCTAGTAGCCTAAATATTTTTTCAGAGGTAGATGCAGATAAAAATTATTTTTAATTTGCTACCTGGTGGAGGTTAGTATAGATGGACTAATAAACCAAATCCCACACACTGCTAGAAGCCTAAATATTTTTTCAGAGCTAGATGCAGAAAAAAATGATATTGAAATTGCAACCTGATGGAGGTTAGTATAGATGGACTAATAGACCAAGTCCATCACACTACTAGAAGCCTAAATATTTTTTCAGAGCTAGATGCAGTAAAATATTGTATTGAATTTGCAACCTGATGGAGGTCAGTATAGATGGACTCATAGAACAAGTCCCACACACTGCTAGAAGCTGAAATATTTTTTCAGAGCTAGATGCAGAAAAAAATGATATTGAATTTGCAACCTGATGGAGGTCAGTATAGATGGACTTATAGAACAAGTCCCACACACTGATAGAAGCTGAAATATTTTTTCAGAGCTAGATGCAGAAAAAAATTATATTGAATTTGCAACCTGATGGAGGTCAGTATAGATGGACTAATAGAACAAGTCCCACACACTGCTAGAAGCTGAAATATTTTTTCAGAGCTAGATGCAGAAAAAAATTATATTGAATTTGCAACCTGACGGAGGTCAGTATAGATGGACTAATAGAACAAGTCCCACACACTGCTAAAAGCTGAAATATTTTTTCAGAGCTAGATGCAGAAAAAAAATATATTGAATTTGCAACCTGATGGAGGTTATTATAGATGGACTGATAGAACAAGTAACACACACTGCTACAAGCTGAAATATTTTTTCAAAGCTAGATGCAGAAAAATATTATATTGAATTTGCAACCTGATGGAGGTCAGTATAGATGGACTAATAGAACAAGTCCCACACACTGCTAGAAGCCTAAATATTTTTTCAGAGCTTGATGCAGATAAAAATTATTTTTAATTTGCAACCTGGTGGAGGTTAGTATAGATGGACTAATAGAACAAGACCCACACACTGCTGGAAGCTGAAATATTTTTTCAGAGCTAGATGCAGAAAAAAATTATATTGAATTTGCAACCTGATGGAGGTCAGTATAGATGGACTAATAGAACAAGTCCCACACACTGCTAGAAGCTGAAATATTTTTTCAGAGCTAGATGCAGAAAAGAATTATATTGATTTTGCAAACTGATGGAGGTCAGTATAGATGGACTAATAGAAACAGTCCCACACACTGCTGCAAGCCTAAATATTTTTTCAGAGCTAGATGCAGATAAAAATTATATTGAATTTGCAACCTGGTGGAGGTTATTATAGATGGACTAATAGACCAAGTTCCACACACTGCTAGAAGCCTAAATATTTTTTCAGAGCTAGATGCAGAAAAATATTATATTGAATTTGCAACCTGATGGAGGTCAGTATAGAAGGACCAATAGAACAAGTCCCACACACTGCTAGAAGCTGAAATATTTCTTCAGAGCTGGAAGCAGAAAAGAATTATATTGCATTTGCAACCTGATGGAGGTCAGTATAGATGGACTAATAGAACAAGTCCCACACACTGCTAGAAGCTGAAATAATTTTTCAGCTAGATGCAGAAAAAAATTATATTGAATTGCAACCTGATGAAGGTCAGTATAGATGGACTGATAGAACAAGTCCCACACACTGCTAGAAGCTGAAATATTTTTTCAGAGCTAGATGCAGAAAAAAATTATATTGAATTTGCAACCTGATGGAGGTCAGTATAGACAGACTAATAGAACAAGTCCCACACACTGCTAGTAGCCTAAAGATTTTTTCAGACCTAGATGCAGATAAAATTTATTTTCAATTTGCAACCTAGTTGAGGTCAGTATAGATGGACTAATAGACCAAATCCCACACACTGCTAGAAGCCTAAATATTTTTTCAGAGCTAGATGCAGAAAAAAATTATATTGAATTTGCAACCTGATGAAGGTTAGTATAGATGGACTAATAGACCAAGTCCCACACACTGCTAGAAGCCTAAATATTTTTTCAGAGCTAGATGCAGAAAAAAAATTATATTGAATTTGCAACCTGATGGAGGTCAGTATAGATGGACTAATAGAACAAGTCCCACACACTGCTAGAAGCTGAAATATTTTTTCAGAGCTAGATGCAGAAAAAAATTATATTGAATTTGCAACCTGATGGAGGTTAGTATAGATGGACTAAAAGACCAAGTCCATCACATTACTAGAAGCCTAAATATTTTTTCAGAGCTAGATGCAGAAAAATATTGTATTGAATTTGCAACCTGATGGAGGTCAGTTTAGATGGACTAATAGAACAAGTCCCACACACTGCTAGAAGCTGAAATATTTTTTCAGAGCTAGATGCATAAAAAAATTATATTGAATTTGCAACCTGATGGAGGTCAGTATAGATGGACTAATAGAACAATCCCACACACTGCTAGAAGCTAAAATATTTTTTCAGAGCTAGATGCAGATAAAAATTATATTAAATTTGCAACCTGATGGAGGTCAGTATAGGTGGACTAATAGAACAAGTCCCACACACTGCTAGTAGCCTAAATATTTTTTCAGAGCTAGATGCAGATAAAAATTATTTTTAATTTGCAACCTGGTGGAGGTTAGTATAGAAGGACTAATAGACCAAGTCCCACACACTGCTACAAGGCTAAAAAATTTTTCAGAGCTAGATACAGATAAAAATTATATTGAATTTGCAACCTGGTGGAGGTTATTATAGATGGACTAACAGAACAAGTTCCAAACACTGCCAGAAGCCTAAATATTTTTTCAGAGCTAGATGCAGAAAAATATTATATTGAATTTGCAACCTGATGGAGGTCAGTATAGATGGACTAATAGAACAAGTCCCACACACTGCTAGAAGCTGAAATATTTTTTCAGAGCTGGATGCAGAAAAGAATTTTATTGAATTTGCAACCTGATGGAGGTCAGTATAGATGGACTAATAGAACAAGTCCCACACACTGCTAGAAGCTGAAATATTTTTTCAGAGCTAGATGCAGAAAACAATTATATTGAATTTGCAATCTGATGGAGGTCAGTATAGAAGGACTAATAGAACAAGTCCCACACACTGCTAGAAGCCTAAATATTTTTTCAGAGCTAGATGTAGATAAAAATTATTTTTAATTTGCAACCTGGTGGAGGTTAGTATAGATGGACTAATAGACCAATTCCCACACACTGCTAGAAGCCTAAATATTTTTTCAGAGTTAGATTCAGAAAAAAATTATATTGAATTTGCAACCTGATGGAGGTCAGTATAGATGGACTAATAGAACGTGTCACACACATTGCTTCAAGCTGAAATATTTTTTCAGAGCTAGATGCAGAAAAATATTATATTGAATTTGCAACCTGATGGAGGTCAGTATAGATGGACTAATAGAACAAGTCCCACACACTGCTAGAAGCTGAAATATTTTTTCAGAGCTGGATGCAGATAAAAATTATATTGAATTTGCAACCTGATGTAGGTCAGTATAGATGGAGTAATAGAACAAGTCCCACACACTGCTAGATGCTGAAATATTTTTTCAGAGCTAGATGCAGAAAAAAATGATATTGAATTTGCAACCTGATGGAGGTCAGTATAGATGGACTAATAGAACAATCCCACACACTGCTAGAAGCTAAAATATTTTTTCAGAGCTAGATGCAGATAAAAATTATATTAAATTTGCAACCTGATGGAGGTCAGTATAGGTGGACTAATAGAACAAGTCCCACACACTGCTAGTAGCCTAAATATTTTTTCAGAGCTAGATGCAGATAAAAATTATTTTTAATTTGCAACCTGGTGGACGTTAGTATAGATGGACTAATAGACCAAGTCCCACACACTGCTAGAAGCCTAAATATTTTTTCAGAGCTAGATGCAGAAAAAAATTATATTGAATTTGCAACCTGATGGAGGTCAGTATAGATGGACTAATAGAAAAAGTCCCACACACTGCTACAAGCCTAAAAAATTTTTCAGAGCTAGATACAGATAAAAATTATATTGAATTTGCAACCTGGTGGAGGTTATTATAGATGGACTAACAGAACAAGTTCCAAACACTGCCAAAAGCCTAAATATTTTTTCAGAGCTAGATGCAGAAAAATATTATATTGAATTTGCAACCTGATGGAGGTCAGTATAGATGGACTAATAGAACAAGTCCCACACACTGCTAGAAGCTGAAATATTTTTTCAGAGCTGGATGCAGAAAAGAATTTTATTGAATTTGCAACCTGATGGAGGTCAGTATAGATGGACTAATAGAACAAGTCCCACACACTGCTAGAAGCTGAAATATTTTTTCAGAGCTAGATGCAGAAAACAATTATATTGAATTTGCAATCTGATGGAGGTCAGTATAGAAGGACTAATAGAACAAGTCCCACACACTGCTAGAAGCCTAAATATTTTTTCAGAGCTAGATGTAGATAAAAATTATTTTTAATTTGCAACCTGGTGGAGGTTAGTATAGATGGACTAATAGACCAATTCCCACACACTGCTAGAAGCCTAAATATTTTTTCAGAGCTAGATGCAGAAAAATATTATATTGAATTTGCAACCTGATGGAGGTCAGTATAGATGGACTAATAGAACAAGTCCCACACACTGCTAGAAGCTGAAATATTTTTTCGGAGCTGGATGCAGATAAAAATTATATTGAATTTGCAACCTGATGGAGGTCAGTATAGATGGACTAATAGAACTAGTCCCACACACTGCTAGAAGCTGAAATATTTTTTCAGAGCTAGATGCAGAAAAAAATGATATTGAATTTGCAACCTGATGGAGGTCAGTATAGATGGACTTATAGAACAAGTCCCACACACTGATAGAAGCTGAAATATTTTTTCAGAGCTAGATGCAGAATAAAATTATATTGAATTTGCAACCTGATGGAGGTCAGTATAGATGGACTAATAGAACATGTCCCACACACTGCAAAAAGCCTAAATATTTTTTCAGAGCTAGATGCAGATAAAAATTATTTTAATTTGCAACCTGGTTGAGGTTAGTATAGATGGACTAATAGACCAAGTTCCACACACTGCTAGAAGCCTAAATATTTTTTCAGAGCTAGATGCAGAAAAATATTATATTGAATTTGCAACCTGATGGAGGTCAGTATAGATGGACTAATAGAACAAGTCCCACACACTGCTAGGAGCTGAAATATTTTTTCAGAGCTAGATGCAGAAACATTTTTTTTTTAAATTTGCAACCTGATGGAGGTCAGTATAGATCGAATAATAGAACAAGTCCCACACACTGCTAGTAGCTGAAATATTTTTTTAGAGCTAGATGCAGATAAAAATTATATTGAATTTGCAACCTGATGGAGGTCAGTATAGATGGACTAATAGAACAAGTCCCACACAGTGCTAGAAGCCTAAATATTTTTTCAGAGCTAGATGCAGATAAAACTTATTTTTAATTTGCAACCTGGTGGAGGCTAGTATAGATAGACTAATAGACCAATTCCCACACACTGCTAGAAGCCTAAATATTTTTTCAGAGTTAGATGCAGAAAAAAATTATATTGAATTTGCAACCTGATGGACGTTAGTATAGATGGACTAATAGAACAAGTCCCACACACTGCTAGAAGCCTAAATATTTTTTCAGAGCTAGATGCAGATAAAAAATATTTTTAATTTGCAACCTGGTGGAGGTTAGTATAGATGGACGAATAGAAAAAGTCCCCCACACTGCTAGAAGCTGAAATATTTTTTCAGAGCTAGATGCAGAAAAAAATTATATTGAATTTGCAACCTGATGGAGGTAAGTATAGATGGACTAATAGAACAAGTCCCACACACTGCTAGAAGCTGAAATACTTTTTCAGAGCTGGATGCAGAAAAGAATTATATTGAATTTGCAACCTGATGGAGGTCAGTATAGATGGACTAATAGAACAAGTCCCACACACTGCTAGAAGCTGAAATAATTTTTCAGAGCTAGATGCAGATAAAAATTATATTGAATTTGCAACCTGATGGAGGTCAGTATAGATGGACTAATAGAACAAGTCCCACACACTGCTAGAAGCTGAAATATTTTTTCAGAGCTAAATGCAGAAAAAAATGATATTGAATTTGCAACCTGATGGAGGTCAGTATAGATGGACTTATAGAACAAGTCCCACACATTGATAGAAGCTGAAATATTTTTTCAGAGCTAGATGCAGAAAAAAATTATATTGAATTTGCAACCTGATGGAGGTCAGTATACATGGACTAATAGAACATGTCCCACACACTGCAACAAGCCTAAATATTTTTTCAGAGCTAGATGCATATAAAAATTATTTTAATTTGCAAGCTGGTTGAGGTTAGTATAGATGGACTAATAGACCAATTTCACACACTGCTAGAAGCCTAAATATTTTTTCAGAGCTAGATGCAGAAAAATATTATATTGAATTTGCAACCTGATGGAGGTCAGTATAGATGGACTAATAGAACAAGTCCCACACACTGCTAGGAGCTGAAATATTTTTTCAGAGCTAGATGCAGAAACTTTTTTTTTAAAATTTGCAACCTGATGGAGGTCAGTATAGATCGACTAATAGAACAAGTCCCACACACTGCTAGTAGCTGAAATATTTTTTCAGAGCTAGATGCAGATAAAAATTATATTGAATTTGCAACCTGATGGAGGTCAGTATAGATGGACTAATAGAACAAGTCCCACACAGAGCTAGAAGCCTAAATATTTTTTCAGAGCTAGATGCAGATAAAACTTATTTTTAATTTGCAACCTGGTGGAGGCTAGTATAGATGGACTAATAGACCAAGTCCCACACACTGCTAGAAGCCTATATATTTTTTCAGAGTTAGATTCAGAAAAAAATGATATTGAATTTGCAACCTGATGGACGTTAGTATAGATGGACTAATAGAAGAAGTCCCACACACTGCTAGAAGCCTAAATATTTTTTCAGAGCTAGATGCAGATAAAAAATATTTTTAATTTGCAACCTGATGGAGGTCCGTATAGATGGACTAATAGAACAAGTCCCACACACTGCTAGAAGCTGAAATATTTTTTCAGAGCTAGATGCAGAAAAAAATTATATTGAATTTGCAACCTGATGGAGGTCAGTATAGATGGACTAATAGAACAAGTCCCACACACTGCTAGAAGCTGAAATATTTTTTCAGAGCTAGATGCAGAAAAGAATTATATTGAATTTGCAACCTGATGGAGGTCAGTATAGATGGACTAATAGAAAAAGTCCCACACACTGCTGCAAGCCTAAATATTTTTTCAGAGCTAGATGCAGATAAAAATTATATTGAATTTGCAACCTGGTGGAGGTTATTATAGATGGACTAATAGACCAAGTTCCACACACTGCTAGAAGCCTAAATATTTTTTCAGAGCTAGATGCAGAAAAATATTATATTGAATTTGCAACCTGATGGAGGTAAGTATAGATGGACTAATAGAACAAGTCCCACACACTACTAGAAGCTGAAATACTTTTTCAGAGCTGGATGCAGAAAATAATTATATTGAATTTGCAACCTGATGGAGGTCAGTTTAGAGGAACTAATAGAACAAGTCCCACACACTGCTAGAAGCTGAAATAATTTTTCAGAGCTAGATGCAGATAAAAATTATATTGAATTTGCAACCTGATGGAGGTCAGTATAGATGGACTAATAGAACAAGTCCCACACACTGCTAGAACCTGAAATATTTTTTCAGAGCTAGATGCTTAAAAAAATGATATTGAATTTGCAACCTGATGGAGGTCAGTATAGATGGACTTATAGCACAAGTCCCACACACTGATAGAAGCTGAAATATTTTTTCAGAGCTAGATGCAGAAAAAAATTATATTGAATTTGCAACCTGGTTGACGTTAGTATAGATGGACTAATAGACCAAGTTCCACACACTGCTAGAAGCCTAAATATTTTTTCAGAGCTAGATGCAGAAAAATATTATATTGAATTTGCAACCTGATGGAGGTTAGTATAGATGTACTAATAGAACAAGTCCCACACACTGCTAGGAGCTGAAATATTTTTTCAGAGCTAGATGCAGAAAAAATTTTTTTTAAATTTGCAACCTGATGGAGGTCAGTATAGATCGACTAATAGAACAAGTCCCACACACTGCTAGTAGCTGAAATCTTTTTTCAGAGCTAGATGCAGATAAAAATTATATTGAATTTGCAACCTGATGGAGGTCAGTATAGATGGACTAATAGAACAAGTCCCACACAGTGCTAGAAGCCTAAATATTTTTTCAGAGCTAGATGCAGATAAAACTTATTTTTAATTTGCAACCTGGTGGAGGCTAGTATAGATGGACTAATAGACCAAGTCCCACACACTGCTAGAAGCCTAAATATTTTTTCAGAGTTAGATGCAGAAAAAAATTATATTGAATTTGCAACCTGATGGAGGTCAGTATAGATGGACTAATAGAACAAGTCCCACACACTGCTGGAAGCTGAAATACTTTTTCAGAGCTGGATGCAGAAAAGAATTATATTGAATTTGCAAGCTGATGGAGGTCAGTATAGATGGACTAATAGAACAAGTCCCACACACTGCTAGAAGCTGAAATAATTTTTAAGAGCTAGATGCAGAAAAAAGTTATATTGAATTTGCAACTTGATGGAGGTCAGTATAGATGGACTAATAGAACAAGTCCCACACACTGCTAGAAGCTGAAATATTTTTTCAGAGCTAGATGCAGAAAAAAAATTATATTGAATTTGCAACCTGATGGAGGTCAGTATAGATAGACTAATAGAACAAGTCCCACACACTGCTAGTAGCCTAAATATTTTTTCAGAGCTAGATGCAGCTAAAAATTATTTTCAATTTGCAACCTGGTGGAGGTTAGTATAGATGGACTAATAGACCAAATCCCACACACTGCTAGAAGCCTAAATATTTTTTCAGAGCTAGATGCAGAAAAAAATTATATTGAATTTGCAACCTGGTTGACGTTAGTATAGATGGACTAATAGACCAAGTTCCACACACTGCTAGAAGCCTAAATATTTTTTCAGAGCTAGATGCAGAAAAATATTATATTGAATTTGCAACCTGATGGAGGTTAGTATAGATGGACTAATAGAACAAGTCCCACACACTGCTAGGAGCTGAAATATTTTTTCAGAGCTAGATGCAGAAAAAAAAATTTTTAAATTTGCAACCTGATGGAGGTCAGTATAGATCGACTAATAGAACAAGTCCCACACACTGCTAGTAGCTGAAATCTTTTTTCAGAGCTAGATGCAGATAAAAATTATATTGAATTTGCAACCTGATGGAGGTCAGTATAGATGGACTAATAGAACAAGTCCCACACAGTGCTAGAAGCCTAAATATTTTTTCAGAGCTAGATGCAGATAAAACTTATTTTTAATTTGCAACCTGGTGGAGGCTAGTATAGATGGACTAATAGACCAAGTCCCACACACTGCTAGAAGCCTAAATATTTTTTCAGAGTTATATGCAGAAAAAAATTATATTGAATTTGCAACCTGATGGAGTTCAGTATAGATGGACTAATAGAACAAGTCCCACACACTGCTAGAAGCCTAAATATTTTTTCAGAGCTAGATGCAGATAAAAATTATTTTTAATTTGCAACCTGGTGGAGGTTAGTATAGATGGACTAATAGAACAAGTCCCACACACTGCTGGAAGCTGAAATATTTTTTCAGAGCTAGATGCAGAAAAAAATTATATTGAATTTGCAACCTGATGGAGGTCAGTATAGATGGACTAATAGAACAAGTCCCACACACTGCTAGAAGCTGAAACACTTTTTCAGAGCTGGATGCAGAAAAGAATTATATTGAATTTGCAACCTGATGGAGGTCAGTATAGATCGACTAATAGAACAAGTCCGACACACTGCTAGAAGCTGAAATAATTTTTAAGAGCTAGATGCAGAAAAAAATTATATTGAATTTGCAACCTGATGGAGGTCACTATAGATGGACTAATAGAACAAGTCCCACACACTGCTAGAAGCTGAAATATTTTTTCAGAGCTAGATGCAGAAAAAAAATTATATTGAATTTGCAACCTGATGGAGGTCAGTATAGATATACTAATAGAACAAGTCCCACACACTGCTAGTAGCCTAAATATATTTTTCAGAGCTAGATGCAGCTAAAAATTATTTTCAATTTGCAACCTGGTGGAGGTTAGTATAGATGGACTAATAGACCAAATCCCACACACTGCTAGAAGCCTAAATATTTTTTCAGAGCTAGATGCAGAGAAAAATTATATTGAATTTGCAACCTGATGAAGGATAGTATAGATGGACTAATAGACCAAGTCCCACACACTGCTAGAAGCCTAAATATTTTTTCAGAGCTAGATGCAGAAAAAAAATTATATTGAATTTGCAACCTGATGGAGGTCAGTATAGATGGACTAATAGAACAAGTCCCACACACTGCTAGAACCTGAAATAATTTTTCAGAGCTAGATGCAGAAAAAAATTATATTGAATTTGCAACCTGATGGAGGTTAGTATAGATGGACTAAAAGACCAAGTCCATCACACTACCAGAAGCCTAAATAATTTTTCAGAGCTAGATGCAGAAAAATATTGTATTGAATTTGCAACCTGATGGAGGTCAGTATAGATGGACTAATAGAACAAGTTCCACACACTGCTAGTAGCTGAAATATTTTTTCAGAGCTAGATGCCGAAAAAATTATATTGAATTTGCAAGCTGATGGAGGTCAGTATAGATGGACTAATAGAACAAGTCCCACACACTGCTAGAAGCTGAAATATTTTTTCAGAGCTAGATGCAGATAAGAATTATATTGAAATTGAAACCTGATGGAGGTCAGTATAGATGGACTAATAGAACAATCCCACACAATGCTAGAAGCTGAAATATTTTTTCAGAGCTAGATGCAGATAAAAATTATATTAAATTTGCAACCTGATGGAGGTCAGTATAGGTGGACTAATAGAACAAGTCCCACACACTGCTAGTAGCCTAAATATTTTTTCAGAGCTAGATGCAGATAAAAATTATTTTTAATTTGCAACCTGGTGGAGGATAGTATAGATGGACTAATAGACCAAGTCCCACACACTGCTAGAAGCTGAAATATTTTTTCAGAGCTAGATGCAGAAAAAATTGTATTGAATTTGCAACCTGATGAAGGTTAGTATAGATGGACTAATAGAACAAGTCCCACACACTGCTAGAAGCTGAAATATTTTTTCAGAGCTAGATGCAGAAAAAAATTATATTGAATTTGCAACCTGATGGAGGTCAGTATAGATGGACTATTAGAAAAAGTCCCACACACTGCTAGAAGCTGAAATATTTTTTCAGAGCTAGATACAGATAAAAATTATATTGAATTTGCAACCTGGGGGAGGTTATTATAGATTGACTAACAGACCAAGTTCCACACACTGCTAGAAGCCTAAATATTTTTTCAGAGCTAGATGCAGAAAAATATTATATTGAATTTGCAACCTGATGGAGGTCAGTATAGATGGACTAATAGAACAAGTCGGACACACTGCTAGAAGCTGAAATATTTTTTCAGAGCTGGATGCAGAAAATAATTTTATTCAATTTGCAACCTGATGGAGGTCAGTATAGATGGACTAATAGAACAAGTCCCACACACTGCTAGAAGCTGAAATATTTTTTCAGAGCTAGATGCAGAAAAAAATTATATTGAATTTGCAACCTGATGGAGGTCAGTATAGATGGACTAATAGACAAAGTCCCACACACTGCTAGATGCTGAAATATTTTTTCAGAGCTAGATGCAAAAAAAAATGATATTGAATTTGCAACCTGATGGAGGTCAGTATAGATGGACTTATAGAACAAGTCCCACACACTAATAGAAGCTGAAATATTTTTTCAGAGCTAGATGCAGAAAAAAATTATATTGAAATTGCAACCTGATGGAGGTCAGTATAGATGGACTAATAGAACAAGTCCCACACACTGCTAGAAGGTGAAATATTTTTTCAGAGCTAGATGCAGAAAAAAATTATATTGAATTTGCAACCCGACGGAGGTCAGTATAGATGGACTAATAGAACAAGTCCCACACACTGCAACAAGCCTAAATATTTTTCAGAGCTATATGCATATAAAAATTATTTTTAATTTGCAACCTGGTGGAGGTTAGAATAGATGGACTAATAGACCAAGTTCCACACACTGCTAGAAGCCTAAATATTTTTTCAGAGCTAGATGCAGAAAAGTATTATATTGAATTTGCAACCTGATGGAGGTCAGTATAGATGGACTAATAGAACAAGTCCCACACACTGCTAAGAGCTGAAATATTTTTTCAGAGCTAGATGCAGAAAAGAATTATATTGAATTTGCAACCTGATGGAGGTCAGTATAGATAGACTAATAGAAAAAGTCCCACACACTGCTGCAAGCCTAAATATTTTTTTCAGAGCTAGATGCAGATAAAAATTATATTAAATTTGCAACCTGGTGGAGGTTATTATAGATGGACTAATAGACCAAGTTCCACACACTGCTAGAAGCCTAAATATTTTTTCAGAGCTAGATGCAGAAAAATATTATATTGAATTTGCAACCTGATGGAGGTCAGTATAGATGGACTAATAGAACAAGTCCCACACACTGCTAGAAGCTGAAATATTTTTTCAGAGCTGGATGCAGAAAAGAATTATATTGAATTTGCAACCTGATGGAGGTCAGTATAGATGGACTAATAGAACAATTCCCACACACTGCTAGAAGCTGAAATAATTTTTCAGAGCTAGATGCAGAAAAAAATTATATTGAATTTGCAACCTGGTGGAGGTTAGTATAGATGGACTAATAGACCAAATCACACACACTGCTAGAAGCCTAAATATTTTTTCAGAGCTAGATGCAGAAAAAAATTATTTTGAATTTGCAACCTGATGAAGGTTAGTATAGATGGACTAATAGACGAAGTCCCACACACTGCTAGAAGCCTAAATATTTTTTCAGAGCTAGATGCAGAAAAATATTATATTGAATTTGCATCCTGATGGAGGTCAGTATAGATGGACTAATAGAACAAGTCCCACACACTGCTAGAAGCTGAAATATTTTTTCAGAGCTGGATGCAGAAAAGAATTTTTTTGAATTTGCAACCTGATGGAGGTCAGTATAGATGGACTAATAGAACAAGTCCCACACACTGCTAGAAGCTGAAATATTTTTTCAGAGCTAGATGCAGAAAAAAATTATATTGAATTTGCAATCTGATGGAGGTCAGTATAGAAGGACTAATAGAACAAGTCCCACACACTGATAGAAGGCTAAATATTTTTTCAGAGCTAGATGTAGATAAAAATTATTTTTAATTTGCAACCTGGTGGAGGTTAGTATAGATAGACTAAGAAACCAAGTCCCACACACTGCTAGAAGCCTAAATATTTTTTCAGAGTTAGATGCAGAAAAAAATTATATTGAATTTGCAACCTGATGGAGGTTAGTATAGATGGACTAATAGACCAAGTCACACACACTGTTAGAAGCCTAAATATTTTTTCAGAGCTAGATGCAGAAAAAAATTATATTGAATTTGCAACCTGATGGAGGTCAGTATAGATGGACTAAAAGAACAAGTCCCACACACTGCTAGAAGCTGAAATATTTTTTCAGAGCTAGATGCAGAAAAAAATTATATTGAATTTGCAACCCGACGGAGGTCAGTATAGATGGACTAATAGAACAAGTCCCACACACTGCTAGAAGCTGAAATATTTTTTCAGAGCTAGATGCAGAAAAAAATTATATTGAATTTGCAACCTGATGGAGGTCAGTATAGATGGACTAATAGAAAAAGTCCCACACACTGCTGCAAGCCTAAATATTTTTTCAGAGCTAGATGCAGATAAAAATTATATTGAATTTGCAACCTGGTGGAGGTTATTATAGATGGACTAATAGACCAAGTTCCACACACTGCTAGAAGCTGAAATATTTTTTCAGAGCTAGATTCAGATAAAAATTATATTAAATTTGCAACCTGATGGAGATCAGTATAGGTGGACTAATAGAACAAGTCCCACACACTGCTAATAGCCTAAATATTTTTTCAGAGCTAGATGCAGATAAAAATTATTTTTAATTTGCAACCTGGTGGAGGATAGTATAGATGGACTAATAGACCAAGTCCCACACACTGCTAGAAGCCTAAATATTTTTTCAGAGCTAGATGCAGAAAAAATTATATTGAATTTGCAACCTGATGAAGGTTAGTATAGATGGACTAATAGAACAAGTCCCACACACTGCTAGAAGCTGAAATATTTTTTCAGAGCTAGATGCATAAAAAAATTATATTGAATTTGCAACCTGATGGAGGTCAGTATAGATGGACTAATAGAACAAGTCCCACACACTGCTAATAGCCTAAATATTTTTTCAGAGCTAGATGCAGATAAAAATTATTTTTAATTTGCAACCTGGTGGAGGATAGTATAGATGGACTAATAGACCAAGTCCCACACACTGCTAGAAGCCTAAATATTTTTTCAGAGCTAGATGCAGAAAAAATTATATTGAATTTGCAACCTGATGAAGGTTAGTATAGATGGACTAATAGAACAAGTCCCACACACTGCTAGAAGCTGAAATATTTTTTCAGAGCTAGATGCATAAAAAAATTATATTGAATTTGCAACCTGATGGAGGTCAGTATAGATGGACTAATAGAAAAAGTCCCACACACTGCTACAAGCCTAAATATTTTTTCAGAGCTAGATACAGATAAAAATTATATTGAATTTGCAACCTGGTGGAGGTTATTATAGATGGACTAACAGACCAAGTTCCACACACTGCTAGAAGCCTAAATATTTTTTCAGAGCTAGATGCAGAAAAAATTATATTGAATTTGCAACCTGATGAAGGTTAGTATAGATGGACTAATAGAACAAGTCCCACACACTGCTAGAAGCTGAAATATTTTTTCAGAGCTAGATGCATAAAAAAATTATATTGAATTTGCAACCTGATGGAGGTCAGTATAGATGGACTAATAGAAAAAGTCCCACACACTGCTACAAGCCTAAATATTTTTTCAGAGCTAGATACAGATAAAAATTATATTGAATTTGCAACCTGGTGGAGGTTATTATAGATGGACTAACAGACCAAGTTCCACACACTGCTAGAAGCCTAAATATTTTTTCAGAGCTAGATGCAGAAAAATATTATATAGAATTTGCAACCTGATGGAGGTCAGTATAGATGGACTAATAGAACAAGTCCCACACACTGCTAGAAGCTGAAATATTTTTTCAGAGCTAGATGCAGAAAATAATTATATTGCATTTGCAATCTGATGGAGGTCAGTATAGAAGGACTAATAGAACAAGTCCCACACACTGCTAGAAGCCTAAATATTTTTTCAGAGCTAGATGTAGATAAAAATTATTTTTAATTTGCAACCTGGTGGAGGTTAGTATAGATGGACTAATAGACCACGTCCCACACACTGCTATAAGCCTAAATATTTTTTCAGAGTTAGATGCAGAAAAAAATTATATTGAATTTGCAACCTGATGGAGGTTAGTATAGATGAACTAATAGACCAAGTCCCACACACTGTTAGAAGCCTAAATATTTTTTCAGAGCTAGATGCAGAAAAAAATTATATTGAATTTGCAACCTGATGGAGGTCAGTATAGATGGACTAATAGAACAAGTCCCACACATTGCTACAAGCTGAAATATTTTTTCAGAGCTAGATGCAGAAAAATATTATATTGAATTTGCAACCTGATGGAGGTCAGTATAGATGGACTAATAGAACAAGTCCCACATACTGCTAAAAGCTGAAATATTTTTTCAGAGCTGGATGCAGATAAAAATTATATTGAATTTGCAACCTGATGGAGGTCAGTATAGATGGACAAATAGAACAAGTCCCACACACTGCTAGAAGCTGAAATATTTTTTCAGAGCTAGATGCAGATAAAAATTATATTAAATTTGCAACCTGATGGAGATCAGTATAGGTGGACTAATAGAACAAGTCCCACACACTGCTAATAGCCTAAATATTTTTTCAGAGCTAGATGCAGATAAAAATTATTTTTAATTTGCAACCTGGTGGAGGATAGTATAGATGGACTAATAGACCAAGTCCCACACACTGCTAGAAGCCTAAATATTTTTTCAGAGCTAGATGCAGAAAAAATTATATTGAATTTGCAACCTGATGAAGGTTAGTATAGATGGACTAATAGAACAAGTCCCACACACTGCTAGAAGCTGAAATATTTTTTCAGAGCTAGATGCATAAAAAAATTATATTGAATTTGCAACCTGATGGAGGTCAGTATAGATGGACTAATAGAAAAAGTCCCACACACTGCTACAAGCCTAAATATTTTTTCAGAGCTAGATACAGATAAAAATTATATTGAATTTGCAACCTGGTGGAGGTTATTATAGATGGACTAACAGACCAAGTTCCACACACTGCTAGAAGCCTAAATATTTTTTCAGAGCTAGATGCAGAAAAATATTATATAGAATTTGCAACCTGATTGAGGTCAGTATAGATGGACTAATAGAACAAGTCCCACACACTGCTAGAAGCTGAAATATTTTTTCAGAGCTAGATGCAGAAAATAATTATATTGCATTTGCAATCTGATGGAGGTCAGTATAGAAGGACTAATAGAACAAGTCCCACACACTGCTAGAAGCCTAAATATTTTTTCAGAGCTAGATGTAGATAAAAATTATTTTTAATTTGCAACCTGGTGGAGGTTAGTATAGATGGACTAATAGACCACGTCCCACACACTGCTATAAGCCTAAATATTTTTTCAGAGTTAGATGCAGAAAAAAATTATATTGAATTTGCAACCTGATGGAGGTTAGTATAGATGAACTAATAGACCAAGTCCCACACACTGTTAGAAGCCTAAATATTTTTTCAGAGCTAGATGCAGAAAAAAATTATATTGAATTTGCAACCTGATGGAGGTCAGTATAGATGGACTAATAGAACAAGTCCCACACATTGCTACAAGCTGAAATATTTTTTCAGAGCTAGATGCAGAAAAATATTATATTGAATTTGCAACCTGATGGAGGTCAGTATAGATGGACTAATAGAACAAGTCCCACATACTGCTAAAAGCTGAAATATTTTTTCAGAGCTGGATGCAGATAAAAATTATATTGAATTTGCAACCTGATGGAGGTCAGTATAGATGGACTAATAGAACAAGTCCCACACACTGCTAGATGCTGAAATATTTTTTCAGAGCTAGATGCAGAAAAAAATGATATTGAATTTGCAACCTGATGGAGGTCAGTATAGATGGACTTATAGAACAAGTCCCACACACTGATAGAAGCTGAAATATTTTTTCAGAGCTAGATGCAGAAAAAAATTATATTGAATTTGCAACCTGATGGAGGTCAGTATAGATGGACAAATAGAACAAGTCCCACACACTGCTAGAAGCTGAAATATTTTTTCAGAGCTAGATGCAGAAAAAAATTATATTGAATTTGCAACCTGATGGAGGTCAGTATAGATGGACTAATAGAACAAGTCCCACAAACTGCTAGATGCTGAAATATTTTTTCAGAGCTAGATGCAGAAAAAAATTATATTGAATTTGCAACCTGATGGAGGTCAGTATAGATGGACTTATAGAACAAGTCCCACACACTGATAGAAGCTGAAATATTTTTTCATTGCTAGATGCAGAAAAAAATTATATTGAATTTGCAACCTGATGGAGGTTAGTATAGATGGACTGATAGAACAAGTCTCACACACTGCTACAAGCTGAAATATTTTTTCAGAGCTAGATGCTGAAAAATATTATATTGAATTTGCAACCTGATGGAGGTCAGTATAGATTGACTAATAGAACAAGTCCCACACACTGCAACAAGCCTAAATATTTTTTCAGAGCTAGATGCAGATAAAAATTATTTTTAATTTGCAACCTGGTGGAGGTTAGTATAGATGGACTAATAGACCAAGTTCCACACACTGCTAGAAGCCTAAATATTTTTTCAGAGCTAGATGCAGAAAAAATTATATTGAATTTGCAACCTGATGAAGGTTAGTATAGATGGACTAATAGAACAAGTCCCACACACTGCTAGAAGCTGAAATATTTTTTCAGAGCTAGATGCATAAAAAAATTATATTGAATTTGCAACCTGATGGAGGTCAGTATAGATGGACTAATAGAAAAAGTCCCACACACTGCTACAAGCCTAAATATTTTTTCAGAGCTAGATACAGATAAAAATTATATTGAATTTGCAACCTGGTGGAGGTTATTATAGATGGACTAACAGACCAAGTTCCACACACTGCTAGAAGCCTAAATATTTTTTCAGAGCTAGATGCAGAAAAATATTATATAGAATTTGCAACCTGATGGAGGTCAGTATAGATGGACTAATAGAACAAGTCCCACACACTGCTAGAAGCTGAAATATTTTTTCAGAGCTAGATGCAGAAAATAATTATATTGCATTTGCAATCTGATGGAGGTCAGTATAGAAGGACTAATAGAACAAGTCCCACACACTGCTAGAAGCCTAAATATTTTTTCATAGCTAGATGTAGATAAAAATTATTTTTAATTTGCAACCTGGTGGAGGTTAGTATAGATGGACTAATAGACCACGTCCCACACACTGCTATAAGCCTAAATATTTTTTCAGAGTTAGATGCAGAAAAAAATTATATTGAATTTGCAACCTGATGGAGGTTAGTATAGATGAACTAATAGACCAAGTCCCACACACTGTTAGAAGCCTAAATATTTTTTCAGAGCTAGATGCAGAAAAAAATTATATTGAATTTGCAACCTGATGGAGGTCAGTATAGATGGACTAATAGAACAAGTCCCACACATTGCTACAAGCTGAAATATTTTTTCAGAGCTAGATGCAGAAAAATATTATATTGAATTTGCAACCTGATGGAGGTCAGTATAGATGGACTAATAGAACAAGTCCCACATACTGCTAAAAGCTGAAATATTTTTTCAGAGCTGGATGCAGATAAAAATTATATTGAATTTGCAACCTGATGGAGGTCAGTATAGATGGACTAATAGAACAAGTCCCACACACTGCTAGATGCTGAAATATTTTTTCAGAGCTAGATGCAGAAAAAAATGATATTGAATTTGCAACCTGATGGAGGTCAGTATAGATGGACTTATAGAACAAGTCCCACACACTGATAGAAGCTGAAATATTTTTTCAGAGCTAGATGCAGAAAAAAATTATATTGAATTTGCAACCTGATGGAGGTCAGTATAGATGGACAAATAGAACAAGTCCCACACACTGCTAGAAGCTGAAATATTTTTTCAGAGCTAGATGCAGAAAAAAATTATATTGAATTTGCAACCTGATGGAGGTCAGTATAGATGGACTAATAGAACAAGTCCCACAAACTGCTAGATGCTGAAATATTTTTTCAGAGCTAGATGCAGAAAAAAATTATATTGAATTTGCAACCTGATGGAGGTCAGTATAGATGGACTTATAGAACAAGTCCCACACACTGATAGAAGCTGAAATATTTTTTCATTGCTAGATGCAGAAAAAAATTATATTGAATTTGCAACCTGATGGAGGTTAGTATAGATGGACTGATAGAACAAGTCTCACACACTGCTACAAGCTGAAATATTTTTTCAGAGCTAGATGCTGAAAAATATTATATTGAATTTGCAACCTGATGGAGGTCAGTATAGATTGACTAATAGAACAAGTCCCACACACTGCAACAAGCCTAAATATTTTTTCAGAGCTAGATGCAGATAAAAATTATTTTTAATTTGCAACCTGGTGGAGGTTAGTATAGATGGACTAATAGACCAAGTTCCACACACTGCTAGAAGCCTAAATATTTTTTCAGAGCTAGATGCAGAAAAGTATTATATTGAATTTGCAACCTGATGGAGGGCAGTGTAGATGGACGAAGAGAACAAGTCCCACACACTGCTAGGAGCTGAAATATTTTTTCAGAGCTAGATGCAGAAAAAAATTTTTTTTAATTTGCAACCTGATGGAGGTCAGTATAGATGGACTAATAGAACAAGTCCCACACACTGCTAGAAGCTGAAATATTTTTTCAGAGCTAGATGCAGAAAATAATTATATTGCATTTGCAATCTGATGGAGGTCAGTATAGAAGGACTAATAGAACAAGTCCCACACACTGCTAGAAGCCTAAATATTTTTCCAGAGCTAGATGTAGATAAAAATTATTTTTAATTTGCAACCTGGTGGAGGTTAGTATAGATGGACTAATAGACCACGTCCCACACACTGCTATAAGCCTAAATATTTTTTCAGAGTTAGATGCAGAAAAAAATTATATTGAATTTGCAACCTGATGGAGGTTAGTATAGATGAACTAATAGACCAAGTCCCACACACTGTTAGAAGCCTAAATATTTTTTCAGAGCTAGATGCAGAAAAAAATTATATTGAATTTGCAACCTGATGGAGGTCAGTATAGATGGACTAATAGAACAAGTCCCACACATTGCTACAAGCTGAAATATTTTTTCAGAGCTAGATGCAGAAAAATATTATATTGAATTTGCAACCTGATGGAGGTCAGTATAGATGGACTAATAGAACAAGTCCCACATACTGCTAAAAGCTGAAATATTTTTTCAGAGCTGGATGCAGATAAAAATTATATTGAATTTGCAACCTGATGGAGGTCAGTATAGATTGACTAATAGAACAAGTCCCACACACTGCAACAAGCCTAAATATTTTTTCAGAGCTAGATGCAGATAAAAATTATTTTTAATTTGCAACCTGGTGGAGGTTAGTATAGATGGACTAATAGACCAAGTTCCACACACTGCTAGAAGCCTAAATATTTTTTCAGAGCTAGATGCAGAAAAGTATTATATTGAATTTGCAACCTGATGGAGGGCAGTGTAGATGGACGAAGAGAACAAGTCCCACACACTGCTAGGAGCTGAAATATTTTTTCAGAGCTAGATGCAGAAAAAAATTTTTTTTAATTTGCAACCTGATGGAGGTCAGTATAGATGGACTAATAGAACAAGTCCCACACACTGCTAGAAGCTGAAATATTTTTTCAGAGCTAGATGCAGAAAATAATTATATTGCATTTGCAATCTGATGGAGGTCAGTATAGAAGGACTAATAGAACAAGTCCCACACACTGCTAGAAGCCTAAATATTTTTTCAGAGCTAGATGTAGATAAAAATTATTTTTAATTTGCAACCTGGTGGAGGTTAGTATAGATGGACTAATAGACCACGTCCCACACACTGCTATAAGCCTAAATATTTTTTCAGAGTTAGATGCAGAAAAAAATTATATTGAATTTGCAACCTGATGGAGGTTAGTATAGATGAACTAATAGACCAAGTCCCACACACTGTTAGAAGCCTAAATATTTTTTCAGAGCTAGATGCAGAAAAAAATTATATTGAATTTGCAACCTGATGGAGGTCAGTATAGATGGACTTATAGAACAAGTCCCACACACTGATAGAAGCTGAAATATTTTTTCAGAGCTAGATGCAGAAAAAAATTATATTGAATTTGCAACCTGATGGAGGTCAGTATAGATGGACAAATAGAACAAGTCCCACACACTGCTAGAAGCTGAAATATTTTTTCAGAGCTAGATGCAGAAAAAAATTATATTGAATTTGCAACCTGATGGAGGTCAGTATAGATGGACTAATAGAACAAGTCCCACAAACTGCTAGATGCTGAAATATTTTTTCAGAGCTAGATGCAGAAAAAAATTATATTGAATTTGCAACCTGATGGAGTTCAGTATAGATGGACTTATAGAACAAGTCCCACACACTGATAGAAGCTGAAATATTTTTTCATTGCTAGATGCAGAAAAAAATTATATTGAATTTGCAACCTGATGGAGGTTAGTATAGATGGACTGATAGAACAAGTCTCACACACTGCTACAAGCTGAAATATTTTTTCAGAGCTAGATGCTGAAAAATATTATATTGAATTTGCAACCTGATGGAGGTCAGTATAGATTGACTAATAGAACAAGTCCCACACACTGCAACAAGCCTAAATATTTTTTCAGAGCTAGATGCAGATAAAAATTATTTTTAATTTGCAACCTGGTGGAGGTTAGTATAGATGGACTAATAGACCAAGTTCCACACACTGCTAGAAGCCTAAATATTTTTTCAGAGCTAGATGCAGAAAAGTATTATATTGAATTTGCAACCTGATGGAGGGCAGTGTAGATGGACAAAGAGAACAAGTCCCACACACTGCTAGGAGCTGAAATATTTTTTCAGAGCTAGATGCAGAAAAAATTTTTTTTTAATTTGCAACCTGATGGAGGTCAGTATAGATGGACTAATAGAACAAGTCCCACACACTGCTAGAAGCTGAAATATTTTTTCAGAGCTAGATGCAGATAAAAATTATATTGAATTTGCAATCTGATGGAGGTCAGTATAGAAGAACTAATAGAACAAGTCCCACACACTGCTAGAAGCCTAAATATTTTTTCAGAGCTAGATGTAGATAAAAATTATTTTTAATTTGCAACCTGGTGGAGGTTAGTATAGATGGACTAATAGACCAAGTCCCACACACTGCTAGAAGCCAAAATATTTTTTCAGAGTTAGATGCAGAAAAAAATTATATTGAATTTGCAACCTAATGGAGGTTAGTATAGATGGACTAATAGACCGTGTCCCACACACTGTTAGAAGCCTAAATATTTTTTCAGAGCTAGATGCAGAAAAAAATTATATTGAATTTGCAACCTGATGGAGGTCAGTGTAAATGGACTAATAGAACAAGTCGCACACAATGCTAGAAGTTGAAATATTTTTTCAGAGCTAGATGCATAAAAAAATTATACTGAATTTGCAACCCGACGGAGGTCAGTATAGATGGACTAATAGAACGAGTCCCACACAATCCTAGAAGCTGGAATATTTTTTCAGAGCTAGATGTAGAAAAAATTATATTGAATTGGCAACCTGATGGAGGTCAGTATAGATGGACTAATAGACCAAGTCCCACACACTATTAGAAGCCTAAATATTTTTTCAGATCTAGATGCAGAAAAAAATTATATTGAATTTGCAACCTGATGGAGGTCAGTATAGATGGACTAATAGACCAAGTCCCACACACTGTTAGAAGCCTAAATATTTCTTCAGAGCTAGATGCAGAAAAGTATTATATTGAATTTGCAACCTGATGGAGGTCAGTATAGATGGACTAATAGACCAAGTCCCACACACTGCTAGAAGCCTAAATATTTTTTCAGAGTTAGATGCAGAAAAAAATTATATTGAATTTGCAACCTGATGGAGGTTAGTATAGATGGACTAATAGACCAAGTCCCACACACTGTTAGAAGCCTAAATATTTTTTCAGAGCTAGATGCAGAAAAAAATTATATTGAATTTGCAACCTGATGGAGGTCAGTATAGATGGACTAATAGAACAAGTCCCACATATTGCTACAAGCTGAAATATTTTTTCAGAGCTAGATGCAGAAAAAAATGATATTGAATTTGCAACCTGATGGATGTCAGTATAGATGGACTTATAGAACAAGTCCCACACACTGATAGAAGCTGAAATATTTTTTCAGAGCTAGATGCTGAAAAAATTATATTGAATTTGCAACCTGATGGAGGTCAGTATAGATGGACTAATAGAACAAGTCCCACACACTGCTAGAAGCTGAAATATTTTTTCAGAGCTAGATGCAGAAAAAAATTATATTGAATTTGCAACCCGATGGAGGTCAGTATAGATGGACTAATAGGACAAGTCCCACACACTGCTAGAAGCTGAAATATTTTTTCAGAGCTAGATGCAGAAAAAAATTATATTGAATTTGCAACCTGATGGAGGTTAGTATAGATGGATTGATAGAACAAGTCTCACACACTGCTACAAGATGAAATATTTTTTCAGAGCTAGATGCTGAAAAATATTATACTGAATTTGCAACCTGATGGAGGTCAGTATAGATGGACTAATAGAACAAGTCCCACACACTGCAACAAGCCTAAATATTTTTTCAGAGCTAGATGCAGAAAAAAATTATTTTTAATTTGCAACCTGTTGGAGGTTAGTATAGATGGACTAATAGACCAAGTTCCACACACTGCTAGAAGCCTAAATATTTTTTCAGAGCTAGATGAAGAAAAGTATTATATTGAATTTGCAACCTGATGGAGGTCAGTATAGATGCAGGAATAGAACAAATCCTACACACTGCTAGAGGCCTAAATATTTTTTCAGAGCTAGATGTATATAAAAATTATTTTTAATTTGCAACCTCGTGGAGGTTAGTATAGATGGACTGATAGACCAAGTCCCACACACTGCTAGAAGCCTAAATATTTTTTCAGAGTTAGATGCAGAAAAAAATTATATAGAATTTGCAACCTGATGGACGTTAGTATAGATGGACTAATAGATCAAGTCCCACACACTGTTAGAAGCCTAAATATTTTTTCAGAGCTAGATGCAGAAAAAAATTATATTGAATTTGCAACCTGATGGAGGTCAGTATAGATGGACTAATAGAACAAGTCCCACACATTGCTACAAGCTGAAATATTTTTTCAGAGCTAGATGCAGAAAAATATTATATTGAATTTGCAACCTGATGGAGGTCAGTATAGATGGACTAATAGAACAAGTCCCACACACTGCTAGAAGCTGAAATATTTTTTCAGAGCTGGATGCAGATAAAAATTATATTGAATTTGCAACCTGATGGAGGTCAGTATAGATGGACTAATAGAACAAGTCCCACAAACTGCTAGATGCTGAAATATTTTTTCAGAGCTAGATGCAGAAAAAAATGATATTGAATTTGCAACCTGATGGAGGTCAGTATAGATGAACTTATAGAACAAGTCCCACACACTGATAGAAGCTGAAATATTTTTTCAGAGCTAGATGCAGATAAAAATTATATTGAATTTGCAACCTGATGGAGGTCAGTTTAGATGGACTATTAGAACAAGTCCCACACACTGCTAGAAGCCTGAATATTTTTTCAGAGCTAGATGCAGATAAAAATTATTTTTAATTTGCAACTTGGTGGAGGTTAGTATAGATGGACTAATAGACCAAGTCCCACACAATGCTAGAAGCCTAAATATTTTTTCAGAGCTAGATGCCGAAAAAAATTATATTGAATTTGCAACCTGATGGACGTTAGTATAGATGGACTAATAGAACAAGTCCCACACACTGCTAGAAGCTGAAATATTTTTTCAGAGCTAGATGCAGAAAAAAATTATATTGAATTTGCAACCCTACGGAGGTCAGTATAGATGGACTAATAGAACAAGTCCCACACTGCTAGAGGCTGAAATATTTTTTCAGAGCTAGATGCAGAAAAATATTATATTGAATTTGCAACCTGATGGAGGTCAGTATAGATGGACTAATAGAACAAGTCCCACACACTGCAACAAGCCTAAATATTTTTTCAGAGCTAGATGCAGATAAAAATTATTTTAATTTGCAACCTGGTTGAGGTTAGTATAGATGGACTAATAGATAGTGTTGAGCCACCCCCGTAGTGTTCGGGTTCGGTTCGGTTCGTCGAACACCGGGATGTTCGAGGAACTGTTCGTCGAACTGTTCGTCGAACACCTTAGAACACCGTCGAACACCGTTAAAACCAATGGCAGGCAAACAAAAACACATAGGAACACATAGAAAACACCTTCAAAGGTGTCCAAAGGCTGACAAAATGCTCAGAAGACGCTTTCTTTAAAAAAGCCGGCCGGCAATTCAGCAGCGGCATACACCGGTACCCAACAATTTAGACATGAAGGAATAGAGCATCTCACATAGATTAGATAGATAGAAACATGTCAGTCACATATATATGAAGTACAGTGACAGTGTTGCTTACTGTACTTGTCATTTAGTGTAAAGGATTTATTAAAAAATATAATAGTGTTTTCGTGCACCGTCTCTTTAAAAAAGCCGGCCGGCAATTCAGCAGCGGTACCCGACAATTTATAACAGACAGAATAGAGCTTCACACATAGATTAGATAGATAGAAACATGTCAGTCACATATATATGAAGTACTGTGACAGTGTTGCTTACTGTACTTGTCATTTACTGCAAAGGATTTATTAAAAAAAATATTAGTGTTTCCATGCACCGTCTCTTTAAAAAAGCCGGCTGGCAATTCAGCATCTGTACCCGACAATTTAGAATAGAAGGAATAGAGAATCACACATAGATTAGATAGATAGAAACATGTCAGCCACATATATACGAAGTACAGTGACAGTGTTGCTTACTGTACTTGTCATTTAGTGTAAAGGATTTATTAAAAAATATAATAGTGTTTTCGTGCACCGTCTCTTTAAAAAAGCCGGCCGGCAATTCAGCAGCGGTACCCGACAATTTATAACAGACAGAATAGAGCTTCACACATAGATTAGATAGATAGAAACATGTCAGTCACATATATATGAAGTACTGTGACAGTGTTGCTTACTGTACTTGTCATTTACTGCAAAGGATTTATTAAAAAAAATATTAGTGTTTCCATGCACCGTCTCTTTAAAAAAGCCGGATGGCAATTCAGCATCTGTACCCGACAATTTAGAATAGATGGAATAGAGAATCACACATAGATTAGATAGATAGAAACATGTCAGCCACATATATACGAAGTACAGTGACAGTGTTGCTTTCTGTACTTGTCATTTAGTGTAAAGGATTTATTAAAAAATATAATAGTGTTTTCGTGCACCGTCTCTTTAAAAAAGCCGGCCGGCAATTCAGCAGCGGTACCCGACAATTTATAACAGACAGAATAGAGCTTCACACATAGATTAGATAGATAGAAACATGTCAGTCACATATATATGAAGTACTGTGACAGTGTTGCTTACTGTACTTGTCATTTACTGCAAAGGATTTATTAAAAAAAATAATAGTGTTTTCATGCACCGTCTCTTTAAAAAAGCCGGCCGGCAATTCAGCATCTGTACCCGACAATTTATAACAGAAAGAATAGAGAATCACACATAGATTAGATAGATAGAAACATGTCAGTCACATATATATGAAGTACTGTGACAGTGTTGCTTACTGTACTTGTCATTTAGTATTAAAATAAAGGATTTATTGTTAAAAAAAATTGTCGTGGGGTTCCCCGTAATTTTAGTCTCTAGCGGAGGTTAAGCAGACAGCTGGGGCAGATGTTTGAAGCCTGGGAAGGGGGTAATACCCACGGAGCTTCCCAGGCTACTAATATCAGCCCCCAGCTGAATACCTAGCCTTTACTAGCTATTAAAATGGAGGACCCCCCCAAAAAAATGACGTGGGGTCCCCCCTAATTTAATTGCTAGCAAAGGCTAGGCAGACAGCTGGGGGCTGATATTAATAGCCCAGGAAGGGAGCCATGAATATTGGCCCCCTCCCAGGCTAGAAACACCAGCCGTCAGCCGCCCCAGAAATGGCGCATCCATAGGATGCGCCAATTCTGGCACTTAGCCTCGCTCTTCCACGCTGCCCTGGTGCGGTGGCAGGGGGTAATAGGGTTGGGGTTGATGTCAGCTTATAATGCCAGCTGACATCAAGCCCAGGTTAGTAATGGAGAGGCGTCTATAAGACACCCCCATTACTAACCCCATAGTCAAAGTTAAAAAAAAAACACAAACACCCAGAATAAAGTCCTTTAATTGAAATAAAGACACAATTCTTTATTGTTCTAAATTAAACCATACTTACCATCACGCCCATTCCAGCTGAAGCCAACGATCTCCTACAATAAAAGAAAAATAATAAAGCAACCTCATCCTTACCTTTCCATGGTTCCCAGGACAGCTTCAGCTCTGCTACATCGAGATGACAGGCTGGACCGCAGCAGAACGCTGCCATCCAGCCTGTCATCCCGCAGACACTGAGAAGCGCAGGCATGCTTGCGCTCCTCAGTGTCTGACTGTGACGGCATCCAGATGAGCCGACAATGAACTCGGCTCACCTCATGTACGTCACTGACAGCGTGGGAAAATTCTCCTGCACTCAGCGCTTCAGCGTGAGAATTTTCCCACGCTGTCAGTGACGTGCATGAGGTGAGCCGAGTTCATTGGACATGACCTCGGCTCATCTGGATGCCATCACAGCCAGACACTGAGTAGCGCAAGCAAGCCTGCGCTTCTCAGTGTCTGCGGGATGACAGGCTGGATGGCAGCGTTCTGCTGCGGTCCAGCCTGTCATCTCGATGTAGCAGAGCTGAAGCTGTCGTGGGAGCCATGGAAAGGTAAGGATGATGTTGCTTTATTATTTTACTTTTATTGCAGGAGATCATTGGCTTCAGCTGGAATGGGCGTGGCGGTAAGTATGGTTTAATTTAGAACAATAAAGAATTGTGTGTTTATTTCAATTAAAGGACTTTTTTCTGGGTGTTTGTGTTTTTTTTAAATACTTTACTAGAAATTCATGGTGGTCATGTCTAATATTGGCGTGACCCCATGAATTTCGGGCTTAGGGCCAGCTGATAATGCCAAGCTGGCCTTAACCCCTTTATTACCCAGTGAGCCACCGCACCAGGGCCCTGGATGAGTTGGGTACAGCGCCAGAAGATGGCGCTTCTATGAACGCGCCATTTTCCGGGGCGGCTGCGGACTGCAATTTGCAGCGGGTGGGGCCCAGAAAGCTTGGGCCTCCCTGCGCTGCAGATTCCAGCCCCCAGCTGCCTATTTGTACCTGGCCAGACACAACAATATAGGGAAGCCCTTTTTTAAAAAAATTATTTCATGAAATAATTAAAAAAAAATTGATGTGGGGCTTCGCACTATATTTGTGTCCAGCCAGGTACAGCAGGCAGGGACGGGCTGCCCCCAACCACCAGCTGCCTATTTGTACCTGGTTGGACACAACAATATAGGGAAGCCCTTTTTTTCTTAATTATTCCATGAATTTCATGAAATAATTTTAAAAAAAAATGCGTGGGGCTTCGCCCTATTTTTGTGCCCAGCCAGGTACAACTAGGCAGCTGGGAGCTGGAATCCGCAGCGCAGGGAGGCCCAAGCTTTCTGGGCCCCACCCGCTGCAAATTGCAGTCCGCAGCCGCCCCGGAAAATGGCGCGTTCATAGAAGCGCCATCTTCTGGCGCTGTACCCAACTCATCCAGGGCCCTGGTGCGGTGGCTCACTGGGTAATAAAGGGGTTAAGGCCAGCTTGGCATTATCAGCTGGCCCTAAGCCCGAAATTCATGGGGTCACGCCAATATTAGACATGACCACCATGAATTTCTAGTAAAGTATTTAAAAAAACACAACACCCAGAATAAAGTCCTTTAATTGAAATAAACACACAATTCTTTATTGTTCTAAATTAAACCATACTTACCGTCACGCCCATTCCAGCTGAAGCCAATGTCTTCTGCAATAAAAGTAAAATAATTAAGCAACCTCATCCTTACCTTTCCATGGTTCCCACGACAGCTTCAGCTCTGCTACATCGAGATGACAGGCTGGACCGCAGCAGAACGCTGCCATCCAGCCTGTCATCCCGCGGACACTCAGAAGCGCAGGCATGCTTGCGCTCCTCAGTGTCTCGCTGTGACGGCATAAAGATGAGACAAGCTCATGTCCAATGAACTCGGCGCACCTCATGCACGTCACTGACAGCGTGGGAGAATTCTCCTGCACTCAGCACTTCAGCGTGAAAATTCTCCCACGCTGTCAGTGACGTACATGAGGTCAGCTGAGTTCATTGGACATGAATGAGCTCACCTCATGCACGTCACTGACAGCGTGGGAAAATTCTCACGCTGAAGCGCTGAGTGCAGGAGAATTTTCCCACGCTGTCAGTGACGTGCATGAGGTGAGCTCATTCATGTCCAATGATCTCAGCTCACCTCATGCACGTCACTGACAGCGTGGGAAAATTCTCCTGCACTCAGCGCTACAGCGTGAGAATTCTCCCACGCTGTCATTGACGTGCATGAGGTGAGCTCATTCATGTCCAATGAACTCAGCTGACCTCATGCACGTCACTGACAGCGTGGGAGAATTCTCACGCTGAAGTGCTGAGTGCAGGAGAATTCTCCCACGCTGTCAGTGACGTGCATGAGGTGCGCCGAGTTCATTGGACATGAACTCGTCTCATCTTTATGCCGTCACAGCCAGACACTGCAGAGCGCAAGCATGCCTGCGCTTCTCAGTGTCTGCGGGATGACAGGCTGGATGGCAGTGTTCTGCTGCGGTCCAGCCTGTTATCTCGATGTAGCAGAGCTGAAGCTGTCGTGGGAACCATGGAAAGGTAAGGATGAGGTTGCTTTATTATTTTTCTTTTATTGCAGGAGATCGTTGGCTTCAGCTGGAATGGGCGTGATGGTAAGTATGGTTTAATTTAGAACAATAAAGAATTGTGTCTTTATTTCAATTAAAGGACTTTATTCTGGGTGTTTGTGTTTTCTTTTAACTTTGACTATGGGGTTAGTAATGGGGGTGTCTTATAGACGCCTCTCCATTACTAACCTGGGCTTGATGTCAGCTGGCATTATAAGCTGACATCAACCCCAACCCTATTACCCCCTGCCACCGCACCAGGGCAGCGTGGAAGAGCGAGGCTAAGTGCCAGAATTGGCGCATCCTATGGATGCGCCATTTCTGGGGCGGCTGACGGCTGGTGTTTCTAGCCTGGGAGGGGGCCAATATTCATGGCTCCCTTCCTGGGCTATTAATATCAGCCCCCAGCTGTCTGCCTAGCCTTTGCTAGCTATTAAATTAGGGGGGACCCCAAGTCATTTTTTTTGGGGGGTCCTCCATTTTAATAGCTAGTAAAGGCTAGGTATTCAGCTGGGGGCTGATATTAGTAGCCTGGGAAGCTCCGTGGGTATTACCCCCTTCCCAGGCTTCAAACATCTGCCCCAGCTGTCTGCTTAACCTCCGCTAGAGACTAAAATTACGGGGAACCCCACGCCAATTTTTTTTAATAATAAATCCTTTATTTTAATAGTAAATGACAAGTACAGTAACCAACACTGTCACTGTACTTATTATAGATGTGACTGACATGTTTCTATCTATCTAATCTATGTGTGAAGCTCTATTCTGTCTGTTATAAATTGTCGGGTAGAGATGCTGAATTGCCGGCCGGCTTTTTTAAAGAGACGGTGCATGAAAACACTATTATTTTTTTTAATAAATCCTTTGCAGTAAATGACAAGTACAGTAAGCAACACTGTCACAGTACTTCATATATATGTGACTGACATGTTTCTATCTATCTAATCTATGTGTGAAGCTCTATTCTGTCTGTTATAAATTGTCGGGTACCGCTGATTAATTGCCGGCCGGCTTTTTTAAAGAGACGGTGCATGAAAACACTATTATTTTTTTTGATAAATCCTTTACACTAAATGACAAGTACAGTAAGCAACACTGTCACTGTACTTCTTATATATGTGACTGACATGTTTCTATCTATCTAATCTATGTGTGAAGCTCTATTCTTTCGGTTCTAAATTGTCGGGTACCGGTGTATGCCGCTGCTGAATTGCCGGCTTTTCATGTTTCACTGTGAGCACTGTTCCCATCGATTTGGGCAATCACTGTAATGCCACAACCACCATGGCTGTGTCATTACAGTGAGTGGCAGACAATCCCTGCATGATTGGTGCTCTAAATAGCGCCAGACATGCAGGGAACGCTTTTGGTGCACGAACAGTTATCGAACATAACCTCGAACAGCCGAATTTTTTGCAAATCGTTCGGGTTCGTCGAACAACTCGAACACCACCCAAAATAGCTCGAATTTGAGATTGGCGAACAGTTCTAGTCGAACACCACTCATCTCTACTAATAGACCAAGTTCCACACACTGCTAGAAGCCTAAATATTTTTTCAGAGCTACATGCAGAAAAATATTATATTGAATTTGCAACCTGATGGAGGTCAGTATAGATGGACTAATAGACCAAGTTCCACACACTGCTAGAAGCCTAAATATTTTTTCAGAGCTAGATGCAGAAAAATATTATATTGAATTTGCAACCTGATGGAGGTCAGTATAGATGGACTAATAGAACAAGTGCCACACACTGCTAGGAGCTGAAATATTTTTTCAGAGCTAGATGCATAAAAAAAATTTTTTGAATTTGCAACCTGATGGAGGTCAGTATAGATGGACTAATAGAACAAGTCCCACACACTGCTAGTAGCTGAAATATTTTTTCAGAGCTAGATGCAGAAAAAAATTATATTGAATTTGCAACCTGATGGAGGTCAGTATAGATGGACTAATAGAACAAGTCCCACACACTGCTTGAAGCCTAAATATTTTTTCAGACCAAAATGCAGATAAAAATTATTTTTAATTTGCAACCTGGTGGAGGTTAGTATAGATGGACTAATAGACCAAGTCCCACACACTGCTAGAAGCCTAAATATTTTTTCAGAGCTAGATGCAGAAAAAAATTATATTGAATTTGCAACCTGATGGACGTTAGTATAGATGGACTAATAGAACAAGTCCCACACACTGCTAGAAGCTGAAATATTTCTTCAGAGCTAGATGCAGAAAAAAATTATATTTTATTTGCAACCTGATGGAGGTCAGTATAGATGGACTAATAGAACAAGTCCCACACACTGCTAGAAGACTAAATATTTTTTCAGAGCTAGATGCAGATAAAAATTATTTTTAATTTGCTACCTGGTGGAGGTTAGTATAGCTGGACTAATAGAACAAGTCCCACACACTGCTAGAAGCTGAAATATTTTTTCAGAGCTAGATGCAGAAAAAAATCATATTGAATTTGCAACCTGATGGAGGTCAGTATAGATGGACTAATAGAACAAGTTCCACACACTGCTAGAAGCTGAAATATTTTTTCAGAGCTAGATGCAGAAAAAAATTATATTGAATTTGCAACCTGATGGAGGTCAGTATAGATGGACTAATAGAAAAAGTCCCACACACTGCTACAAGCCTAAATATTTTTTCAGAGCTAGATGCAGATAAAAATTATATTGAATTTGCAACCTGGTGGATGTTATTATAGATGGACCAATAGACCAAGTTCCACACACTGCTAGAAGCCTAAATATTTTTTCAGAGCTAGATGCAGAAAAATATTATATTGAATTTGCAACCTGATGGAGGTCAGTATAGATGGACTAATAGAACAAGTCCCACACACTGCTAGAAGCTGAAATATTTTTTCAGAGCTAGATGCATAAAAAAATTATATTGAATTTGCAACCTGATGGAGGTCAGTATAGATGGACTAATAGAACAATCTCACACACTGCTAAAAGCTGAAATATTTTTTCAGAGCTAGATGCTGATAAAAATTATATTAAATTTGCAACCTGATGAAGGTCAGTATAGATGGACTAATAGAACAAGTCCCACACACTGCTAGTAGCCTAAATATTTTTTCAGAGCTAGATGCAGATAAAAAATATTTTTAATTTAAAACCTGGTGTAGGATAGTAAAGATGGACTAATAGACCAAGTCCCACACACTGCTAGAAGCCTAAATATTTTTTCAGAGCTAGATGCAGAAAAAAATTATTTTGAATTTGCAACCTGATGAAGTTTAGTATAGATCGACTAATAGAACAAGTCCCACACACTGCTAGAAGGTGAAATATTTTTTCAGAGCTAGATGCAGAAAAAAATTATATTGAATTTGCAACCTGATGGAGGTCAGTATAGATGGACTAATAGAAAAAGTCCCACACACTGCTACAAGCCTAAATATTTTTTCAGAGCTAGATGCAGATAAAAATTATATTGAATTTGCAACTTGGTGGAGGTTATTATGGATGGACTAACAGACCAAGTTCCACACACTGCTAGAAGCCTAAATATTTTTTCAGAGCTAGATGCAGATAAAAATTATATTAAATTTGCAACCTGATGGAGTTCAGTATAGATGGACTAATAGAACAAGTCCCACACACTGCTAGTAGCCTAAATATTTTTTCAGAGCTAGATGCAGATAAAAAATATTTTTAATTTGCAACATGGTGGAGGATAGTATAGATGGACTAATAGACCAAGTCCCACACACTGCAAGAAGCCTATTTTTTTTTTTTCAGAGCTAGATGCAGAAAAAAATTATTTTGAATTTGCAACCTGATGTAGGTTAGTATAGATGGACTAATAGAACAAGTCCCACACATTGCTAGAAGCTGAAATATTTTTTCAGAGCTAGATGTAGAAAAAAATTATATTGAATTTGCAACCTGATGGAGGTCAGTGTAGATGGACTAATAGAAAAAGTCGCACACACTGCTACAAGCCTAAATATTTTTTCAGAGCTATATGCAGATAAAAATTATATTGAATTTGCAACCTGGTGGAGGTTATTATAGATGGACTAATAGAACAAGTCCCACACACTGCTAGAAGCTGAAATATTTTTTCAGACCTGGATGCAGAAAAAAATTATATTGAATTTGCAACCTGACGGAGGTTAGTATAGATGGACTAATAGACCAAGTCCAGTACACTACTAGAAGCCTAAATATTTTTTCAGAGCTAGAAGCAGAAAATATTGTATTGAATTTGCAACCTGATGGAGGTCAGTATAGATGGACTAGTAGAACAAGTCCCACACACTGGTAGAAGCTGAAATATTTTTTCAGAGCTAGATGCCGAAAAAATTATATTGAATTTGCAACCTGATGGAGGTCAGTATAGATGGACTAATAGAACAAGTCCCACACACTGCTAGAAGCTGAAATATTTTTTCAGAGCTAGATGCATAAAAAAATTATATTGAATTTGCAACCTGATGGAGGTCAGCATAGATGGACTAATAGAACAATACCACACACTGCTAGAAGCTGAAATATTTTTTCAGAGCTAGATGCAGATAAAAATTATATTAAATTTGCAACCTGATGGAGGTCAGTATAGATGGACTAATAGAACAAGTCCCACACACTGCTAGTAGCCTAAATATTTTTTCAGAGCTAGATGCAGATAAAAAATATTATTAATTTGCAACCTGGTGGAGGATAGTATAGATGGACTAATAGACCAAGTCCCACAAACTGCAAGAAGCCTAAATATTTTTTCAGAGCTAGATGCAGAAAAAAATTATATTGAATTTGCAACCTGATGAAGGTTAGTATAGATGGACTAATAGAACAAGTCCCACACACTGCTAGAAGCTGAAATATTTTTTCAGAGCTAGATGCAGAAAAAAATTATATTGAATTTGCAACCTGATGGAGGTCAGTATAGATGGACTAAGAGAAAAAGTCCCACACACTGCTACAAGCCTAAATATTTTTTCAGAGCTGGATGCAGAAAACAATTATATTGAATTTGCAACCTGATGGAGGTCAGTATAGATGGACTAATAGAACAAGTCCTACACACTGCTAGAAGCTGAAATATTTTTTCAGAGCTGGATGCAGAAAATAATTATATTGAAATTGCAACCTGATGGAGGTCAGTATAGATGGACTAATAGAACAAGTCCCACACACTGCTAGAAGCCTAAATATTTTTTCAGAGTTAGATGCAGAAAAAAATTATATTGAATTTGCAACCTGATGGAGGTCAGTATAGATGGAATAATAGAACAAGTCCCACACATTGCTACAAGCTGAAATATTTTTTCAGAGCTAGATGCAGAAAAATATTATATTGAATTTGCAACCTGATGGAGGTCAGTATAGATGGACTAATAGAACAAGTCCCATACACTGCTAGAAGCTGAAATATTTTTTCAGAGCTGGATGCAGATAAAAATTATATTGAATTTGCAACCTGATGGATGTTAGTATAGATGGACTAATAGAACAAGTCCCACACACTGCTAGATGCTGAAATATTTTTTCAGAGCTATATGCAGAAAAAAATGATATTGAATTTGCAACCTGATGGAGGTCAGTATAGATGGACTTATAGAACAAGTCCCACACACTGATAGAAGCCTGAATATTTTTTCAGAGCTAGATGCAGATAAAAATAATTTTTAATTTGCAACCTGGTGGAGGTTAGTATAGATGGACTAATAGACCAAGTTCCACACACTGCTAGAAGCCTAAATATTTTTTCAGAGCTAGATGCAGAAAAAAATTATATTGAATTTGCAGCCTGATGGACGTTAGTATAGATGGACTAATAGAACAAGTCCCACACACTGCTAGAAGCCTAAATATTTTTTCAGAGCTAGATGCAGATAAAAAATATTTTTAATTTGCAACCTGGTGGAGGTTAGAATAGATGGACTAATAGAACAAGTACCACACACTGCTTGAAGCTGAAATATTTTTTCAGAGCTAGATGCATAAAAAAATTATATTGAATTTGCAACCTGATGGAGGTCAGTATAGATGGACTAATAGAACAAGTCCCACACACTGCTAGAAGCTGAAATATTTTTTTCAGAGCTAGATGCAGAAAAAAATTATATTGAATTTGCAACCTGATGGAGTTCAGTATAGATGGACTAATAGAACAAGTCCCACACACTGCAAGAAGCTGAACTATTTTTTCAGAGCTGGATGCAGAAATGAATTATATTGAATTTGCAACATGATGGAGGTCAGTATAGATGGACTAATAGAACAAGTCCCATAAACTGCTAGAAGCTGAAATATTTTTTCAGAGCTAGATGCAGAAAAAAATTATATTGAATTTGCAATCTGATGGAGGTCAGTATAAAAGGACGAATAGAACAAGTCCCACACACAGCTACAAGCCTAACTATTTTTTCAGAGCTAGATTTAGATAAAAATTATTTTTAATTTGCAACCTGGTGGACGTTAGTATAGATGGACTAATAGACCAAGTCCCACACACTGCTAGAAGCCTAAATATTTTTTCACAGTTAGATGCAGAAAAAAAATATATTGAATTTGCAACCTGATGGAGGTCAGTATAGATGGACTAATAGAACAAGTCCCACACATTGCTACAAGCTGAAATATTTTTTCAGAGCTAGATGCAGAAAAATATTATATTGAATTTGTAACCTGATGGAGGTCAGTATAGATGGACTAATAGAACAAGTCCCATACACTGCTACAATCTGAAATGTTTTTTCAGAGCTGGATGCAGATAAAAATTATCTTGAATTTGCAACCTGATGGAGGTTAGTATAGATGGACTAATAGAACAAGTTCCACACACTGCTAGAAGCTGAAATATTTTTTTCAGAGCTAGATGCAGAAAAAAATTATATTGAATTTGCAACCTGATGGAGGTCAGTATAGATGGACTAATAGAACAAGTCCCACACACTGCTGGAAGCCTAAATATTTTTTCAGAGCTAGATGCAGATAAAAATTATTTTTAATTTGCAACCTGGTGGAGGTTAGTATAGATGGACTAATAGACCAAGTCCCACACACTGCTAGAAGCCTAAATATTTTTTCAGAGCTAAATGCAGAAAAAAATTATATTGAATTTGCAACCTGATGGAGGTCAGTATAGATGGACTAGTAGAACAAGTCCCACACACTGCTAGAAGCCTAAATATTTTTTCAGAGCTAGATGCAGATAAAAAATATTTTAATTTGTATCCTGGTGGAGGTCAGTATAGATGGACTAATAGAACAAGTCCCACACACTGCTAGAAGCTGAAATATTTTTTCAGAGCTAGATGCAGAAAAAAATTATATTGAATTTGCAACCTGATGGAGTTCAGTATAGATGGACTAATAGAACAAGTCCCACACACTGCAAGAAGCTGAACTATTTTTTCAGAGCTGGATGCAGAAATGAATTATATTGAATTTGCAACCTGATGGAGGTCAGTATAGATGGACTAATAGAACAAGTCCCATACACTGCTAGAAGCTGAAATATTTTTTCAGAGCTAGATGCAGAAAAAAATTATATTGAATTTGCAATCTGATGGAGGTCAGTATAGAAGGACGAATAGAACAAGTCCCACACACAGCTACAAGCCTAAATATTTTTTCAGAGCTAGATTTAGATAAAAATTATTTTTAATTTGCAACCTGGTGGAGGTTAGTATAGATGGACTAATAGACCAAGTCCCACACACTGCTAGAAGCCTAAATATTTTTTCAGAGTTAGATGCAGAAAAAAAATATATTGAATTTGCAACCTGATGGAGGTCAGTATAGATGGACTAATAGAACAAGTCCCACACATTGCTACAAGCTGAAATATTTTTTCAGAGCTAGATGCAGAAAAATATTATATTTAATTTGTAACCTGATGGAGGTCAGTATAGATGGACTAATAGAACAAGTCCCATACACTGCTAGAATCTGAAATATTTTTTCAGAGCTGGATGCAGATAAAAATTATATTGAATTTGCAACCTGATGGAGGTTAGTATAGATGGACTAATAGAACAAGTCCCACACACTGCTAGATGCTGAAATATTTTTTCAGAGCTAGATGCAGAAAAAAATGATATTGAATTTGCAACCTGATGGAGGTTAGTATAGATGGACTTATAGAACAAGTCCCACACACTGATAGAAGCTGAAATATTTTTTCAGAGCTAGATGCAGAAAGAAATTATATTGAATTTGCAACCCTACGGACGTCAGTATAGATGGACTAATAGAACAAGTCCCACACACTGCTAGAAGCTGAAATATTTTTTCAGAGCTAGATGCAGAAAAAAATTATATTGAATTTGCAACCTGATGGAGGTTAGTATAGATGGACTAATAGACCAAGTTCCACACACTGCTAGAAGCCTAAATATTTTTTCAGAGCTAGATGCAGAAAAGTATTATATTGAATTTGCACCCTGATGGAGGTCAGTATAGATGGACTAATAGAACAAGTCCCACACACTGCTAGGAGCTGAAATATTTTTTCAGAGCTAGATGCTGAAAAAAAAATTTTTGAATTTGCAACCTGATGGAGGTCAGTATAGATGGACTAATAGAACAAGTCCCACACACTGCTAGAAGCTGAAATATTTTTTCAGAGCTAGATGCAGATTAAAATTATATTGAATTTGCAACCTGATGGAGGTCAGTATAGATGGACTAATAGAACAAGTCCCACACACTGCTAGAAGCCTGAATATTTTTTCAGAGCTAGATGCAGATAAAAATGATTTTTAATTTGCAACCTGGTGGAGGTTAGTATAGAGGGACTAATAGACCAAGTCCCACACACTGCTAGAAGCCTAAATATTTTTTCAGAGCTAGATGCAGAAAAAAATTATATTGAATTTGCAACCTGATGGACGTTAGTATAGATGGACTAATAGAACAAGTCCCACACACTGCTAGAGGCCTAAATATTTTTCCAGAGCTAGATGCAGATAAAAAATATTTTTCATTTGCAACCTGGTGGAGGTTAGTATAGATGGACTAATAGAACAAGTACCACACACTGCTTTAAGCGGAAATATTTTTTCAGAGCTAGATGCAGAAAAAAATTAGATTGAATTTGCAACCTGATGGAGGTCAGTATAGATGGACTAATAGAACAAGTCCCACACACTGCTAGAAGCTGAAATATTTTTTCAGAGCTAGATGCAGAAAAAAATTATATTGAATTTGCAACCTGATGGAGGTCAGTATAGATGGACTAATAGAACAAGTCCCACACACTGCTGGAAGCCTAAATATTTTTTCAGAGCTAGATGCAGAAAAAAATTATATTGAATTTGCAACCTGATGGAGGTCAGTATAGATGGACTAGTAGAACAAGTCCCACACACTGCTAGAAGCCTAAATATTTTTTCAGAGCTAGATGCAGATAAAAAATATTTTAATTTGTATCCTGGTGGAGGTCAGTATAGATGGACTAATAGAACAAGTCCCACACACTGCTAGAAGCTGAAATATTTTTTCAGAGCTAGATGCAGAAAAAAATTATATTGAATTTGCAACCTGATGGAGTTCAGTATAGATGGACTAATAGAACAAGTCCCACACACTGCAAGAAGCTGAACTATTTTTTCAGAGCTGGATGCAGAAATGAATTATATTGAATTTGCAACCTGATGGAGGTCAGTATAGATGGACTAATAGAACAAGTCCCATACACTGCTAGAAGCTGAAATATTTTTTCAGAGCTAGATGCAGAAAAAAATTATATTGAATTTGCAATCTGATGGAGGTCAGTATAGAAGGACGAATTGAACAAGTCCCACACACAGCTACAAGCCTAAATATTTTTTCAGAGCTAGATTTAGATAAAAATTATTTTTAATTTGCAACCTGGTGGAGGTTAGTATAGATGGACTAATAGACCAAGTCCCACACACTGCTAGAAGCCTAAATATTTTTTCAGAGTTAGATGCAGAAAAAAAATATATTGAATTTGCAACCTGATGGAGGTCAGTATAGATGGACTAATAGAACAAGTCCCACACATTGCTACAAGCTGAAATATTTTTTCAGAGCTAGATGCAGAAAAATATTATATTGAATTTGTAACCTGATGGAGGTCAGTATAGATGGACTAATAGAACAAGTCCCATACACTGCTAGAATCTGAAATATTTTTTCAGAGCTGGATGCAGATAAAAATTATATTGAATTTGCAACCTGATGGAGGTTAGTATAGATGGACTAATAGAACAAGTCCCACACACTGCTAGATGCTGAAATATTTTTTCAGAGCTAGATGCAGAAAAAAATGATATTGAATTTGCAACCTGATGGAGGTTAGTATAGATGGACTTATAGAACAAGTCCCACACACTGATAGAAGCTGAAATATTTTTTCAGAGCTAGATGCAGAAAAAAATTATATTGAATTTGCAACCCTACGGACGTCAGTATAGATGGACTAATAGAACAAGTCCCACACACTGCTAGAAGCTGAAATATTTTTTCAGAGCTAGATGCAGAAAAAAATTATATTGAATTTGCAACCTGATGGAGGTTAGTATAGATGGACTAATAGACCAAGTTCCACACACTGCTAGAAGCCTAAATATTTTTTCAGAGCTAGATGCAGAAAAGTATTATATTGAATTTGCACCCTGATGGAGGTCAGTATAGATGGACTAATAGAACAAGTCCCACACACTGCTAGGAGCTGAAATATTTTTTCAGAGCTAGATGCTGAAAAAAAATTTTTTGAATTTGCAACCTGATGGAGGTCAGTATAGATGGACTAATAGAACAAGTCCCACACACTGCTAGAAGCTGAAATATTTTTTCAGAGCTAGATGCAGATAAAAATTATATTGAATTTGCAACCTGATGGAGGTCAGTATAGATGGACTAATAGAACAAGTCCCACACACTGCTAGAAGCCTGAATATTTTTTCAGAGCTAGATGCAGATAAAAATGATTTTTAATTTGCAACCTGGTGGAGGTTAGTATAGAGGGACTAATAGACCAAGTCCCACACACTGCTAGAAGCCTAAATATTTTTTCAGAGCTAGATGCAGAAAAAAATTATATTGAATTTGCAACCTGATGGACGTTAGTATAGATGGACTAATAGAACAAGTCCCACACACTGCTAGAGGCCTAAATATTTTTCCAGAGCTAGATGCAGATAAAAAATATTTTTCATTTGCAACCTGGTGGAGGTTAGTATAGATGGACTAATAGAACAAGTACCACACACTGCTTTAAGCTGAAATATTTTTTCAGAGCTAGATGCAGAAAAAAATTATATTGAATTTGCAACCTGATGGAGGTCAGTATAGATGGACTAATAGAACAAGTCCCACACACTGCTAGAAGCTGAAATATTTTTTCAGAGCTAGATGCAGAAAAAAATTATATTGAATTTGCAACCTGATGGAGGTCAGTATAGATGGACTAATAGAACAAGTCCCACACACTGCTGGAAGCCTAAATATTTTTTCAGAGCTAGATGCAGATAAAAATTATTTTTAATTTGCAACCTGGTGGAGGTTAGTATAGATGGACTAATAGACCAAATCCCACACACTGCTAGAAGCCTAAATATTTTTTCAGAGTTAGATGCAGAAAAAAATTATATTGAATTTGCAACCTGATGGAGGTCAGTATAGATGGACTAATAGAACAAGTCCCACACATTGCTACAAGCTGAAATATTTTTTCAGAGCTATATGCAGAAAAATATTATATTGAATTTGCAACCTGATGGAGGTCAGTATAGATGGACTAATAGAACAAGTCCCATACACTGCTAGAATCTGAAATATTTTTTCAGAGCTGGATGCAGATAAAAATTATATTGAATTTGCAACCTGATGGAGGTTAGTATAGATGGACTAATAGAACAAGTCCCACACACTGCTAGATGCTGAAATATTTTTTCAGAGCTAGATGCAGAAAAAAATGATATTGAATTTGCAACCTGATGGAGGTCAGTATAGATGGACTTATAGAACAAGTCCCACACACTGATAGAAGCTGAAATATTTTTTCAGAGCTAGATGCAGAAAAAAATTATATTGAATTTGCAACCTGATGGACGTTAGTATAGATGGACTAATAGAACAAGTCCCACACACTGCTAGAGGCCTAAATATTTTTCCAGAGCTAGATGCAGATAAAAAATATTTTTCATTTGCAACCTGGTGGAGGTTAGTATAGATGGACTAATAGAACAAGTACCACACACTGCTTTAAGCGGAAATATTTTTTCAGAGCTAGATGCAGAAAAAAATTAGATTGAATTTGCAACCTGATGGAGGTCAGTATAGATGGACTAATAGAACAAGTCCCACACACTGCTAGAAGCTGAAATATTTTTTCAGAGCTAGATGCAGAAAAAAATTATATTGAATTTGCAACCTGATGGAGGTCAGTATAGATGGACTAATAGAACAAGTCCCACACACTGCTGGAAGCCTAAATATTTTTTCAGAGCTAGATGCAGAAAAAAATTATATTGAATTTGCAACCTGATGGAGGTCAGTATAGATGGACTAGTAGAACAAGTCCCACACACTGCTAGAAGCCTAAATATTTTTTCAGAGCTAGATGCAGATAAAAAATATTTTAATTTGTATCCTGGTGGAGGTCAGTATAGATGGACTAATAGAACAAGTCCCACACACTGCTAGAAGCTGAAATATTTTTTCAGAGCTAGATGCAGAAAAAAATTATATTGAATTTGCAACCTGATGGAGTTCAGTATAGATGGACTAATAGAACAAGTCCCACACACTGCAAGAAGCTGAACTATTTTTTCAGAGCTGGATGCAGAAATGAATTATATTGAATTTGCAACCTGATGGAGGTCAGTATAGATGGACTAATAGAACAAGTCCCATACACTGCTAGAAGCTGAAATATTTTTTCAGAGCTAGATGCAGAAAAAAATTATATTGAATTTGCAATCTGATGGAGGTCAGTATAGAAGGACGAATTGAACAAGTCCCACACACAGCTACAAGCCTAAATATTTTTTCAGAGCTAGATTTAGATAAAAATTATTTTTAATTTGCAACCTGGTGGAGGTTAGTATAGATGGACTAATAGACCAAGTCCCACACACTGCTAGAAGCCTAAATATTTTTTCAGAGTTAGATGCAGAAAAAAAATATATTGAATTTGCAACCTGATGGAGGTCAGTATAGATGGACTAATAGAACAAGTCCCACACATTGCTACAAGCTGAAATATTTTTTCAGAGCTAGATGCAGAAAAATATTATATTGAATTTGTAACCTGATGGAGGTCAGTATAGATGGACTAATAGAACAAGTCCCATACACTGCTAGAATCTGAAATATTTTTTCAGAGCTGGATGCAGATAAAAATTATATTGAATTTGCAACCTGATGGAGGTTAGTATAGATGGACTAATAGAACAAGTCCCACACACTGCTAGATGCTGAAATATTTTTTCAGAGCTAGATGCAGAAAAAAATGATATTGAATTTGCAACCTGATGGAGGTTAGTATAGATGGACTTATAGAACAAGTCCCACACACTGATAGAAGCTGAAATATTTTTTCAGAGCTAGATGCAGAAAAAAATTATATTGAATTTGCAACCCTACGGACGTCAGTATAGATGGACTAATAGAACAAGTCCCACACACTGCTAGAAGCTGAAATATTTTTTCAGAGCTAGATGCAGAAAAAAATTATATTGAATTTGCAACCTGATGGAGGTTAGTATAGATGGACTAATAGACCAAGTTCCACACACTGCTAGAAGCCTAAATATTTTTTCAGAGCTAGATGCAGAAAAGTATTATATTGAATTTGCACCCTGATGGAGGTCAGTATAGATGGACTAATAGAACAAGTCCCACACACTGCTAGGAGCTGAAATATTTTTTCAGAGCTAGATGCTGAAAAAAAATTTTTTGAATTTGCAACCTGATGGAGGTCAGTATAGATGGACTAATAGAACAAGTCCCACACACTGCTAGAAGCTGAAATATTTTTTCAGAGCTAGATGCAGATAAAAATTATATTGAATTTGCAACCTGATGGAGGTCAGTATAGATGGACTAATAGAACAAGTCCCACACACTGCTAGAAGCCTGAATATTTTTTCAGAGCTAGATGCAGATAAAAATGATTTTTAATTTGCAACCTGGTGGAGGTTAGTATAGAGGGACTAATAGACCAAGTCCCACACACTGCTAGAAGCCTAAATATTTTTTCAGAGCTAGATGCAGAAAAAAATTATATTGAATTTGCAACCTGATGGACGTTAGTATAGATGGACTAATAGAACAAGTCCCACACACTGCTAGAGGCCTAAATATTTTTCCAGAGCTAGATGCAGATAAAAAATATTTTTCATTTGCAACCTGGTGGAGGTTAGTATAGATGGACTAATAGAACAAGTACCACACACTGCTTTAAGCTGAAATATTTTTTCAGAGCTAGATGCAGAAAAAAATTATATTGAATTTGCAACCTGATGGAGGTCAGTATAGATGGACTAATAGAACAAGTCCCACACACTGCTAGAAGCTGAAATATTTTTTCAGAGCTAGATGCAGAAAAAAATTATATTGAATTTGCAACCTGATGGAGGTCAGTATAGATGGACTAATAGAACAAGTCCCACACACTGCTGGAAGCCTAAATATTTTTTCAGAGCTAGATGCAGATAAAAATTATTTTTAATTTGCAACCTGGTGGAGGTTAGTATAGATGGACTAATAGACCAAATCCCACACACTGCTAGAAGCCTAAATATTTTTTCAGAGTTAGATGCAGAAAAAAATTATATTGAATTTGCAACCTGATGGAGGTCAGTATAGATGGACTAATAGAACAAGTCCCACACATTGCTACAAGCTGAAATATTTTTTCAGAGCTATATGCAGAAAAATATTATATTGAATTTGCAACCTGATGGAGGTCAGTATAGATGGACTAATAGAACAAGTCCCATACACTGCTAGAATCTGAAATATTTTTTCAGAGCTGGATGCAGATAAAAATTATATTGAATTTGCAACCTGATGGAGGTTAGTATAGATGGACTAATAGAACAAGTCCCACACACTGCTAGATGCTGAAATATTTTTTCAGAGCTAGATGCAGAAAAAAATGATATTGAATTTGCAACCTGAGGGAGGTCAGTATAGATGGACTTATAGAACAAGTCCCACACACTGATAGAAGCTGAAATATTTTTTCAGAGCTAGATGCAGAAAAAAATTATATTGAATTTGCAACCTGATGGAGGTCAGTATAGATGGACTAATAGAACAAGTCCCACACACTGCTAGAAGCTGAAATATTTTTTAAGAGATAGATGCAGAAAAAAATTATATTGAATTTGCAACCCGACGGACGTCAGTATAGATGGACTAATAGAACAAGTCCCACACACTGCTAGAAGCTGAAATATTTTTTCAGAGCTAGATGCAGAAAAAAATTATATTGAATTTGCAACCTGATGGAGGTTAGTATAGATGGACTAATAGACCAAGTTCCACACACTGCTAGAAGCCTAAATATTTTTTCAGAGCTAGATGCAGAAAAGTATTATATTGAATTTGCACCCTGATGGAGGTCAGTATAGATGGACTAATAGAACAAGTCCCACACACTGCTAGAAGCTGAATTATTTTTTCAGAGCTAGATGCAGAAAAAATTATATTGAATTTGCAACCTGATGGAGGTTCGTATAGATGGACTAATAGACCAAGTCCCACACACTGCTAGAAGTCAAAATAATTTATCAGAGCTAGATGCAGAAAAAAAATTATATTGAATTTGCAACCTGATGGAGGTCAGTATAGATGGACTAATAGAACAAGTCCCACACACTGCTAGAAGCTGAATTATTTTTTCAGAGCTAGATGCAGAAAAAATTATATTGAATTTGCAGCCTGATGGAGGTCAGTATAGAAGGACTAATAGAACAAATCCCACACACTGTTAGAAGCCTAAATATTTTTTCAGAGCTAGATGCAGATAAAAATAATTTTTAATTTGCAACCTGGTGGAGGTTAGTATAGATGGACTAATAGATCAAGTCCCACACACTGCTAGAAGCCAAAATGTTTTTTCAGAGTTAGATGCAGAAAAAAATTATATTGAATTTGCAACCTGATGGAGGTTAGTATAGATGGACTAATAGACCAAGTCCCACACACTGCTAGAAGCATAAATATTTTTTCAGAGCTAAATGCAGAAAAAAATTATATTGAATTTGCAACCTGATGGAGGTCAGTATAGATGGACTAATAGAACAAGTCCCACACACTGCTACAAACTGAAATATTTTTTCAGAGCTAGATGCAGAAAAATATTTTTTTGAATTTGCAACCTGATGGAGGTCAGTATAGATGGACTAATAGAACAAGTCCCACACACTGCTAGAAGCTGAAATATTTTTTCAGAGCGAGATGCAGATAAAAATTATTTTTAATTTGCAACCTGGTGGAGGTTAGTATAGATGGACTAATAGACCAAGTTCCACACACTGCTAGAAGCCTAAATATTTTTTCAGAGCTAGATGCAGAAAAGTATTATATTGAATTTGCAACCTGATGGAGGTCAGTATTGATGGACTAATAGAACAAGTCCCACACACTGCTAGGAGCTGAAATATTTTTTCAGAGCTAGATGCAGAAAAGAATTATATTGAATTTGCAACCTGATGGAGGTCAGTATAGATGGACTAATAGAACAAGTCCCACACACTGCTAGAAGCTGAAATATTTTTTCAGAGCTAGATGCAGAAAAAAATTATATTGAATTTGCAATCTGATGGAGGTCAGTATAGAAGGATTAATAGAACAAGTCCCACACACTGCTAGAAGCCTAAATATTTTTTCAGAGCTAGATGTAGATAAAAATTATTTTTAATTTTCAACCTGGTGGAGGTTAGTATAGATGGACTAATAGACCAAGTCCCACACACTGCTAGAAGCCTAAATATTTTTTCAGAGTTAGATGCAGAAAAAAAATATATTGAATTTGCAACCTGATGGAGGTTAGTATACATGGACTAATAGACCAAGTTCCACACACTGCTAGAAGCCTAAATATTTTTTCAGAGCTAGATGCAGAAAAGTATTATATTGAATTTGCACCCTGATGGAGGTCAGTATAGATGGACTAGTAGAACAAGTCCCACACACTGCTAGGAGCTGAAATATTTTTTCAGAGCTAGATGCTGAAAAAAAATTTTTTGAATTTGCAACCTGATGGAGGTCAGTATAGATGGACTAATAGAACAAGTCCCACACACTGCTAGAAGCTGAAATATTTTTTCAGAGCTAGATGCAGATAAAAATTATATTGAATTTGCAACCTGATGGAGGTCAGTATAGATGGACTAATAGAACAAGTCCCACACACTGCTAGAAGCCTGAATATTTTTTCAGAGCTAGATGCAGATAAAAATGATTTTTAATTTGCAACCTGGTGGAGGTTAGTATAGATGGACTAATAGACCAAGTCCCACACACTGCTAGAAGCCTAAATATTTTTTCAGAGCTAGATGCAGAAAAAAATTATATTGAATTTGCAACCTGATGGACGTTAGTATAGATGGACTAATAGAACAAGTCCCACACACTGCTGGAGGCCTAAATATTTTTCCAGAGCTAGATGCAGATAAAAAATATTTTTAATTTGCAACCTGGTGGAGGTTAGTATAGATGGACTAATAGAACAAGTACCACACACTGCTTTAAGCTGAAATATTTTTTCAGAGCTAGATGCAGAAAAAAATTATATTGAATTTCCAACCTGATGGAGGTCAGTATAGATGGACTAATAGAACAAGTCCCACACACTGCTAGAAGCTGAAATATTTTTTCAGAGCTAGATGAAGAAAAAAATTATATTGAATTTGCAACCTGATGGAGGTCAGTATAGATGGACTAATAGAACAAGTCCCACACACTGCTGGAAGCCTAAATATTTTTTCAGAGCTAGATGCAGATAAAAATTATTTTTAATTTGCAACCTGGTGGAGGTTAGTATATATGGACTAATAGACCAAGTCCCACACACTGCTAGAAGCCTAAATATTTTTTCAGAGCTAGATGCAGAAAAAAATTATATTGAATTTGCAACCTGATGGAGGTCAGTATAGATGGACTAATAGAACAAGTCCCACACACTGCTAGAAGCCTAAATATTTTTTCATAGCTAGATGCAGATAAAAAATATTTTTAATTTGTATCCTGGTGGAGGTCAGTATAGATGGACTAATAGAACAAGTCCCACACACTGCTAGAAGCTGGAATATTTTTTCAGAGCTAGATGCAGAAAAAAATTATATTGAATTTGCAACCTGATGGAGTTCAGTATAGATGGACTAATAGAACAAGTCAGACACACTGCTAGAAGCTGAAATATTTTTTCAGAGCTAGATGCAGAAAAAAATTATATTGAATTTGCAACATGATGGAGGTTAGTAAAGATGGACTAATAGAACAAGTCCCACACACTGCTAGAAGCTGAAATATTTTTTCAGAGCTAGATGCAAAAAAAAATTATATTGAATTTGCAACCTGATGGAGGTCAGTATAGGTGGACTAATAGAACAAGTCCCACACACTGCTAGAAGCCTAAATATTTTTTCAGAGCTAGATGCAGATGAAAATTATTTTTAATTTGCAACCTGGTGGAGGTTAGTATAGATGGACTAATAGACCAAGTCCCACACACTGCTAGAAGCCAAAATGTTTTTTCAGAGTTAGATGCAGAAAAAAATTATATTGAATTTGCAACCTGATGGAGGTTCGTATAGATGGACTAATAGACCAAGTCCCACACACTGCTAGAAGTCAAAATAATTTATCAGAGCTAGATGCAGAAAAAAAATTATATTGAATTTGCAACCTGATGGAGGTCAGTATAGATGGACTAATAGAACAAGTCCCACACACTGCTAGAAGCTGAATTATTTTTTCAGAGCTAGATGCAGAAAAAATTATATTGAATTTGCAGCCTGATGGAGGTCAGTATAGAAGGACTAATAGAACAAATCCCACACACTGTTAGAAGCCTAAATATTTTTTCAGAGCTAGATGTAGATAAAAATAATTTTTAATTTGCAACCTGGTGGAGGTTAGTATAGATGGACTAATAGATCAAGTCCCACACACTGCTAGAAGCCAAAATGTTTTTTCAGAGTTAGATGCAGAAAAAAATTATATTGAATTTGCAACCTGATGGAGGTTAGTATAGATGGACTAATAGACCAAGTCCCACACACTGCTAGAAGCATAAATATTTTTTCAGAGCTAAATGCAGAAAAAAATTATATTGAATTTGCAACCTGATGGAGGTCAGTATAGATGGACTAATAGAACAAGTCCCACACACTGCTACAAACTGAAATATTTTTTCAGAGCTAGATGCAGAAAAATATTTTTTTGAATTTGCAACCTGATGGAGGTCAGTATAGATGGACTAATAGAACAAGTCCCACACACTGCTAGAAGCTGAAATATTTTTTCAGAGCGAGATGCAGATAAAAATTATTTTTAATTTGCAACCTGGTGGAGGTTAGTATAGATGGACTAATAGACCAAGTTCCACACACTGCTAGAAGCCTAAATATTTTTTCAGAGCTAGATGCAGAAAAGTATTATATTGAATTTGCAACCTGATGGAGGTCAGTATTGATGGACTAATAGAACAAGTTCCACACACTGCTAGGAGCTGAAATATTTTTTCAGAGCTAGATGCAGAAAAGAATTATATTGAATTTGCAACCTGATGGAGGTCAGTATAGATGGACTAATAGAACAAGTCCCACACACTGCTAGAAGCTGAAATATTTTTTCAGAGCTAGATGCAGAAAAAAATTATATTGAATTTGCAATCTGATGGAGGTCAGTATAGAAGGATTAATAGAACAAGTCCCACACACTGCTAGAAGCCTAAATATTTTTTCAGAGCTAGATGTAGATAAAAATTATTTTTAATTTTCAACCTGGTGGAGGTTAGTATAGATGGACTAATAGACCAAGTCCCACACACTGCTAGAAGCCTAAATATTTTTTCAGAGTTAGATGCAGAAAAAAAATATATTGAATTTGCAACCTGATGGAGGTTAGTATACATGGACTAATAGACCAAGTCCCACACACTGTTAGAAGCCTAAATATTTTTTCAGAGCTAGATGCAGAAAAAAATTATATTGAATTTGCAACCTGATGGAGGTCAGTATAGATGGACTAATAGAACAAGTCCCACACATTTCTACAAGCTGAAATATTTTTTCAGAGCTAGATGCAGAAAAAAATGATATTGAATTTGCAACCTGATGGAGGTCAGTATAGATGGACTTATAGAACAAGTCCCACACACTGATAGAAGCTGAAATATTTTTTCAGAGCTAGATGCAGGAAAAAATTATATTGAATTTGCAACCTGATGGAGGTCAGTATAGATGGACTAATAGAACAAGTCCCATACACTGCTAGAAGCTGAAATATTTATTCAGAGCTAGATGCAGAAAAAAATTATATTGAATTTGCAATCTGATGGAGGTCAGTATAGAAGGACGAATAGAACAAGTCCCACACACAGCTACAAGCCTAAATATTTTTTCAGAGCTAGATTTAGATAAAAATTATTTTTAATTTGCAACCTGGTGGAGGTTAGTATAGATGGACTAATAGACCAAGTCCCACACACTGCTAGAAGCCTAAATATTTTTTCAGAGTTAGATGCAGAAAAAAATTATATTGAATTTGCAACCTGATGGAGGTTAGTATATATGGACTAATAGACCAAGTCCCACACACTGTTAGAAGCCTAAATATTTTTTCAGAGCTAGATGCAGAAAAAAATTATATTGAATTTGCAACCTGATGGAGGTCAGTATAGATGGACCAATAGAACAAGTCCCACACATTGCTAGAAGCTGAAATATTTTTTCAGAGTTAGATGCAGAAAAAAATGATATTGAATTTGCAACCTGATGGAGGTCAGTATAGATGGACTTATAGAACAAGTCCCACACACTGATAGAAGCTGAAATATTTTTTCAGAGCTAGATGCAGGAAAAAATTATATTGAATTTGCAACCTGATGGAGGTCAGTATAGATGGACTAATAGAACAAGTCCCACACACTGCTAGAAGCTGAAATATTTTTTCAGAGCTAGATGCAGAAAAAAATTATATTGAATTTGCAACCCGACGGAGGTCAGTATAGATGGAATAATAGAACAAGTCCCACACACTGCTAGAAGCTGAAATATTTTTTCATTGCTAGATGCAGAAAAAAATTATATTGAATTTGCAACCTGATGGAGGTTAGTATAGATGGACTGATAGAACAAGTCTCACACACTGCTACAAGCTGAAATATTTTTTCAGAGCTAGATGCTGAAAAATATTATATTGAATTTGCAACCTGATGGAGGTCAGTATAGATGGACTAATAGAACAAGTCCCACACACTGCAAAAAGCCTAAATATTTTTCAGAGCTAGATGCAGATAAAAATTATTTTTAATTTGCAACCTGGTGGAGGTTAGTATAGATGGACTAATAGACCAAGTTCCACACACTGCCAGAAGCCTAAATATTTTTTCAGAGCTATATGCAGAAAAGTATTATATTGAATTTGCAACCTGATGGAGGTCAGTATAGATGGACGAATAGAACAAGTCCCACACACTGCTAGAAGCTTAAATATTTTTTCAGAGCTAGATGCAGAAAAAAAAATTTTTGAATTTGCAACCTGATGGAGGTCAGTATAGATGGACTAATAGAACAAGTCCCACACACTGCTAGAAACTGAAATATTTTTTCAGAGCTAGATGCAGATAAAAATTATATTGAATTTGCAATCTGATGGAGGTCAGTATAGAAGGACTAATAGAACAAGTCCCACACACTGCTAGAAGCCTAAATATTTTTTCAGAGCTAGATGTAGACAAAAATTATTTTTAATTTGCAACCTGGTGGAGGTTAGTATAGATGGACTAATAGACCAAGTCCTACACACTGCTAGAAGCCTAAATATTTTTTCAGAGTTAGATGCAGAAAAAAATTATATTGAATTTGCAACCTGATGGAGGTCAGTATAGATGGTCTAATAGAACAAGTCCCACACATTGCTACAAGCTGAAATATTTTTTCAGAGCTAGATGCAGAAAATTTTATATTGAATTTGCAACCTGATGGAGGTCAGTATAGATGGACTAATAGAACAAGTCCCATACACTGCTAGAATCTGAAATATTTTTTCGGAGCTGGATGCAGATAAAAATTATATTGAATTTGCAACCTGATGGAGGTTAGTATAGATGGACTAATAGAACAAGTCCCACACACTGCTAGATGCTGAAATATTTTTTCAGAGCTAGATGCAGAAAAAAATTATATTGAATTTGCAACCTGATGGAGGTCAGTATAGATGGACTAATAGAACAAGTCCCACACACTGCTAGAAGCCTAAATATTTTTTCAGAGCTAGATGCAGATAAAAAATATTTTTAATTTGTATCCTGGTGGAGGTCAGTATAGATGGACTAATAGAACAAGTCCCACACACTGCTAGAAGCTGAAATATTTTTTCAGAGCTAGATGCAGAAAAAAATTATATTGAATTTGCAACCTGATGGAGTTCAGTATTGATGGACTAATAGAACAAGTCCCATACACTGCTAGAAGCTGAAATGTTTTTTCAGAGCTAGATGCAGAAAAAAATTATATTGAATTTGCAACATGATGGAGGTTAGCATAGATGGACTAATAGAACAAGTCCCACACACTGCTAGAAGCCTAAATATTTTTTCAGAGCTAGATGCAGATGAAAATTATTTTTAATTTGCAATCTGGTGGAGGTTAGTATAGATGGACTAATAGACCAAGTCCCACACACTGCTAGAAGCCAAAATGTTTTTTCAGAGTTAGATGCAGAAAAAAATTATATTGAATTTGCAACCTGATGGAGGTTAGTATAGATTGACTAATAGACCAAGTCCCACACACTGCTAGAAGTCAAAATAATTTTTCAGAGCTAGATGCAGAAAAAAATTATATTGAATTTGCAACCTGATGGAGGTCAGTATAGATGGACTAATAGAACAAGTCCCACACACTGCTAGAAGCTGAAATATTTTTTCAGAGCTAGATGCAGAAAAAAATTATATTGAATTTGCAACCTGATGGAGGTTAATATAGATGGACTAATAGACCAAGTTCCACACACTGCTAGAAGCCTAAATATTTTTTCAGAGCTAGATGCAGAAAAGTATTATATTGAATTTGCACCCTGATGGAGGTCAGTATAGATGGACTAATAGAACAAGTCCCACACACTGCAAGGAGCTGAAATATTTTTTCAGAGCTAGATGCTGAAAAAAATTTTTTGAATTTGCAACCTGATGGAGGTCAGTATAGATGGACTAATAGAACAAGTCCCACACACTGCTAGAAGCTGAAATATTTTTTCAGAGCTAGATGCAGATAAAAATTATATTGAATTTGCAACCTGATGGAGGTCAGTATAGATGGACTAATAGAACAAGTCCCACACACTGCTAGAAGCCTGAATATTTTTTCAGAGCTAGATGCAGATAAAAATTATTTTTAATTTGCAACCTGGTGGAGGTTAGTATAGATGGACTAATAGAACAAGTACCACACACTGCTTTAAGCTGAAATATTTTTTCAGAGCTAGATGCAGAAAAAAATTATATTGAATTTGCAACCTGATGGAGGTCAGTATAGATGGACTAATAGAACAAGTCCCACACACTGCTAGAAGCTGAAATATTTTTTCAGAGCTAGATGCAGAAAAAAATTATATTGAATTTGCAACATGATGGAGGTTAGCATAGATGGACTAATAGAACAAGTCCCACACACTGCTAGAAGCCTAAATATTTTTTCAGAGCTAGATGCAGATGAAAATTATTTTTAATTTGCAACCTGGTGGAGGTTAGTATAGATGGACTAACAGACCAAGTCCCACACACTGCTAGAAGTGAAAATGTTTTTTCAGAGTTAGATGCAGAAAAAAATTATATTGAATTTGCAACCTGATGGAGGTTAGTATAGATGGACTAATAGACCAAGTCCCACACACTGCTAGAACTCAAAATAATTTTTCAGAGCTAGATGCAGAAAAAAAATTATATTGAATTTGCAACCTGATGGAGGTCAGTATAGATGGACTAATAGAACAAGTCCCACACACTGCTAGAAGCTGAATTATTTTTTCAGAGCTAGATGCAGAAAAAATTATATTGAATTTGCAGCCTGATGGAGGTCAGTATAGAAGGACTAATAGAACAAGTCCCACACACTGTTAGTAGCCTAAATATTTTTTCAGAGCTAGATGTAGATAAAAATAATTTTTAATTTGCAACCTGGTGGAGGTTAGTATAGATGGACTAACAGACCAAGTCCCACACACTGCTAGAAGCCAAAATGTTTTTTCAGAGTTAGATGCAGAAAAAAATTATATTGATTTTGCAACCTGATGGAGGTTAGTATAGATGGACTAATAGACCAAGTCCCACACACTGCTAGAAGCCTAAATATTTTTTCAGAGCTAAATGCAGAAAAAAATTATATTGAATTTGCAACCTGATGGAGGTCAGTATAGATGGACTAATAGAACAAGTCCCACACACTGCTACAAACTGAAATATTTTTTCAGAGCTAGATGCAGAAAAATATTTTTTTGAATTTGCAACCTGATGGAGGTCAGTATAGATGGACTAATAGAACAAGTCCCACACACTGCTAGAAGCTGAAATATTTTTTCAGAGCGAGATGCAGATAAAAATTATTTTTAATTTGCAACCTGGTGGAGGTTAGTATAGATGGACTAATAGACCAAGTCCCACACACTGCTAGAAGCCTAAATATTTTTTCAGAGTTAGATGCAGAAAAAAATTATATTGAATTTGCAACCTGATGGAGGTTAGTATAGATGGACTAATAGACCAAGTCCCACACACTGTTAGAAGCCTAAATATTTTTTCAGAGCTAGATGCAGAAAAAAATTATACTGAATTTGCAACCTGATGGAGGTCAGTATAGATGGACTAATAGAACAAGTCCCACACATTGCTACAAGCTGAAATATTTTTTCAGAGCTAAATGCAGAAAAAAATGATATTGAATTTGCAACCTGATGGATGTCAGTATAGATGGACTTATAGAACAAGTCCCACACACTGATAGAAGCTGAAATATTTTTTCAGAGCTAGATGCAGGAAAAAATTATATTGAATTTGCAACCTGATGGAGGTCAGTATAGATGGACTAATAGAACAAGTCCCATACACTGCTAGAAGCTGAAATATTTTTTCAGAGCTAGATGCAGAAAAAAATTATATTGAATTTTCAATCTGATGGAGGTCAGTATAGAAGAACGAATAGAACAAGTCCCACACACAGCTACAAGCCTAAATATTTTTTCAGAGCTAGATTTAGATAAAAATTATTTTTAATTTGCAACCTGGTGGAGGTTTGTGTAGAAGGACTAATAGACCAAGTCCCACACACTGCTAGAAGCCTAAATATTTTTTCAGAGTTAGATGCAGAAAAAAATTATATTGAATTTGCAACCTGATGGAGGTCAGTATAGATGGACTAATAGAACAAGTCCCACACATTGCTACAAGCTGAAATATTTTTTCAGAGCTAGATGCAGAAAAATATTATATTGAATTTGCAACCTGATGGAGGTCAGTATAGATGGACTAATAGAACAAGTCCCATACACTTCTAGAATCTGAAATATTTTTTCAGAGCTGGATGCAGATAAAAATTATATTGAATTTGCAACCTGATGGAGGTTAGTATAGATGGACTAATAGAACAAGTCCCACACACTGCTAGATGCTGAAATATTTTTTCAGAGCTAGATGCAGATAAAAATGATATTGAATTTGCAACCTGATGGAGGTCAGTATAGATGGACTAATAGAACAAGTCCCATACACTGCTAGAATCTGAAATATTTTTTCAGAGCTAGATGCAGAAAAAAATTATATTGAATTTGCAACCCGACGGACGTCAGTATAGATGGACTAATAGAACAAGTCCCACACACTGCTAGAAGCTGAAATATTTTTTCAGAGCTAGATGCAGAAAAAAATTATATTGAATTTGCAACCTGATGGAGGTTAGTATAGATGGACTAATAGACCAAGTTCCACACACTGCTAGAAGCCTAAATATTTTTTCAGAGCTAGATGCAGAAAAGTATTATATTGAATTTGCACCCTGATGGAGGTCAGTATAGATGGACTAATAGAACAAGTCCCACACACTGCTAGGAGCTGAAATATTTTTTCAGAGCTAGATGCTGAAAAAAATTTTTTTGAATTTGCAACCTGATGGAGGTCAGTATAGATGGACTAATAGAACAAGTCCCACACACTGCTAGAAGCTGAAATATTTTTTCAGAGCTAGATGCAGATAAAAATTATATTGTATTTGCAACCTGATGGAGGTCTGTATAGATGGACTAATAGAACAAGTCCCACACACTGCTAGAAGACTGAATATTTTTTCAGAGCTAGATTCAGGTAAAAATTATTTTTAATTTGCAACCTGGTGAAGGTTAGTATAGATGGACTAATAGACCAAGTCCCACACACTGCTAGAAGCCTAAATATTTTTTCAGAGCTAGATGCAGAAAAAAATTATATTGAATTTGCAACCTGATGGACGTTAGTATAGATGGACTAATAGAACAAGTCCCACACACTGCTAGAGGCCTAAATATTTTTCCAGAGCTAGATGCAGATAAAAAATATTTTTAATTTGCTCCCTGGTGGAGGTTAGTATAGATGGACTAATAGAACAAGTACCACACACTGCTTTAAGCTGAAATATTTTTTCAGAGCTAGATGCAGAAAAAAATTATATTGAATTTGCAACCTGATGGAGGTCAGTATAGATGGACTAATAGAACAAGTCCCACACACTGCTAGAAGCTGAAATATTTTTTCAGAGCTAGATGCAGAAAAAAATTATATTGAATTTGCAACCTGATGGAGGTCAGTATAGATGGACTAATAGAACAAGCCCCACACACTGCTAGAAGCCTAAATATTTTTTCAGAGCTAGATGCAGATAAAAAATATTTTTAATTTGTATCCTGGTGGAGGTCAGTATAGATGGACTAATAGAACAAGTCCCACATACTGCTAGAAGCTGAAATATTTTTTCAGAGCTAGATGGAGAAAAAAATTATATTGAATTTGCAACATGATGGAGGTTAGTATAGATGGACTAATAGAACAAGTCCCATACACTGCTAGAATCTGAAATATTTTTTCAGAGCTAGATGCAAAAAAAAACTATATTGAATTTTCAACCTGATGGAGGTCAGTATAGGTGGACTAATCGAACAAGTCCCACACACTGCTAGAAGCCTAAATATTTTTTCAGAGCTAGATGCAGATGAAAATTATTTTTAATTTGCAACCTGATGGAGGTCAGTATAGATGGACTAATAGAACAAGTCCCACACACTGCTAGAAGCTGAATTATTTTTTCAGAGCTAGATGCAGAAAAAATTATATTGAATTTGCAGCCTGATGGAGGTCCGTATAGAAGGACTAATAGAACAAGTCCCACACACTGTTAGAAGCCTAAATATTTTTTCAGAGCTAGATGCAGATAAAAATAATTTTTAATTTGCAAGCTGGTGGAGGTTAGTATAGATGGACTAATAGACCAAGTCCCACACACTGCTAGAAGCCAAAATGTTTTTTCAGAGTTAGATGCAGAAAAAAATTATATTGAATTTGCAACCTGATGGAGGTTAGTATAGATGGACTAATAGACCAAGTCCCACACACTGCTAGAAGCCTAAATATTTTTTCAGAGCTAAATGCAGAAAAAAATTATATTGAATTTGCAACCTGATGGAGGTTAGTATAGATGGACTAATAGACCAAGTTCCACACACTGCTAGAAGCCTAAATATTTTTTCAGAGCTAGAGGCAGAAAAGTATTATATTGAATTTGCACCCTGATGGAGGTCAGTATAGATGGACTAATAGAACAAGTCCCACACACTGCTAGGAGCTGAAATATTTTTTCAGAGCTAGATGCTGAAAAAAATTTTTTTGAATTTGCAACCTGATGGAGGTCAGTATAGATGGACTAATAGAACAAGTCCCACACACTGCTAGAAGCTGAAATATTTTTTCAGAGCTAGATGCAGATAAAAATTATATTGTATTTGCAACCTGATGGAGGTCAGTATAGATGGACTAATAGAACAAGTCCCACACACTGCTAGAAGACTGAATATTTTTTCAGAGCTAGATTCAGATAAAAATTATTTCTAATTTGCAACCTGGTGGAGGTTAGTATAGATGGACTAATAGACCAAGTCCCACACACTGCTAGAAGCCTAAATATTTTTTCGGAGCTAGATGCAGAAAAAAATTATATTGAATTTACAACCTGATGGACGTTAGTATAGATGGACTAATAGAACAAGTCCCACACACTGCTAGAGGCCTAAATATTTTTCCAGAGCTAGATGCAGATAAAAAATATTTTTAATTTGCTCCCTGGTGGAGGTTAGTATAGATGGACTAATAGAACAAGTACCACACACTGCTTTAAGCTGAAATATTTTTTCAGAGCTAGATGCAGAAAAAAATTATATTGAATTTGCAACCTGATGGAGGTCAGTATAGATGGACTAATAGAACAAGTCCCACACACTGCTAGAAGCCTAAATATTTTTTCAGAGCTAGATGCAGATAAAAAATATTTTTAATTTGTATCCTGGTGGAGGTCAGTATAGATGGACTAATAGAACAAGTCCCACATACTGCTAGAAGCTGAAATATTTTTTCAGAGCTAGATGGAGAAAAAAATTATATTGAATTTGCAACATGATGGAGGTTAGTATAGATGGACTAATAGAACAAGTCCCATACACTGCTAGAATCTGAAATATTTTTTCAGAGCTAGATGCAAAAAAAAATTATATTGAATTTGCAACCTGATGGAGGTCAGTATAGGTGGACTAATCGAACAAGTCCCACACACTGCTAGAAGCTGAAATATTTTTTCAGAGCTAGATGCAGATGAAAATTATTTTTAATTTGCAACCTGATGGAGGTCAGTATAGATGGACTAATAGAACAAGTCCCACACACTGCTAGAAGCTGAATTATTTTTTCAGAGCTAGATGCAGAAAAAATTATATTGAATTTGCAGCCTGATGGAGGTCCGTATAGAAGGACTAATAGAACAAGTCCCACACACTGTTAGAAGCCTAAATATTTTTTCAGAGCTAGATGCAGATAAAAATAATTTTTAATTTGCAACTTGGTGGAGGTTAGTATAGATGGACTAATAGACCAAGTCCCACACACTGCTAGAAGCCAAAATGTTTTTTCAGAGTTAGATGCAGAAAAAAATTATATTGAATTTGCAACCTGATGGAGGTTAGTATAGATGGACTAATAGACCAAGTCCCACACACTGCTAGAAGCCTAAATATTTTTTCAGAGCTAAATGCAGAAAAAAATTATATTGAATTTGCAACCTGATGGAGGTTAGTATAGATGGACTAATAGACCAAGTTCCACACACTGCTAGAAGCCTAAATATTTTTTCAGAGCTAGATGCAGAAAAGTGTTATATTGAATTTGCACCCTGATGGAGGTCAGTATAGATGGACTAATAGAACAAGTCCCACACACTGCTAGGAGCTGAAATATTTTTTCAGAGCTAGATGCAGATAAAAATTATATTGTATTTGCAACCTGATGGAGGTCAGTATAGATGGACTAATAGAACAAGTCCCACACACTGCTAGAAGACTGAATATTTTTTCAGAGCTAGATTCAGATAAAAATTATTTTTAATTTGCAACCTGGTGGAGGCTAGTATAGATGGACTAATAGACCAAGTCCCACACACTGCTAGAGGCCTAAATATTTTTCCAGAGCTAGATGCAGATAAAAAATATTTTTAACTTGCTCCCTGGTGGAGGTTAGTATAGATGGACTAATAGAACAAGTACCACACACTGCTTTAAGCTGAAATATTTTTTCAGAGCTAGATGCAGAAAAAAATTATATTGAATTTGCAACCTGATGGAGGTCAGTATAGATGGACTAATAGAACAAGTCCCACACACTGCTAGAAGCTGAAATATTTTTTCAGAGCTAGATGCAGAAAAAAATTATATTGAATTTGCAACCTGATGGAGGTCAGTATAGATGGACTAATAGAACAAGCCCCACACACTGCTAGAAGCCTAAATATTTTTTCAGAGCTAGATGCAGATAAAAAATATTTTTAATTTGTATCCTGGTGGAGGTCAGTATAGATGGACTAATAGAACAAGTCCCACATACTGCTAGAAGCTGAAATATTTTTTCAGAGCTAGATGGAGAAAAAAATTATATTGAATTTGCAACATGATGGAGGTTAGTATAGATGGACTAATAGAACAAGTCCCATACACTGCTAGAATCTGAAATATTTTTTCAGAGCTAGATGCAAAAAAAAATTATATTGAATTTGCAACCTGATGGAGGTCAGTATAGATGGACTAATCGAATAAGTCCCACACACTGCTAGAAGCCTAAATATTTTTTCAGAGCTAGATGCAGATGAAAATTATTTTTAATTTGCAACCTGATGGAGGTCAGTATAGATGGACTAATAGAACAAGTCCCACACACTGCTAGAAGCTGAATTATTTTTTCAGAGCTAGATGCAGAAAAAATTATATTGAATTTGCAGCCTGATGGAGGTCCGTATAGAAGGACTAATAGAACAAGTCCCACACACTGTTAGAAGCCTAAATATTTTTTCAGAGCTAGATGCAGATAAAAATAATTTTTAATTTGCAACCTGGTGGAGGTTAGTATAGATGGACTAATAGACCAAGTCCCACACACTGCTAGAAGCCAAAATGTTTTTTCAGAGTTAGATGCAGAAAAAAATTATATTGAATTTGCAACCTGATGGAGGTTAGTATAGATGGACTAATAGACCAAGTCCCACACACTGCTAGAAGCCTAAATATTTTTTCAGAGCTAAATGCAGAAAAAAATTATATTGAATTTGCAACCTGATGGAGGTTAGTATAGATGGACTAATAGACCAAGTTCCACACACTGATAGAAGCCTAAATATTTTTTCAGAGCTAGATGCAGAAAAGTATTATATTGAATTTGCACCCTGATGGAGGTCAGTATAGATGGACTAATAGCACAAGTCCCACACACTGCTAGGAGCTGAAATATTTTTTCAGAGCTAGATGCTGAAAAAAATTTTTTTGAATTTGCAACCTGATGGAGGTCAGTATAGATGGACTAATAGAACAAGTCCCACACACTGCTAGAAGCTGAAATATTTTTTCAGAGCTAGATGAAGATAAAAATTATATTGTATTTGCAACCTGATGGAGGTCAGTATAGATGGACTAATAGAACAAGTCCCACACACTGCTAGAAGACTGAATATTTTTTCAGAGCTAGATTCAGATAAAAATTATTTTTAATTTGCAACCTGGTGGAGGTTAGTATAGATGGACTAATAGACCAAGTCCCACACACTGCTAGAAGTCTAAATATTTTTTCAGAGCTAGATGCAGAAAAAAATTATATTGAATTTGCAACCTGATGGACGTTAGTATAGATGGACTAATAGAACAAGTCCCACACACTGCTAGAGGCCTAAATATTTTTCCAGAGCTAGATGCAGATAAAAAATATTTTTAATTTGCTCCCTGGTGGAGGTTAGTATAGATGGACTAATAGAACAAGTACCACACACTGCTTTAAGCTGAAATATTTTTTCAGAGCTAGATGCAGAAAAAAATTATATTGAATTTGCAACCTGATGGAGGTCAGTATAGATGGACTAATAGAACAAGTCCCACACACTGCTAGAAGCTGAAATATTTTTTCAGAGCTAGATGCAGAAAAAAATTATATTGAATTTGCAACCTGATGGAGGTCAGTATAGATGGACTAATAGAACAAGTCCCACACACTGCTAGAAGCCTAAATATTTTTTCAGAGCTAGATGCAGATAAAAAATATTTTTAATTTGTATCCTGGTGGAGGTCAGTATAGATGGACTAATAGAACAAGTCCCACATACTGCTAGAAGCTGAAATATTTTTTCAGAGCTAGATGGAGAAAAAAATTATATTGAATTTGCAACATGATGGAGGTTAGTATAGATGGACTAATAGAACAAGTAACATACACTGCTAGAATCTGAAATATTTTTTCAGAGCTAGATGCAAAAAAAAATTATATTGAATTTGCAATCTGATGGAGGTCAGTATAGGTGGACTAATCGAACAAGTCCCACACACTGCTAGAAGCCTAAATATTTTTTCAGAGCTAGATGCAGATGAAAATTATTTTTAATTTGCAACCTGATGGAGGTCAGTATAGATGGACTAATAGAACAAGTCCCACACACTGCTAGAAGCTGAATTATTTTTTCAGAGCTAGATGCAGAAAAAATTATATTGAATTTGCAGCCTGATGGAGGTCAGTATAGAAGGACTAATAGAACAAGTCCCACACACTGTTAGAAGCCTAAATATTTTTTCAGAGCTAGATGCAGATAAAAATAATTTTTAATTTGCAACCTGGTGGAGGTTAGTATAGATGGACTAATAGACCAAGTCCCACACACTGCTAGAAGCCAAAATGTTTTTTCAGAGTTAGATGCAGAAAAAAATTATATTGAATTTGCAACCTGATGGAGGTTAGTATAGATGGACTAATAGACCAAGTCCCACACACTGCTAGAAGCCTAAATATTTTTTCAGAGCTAAATGCAGAAAAAAATTATATTGAATTTGCAACCTGATGGAGGTCAGTATAGATGGACTAATAGAACAAGTCCCACACACTGCTACAAACTGAAATATTTTTTCAGAGCTAGATGCAGAAAAATATTTTTTTGAATTTGCAACCTGATGGAGGTCAGTATAGATGGACTAATAGAACAAGTCCCACACACTGCTAGAAGCTAAAATAATTTTTCAGAGCGAGATGCAGATAAAAATTATTTTTAATTTGCAACCTGGTGGAGGTTAGTATAGATGGACTAATAGACCAAGTCCCACACACTGCTAGAAGCCTAAATATTTTTTCAGAGCTAGATGCAGAAAAAAATTATATTGAATTTGCAACCTGATGGAGGTCAGTATAGATGGACTAATAGAACAAGTCCCACACACTGCTAGAAGCGTAAATATTTTTTCAGAGCTAGATGCAGATAAAAAATATTTTTAATTTGTATCCTGGTGGAGGTCAGTATAGATGGACTAATAGAACAAGTCCCACATACTGCTAGAAGCTGAAATATTTTTTCAGAGCTAGATGGAGAAAAAAATTATATTGAATTTGCAACATGATGGAGGTTAGTATAGATGGACTAATAGAACAAGTCCCACACACTGCTAGAAGCTGAAATATTTTTTCAGAGCTAGATGCAAAAAAAAATTATATTGAATTTGCAACCTGATGGAGGTCAGTATAGGTGGATTAATAGAACAAGTCCCACACACTGCTAGAAGCCTAAATATTTTTTCGGAGCTAGATGCAGATGAAAATTATTTTTAATTTGCAACCTGATGGAGGTCAGTATAGATGGACTAATAGAACAAGTCCCACACACTGCTAGAAGCTGAATTATTTTTTCAGAGCTAGATGCAGAAAAAATTATATTGAATTTGCAGCCTGATGGAGGTCAGTATAGAAGGACTAATAGAACAAGTCCCACACACTGTTAGAAGCCTAAATATTTTTTCAGAGCTAGATGCAGATAAAAATAATTTTTAATTTGCAACCTGGTGGAGGTTAGTATAGATGGACTAATAGACCAAGTCCCACACACTGCTAGAAGCCAAAATGTTTTTTCAGAGTTAGATGCAGAAAAAAATTATATTGAATTTGCAACCTGATGGAGGTTAGTATAGATGGACTAATAGACCAAGTCCCACACACTGCTAGAAGCCTAAATATTTTTTCAGAGCTAAATGCAGAAAAAAATTATATTGAATTTGCAACCTGATGGAGGTCAGTATAGATGGACTAATAGAACAAGTCCCACACACTGCTACAAACTGAAATATTTTTTCAGAGCTAGATGCAGAAAAATATTTTTTTGAATTTGCAACCTGATGGAGGTCAGTATAGATGGACTAATAGAACAAGTCCCACACACTGCTAGAAGCTGAAATAATTTTTCAGAGCGAGACGCAGATAAAAATTATTTTTAATTTGCAACCTGGTGGAGGTTAGTATAGATGGACTAATAGACCAAGTCCCACACACTGCTAGAAGCCTAAATATTTTTTCAGAGCTAGATGCAGAAAAAAATTATATTGAATTTGCAACCTGATGGAGGTCAGTATAGATGGACTAATAGAACAAGTCCCACACACTGCTAGAAGCCTAAATATTTTTTCAGAGCTAGATGCAGATAAAAAATATTTTTAATTTGTATCCTGGTGGAGGTCAGTATAGATGGAGTAATAGAACAAGTCCCACATACTGCTAGAAGCTGAAATATTTTTTCAGAGCTAGATGGAGAAAAAAATTATATTGAATTTGCAACATGATGGAGGTTAGTATAGATGGACTAATAGAACAAGTCCCACACACTGCTAGAAGCTGAAATATTTTTTCAGAGCTAGATGCAAAAAAAAATTATATTGAATTTGCAACCTGATGGAGGTCAGTATAGGTGGACTAATAGAACAAGTCCCACACACTGCTAGAAGCCTAAATATTTTTTCAGAGCTAGATGCAGTTGAAAATTATTTTTAATTTGCAACCTGATGGAGGTCAGTATAGATGGACTAATAGAACAAGTCCCACACACTGCTAGAAGCTGAATTATTTTTTCAGAGCTAGATGCAGAAAAAATTATATTGAATTTGCAGCCTGATGGAGGTCAGTATAGAAGGACTAATAGAACAAGTCCCACACACTGTTAGAAGCCTAAATATTTTTTCAGAGCTAGATGCAGATAAAAATAATTTTTAATTTGCAACCTGGTGGAGGTTAGTATAGATGGACTAATAGACCAAGTCCCACACACTGCTAGAAGCCAAAATGTTTTTTCAGAGTTAGATGCAGAAAAAAATTATATTGAATTTGCAACCTGAAGGAGGTTAGTATAGATGGACTAATAGACCAAGTCCCACACACTGCTAGAAGCCTAAATATTTTTTCAGAGCTAAATGCAGAAAAAAATTATATTGAATTTGCAACCTGATGGAGGTCAGTATAGATGGACTAATAGAACAAGTCCCACACACTGCTACAAACTGAAATATTTTTTCAGAGCTAGATGCAGAAAAATATTTTTTTGAATTTGCAACCTGATGGAGGTCAGTATAGATGGACTAATAGAACAAGTCCCACACACTGCTAGAAGCTAAAATAATTTTTCAGAGCGAGATGCAGATAAAAATTATTTTTAATTTGCAACCTGGTGGACGTTAGTATAGATGGACTAATAGACCAAGTCCCACACACTGCTAGAAGCCTAAATATTTTTTCAGAGCTAGATGCAGAAAAAAATTATATTGAATTTGCAACCTGATGGAGGTCAGTATAGATGGACTAATAGAACAAGTCCCACACACTGCTAGAAGCGTAAATATTTTTTCAGAGCTAGATGCAGATAAAAAATATTTTTAATTTGTATCCTGGTGGAGGTCAGTATAGATGGACTAATAGAACAAGTCCCACATACTGCTAGAAGCTGAAATATTTTTTCAGAGCTAGATGGAGAAAAAAATTATATTGAATTTGCAACATGATGGAGGTTAGTATAGATGGACTAATAGAACAAGTCCCACACACTGCTAGAAGCTGAAATATTTTTTCAGAGCTAGATGCAAAAAAAAATTATATTGAATTTGCAACCTGATGGAGGTCAGGATAGGTGGATTAATAGAACAAGTCCCACACACTGCTAGAAGCCTAAATATTTTTTCAGAGCTAGATGCAGATGAAAATTATTTTTAATTTGCAACCTGATGGAGGTCAGTATAGATGGACTAATAGAACAAGTCCCACACACTGCTAGAAGCTGAATTATTTTTTCAGAGCTAGATGCAGAAAAGTATTATATTGAATTTGCAACCTGATGGAGGTCAGTATAGATGGACTAATAGAACAAGTCCCACACACTGCTAGAAGCTGAAATATTTTTTCAGAGCTAGATGCAGAAAAAAATTATATTGAATTTGCAACCTGATGGAGGTCAGTATAGATGGACTAATAGAAAAAGTCCCACACACTCCTACAAGCCTAAATATTTTTTCAGAGCTAGATACAGATAAAAATTATATTGAATTTGCAACATTGTGGAGGTTATTATAGATGGACTAACAGACCAAGTTCCACACACTGCTAGAAGCCTAAATATTTTTTCAGAGCTAGATGCAGAAAAATATTATATTGAATTTGCAACCTGATGGAGGTCAGTATAGATGGACTAATAGAACAAGTCCCACACACTGCTAGAAGCTGAAATATTTTTTCAGAGCTGGATGCAGAAAATAATTTTATTGAATTTGCAACCTGATGGAGGTCAGTATGAATGGACTAATAGAACAAGTCCCACACACTGCTAGAAGCTGAAATATTTTTTCAGAGCTAGATGCAGAAAAAAATTATATTGAAATTGCAATCTGATGGAGGTCAGTATAGAAGGACTAATAGAACAAGTCCCACACACTGCTAGAAGCCTAAACATTTTTTCAGAGCAAGATGTAGATAAAAATTATTTTTAATTTGCAACCTGGTGGAGGTTAGTATAGATGGACTAATAGACCACGTCCCACACACTGCTATAAGCCTAAATATTTTTTCAGAGTTAGATGCAGAAAAAAATTATATTGAATTTGCAACCTGATGGAGGTTAGTATAGGTGGACTAATAGACCAAGTCCCACACACTGTTAGAAGCCTAAATATTTTTTCAGAGCTAGATGCAGAAAAAAATAATATTGAATTTGCAACCTGATGAAGGTCAGTATAGATGGACTAATAGAACAAGTCCCACACATTGCTACAAGCTGAAATATTTTTTCAGAGCTAGATGCAGAAAAATATTATATTGAATTTGCAACCTGATGGAGGTCAGTATAGATGGACTAATAGAACAAGTCCCACACACTGCTAGAAGCTGAAATATTTTTTCAGAGCTAGATGCAGAAAAGTATTATATTGAATTTGCAACCTGATGGAGGTCAGTATAGATGGACTAATAGAACAAGTCCCACACACTGCTAGAAGCTGAAATATTTTTTCAGAGCTAGATGCAGAAAAAAATTATATTGAATTTGCAACCTGATGGAGGTCAGTATAGATGGACTAATAGAAAAAGTCCCACACACTGCTACAAGCCTAAATATTTTTTCAGAGCTAGATACAGATAAAAATTATATTGAATTTGCAACATTGTGGAGGTTATTATAGATGGACTAACAGACCAAGTTCCACACACTGCTAGAAGCCTAAATATTTTTTCAGAGCTAGATGCAGAAAAATATTATATTGAATTTGCAACCTGATGGAGGTCAGTATAGATGGACTAATAGAACAAGTCCCACACACTGCTAGAAGCTGAAATATTTTTTCAGAGCTGGATGCAGAAAAGAATTTTATTGAATTTGCAACCTGATGGAGGTCAGTATGAATGGACTAATAGAACAAGTCCCACACACTGCTAGAAGCTGAAATATTTTTTCAGAGCTAGATGCAGAAAAAAATTATATTGAAATTGCAATCTGATGGAGGTCAGTATAGAAGGACTAATAGAACAAGTCCCACACACTGCTAGAAGCCTAAACATTTTTTCAGAGCAAGATGTAGATAAAAATTATTTTTAATTTGCAACCTGGTGGAGGTTAGTATAGATGGACTAAAAGACCACGTCCCACACACTGCTATAAGCCTAAATATTTTTTCAGAGTTAGATGCAGAAAAAAATTATATTGAATTTGCAACCTGATGGAGGTTAGTATAGGTGGACTAATAGACCAAGTCCCACACACTGTTAGATGCCTAAATATTTTTTCAGAGCTAGATGCAGAAAAAAATAATATTGAATTTGCAACCTGATGAAGGTCAGTATAGATGGACTAATAGAACAAGTCCCACACATTGCTACAAGCTGAAATATTTTTTCAGAGCTAGATGCAGAAAAATATTATATTGAATTTGCAACCTGATGGAGGTCAGTATAGATGGACTAATAGAACAAGTCCCACACACTGCTAGAAGCTGAAATATTTTTTCAGAGCTAGATGCAGAAAAAAATGATATTGAATTTGCAACCTGATGGAGGTCAGTATAGATGGACTTATAGAACAAGTCCCACACACTGATAGTAGCTGAAATATTTTTTCAGAGCTAGATGCAGAAAAAAATTATATTGAATTTGCAACCTGATGGAGGTCAGTATAGATGGACTAATAGGACAAGTCCCACACACTGCTAGAAGCTGAAATATTTTTTCAGAGCTAGATGCAGAAAAAAATTATATTGAATTTGCAACCTGATGGAGGTTAGTATAGATGGACTGATAGAACAAGTCCCACACACTGCAACAAGCCTAAATATTTTTTCAGAGCTAGATGCAGATAAAATTTATTTTTAATTTGCAACCTGGTGGAGGATAGTATAGATGGACTAATAGACCAAGTCCCACACACTGCTAGAAGCCTAAATATTTTTCAGAGTTAGATGCATAAAAAAATTATATTGATTTTGCAACCTGATGGAGGTTAGTACAGATGGACTAATAGACCAAGTCCCACACACTGTTAGAAGCCTAAATATTTTTTCAGAGCTAGATGCAGAAAAAAATTATATTGAATTTGCAACCTGATGGAGGTCAGTATAGATGGACTAATAGAACAAGTTCCACACATTGCTACAAGCTGAAATATTTTTTCAGAGCTAGATGCAGAAAAAAATGATATTGAATTTGCAACCTGAAGGAGGTCAGTATAGATGGACTTATAGAACAAGTCCCACACACTGATAGAAGCTGAAATATTTTTTCAGAGCTAGATGCAGGAAAAAATTATATTGAATTTGCAACCTGATGGAGGTCAGTATAGATGGACTAATAGAACAAGTCCCACACACTGCTAGAAGCTGAAATATTTTTTCAGAGCTAGATGCAGAAAAAAATTATATTGAATTTGCAACCCGACGGAGGTCAGTATAGATGGACTAATAGAACAAGTCCCACACTCTGCTAGAAGCTGAAATATTTTTTCATTGCTAGATGCAGAAAAAAATTATACTGAATTTGCAACCTGATGGAGGTCAGTATAGATGGACTAATAGAACAAGTCCCACACACTGCAACAAGCCTAAATATTTTTTCAGAGCTAGATGCAGATAAAAATTATTTTTAATTTGCAACCTGTTGGAGGTTAGTATAGATGGACTAATAGACCAAGTTCACACACTGCTAGAAGCCTAAATATTTTTTCAGAGCTGGATGCAGAAAAGTATTATATTGAATTTGCAACCTGATGGAGGTCAGTATAGATGGACGAATAGAACAAGTCCCACACACTGCTTGGAGCTGAAATATTTTTTCAAAGCTAGATGCAGAAAAAAAATTTTTTGAATTTGCAACCTGATGGAGGTCAGTATAGATGGACTAATAGAACAAGTCCCACACACTGCTAGAAGCTGAAATGTTTTTTCAGAGCTAGATGCAGATAAAAATTATATTGAATTTGCAATCTGATGGAGGTCAGTATAGAAGGACTAATAGAAAAAGTCCCACACACTGCTAGAAGCCTAAATATTTTTTCAGAGCTAGATGTAGATAAAAATTACTTTTAATTTGCAACCTGGTGGAGGTTAGTATAGATGGACTAATAGACCAAGTCCCACACACTGCTAGAAGCCTAAATATTTTTTCAGAGCTAGATGCAGAAAAAAATTATATTGAATTTGCAACCTGATGGAGGTCAGTATAGATGGACTAATAGAACAAGTCCCACACATTGCTAAAAGCTGAAATATTTTTTCAGAGCTAGAAGCAGAAAAATATTATATTGAATTTGCAACCTGATGGAGGTCAGTATAGATGGACTAATAGAACAAGTCCCACACACTGCTAGAAGCTGAAATATTTTTTCAGAGCTGGATGCAGATAAAAATTATATTGAATTTGCAACCTGATGGAGGTCAGTATAGATGGACTAATAGAACAAGTCCCACAAACTGCTAGATGCTGAAATATTTTTTCAGAGCTAGATACAGAAAAAAATGATATTGAATTTGCAACCTGATGGAGGTCAGTATAGATGGACTTATAGAACAAGTCCCACACACTGATAGAAGCTGAAATATTTTTTCAGAGCTAGATGCAGAAAAAAATTATATTGAATTTGCAACCTGATGGAGGTCAGAATAGATGGACTAATAGAACAAGTCCCACACACTGCTAGAAGCTGAAATATTTTTTCAGAGCTAGATGCAGAAAAAAATTATATTGAATTTGCAACCCGACGGAGGTCAGTATAGATGGACTAATAGAACAAGTCCCACACACTGCTAGAAGCTGGAATATTTTTTCAGAGCTAGATGCAGAAAAAAATTATAATGAATTTGCAACCTGATGGAGGTTAGTATAGATGGACTGATAGAACAAGTCTCACACACTGCTACAAGCTGAAATATTTTTTCAGAGCTAAATGCTGAAAAATATTATTTTGAATTTGCAACCTGATGGAGGTCAGTATAGATGGACTAATAGAACAAGTCCCACACACTGCAACAAGCCTAAATATTTTTTCAGAGCTAGATGCAGATAAAAATTATTTTTAATTTGCAACCTGGTGGAGGTTAGTATAGATGGACTAATAGACCAAGTTCCACACACTGCTATAAACCTAAATATTTTTTCAGAGCTAGATGCAGAAAAGTATTATATTGAATTTGCAACCTGATGGAGGTCAGTATAGATGGACTAATAGAACAAGTCCCACACACTGCTAGGAGCTGAAATATTTTTTCAGAGCTAGATGCAGAAAAAAAATTTTTTGAATTTGCATCCTGATGGAGGTCAGTATAGATGGACTAATAGAACAAGTCCCACACACTGCTAGAAGCTGAAATATTTTTTCAGAGCTAGATGCAGATAAAAATTATATTGAATTTGCAACCTGATGGAGGTCAGTATAGATGGACTAATAGAACAAGTCCCACACACTGCTAGAAGCCTGAATATTTTTTCAGAGCTAGATGCAGATAAAAATTATTTTTAATTTGCAACTTGGTGGAGGTTAGTATAGATGGAATAGTAGACCAAGTCCCACACACTGCTAGAAGCCTAAATATTTTTTCAGAGCTAGATGCTGAAAAAAATTATATTGAATTTGCAACCTGATGGACGTTAGTATAGATGGACTAATAGAACAAGTCCCACACACTGCTAGAAGCTGAAATATTTTTTCAGAGCTAGATGCAGAAAAAAATTATATTGTGTTTGCAACCCGACGGAGGTCAGTATAGATGGACTAATAGAACAAGTCCCACACTGCTAGAGGCTGAAATATTTTTTCAGAGCTAGATGCAGAAAAATATTATATTGAATTTGCAACCTGATGGAGGTCAGTATAGATGGACTAATAGAACAAGTCCCACACACTGCTACAAGCCTAAATATTTTTTCAGAGCTAGATGCAGATAAAAATTATGTTAATTTGCAACCTGGTTGAGGTTAGTATAGATGGACTAATAGACCAAGTTCCACACATTGGTAGAGCCTAAATATTTTTTCAGAGCTAGATGCAGAAAAATATTATATTGAATTTGCAACCTGATGGAGGTTAGTATATATGGACTAATAGAACAAGTCCCATACACTGCTAGGAGCTGAAATATTTTTTCAGAGCTAGATGCAGAAAAAAAATTTTTTGAATTTGCAACCTGATGGAGATCAGTATAGATGGACTAATAGAACAAGTCCCACACACTGCTTGAAGCCTAAATAGTTTTTCAGAGCTAGATGCAGATAAAAATTATTTTTAATTTGCAACCTGGTGGAGGTTAGTATAGATGGACTAATAGAACAAGTCCCACACACTGCTAGAAGCCTAAATATTTTTTCAGAGCTAGATGCAGATAAAAAATATTTTAAATTTGCAACCTGGTGGAGGTTAGTATACATAGACTAATAGAACAAGTCCCACACACTGCTAGAAGCTGAAATATTTTTTCAGAGATAGATGCAGAAAAAAATTATATTGAATTTGCAACCTGATGGAGGTCAGTATAGATGGACTAATAGAACAAGTCCCACACACTGCTAGAAGCTGAAATATTTCTTCAGAGCTAGATGCAGAAAAAAATTATATTTTATTTGCAACCTGATGGAGGTCAGTATAGATGGACTAATAGAACAAGTCCCACACACTGCTAGAAGCCTAAATATTTTTTCAGAGCTAGATGCAGAAAAATATTATATTGAATTTGCAACCTGATGGAGGTCAGTATAGATGGACTAATAGAACAAGTCCCACACACTGCAACAAGCCTAAATATTTTTTCAGAGTTAGATGCAGAAAAAAATTTTTTTGAATTTGCAACCTGATGGAGGTCAGTATAGAAGGACTAAGAGAACAAGTCCCACACACTGCTAGAAGCTGAAATATTTTTTCAGAGCTAGATGCAGAAAAAAATTATATTGAATTTGCAATCTGATGGAGGTCAGTATAGAAGAACTATTAGAACAAGTCCCACACACTGCTACAAGCCTAAATATTTTTTCAGAGCTAGATGTAGATAAAAATTATTTTTAGTTTGCAATCTGGTGGAGATTATTATAGATGGACTAACAGACAAAGTTCCACACACTGCTAGAAGCCTAAATATTTTTTCAGAGCTAGATGCAGAAAAATATTATATTGAATTTGCAACCTGATGGAGGTCAGTAAAGATGGACTAATAGAACAAGTCCCACACACTGCTAGAAGCTGAAATATTTTTTCAGAGCTGGATGCAGAAAAAAATTATATTGAATTTGCAACCTGATGGAGGTTAGTATAGATGGACTAATAGACCAAGTCCATCACACTACTAGAAGCCTAAATATTTTTTCAGAGCTAGATGCAGAAAAATATTGTATTGAATTTGCAATCTGATGGAGGTCAGTATAGATGGACTAATAGAACAAGTCCCACACACTGCTAGAAGCTGAAATATTTTTTCAGAGCTAGATGCAGAAAAAAATTATATTGAATTTGCAACCTGATGGAGGTCAGTATAGATGGACTAATAGAACAAGTCCCACACACTGCTAGTAGCCTAAATATTTTTTCAGAGCTAGATGCTGATAAAAATTATTTTCAATTTGCAACCTGGTGGAGGTTAGTATAGATGGACTAATAGACCAAATCCCACACACTGCTAGAAGCCTAAATATTTTTTCAGAGCTAGATGCAGAAAAAAATTATATTGAATTTGCAACCTGATGAAGGTTAGTAAAGATGGACTAATAGACCAAGTCCCACACATTGCTAGAAGCCTAAATATTTTTTCAGAGCTAGATGCAGAAAAAAAATTATATTGAATTTGCAACCTGATGGAGGTCAGTATAGATGGACTAATAGAACAATCCCACACACTGCTAGAAGCTGAAATATTTTTTCAGAGCTAGATGCAGAAAAAAATTATATTGAATTTGCAACCTGATGGAGGTCAGTATAGATGGACTAATAGAACAAGTCCCACACACTGCTAGTAGCCTAAATATTTTTTCAGAGCTAGATGCAGATAAAAAATATTTTTAATTTGCAACCTGGTGGAGGAGGGTATAGATGGACTAATAGACCAAGTCCCACACACTGCAAGAAGCCTAAATATTTTTTCAGAGCTAGATGCAGAAAAAAACTATATTGAATTTGCAACCTGATGAAGGTTAGTATAGATGGACTAATAGAACAAGTCCCACACACTGCTAGAAGCTGAAATATTTTTTCAGAGCTAGATGCAGAAAAAAATTATATTGAATTTGCAACCTGATGGAGGTCAGTATAGATGGACTAACAGAAAAATTCCCACACACTGCTACAAGCCTAAATATTTTTTCAGAGCTATATGCAGATAAAAATTATATTGAATTTGCAACCTGGTGGAGGTTATTATAGATGGACTAACAGACCAAGTTCCACACACTGCTAGAAGCCTAAATATTTTTTCAGAGCTAGATGCAGAAAAAAATTATATTGAATTTGCAACCTGGTGGAGGTTATTATAGATGGACTAACAGACCAAGTTCCACACACTGCTAGAAGTCTAAATATTTTTTCAGAGCTAGATGCAGAAAAATATTATATTGAATTTGCAACCTGATGGAGGTCAGTATAGATGGACTAATAGAACAAGTCCCACACACTGCTAGAAGCTGAAATATTTTTTCAGAGCTGGATGCAGAAAAGAATTATATTGAATTTGCAACCTGATGGAGGTCAGTATAGATGGACTAATAGAACAAGTCCCACAAACTGCTAGAAGCTGAAATATTTTTTCAGAGCTAGATACAGAAAAAAATTATATTGAATTTGCAATCTGATGGAGGTCAGTATAGAAGAACTAATAGAACAAGTCCCACACACTGCTACAAGCCTAAATATTTTTTCAGAGCTATATGCAGATAAAAATTATTTTTAATTTGCAACCTGGTGGAGGATAGTATAGATGGTCTAATAGACCAAGTCCCACACACTGCTAGAAGCCTAAATATTTTTTCAGAGCTAGATGCAGAAAAAAATTATATTGAATTTGCAACCTGATGAAGGTCGGTATAGATGAACTTATAGAAGAAGTCCCACACACAGCTAGAAGCTGAAATATTTTTTCAGAGCTAGATGCAGAAAAAAATTATATTGAATTTGCAACCTGATGGAGGTCAGTATAGATGGACTAATAGAAAATGTCCCACACACTGCTACAAGCCTAAATATTTTTTCAGAGCTAGATGCAGATAAAAATTATATTGAATTTGCAACCTGGTGGAGGTTATTATAGATGGACTAACAGACCAAGTTCCACACACTGATAGAAGCCTAAATATTTTTTCAGAGCTAGATGCAGAAAAATATTATATTGAATTTGCAACCTGATGGAGGTCAGTATAGATGGACTAATAGAACAAGTCCCACACACTGCTAGAAGCTGAAATATTTTTTCAGACCTGGATGCAGAAAAAAATTATATTGAATTTGTAACCTGACCGAGGTTAGTATAGGTGGACTAATAGACCAAGTCCATCACACTACTAGAAGCCTAAATATTTTTTCAGAGCTAGATGCAGAAAAATATTGTATTGAATTTGCAACCTGGTGGAGGTCAGTATAGATGGACTAATAGATCAAGTCCCACACACTGCTAGAAGCTGAAATATTTTTTCAGAGCTAGATGCCGAAAAAATTATATTGAATTTGCAACCTGATGGAGGTCAGTATAGATGGACTAATAGAACAAGTCCCACACACTGCTAGAAGCTGAAATATTTTTTCAGAGCTAGATGCATAAAAAAATTATATTGAATTTGCAACCTGATGGAGGTCAGTATAGATGGACTAATAGAACAAGTCCCACACACTGCTAGTAGACTAAATATTTTTTCAGAGCTAGATGCAGATAAAAAATATTTTTAATTTGCAACCTGGTGGAGGAGGGTATAGATGGACTAATAGACCAAGTCCCACACACTGCAAGAAGCCTAAATATTTTTTCAGAGCTAGATGCAGAAAAAAATTATATTGAATTTGCAACCTGATGAAGGTTAGTATAGATGGACTAATAGAACAAGTCCCACACACTGCTAGAAGCTGAAATATTTTTTCAGAGCTAGATGCAGAAAAAAATTATATTGAATTTGCAACCTGATGGAGGTCAGTATAGATGGACTAATAGAAAAATTCCCACACACTGCTACAAGCCTAAATATTTTTTCAGAGCTATATGCAGATAAAAATTATATTGAATTTGCAACCTGGTGGAGGTTATTATTGATGGACTAACAGACCAAGTTCCACACACTGCTAGAAGCCTAAATATTTTTTCAGAGCTAGATGCAGAAAAAAATTATATTGAATTTGCAACCTGATGAAGGTTAGTATAGATGGACTAATAGAACAAGTCCCACACACTGCTAGAAGCTGAAATATTTTTTCACAGCTAGATGCAGAAAAATATTATATTGAATTTGCAACCTGATGGAGGTCAGTATAGATGGACTAATAGAACAAGTCCCACACACTGCTAGAAGCTGAAATATTTTTTCAGAGCTCGAAGCAGAAAAGAATTATATTGAATTTGCAACCTGATGGAGGTCAGTATAGATGGCCTAATAGAACAAGTCCCACACACTGCTAGAAGCTGAAATATTTTTTCAGAGCTAGATGCAGAAAAAAATTATATTGAATTTGCAATCTGATGGAGGTCAGTATAGAAGGACGAATAGAACAAGTCCCACACACTGTTACAAGCCTAAATATTTTTTCAGAGCTAGATTTAGATAAAAATTATTTTTAATTTGCAACCTGGTGGAGGTTAGTATAGATCGACTAATAGATCAAGTCCCACACACTGCTAGAAGACTAAATATTTTTTCAGAGTTAGATGCAGAAAAAAATTATATTGAATTTGCAACCTGATGGAGGTCAGTATAGATGGACTAATAGAAAAATTCCCACACATTGCTACAAGCCTAAATATTTTTTCAGAGCTATATGCAGATAAAAATTATATTGAATTTGCAACCTGGTGGAGGTTATTATAGATGGACTAACAGACCAAGTTCCACACACTGCTAGAAGCCTAAATATTTTTTCAGAGCTAGATGCAGAAAAAAATTATATTGAATTTGCAACCTGATGAAGGTTAGTATAGATGGACTAATAGAACAAGTCCCACACACTGCTAGAAGCTGAAATATTTTTTCAGAGCTAGATGCAGAAAAAAATTATATTGAATTTGCAACCTGATGGAGGTCAGTATAGATGGACTAATAGAAAAAGTCCCACACACTGCTACAAGCCTAAATATTTTTTCAGAGCTATATGCAGATAAAAATTATATTGAATTTGCAACCTTGTGGAGGTTATTATAGATGGACTAACAGACCAAGTTCCACACACTGCTAGAAGCTGAAATATTTTTTCAGAGCTAGATGCAGAAAAAAATTATATTGAATTTGCAACCTGATGGAGGTCAGTATAGATGGACTAATAGAAAAAGTCCCACACACTGCTACAAGCCTAAATATTTTTTCAGAGCTATATGCAGATAAAAATTATATTGAATTTGCAACCTGGTGGAGGTTATCATAGATGGACTAACAGACCAAGTTCCACACACTGCTAGAAGCCTAAATATTTTTTCAGAGCTAGATGCAGAAAAATATTATATTGAATTTGCAACCTGATGGAGGTCAGTATAGATGGACAAATAGAACAAGTCCCACACACTGCTAGAAGCTGAAATATTTTTTCAGAGCTCGAAGCAGAAAATAATTATATTGAATTTGCAACCTGATGGAGGTTAGTATACATGGACTAATAGAACAAGTCCCACACAATGCTAGATGCTGAAATATTTTTTCAGATCTAGATGCAGAAAAAAATGATATTGAATTTGCAACCTGATGGAGGTCAGTATAGATGGACTTATAGAACAAGTCCCACACACTGATAGAAGCCTGAATATTTTTTCAGAGCTAGATGCAGATAAAAATTATTTTTAATTTGCAACCTGGTGGAGGTTAGTATAGATGGACTAATAGACCAAGTTCCACACACTGCTAGAAGCCTAAATATTTTTTCAGAGCTAGATGCAGAAAAAAATTATATTGAATTTGCAACCTGATGGATGTTAGTATAGATGGACTAATAGAACAAGTCACACACACTGCTAGAAGCCTAAATATTTTTTCAGAGCTAGATGCAGATAAAGAATATTTTTAATTTGCAACCTGGTGGAGGTTAGTATAGATGGACTAATAGAACAAGTACCACACACTGCTTGAAGCTGAAATATTTTTTCAGAGCTAAATGCATAAAAAAATTATATTGAATTTGCAACCTGATGGAGGTCAGTATAGATGGACTAATAGAACAAGTCCCACACACTGCTAGAAGCTGAAATATTTTTTCAGAGCTAGATGCAGAAAAAAATTATATTGAATTTGCAACCTGATGGAGGTCAGTATAGATGGACTAATAGAACAAGTCCCACACACTGCTGGAAGCCTAAATATTTTTTCAGAGCTAGATGCAGATAAAAATTATTTTTAATTTGCAACCTGGTGGAGGTTAGTATATATGGACTAATAGACCAAGTCCCACACACTGCTAGAAGCCTAAATATTTTTTCAGAGCTAGATGCAGAAAAAAATTATATTGAATTTGCAACCTGATGGAGGTCAGTATAGATGGACTAATAGACCAAGTCCCACACGCTGCTAGAAGCCTAAATATTTTTTCAGAGTTAGATGCAGAAAAAAATTATATTGAGTTTGCAACCTGATGGAGGTCAGTATAGATGGACTAATAGAACAAGTCCCACACATTGCTACAAGCTGAAATATTTTTTCAGAGCTAGATGCAGAAAAATATTATATTGAATTTGCAACCTGATGGACGTCAGTATAGATGGACTAATAGAACAAGTCCCATACACTGCTAGAATCTGAAATATTTTTTCAGAGCTGGATGCAGATAAAAATTATATTGAATTTGCAACCTGATGGAGGTTAGTATAGATGGACTAATAGAACAAGTCCCACACACTGCTAGATGCTGAAATATTTTTTCAGAGCTTGATGCAGAAAAAAATGATACTGAATTTGCAACCTGATGGAGGTCAGTATAGATGGACTTATAGAACAAGTCCCACACACTGATAGAAGCTGAAATATTTTTTCAGAGCTAGATGCAGAAAAAAATTATATTGAATTTGCAACCTGATGGAGGTCAGTATAGATGGACTAATAGAACAAGTCCCACACACTGCTAGAAGCTGAAATATTTTTTCAGAGCTAGATGCAGAAAAAAATTATATTGAATTTGCAACCCGACAGAGGTCAGAATAGATGGACTAATAGAACAAGTCCCACACACTGCTAGAAGCTGAAATATTTTTTCAGAGCTAGATGCAGAAAAAAATTATATTGAATTTGCAACCTGATGGAGGTTAGTATAGATGGACTAATAGACCAAGTTCCACACACTGCTAGAAGCCTAAATATTTTTTCAGAGCTAGATGCAGAAAAGTATTATATTGAATTTGCACCCTGATGGAGGTCAGTATAGATGGACTAATAGAACAAGTCCCACACACTGCTAGGAGCTGAAATATTTTTTCAGAGCTAGATGCAGATAAAAATTATATTGAATTTGCAACCTGATGGAGGTCAGAATAGATGGATTAATAGAACAAGTCACACACACTTCTAGAAGCCTGAATATTTTTTCAGAGCTAGATGCAGATAAAAATTATTTTTAATTTGCAACCTGGTGGAGGTTAGTATGGATGGACTAATAGACCAAGTCCCACACACTGCTATTAGCCTAAATATTTTTTCAGAGCTAGATGCAGAAAAAAATTATATTGAATTTGCAACCTGATGGACGTTAGTATAGATGGACTAATAGAACAAGCCCCACACACTGCTAGAAGCCTAAATATTTTTTCAGAGCTAGATGCAGATATAAAATATTTTTAATTTGCAACCTGGTGGAGGTTAGTATAGATGGACTAAGAGAACACGTACCACACACTGCTTGAAGCTGAAATATTTTTTCAGAGCTAGATGCAGAAAAAAATTATATTGAATTTGCAACCTGATGGAGGTCAGTATAGATGGACTAATAGAACAAGTCCCACACACTGCTAGAAGCTGAAATATTTTTTCAGAGCTAGATGCAGAAAAAAATTATATTGAATTTGCAACCTGATGGAGGTCAGTATAGATGGACTAATAGAACAAGTCTCACACACTGCTGGAAGCCTAAATATTTTTTCAGAGCTAGATGCAGATAAAAATTATTTTTAATTTGCAACCTGGTGGAGGTTAGTATAGATGGACTAATAGACCAAGTCCCACACACTGCTAGAAGCCTAAATATTTTTCAGAGCTAGATGCAGATAAAAAATATTTTTAATTTGTATCCTGGTGGAGGTCAGTATAGATGGACTAATAGAACAAGTCCCACACACTGCTAGAAGTTGAAATATTTTTTCAGAGCTAGATGCAGAAAAAAATTATATTGAATTTGCAACCTGATGGAGTTCAGTACAGATGGACTAATAGAACAAGTCCCACACACTGCTAGAAGCTGAAATATTTTTTCAAAGCTAGATGCAGAAAAAAATTATATTGAATTTGCAACATGATGGAGGTTAGTATAGATGGACTAATAGAACAAGTCCCACACACTGCTAGAAGCTGAAATATTTTTTCAGAGCTAGATGCCAAAAAAAATTATATTGAATTTGCAACCTGATGGAGGTCAGTATAGATTGGCTAATAGAACAAGTCCTACACACTGCTAGAAGCCGAAATATTTTTTCAGAGCTAGATGTAGATGAAAATTATTTTTAATTTGCAACCTTGTGGAGGTTAGTATAGATGGGCAAATAGACCAAGTCCCACACACTGCTAAAAGCCAAAATGTTTTTTCAGAGTTTGATGTAGAAAAAAATTATATTGAATTTGCAACCTGATGGAGGTTAGTATAGATGGACTAATAGACCAAGTCCCACACACTGCTAGAAGTCAAAATATTTTTTCAGAGCTAGATGCAGAAAAAAAATTATATTGAATTTGCAACCTGATGGAGGTCAGTATAGATGGACTAATAGAACAAGTCCCACACACTGCTAGAAGCTGAATTATTTTTTCAGAGCTAGATGCAGAAAAAAATTATATTGAATTTGCAGCCTGATGGAGGTCAGTATAGAAGGACCAATAGAACAAGTCCCACACACTGCTAGAAGCTGATATATTTTTTCAGACCTGGATGCAGAAAAAAATTATATTGAATTTGCAACTTGACGTAGGTTAGTATAGATGGACTAATAGACCAAGTCCATCACACTACTAGAAGCCTAAATATTTTTTCAGAGCTAGATGTAGAAAAATATTGTATTGAATTTGCAACCTGATGGAGGTCAGTATAGATGGACTAATAGAACAAGTCCCACACACTGCTAGAAGCTGAAATATTTTTTCAGAGCTAGATGCCGAAAAAATTATATTGAATTTGCAACCTGATGGAGGTCAGTATAGATGGACTAATAGAACAAGTCCCACACACTGCTAGAAGCCTAAATTTTTTTTCAGAGCTAGATGCAGATAAAAATTATTTTTAATTTGCAACCTGGTGGAGGTTAGTATAGATGGACTAATAGAACAAGTACCACACACTGCTTGAAGCTGAAATATTTTTTCAGAGATAGATGCAGAAAAAAATTATATTGAATTTGCAACCTGATGGAGGTCAGTATAGATGGACTAATAGAACAAGTCCCACACACTGCTAGAAGCTGAAATATTTTTTCAGAGCTAGATGCAAAAAAAAATTATATTGAATTTGCAACCTGATGGAGGTCAGTATAGATGGACCAATAGAACAAGTCCCACACACTGCTGGAAGCCTAAATATTTTTTCAGAGCTAGATGCAGATAAAAATTATTTTTAATTTGCAACCTGGTGGAGGTTAGTATAGATGGACTAATAGACCAAGTCCCACACACTGCTAGAAGCCTAAATATTTTTTCAGAGCTAGATGCAGAAAAAAATTATATTGAATTTGCAACCTGATGGAGGTCAGTATAGATGGACTAATAGAACAAGTCCCACACACTGCTAGAAGCCTAAATATTTTTTCAGAGCTAGATGCAGATAAAAAATATTTTTAATTTGTATCCTGGTGGAGGTCAGTATAGATGGACTTATAGAACAAGTCCCACACACTGCTAGAAGCTGAAATATTTTTTCAGAGCTAGATGCAGAAAAAAATTATATTGAATTTGCAACCTGATGGAGTACAGTATAGATGGACTAATAGAACAAGTCCCACACACTGCAAGAAGCTGAACTATTTTTTCAGAGCTGGATGCAGAAAAGAATTATATTGAATTTGCAACCTGATGGAGGTCAGTATAGAAGGACGAATAGAACAAGTCCCACACACTGCTACAAGCCTAAATATTTTTTCAGAGCTAGATGCAGATAAAAAATATTTTTAATTTGCAACCTGGTGGAGGTTAGTATAGATGGAAGAATAGAACAAGTACCACACACTGCTTGAAGCTGAAATATTTTTTCAGAGATAGATGCAGAAAAAAATTATATTGAATTTGCAACCTGATGGAGGTCAGTATAGATGGACTAATAGAACAAGTCCCACACACTGCTAGAAGCTGAAATATTTTTTCAGAGCTAGATGCAAAAAAAAATTATATTGAATTTGCAACCTGATGGAGGTCAGTATAGATGGACTAATAGAACAAGTCCCACACACTGCTGGAAGCCTAAATATTTTTTCAGAGCTAGATGCAGATAAAAAATATTTTTAATTTGCAACCTGGTGGAGGTTAGTATAGATGGACTAATAGACCAAGTCCCACACACTGCTAGAAGCCTAAATATTTTTTCAGAGCTAGATGCAGAAAAAAATTATATTGAATTTGCAACCTGATGGAGGTCAGTATAGATGGACTAATAGAACAAGTCCCACACACTGCTAGAAGCCTAAATATTTTTTCAGAGCTAGATGCAGATAAAAAATATTTTTAATTTGTATCCTGGTGGAGGTCAGTATAGATGGACTTATAGAACAAGTCCCACACACTGCTAGAAGCTGAAATATTTTTTCAGAGCTAGATGCAGAAAAAAATTATATTGAATTTGCAACCTGATGGAGTACAGTATAGATGGACTAATAGAACAAGTCCCACACACTGCAAGAAGCTGAACTATTTTTTCAGAGCTGGATGCAGAAAAGAATTATATTGAATTTGCAACCTGATGGAGGTCAGTATAGAAGGACGAATAGAACAAGTCCCACACACTGCTACAAGCCTAAATATTTTTTCAGAGCTAGATTTAGATAAAAATTATTTTTAATTTGCAACCTGGTGGAGGTTAGTATAGATGGACTAATAGACCAAGTCCCACACACTGCTAGAAGCCTAAATATTTTTTCAGAGTTAGATGCAGAAAAAAATTATATTGAATTTGCAACCTGATGGAGGTCAGTATAGATGGACTAATAGAACAAGTCCCACACATTGCTACAAGCTGAAATATTTTTTCAGAGCTAGATGCAGAAAAATATTATATTGAATTTGCAACCTGATGGAGGTCAGTATAGATGGACTAATAGAACAAGTCCCATACACTGCTAGAATCTGAAATATTTTTTCAGAGCTGGATGCAGATAAAAATTATATTGAATTTGCAACCTGATGGAGGTTAGTATAGATGGACTAATAGAACAAGTCCCACACACTGCTAGATGCTGAAATATTTTTTCAGAGCTGAATGCAGAAAAAAATGATATTGAATTTGCAACCTGATGGAGGTCAGTATAGATGGACTTATAGAACAAGTCCCACACACTGATAGAAGCTGAAATATTTTTTCAGAGCTAGATGCAGAAAAAAATTATATTGAATTTGCAACCTGATGGAGGTCAGTATAGATGGACTAATAGAACAAGTCCCACACACTGCTAGAAGCCTAAATATTTTTTCAGAGCTAGATGCAGAAAAGTATTACATTGAATTTGGACCCTGATGGAGGTCAGTATAGATGGACTAATAGAACAAGTCCCACACACTGCTAGGAGCTGAAATATTTTTTCAGAGCTAGATGCTGAAAAAAATTTTTTTGAATTTGCAACCTGATGGAGGTCAGTATAGATGGACTAATAGAACAAGTCCCACACACTGCTAGAAGCTGAAATATTTTTTCAGAGCTAGATGCAGATAAAAATTATATTGAATTTGCAACCTGATGGAGGTCAGAATAGATAGACTAATAGAACAAGTCCCACACACTGCTAGAAGCCTGAATATTTTTTCAGAGCTAGATGCAGATAAAAATTATTTTTAATTTGCAACCTGGTGGAGGTTAGTATAGATGGACTAATAGACCAAGTCCCACACACTGCTAGAAGCTGAAATATTTTTTCAGAGCTAGATGCAGAAAAAAATTATATTGAATTTGCAACCTGATGGAGGTCAGTATAGATGGACTAATAGAACAAGTCCCACACACTGCTGGAAGCCTAAATATTTTTTCAGAGCTAGATGCAGATAAAAATTATTTTTAATTTGCAACCTGGTGGAGGTTAGTATAGATGGACTAATAGACCAAGTCCCACACACTGCTAGAAGCCTAAATATTTTTTCAGAGCTAGATGCATAAAAAAATTATATTGAATTTGCAACCTGATGGAGGTCAGTATAGCTGGACTAATAGAACAAGTCCCACACACTGCTAGAAGCCTAAATATTTTTTCAGAGCTAGATGCAGATAAAAAATATTTTTAATTTGTATCCTGGTGGAGGTCAGTATAGATGGACTAATAGAACAAGTCCCACACACTGCTAGAAGCTGAAATATTTTTTCAGAGCTAGATGCAGAAAAAAATTATATTGAATTTGCAACCTGATGGAGTTCAGTATCGATGGACTAATAGAACAAGTCCCACACACTGCTAGAAGCTGAAATATTTTTTCAGAGCTAGATGCAGAAAAAAATTATATTGAATTTGCAACATGATGGAGGTTAGTATAGATGGACTAATAGAACAAGTCCCACACACTGCTAGAAGCTGAAATATTTTTTCAGAGCTAGATGCAAAAAAAAATTATATTGAATTTGCAACCTGATGGAGGTCAGTATAGGTGGACTAATAGAACAAGTCCCACACACTGCTAGAAGCCTAAATATTTTTTCAGAGCTAGATGCAGATGAAAATTATTTTTAATTTGCAACCTTGTGGAGGTTAGTGTAGATGGACTAATAGACCAAGTCCCACACACTGCTAGAAGCCAAAATGTTTTTTCAGAGTTTGATGCAGAAAAAAATTATATTGAATTTGCAACCTGATGGAGGTTAGTATAGATGGACTAATAGACCAAGTCCCACACACTGCTAGAAGTCAAAATATTTTTTCAGAGCTAGATGCAGAAAAAAAATTATATTGAATTTGCAACCTGATGGAGGTCAGTATAGATGGACTAATAGAACGAGTCCCACACACTGCTAGAAGCTGAATTATTTTTTCAGAGCTAGATGCAGAAAAAATTATATTGAATTTGCAGCCTGATGGAGGTCAGTATAGAAGGACTAATAGAACAAGTCCCACACACTGTTAGAAGCCTAAATATTTTTTCAGAGCTAGATGCAGATAAAAATAATTTTTAATTTGCAACCTAGTGGAGGTTAGTATAGATGGACTAATAGACCAAGTCCCACACATTGCTAGAAGCCTAAATATTTTTTCAGAGTTAGATGCAGAAAAAAATTATATTGAATTTGCAACCTGATGGAGGTCAGTATAGATGGACTAATAGACCAAGTCCCACACACTGCTAGAAGCCTAAATATTTTTTCAGAGCTAAATGCAGAAAAAAATTATATTGAATTTGCAACCTGGTGGAGGTCAGTATAGATGGACTAATAGAATGATGCTATGCCCAAAAGGTTTTACTTTACTAGGTGTAGTAAAAAAATTTGTATTCTATACACAGGTGGTGTAGCTTGCAACACAGATACGCTACTCCACTGGCTAACACACTCTGCAATAGGCCAAAAAGGATTTGCTTTGCTAGATTTAGCCAAATGCTGTGAAAAAAACTTGCACAGCACTGGCACAGACCTGCCTGGCAAAAACTGATAGGAACTGATGTAACCTAGCCCTGAAAAGGACTGCAATTACAATTAGTCTTTACTCCCACAACCTATCTATTTAAGAGCACTGACATACCTGATAAAAGTCGTAGGAAATGATGTAGCCTTGTCCATAAAAGGACTGCAATCACAACTATTCCCTACTCCCAAGCTATCTGTAGATTTGTGCGAAAATTGGCTTGAAATTAACAAAGTATAGCGCACACAGCAACAGCGGTGCCGTCTAACACGCAGCTGCAGCAGTGAGAAAATGGTGGCGACGGGGAAAATGGCTGGGTCTTATAGGGCAAGGACATGTGACATACACTGCCAATGACACATGCCCTTACTTGTGTGAAAAAAAGCACTTCGCTCCATATGTGCGCTGCTGATAGGCTGACAGACTGCACCCCCCACTGTAAATGCGGGAAAGAGAAAAAAAAATGGAGATCTTCATTATTCCTGCAGAGATCCATCCCCTGCCCCTCCCCCCGCCCCGCTGTACACTCAAACTGCGTATTAACATTAATTTTCAGCATTACTGAGAAAAAATCCAGTTATGATTTTGGTGCACGAACAGTTATCGAACATAACCTCGAACAGCCGAATTTTTTTCAAATCGTTCGTGTTCGCCGAACGGCTCGAACACCGGCCAAAACAGCTCGAATTTGAGATTGGCGAACAGTTCGACTTGAACACCGCTCTAGTCAAGACAACCAATGGAGTGGACAATAAATATGCAGTGGTGGGTGTAGAAATATATATATATATATATATATATATATATGTATTAGTTACTTTCACACGTCAAAAGTACAGTATATCAACCTAACAAGCGCTTAATTCAAATTTGTTGAGTCAAATGGAATGCCTCAGTCATGTGAATATATTAAGGACACCTCCACATAAACTTTTTAATGTATTTAACATATATAGACCTCAATTTTTGATCTTTATTTGTACAATAAAAGTAATCTATTAATGACAGCCGATATGCCTTATTCCTCTGTGCTTCCTTTTTATGGTGGTCATTAAGGCTACATTCCCACCATGAGCTTTTTGTTTACATAATGTTTATTGAAGATTTTTTTACAATATAGGGGAGGGGGGAAACAAAACTTCCAGTCTTTATCACCATGATCTTTTGATGTGTTTTTGATGTTGCAGATTTCCTGCACCATTTCTATACCTATTAGTTGCATTTTTGAGTGCATTTTTTTACATGCGTTTTTATCATGTTTTTTGACTTTGCGTTTTTTACCTCTTTTTGGTCTTTCATGTTTTTAAATAAAGCTGCTTTATTTTTATACTTCATAGTATTTGACTTTGACAAAACTCCATGTGAGGATTACATGCACTTTCGATGCATTTCCACATGCACGGCAAGTCAGTTTGCGCTGAGTTAAAAAGAAGTACAGCGGGCAGAAGATTTCTATAAATCCCATCTACTTTACTGGAACTGTGAGATAGCCATAAGCAGGGTCCAACAGGCTCTGTCAGTGTAGGGCCACAGCCCCACTATCAGTATTTTGTCAGTATTTGGTCAGTATTCTTTCTCAGGAGTGGGAGACAAAACCAGGTGAGGAAAAATCAGAGAAAAGGTATAATAGAAACAAGTCACCAATTCTGCATTTATCACTCACTCCTGGTTTTGGCTCCCAATCCTGAGAAAATATACTGATCAAATACGGACCAAATACTGATCGTGGGGCCGTGCCCTATGACACTGGTGATCGAAGTAAAAAAAAATTAAAATACGATAGTGGAACAAAAGTAAAAAGTTAAGAAAAAAGTTAAAAAAAAATTTTTAAAAAATCTTTAAAAAAAAAAACATACAAAAAAAAGCATAAAAAATAGAACAAAATTGTTTTGTCACTAACCATTTACCCTGTATGGTGAACAAAGTACAAAAAAAAAATTAAAAATCATGACAAAAATGTACTGACACACAAATAAAAAGAAAGAAAAAGCAATAAAACAGTTGCATATAAAAGAAAAATATTATCACTGAAAACTTCAACTAGTGCCACAAAAAACAGACCCTCATATGTTACTGAACAATAAAAGTTACAACTCTCAGAATATGGTGATAATATTTTTTTGTTTAATTTTGCATTGACCTGAAGAACAAAGGTGTCTTACCACTTTTACTGCAGTGTAAACAAAACAAAAAGAATAATTAAAAACAATTCCTGAATTGCTAGGTTTTGGTCATTCTGTGTAAGGGCATGTGCACACTTTAAGCATTTGGTGTAGACTAGTGTTGAGCTCGGGATGTTCGGCGAGCACCGAGCATTTCCGGGTTACTCGGGTGGGAGCTCGAGTCTCCGCCCTCCATGTTTGGGGCTCTTTACAGAGCCAATGAACATGCAGGGATTGCCAGCCAGTCACTGTAATGCCGCAGCCATGTTGGTTGTGGGCATTACATTGATTGGCTGGACGCACAGCGTCACCTCAAGTATTTAAAACCGGGCGCTGCCATCTTGGACACAGACGGCCGGGATCAGACAGTGTAGGGACAGCGCTGCTGATTTAGGGAGAGATATATACTGCAAAATAGTTGGTGTAGGGTCTGTAAAGGCTGCCAAATCAAACAAACAGTCCTTCTCAGGATTAATATCCATCCCAGATATCAGGCAGACTGTATAGAGACGCAGTGGTAATGCATGCAAACGCTACAATACAGTCCTGTGTGCTCCGGTTGCTGAAATTTCTGGACTTAGCTCCAGGTCCTGGGGGGCCAGGAAAAATCCTTTTTTTTTCATCTAAATCCTCATTTTTTTTTTCCTCCTTCACACTGTACAAATACCCGTCTTATTAAACTTCTGGTGTCCCCCCCCAGAAAAAAAAAAGTGTGTGTCTGTGACAGTTCAGACACAAATATATCTGTTAAAAAGAGTCTGGTGTAGGCCTGAGAAATAGAAGTGTGGTTTTGCAGTTCCACAGGTCAAATCTCTGTATTATTCACTTTTGGGCCATTTTTACCTAAAAACAAACAGTTTGAGTGTGTCACTCACTGTTCAGCTACAAATATATCTATTTAAAAAAGTCTCGTATACACCAGTAAATTATAACTGTGGTTTTGCCATTCCAAGGTAAAAAATCTCTATTATCCTGCTTTTGGCATTTTTTGCCGTAAAGAAAAACAATAATAGTGTCTCCTGATTGTTCAGACACAAATATATCTGTTTAAAAGAGTCTGGTGTAGGCCCGAGAAATAGAAGTGTGGTTTTGCAGTTCCACAGGTCAAATCTCTGTATTATCCTGCTTTTGGCATTTTTTGCCGTACAGAAAAACATTAATAGTGTCTCCTGATTGTTCAGACACAAATATATTTGTAATATAAAATATAACATTTATTGATGATAATTTAAAAATGCATAATAAAAGATAGGGAAAGGAATCACAGAAAAGGAAGGCCACAGAGGTAAGTATCAGCAGTACTCAGATGAACATGCACAAAAATAAAGTAAATATATCAACCAATTCTCCACATGAAGTGTTAAAATATTATATATGCAGGTAATAAAGTGAAACAGTGGTAAAGTGCAATGTGCTAATATACTTCCCACAATATTAGATGTATAAAAAATAACAGACAAAGTGAGAATGGTGTGCAAAGATCAGACATGTGTTACATATTAGGCTGGTACTGACCCGTGAGGCCTGGATATATCCTTGTGAAAGCTCCGGCGAAACGCGCGTTGGATCCAGGCCTCACGGGTCAGTACCAGCCTAATATGTAACACATGTCTGATCTTTGCACACCATTCTCACTTTGTCTGTTATTTTTTATACATCTAATATTGTGGGAAGTATATTAGCACATTGCACTTTACCACTGTTTCACTTTATTACCTGCATATATAATATTTTAACACTTCATGTGGAGAATTGGTTGATATATTTACTTTATTTTTGTGCATGTTCATCTGAGTACTGCTGATACTTACCTCTGTGGCCTTCCTTTTCTGTGATTCCTTTCCCTATCTTTTATTATGCATTTTTAAATTATCATCAATAAATGTTATATTTTATATTATATCTAGTTTATGTGTCATATATATAGGTTTTATGGTTAAATAGACACATTTACATATATATTTTCTCTTACACCCCTTTCTAATTGTTGACAAATATATCTGTTTCAAAGAGTCTGGTATACACCAGTAAATTATAACTGTGGTTTTGCCGTTCCTCGGTAAAAAAACTCTATTATCCAGTTTTTGGTATTTTTTCCGTAAAGAAATACAGTAGTAGTGTCTCCTGATTGCTCAGACACAAATATATCTGTTTAAAAGAGTCTGGTGTAGGCCAGAGAAATGGAAGTGTGGTTTTGCAGTTCCATGGTTCAAACCTCTGTGTTATCCACTTTGGAGCCATTTTTACATAAAAAAAGAACAGTGTGAGTGTGTCGCTCACTGTTCAGCCGCAAATATATATATGTTAAAAAGCCTGGTATACCCCAGTAAATTATATTTGTGGTTTTGCCGTTCCACGTTAAAAAATCTCTATTAAACAAGCATTTGGTATTTTTTTCGTAAAGAAAAACAGTAATAGTTTCTCCCTGATTGTTCAGATTGTTTAAAAGAGTCAGGTGTAGGCCAGAGAAATAGAACTGTGGTTTTCCTCTTCCACGGTTCTAATCTACTTTTTATTAACATTGTTCCAATGATAGTGCGCGTGTAAGCTATTTTACTTGATTTACAATGGGCAAGGCGCGTGGCAAGGGACGTGGAACTGGACGTTCTGGTGATGGTTCGTGTAGAGGATGGGGCCGTGGCCAAGGTGAAAATGTGCCACAACCAACAGCCACATCTTCTCACTCCCAGTTCTTGACCGAATTACTAGGGAAGCACAGAACAACACCAGTATTGTGACCTGATCCGTGTGAACAGGTTATTAATTTGATATAATATAATACTTCCAGTTACCTGGGCAACACCACCTCTGGTCTGTCTTCCACACGGTCAAATCTTAGTAGCCATGAGTCTCGACCGAATACTCCTCCTCACCCTGATGCTCCTTCCTCCCACCATGCCGAGTGTCGTCAGACAGCAACTGATCCCACACTTGGACACTCTGAAGAGCTGTTCACTGGTCAATTTCCATATTTGTGCCCCTCGCCTGCTCCGCTTGAAGTGGTGAAAGAGGAGATCCCATGTAGCGATGCCCAAATATTTGAAGAGCCGTGGCCACAGGAAGTCGACGATGGCAATTTGTCACAAGAGGTGGACGATGACGAGACACAATTGCGAGGAAGTGAGGAGGTGCGCAAGTGGAAGAGGAGGAGGTGGTGGATGATCTAGTAACTGACCCAATGTGGCAGGAGGACATGCAGAGTGGGGCCAGCAGCACACAGGGTGAGGGAGGCAGAGTACCCCAACAGGCAGGAAGAAGCAGTGTGGTGGCCGCACACAGAAGGCAGGCAACAGTTCCCTGTAACACCAACACAAGGGATGTTGCCAGTACAACCTGTAGGTCTTCCAGAGTCTGGAATTTTTTTTAAAGACTCTGATGATAACCCCAAAAAGGCCATTTGTATCACCTACCATGCCAGCTTCAGCAGGGTTGACAAAAATACCAGCCTGACCACCACCAGCATGATCAGGCACATGGCAGCAAAGCACCCGACTTTGTGGGGTGAACCCCAGGGTCCACGACCAGTGTCAGCGGGTGTCACCACTGCTTCTTCCGCTGTTGTGCGTGCAATAGACCCCCTGTTATGTGTGCAAGGCAATCCCCTGTCCATACTGCATGCAAAGATGCCCCCCCCCTCAGTCTTCACTTGTTATGGCAGTTTCTCAAGAAACAGCATCAACGTCCACGTCCCACCGCAGCATTCAATTGTCCATATTCCTGACCTTTGAACGAAAGCGTAAATTCGCAGCCAATTCCCCACAGGACACAGTCCTAAATTCGCACATTTCACGACAGCTTGTGTTGGAAATGCTGCCTTTTAGGCTGGTGGAGATGGAATCCTTATGAAACCTTATGGCGGTGGCCATCCCTCGGTACTCGGTCCCCATTCGACACTATTTTGCCCGGTGTGCCATCCCCACACTACACAAGCACGTGTCCCAAAACATCTGCCGTGCCCTCAACAACGCAGTTACTGGGAGAGTCCACCTCACAAAGGAAACATGGACAAGTGCTTGTGGCCAGGGACGGTATATCTCCCTGATGGCACACTGGGTAAACATAGTGGAAGCCGGGACCCAGTCGGACCTTGGGACGGAACACATCCTCCCCACACCGAGGATTGCGGGCCCTATGTCAGTCAGAGTTGCCCCCACAGTGTACAGCTCCTGCGCATCATCCTCCTCCTCCTCCTCATGTTCAGCCTCCATCTCAGATATCACCACATCAGTTACAAGCTGGAAGCACTGCAGTACTGCCTAAGCCAAGCGGCAACAGGCTGTGCTGAAATTCATAAGCTTAGTTGAGAAACCTCACACTGCTTGTGAGTTGTGGACAGCTGTAAAAGAACAGGCAGATCTGTGGCTGAGACCGCTGACCCTACATCCAGGCATGGTCATGTGTGACAATGGCCATAACTTGGTGGCGGCTCTGAGGCGAGGCGAGATCACAAACGTACCATGCCGGGCTCATGTGCTTAACCTCGTGGTTCAGCGGTTTCTTAAATCGTACCCCGAGTTGCCAGGTCTGCTCGTCAAAGTACGCCACCTGTCAGCTCATTTTCGCAAGTCAGCTACAGCTTCCGCCGCCCTTGCTGTGTTGCAGCAGCGTTTGCAGCTTCCGTCACACTGACTGGTGTGTGATGTCCCCACACATTGGAACTCTACCCTCCACATGTTGCAAAGGATTTGTGAGCAGAAGAGAGCAGTTGTAGAGTACCAGCTCCACACATAAGACCTCAGTAGTGGACCTGGATGGCTGACATATGTACCATCTTGACAAACTTTGAGGAGTTCACCCAGATGGTGAGTGGCGATGACGCCATCATTATTCCACCGGTCTGTCTTTTGCAACGCTCTCTGCAGAGAATTAAAGAGGAGGCATTGCAGCCAGAGTATGATGAGATGATCAAGAAGCCATAGCGGTCGATTACACACAGCCCAGTCTCATCTCATCCCAACGTGCATTGGGGGACAATGAGGGAGAGGAGGAGGAGGAGGAGGTGGAAGAACAGGAGCTGGTATCATGCGCTGTAGACGGTAGTACCTGTACAACTGTCATACCGTTGGTTCAGCATGGGTGGCCTGAGGACAGGGGGGAGGAGGAGGAGGAGGAGGAGAGCATGGTCTGTCGTCATCTTGGTGAGGACATGGAAGTCTTGCCCATTACCAGTCTGGCACGCATGGCTGACTTTATGTTACGCTGCCTTAACCGTGACCCTCGCGTTGTCAAAATATTGGGTGACAGTCATTACTGGTTGGTGACACTTTAAGACCCCCGCTACAAGGAGATCTTTCACTCTCTTTTTCCTGAGGTGGAGAGGTCTACAAAAATGGGGCAGTACCAGAAGGCCCTTGCTGAAGAACTGTTAAAAAAATTCCCATCTGAACACGCTAGTGGCAGAGGTCACAGTTCGTTGCCCAACCAAGGCGTACATGCGAGAGAGACGCAACTCCAATCCAGCAGAGGCAGGGGAACACTGTCAACGTTCTGGGACAGTTTTCTCAGACCCTCCCTTCGGACAGACCCTGAGGCATGGGATACTCTCACAAAGAGTGGAAACTTTCAAAATATGTTCTTCTCCTTATCCTCAGCATCCACCACAACTTTACCACCAGGGTGACCGTGGTCCGTGTTGCCATTATTGAAAGTTCCTCCATCCTTATTTTTGGCAGCTTTTGCTTGGAAGGCATAAGCAAAGATTGTGGGAGACCCACTCCCCAATAATGGGAATAATATTTTTAAGATGCTGTACTGTATGGCTCTTGTAAGGGGCATTAAAACCGCCTTATTAAGCTACTGTGACCTCCACCACTTTTCCAAGGGGCATTAAAACCGTCTTGTTAAGCTACTGCGACCTCTACGTCTCTTTCGAGGGGCATTTAAACCGTCTTGTTAAGCTACTGCGACCTCCACGTCTCTTCAGAGGGGCATTAAAAGCATCTTGTTAGACCACTCTGAACTCCACAGCTCTTCCAAGGGGCATTGAAATGTTGATTTTATTTAACTCTAACATCCATGACTCTTCGTACGGGCATTGCATTTCCTCCTAATTTTTGGCAGGTTTTGCTTGGAAGGCATAAGCAAAGACTATGGGAGACCCACTCCCCAATAATGGGAATAATATTTATAATATGCTGTACTGCATGGCTCTTGTAAGGGGCATTGCAAGTTCCTCCGTCCTAATTTTTGGCAGATTTTTCTTGGAAGGCATAAGCAAAGACTATGGGAGACCCACTCCCCAATAATGGGAATAATGTTTGTAATATGCTGTACTGCATGGTTCTTGTAAAGGGCATTGCAAGTTCCTCTGTCCTAATTTTTGGCAGCTTTTGCTTGGAAGGCATAAGCAAAGACTTTGGGAGACACACTCCCCAATAATGGGAATAATGATTTTAAGATGCTGTACTGTATGGCTCTTGTAAGGGGCATTAAAACCATCTTCTTAAGCTACTGCGACCTCCACCACTTTTCCAAGGGGCATTTAAACCGTCTTGTTAAACTACTGTGACTTCCACCACTTTTCCAAGGGGCATTAAAACCGTCTTGTTAAGCTACTGTGACCTCCACCACTTTTCCAAGGGGCATTAAAACCGTCTTGTTAAGCTACTGTGACCTCCACGTCTCTTCAAAGGGGCATTAAAAGCATCTTCTTAAACCACTGTGAACTCCACAGCTCATCTAAGGGGCATTGAAATGTTGTTTTTAATTACCTCTAACCTCCACGACTCTTCCAACGGGCATTGCATTTCCTCCTAATTTAAGTCAGCTTTTGCTTTTCAATGCAAAGGCGAAAACTAAGGGAGACCCACTCCCCAATAATGGGTAGAAGGTTTTTAGTACACTGTAATCCACGTCTGTTTCAAGGGGCATTGCAGTTCCTCATAATATTTGGAAAGCCTTCCATTCACAGCTTAGGCCAACAGTGTACAGGATACCCAGTTGCTATAAATGGAAAAAACGGTTTAGTTAAGGCCCTCTGACCTCCATGTCACTTCCAAGGGGCATTGGAGTGCCTCGAAATTTTTGGTAGGCATTGCACTCACTGTATGCCCTATAACTGTGTAGTCAAACTGCTCCTTTTAGTACAGAAACATATCCTACAAGACATGTGTGGTTGACTGGCCTGATATTGATGTGAATGGTCCCTGTTCCTCCTGCTCTTTTTCCTTTGCCACCACCTCATCCATCATTTATCACCTGAAGCTTTGTTTTAACGGGAGTCATAGAACTGGGATAGTAGCAGGAAAACATCCAGCAATCCTCGGAGGAGGTAGGATATGCGCCAAAATGCTGACCACCTCAGGCCTAGCCGCTGCAATATACATGCGCTTGCATTCCAAGAAAACAAAGCAGATGCTAACTTCTATCATCATCATCATGTTCCTCACCTTGGCACTCTCAACTCCCCTGATGGAGAAGCCAGGGCCCACCGGAGGAGTCTGGTTCTCTGGTGGGCTCGTCCAATGCTGCCCTATAGCAGGCCAGGCTAGGAAAAGTGTGTGGGAAGGTGACAGGAGAAATGGGGGCGGCTGGGGACCATGTGTGGACATCCGGCCGCGGGGCGGCTGGGAGCCGAGTATGGACACCCGGCTGCCCCCTGGCTGCTGGGGACCGAGTATGGATGCCAGGCCGCCGAAGCAGCCTTGAGGTAGTGGCCAGCTTCAGCCTCCTCCAAACTAAAAGGCCCCATTTCAAGTGCAAGCTAGTAGTATGGTATTGCAGCCTGGGGGTGGGTGGGTGTTTGGCTGCATATTTGCGCTTGCATTGCAAGGAATGGGGGAGGTACAATTGAACACTGCCCTGGGACAAGGACTTGCACGGGGATAGTTGCAAGTCTGCATCTTCTGATGCGGCAAGGATCACTTCTGATGGGCACACTTTTAGGCAGTGACCTGGGAGTCAGAGATGCTTCCAGGGGTCTTCCCCATGCTGTTCCCATGTCTTTTCAGCACTGTATGCATGTGTCACACAGCACATGGCCAGATAAGGTTGTAAAATGTTAAAATGACATTTCCCGGTGAATGCATTAGTCACGGTTGAAAGCAATACAAAAGTGCAAAAACGCATGAAAAATGCTACTTGTGAACATAGCCCAAGGTGTGGAGGAGTATTTTTGTTTTTGGTTATTTATTTTACCTTATATACAAGTCTTTACCCTGGAAAGGAAATTCCTTAAAATATTTCACAGGAAAACCGTTTCAGTTTCGTTTTTGAACGTTTTATTGTGAGCCCGTAAAAGTGGCTTAATACCTGTGACCACGTTGTTGACAGCAGTGACCTGGGGGTCAGAAATGCTTCCTGGGGCGATCCCCATGCTGCCCCCATGTCTTTTGAGCACTGTCACTATCGTTTTGGGCACTTTTTAGGCTTTCTACAGACTGCCGGGGGTGCCGCCGCAAAAATGCTCTGGTCTCCTATAGACTAACATTGTGCTCATTGCTCGGGTCGAGCACCCAAGTATCACAGTGAGCTCGGCCCGAGCTTCAAGCACCCGAGCATTTTAGTGCTCGCTCATCACTAGTGTAGACGTTTCTGAACCATTTCTGCATCGATTAGCAGGAAAAATGCAGTTTATAATATGCACATTTTTGTCGCATTTTTGCTGTGTATTTTTGGCGCAGATTTTTCTCCACTCATTAGTATGGGTGAAATCTGCCGCAAAAAAATTGAAAGAATTGACGTGTTGCAGATTTAAATCTGCTCCAAATCTTTGAGGAAAAAATAAGCAACGTGTGAATGAGACTTCAGGATTCTCATTCACTTTTTTGGCACTAGGAAACCCTACCGGTTGTGTGACAATAACGCAACATGTGCACAGACCCTAAGAAGTCTGAATAATAAAAGCGATCATAAAATGTTATGTACCCCAAAATGGTTCCAATAAAAACTTCAATTCATCCTGCAAAAAACAAACCCTACTACAGCACAGCTGAGAAAAAACAAAAAAACTTTATAACAAAAAGTGTGCAAATGTAGCAACACATAAAAAATCCCATAAAATATGTTATCGCTGCAATCAAGCTGACCTGAAAAATAAAGTTGTATTATCAATTAATGATGCAAAAAAATAAAAACAGGGCTTAAAAAAAAATATATAATTTCTGAACTGCTGTTTATTGCTTCATTCTGTCCCTCAAGAAAGTTGGGTCTAAAGTCTAGGTTTACATTTATCCTGTGCACTACTCTTAGCACTATCGTTGGGGTTTCCATCTAAATCCCCAAAAAACGTGGTTCAGATGAAAACCCCGACATAATCATTCAATATAATGAGGCAGAAGGAGACACTTTAGACTCTATCTGGCCTTTATTCAGGTGGTGTCCATAATTTTAGGTGTCTTTTCAGTGCACAAAAGTGTATTCGACCACAGTTGTGTGCATGCCTAAAAAGAAGGGACACTGCTGGAACAGAAGCCATATGGAGTTCAAAGTGTCTACATCTGCTGCATTATAGCAAATGGTTCCAATGGAGTTTTCATCTGAATCTTATTTTTTGGGCATTTCTATGCAAATCCCAACAAAAAAGCTCAGATGATTTTTTTTTTATTATCTCCTGATTAGTGATGAGCGAGTATGTTTTGTTAACCCTTTCGGCGAGTATGCTCGGGCGAGCACCGAGTAGTTACAGCTGCTCGGTGTTATGTTTGAATCACTCCCGTGTGCATGATTTGCAACTGTTTGACAGCTTTAATACATGTTAGGAATGTGTAAGAAATAGACATTCCTCACATGTAATAAAACTGTCAAACAGTCGCAAATCATGCACAGGGAGTGATTCAAACATAACACTGAGCAGCTGTAACTACTCGGTGCTCGTCCGAGCATACTCGGCGAAAAGGTTAATAGAACATACTCGCTCATCACTACTCCTGATATCTCCTGATAAAGCCATAGAATTAAAAGAAGGTGTAATGAGTTGTTCTCATGATTGCACCTTTAGCAAACCTAATCAATTATATACAGCATAATACACTCCACATTTATGTTAGTGTAGCACCCTGAGGATTCGGCTGCTACAGGGGTATTGCACCTCAACCCAGAGGTGTGATATTCCACTCCCGGGTAAGGAAGGAGTGTGGAACTGAGCTCAGATAGACTGCATGCACTACATACATCCCATTTCAGAGGAGCAGGCCGACGGTACTCCCACTTAGAAATGTGCAGGTACAACCGAGCCTGTTCCTGGCTGGAGTGGGAGGGGGGTGGTACATCCCATGTAGTGTAGGGGCAGATAGGGGGAGCAGTCTGGGTAGTGATAGGAGCTCATTGGGTGCTGGTCACCTGAGCTCACACATAGAGGGATATATAAGGAGGGCACCAGCTTAGATCAGGGTCAGACGCTGAGAACAAGTCAGTGGGAGAGGAGAGAGAAGGAAACAGCAGCCCTGGAGAGAGAGAGAGTGGAGCAGAGAAAGACCCAGAGGGGGAAGACTGAAGGGACCCAAGAACCCAAATTAGAGCACCGGGTGAGGAGTCAGCAAGAGGGTACCGGAACCCAAGCTGGTGGGGGCAAAAACAATCCCCAGCCAGAGACCGGAGACCGTGGGCAGTGTCTGTCACGGTCACCTACCACATTCACCCCGAAGGCACACCACGTGAAGGGTCAGGGAACCCAGGGCCAAGGGTGTCCCAAAAGAAGGCCCGAGGGAGCTGGACCTAGGTGAATCACTGGTGGGGACGGCTGAAGAAAGGACAGAGGGAGAGCTCAGGGCCACGCTCTGGACTTGTTTGGGGGTTGGCTGGATCCAGGACCTGGTGGACGCAGCACGGCTCGGGTGGTCACTAGCAGCTGGAGTGACCAGTACAACATCAGCAGTAAGTAAACACCCTTAACTGCACAACCCGAGTCTGTCTTCATTGCCGGCTGCACTGCACCACCACAACCCCCATCCTCTGCGCCTGTCCCCTCTGAGGCTATACCCCTCCCGTTGGGGGTTATCCCACCAAGCTGCGCATCCACCATCAGCCTCAGCGGACCCTGCTGCAGCGGCGGCCACAGTGACCGCATCACAACGGGTGGCGTAGTCGACATAAAAGAACTTTAATAACATCTGTAGGACTGCCACATAACACTTAGCTTGACGCCCTGGGCACGGGACCGGGTCACAGCCGCTCGGAGACTACGACCCCCCCCATCTGATCCGGTGCCGGGTATTCCCCTCAAAAAGGAATATGTCCCAGGGGGCGCGTCAACTTTGGCGTAGTCGGCAGGATTACGTGCCCGCAACACCCGGGTACTGCGTGCCTGAAGAAAAGTGCAAGTTTACCTCAGAAAGAAGACTCCTGCCGGTTCCGGAGGGTCCACGCCATCGGACTCCATCACCAGTCGTTTCCCGCCGATTGTCCGCCATTTCCAGCTTGTTCCCGCCATCTGCAGAGTTTCCCGCCACTGGGCGACGCTTCCCGCCAAAACCGCAGATTTCCCGCCTTGGAAGAGCAGCGGACGCCATTATGGGCGTGCCAAAGGAGGGCAGGAGGCCACCTCCCATCGTGGGCCAGGACAGAAAATGGCGCCAAAAGTGGAAACCGCCCCCACCAACAGAGACTGTGATGCTGGAGGTGTCTGTCAGCGTGAAAGAACTCCCCCTGGAGCTGACAGTCACCGAGTTGCCCCGGGACCGCCCTCGAAGTGGGAGGAGACGAAAGAGAAGAGAAAAGATGGGTGTCGCTTGGAGCGGTCTGGAGCGAGCGCACCCGGAGGCAAGAGGTCTAACAAGGAGTAGCGGAGGAGCTTACCCGGAGATGGAGAGAAAGCAGAACAGCACCGGCCCGCTGGCCAGGAGTCTGCTAGAGACCGAGGAAGGAGGGCAGAGCAGCACCGGCCCGCTGGCCAGGAGCCTGCCGGAAGAAGAGCAGAGCAGCACCGACCCGATGGTCAGGAGCCTGCTAGAGTCCACAACCCCGCTAGGTCTAGCGGAGATCTTAGCGCAGCTCCCCCGAGACCGGGAGTGTGCACAAACTGCCCTGGAGGGCCTCGCAAGGAGGATGGCCCGGGTACAGCGCGAGATACTGGCGGAGTGGGGCCGGGAGATGGCCCAGCAAGCAGAGACCAGTCAACGGAGCACGCTACCCTGGAAGAGGAAGCAGACCGCCTCTGAGGATGGCGCGGGAGGACCCAAGGCCGGAGACGGCGCCGAGGAGGGAGCCGAGCGCAAGGAGGCAGGTAAAGGGGACGCCTATACCCCAAGCCGTGACACCGCTTACCTGCCCCAGCTCCCCGTCGCAGAGCCCGAAAGTCCCCCTGCTGTGCCCGTAGCCGCCATGTCACCGCTATGGACTAGGCCCCGACCGGAAGCCGCCGCAGCGACCCCTGTGACGTCACGCGCCCCGACCCGGAGCGTGACAAAGCAGGAAGTACCACCAGCCTGGTCGCAAGGCCTAGTACCCCCGGGCGCCGCATCACCAACAGCGCCCCCTACCTCTGCGGAGCCTCCGGCCTGGCCGCAAGGCCAGGTAGCCCAGGGCGCCGCCGTCCTAACGGTGCCCTTCACCTTCCAGGTGCCCCAGGCCTGGCCGCAAGGCCTGGGCAACCTGGGCACCACCACCACCGCGCCCGCGCCCGCAATACCTAGGGTGCCACACCTGGGGGAGGACCTCTTCGGCCAGCTCACATGGCCGGACGGGCGGCCCTTCATCTGGCCCGAAGGGTACCCTGAGCTGGAGCGGCAGCAAAGACTAGGGCCCTTGTGTGAGCCCCTAATCCCGGCTCCGAAGCCCGTGGCTCAGGTCTCGCCTCCTCTAGCAGAAGCCCAATTCGTGTGGGACCCCACGGGAGAAGATTTGATGGGGTTCACCGGAGAAACTCGGGCAGCCGCAGCTGAACGTACAGAGTGTTGCCGTCAACAGCTGGCAGAGTTTAAGAGAGAACGGGAGGAGAGGCGGGTCAGAGAACAACAGGCCCAAATCCAGAGCGCGGAGCAGAAGAGCCGGACTAGGAGGAACCCCCGTGCAGCGCATTGTCCCCGCACCATCGGGACAGTGATAAAGTTCAACCCGCAGCATGGGTGGGGCTTTATTCGGGACCGTAACAACCGCGGTGACGTTTTTGTGACCCGCAGAGACGTCGAGTCCCACCTGCCGGAAGGTCACAAAGGCCGTGACCTCTACGTCGGAGACGAGGTCACTTTCACCCGGCACAAGTGTGCCAAAGGACCTTACGCCCTCCACGTACACCGCTTGACGGAGGAGGAGTTGCGGTACGGAGAGGAGGAGCCAGAGGACCCGGACGGGTCTGAAGAAACATCATATCAAGAAAGAGCAGGAGGGAGCCGTCGTTGAGGACGGGAGTAGAGACTGTATATAGTTACCCGATCGGGGTATAAAGAAACTGAAACTGTTGCTGCTAAAATAGTCCCCGTTGGGACCAGTGAACTGTTTACCCGTTAACCCCTTCATCCTACAGGCTGAGGACTGTGAGCAGCCATTCCCTTCCCTCTAACTGGCCGAGGACTGAGAGCGGCCAACTTCCCCTGTATATAGTTGCGCGTCCTAAAGCGCCCCCTACCGGTTTTATAGAAAACCAGATTTTCTAAGAGACTGCCGCACTTTTCCCGGACACACGTTGCACAGTGTCCGGAGGAGGAACCAGAGACAAGAGAAGTCCACGAGAATGTTTATATAAAAAGTTTTATATATATATAATGTTGATATGTTTTATATGTTCATATAAAAATTTTGTATGTTTTGGTGTTTTATGTCTTACAGCCCGAGGACGTGCTGTGATTTACCAGGGGGGAATGTAGCACCCTGAGGATTCGGCTGCTACAGGGGTATTGCACCTCAACCCAGAGGTGTGATATTCCACTCCCGGGTAAGGAAGGAGTGTGGAACTGAGCTCAGATAGACTGCATGCACTACATACATCCCATTTCAGAGGAGCAGGCCGACGGTACTCCCACTTAGAAATGTGCAGGTACAACCGAGCCTGTTCCTGGCTGGAGTGGGAGGGGGGTGGTACATCCCATGTAGTGTAGGGGCAGATAGGGGGAGCAGTCTGGGTAGTGATAGGAGCTCATTGGGTGCTGGTCACCTGAGCTCACACATAGAGGGATATATAAGGAGGGCACCAGCTTAGATCAGGGTCAGACGCTGAGAACAAGTCAGTGGGAGAGGAGAGAGAAGGAAACAGCAGCCCTGGAGAGAGAGAGAGTGGAGCAGAGAAAGACCCAGAGGGGGAAGACTGAAGGGACCCAAGAACCCAAATTAGAGCACCGGGTGAGGAGTCAGCAAGAGGGTACCGGAACCCAAGCTGGTGGGGGCAAAAACAATCCCCAGCCAGAGACCGGAGACCGTGGGCAGTGTCTGTCACGGTCACCTACCACATTCACCCCGAAGGCACACCACGTGAAGGGTCAGGGAACCCAGGGCCAAGGGTGTCCCAAAAGAAGGCCCGAGGGAGCTGGACCTAGGTGAATCACTGGTGGGGACGGCTGAAGAAAGGACAGAGGGAGAGCTCAGGGCCACGCTCTGGACTTGTTTGGGGGTTGGCCGGATCCAGGACCTGGTGGACGCAGCACGGCTCGGGTGGTCACTAGCAGCTGGAGTGACCAGTACAACATCAGCAGTAAGTAAACACCCTTAACTGCACAACCCGAGTCTGTCTTCATTGCCGGCTGCACTGCACCACCACAACCCCCATCCTCTGCGCCTGTCCCCTCTGAGGCTATACCCCTCCCGTTGGGGGTTATCCCACCAAGCTGCGCATCCACCATCAGCCTCAGCGGACCCTGCTGCAGCGGCGGCCACAGTGACCGCATCACAACGGGTGGCGTAGTCGACATAAAAGAACTTTAATAACATCTGTAGGACTGCCACATAACACTTAGCTTGACGCCCTGGGCACGGGACCGGGTCACAGCCGCTCGGAGACTACAACCCCCCCCATCTGATCCGGTGCCGGGTATTCCCCTCAAAAAGGAATATGTCCCAGGGGGCGCGTCATTAGCAGCTAACACAATAAGATACCAAATATATAAAATGGCATAGGACAGCTTTATTCAAAGAGTAACTGTCAGATCACATCCTCCAAAACCAAAAGTCAATTATTAGAGATCATGACAGTTACATTTTCTGCAGCCAAAAGATTAAAAGTCTTCCAAAGCTTTGTACACTACAAAATCATCAGCTATAAAAGAGAATAATTCCCCTTTGAGCGCACTTAACGTGAACATTGCTGCATTTTGTGTTAACAAAGAGTGGAAATCCTTTGAGACTAAATACTGTAGTATAAGACAGCAGGGCTAATTTGTCACATATTATTTGAACAGATCCTTAAAGTGGTTATTTCGATCTTTTGTTAGTTTTGCATATGGAGCTAAGATCCAACAGACAGGTAGTTACTAACTACCAGCCTGTTGTGCCAAGCAACAATTTCTGCTGGCTCAGAATAGTCATGGACTGCTCCTGCCAGCAATTCCCCTGATGTTACATCGACAGAGCAGCATCTTCTCTTCTGCTCTGCTGATTGGATGTCCATTGATAGCTGACTCTTCACTACTTAACTTTTCGGGAGCAGGCTGTCAATCAGCATGACGTCAGCAGTGAAACCCTGTCGACAGAGCAGAGCAGAAGAGAAGGTGCTGCTCTGTTGGAGTGAGGTGACATGAAGCAGAAAAATCGCTATATGAACCAGTAAAAATCGTACCTGGGAACAACAGACAATTAGTTAGCAACTACCTGCCTGTTAGTTCTTAGCCCCATACACAAAAATAATAAAAGTTCTATTTACCCCCTTTAATATCATGAACATTTGAGCCATATAACAATTGCAAAATGTGTATGTAGCTATAAGATAAACGAAAATGTAAACATATTACATCTATCTATAATTTCATATATTTTTTTAGATTCAAAACTGATAATCTGTCTATGAGCATAGAGATTGTATATATAGTATTTGTTTTCACAGCTATAATTTATAAAATATTCTATTTTTTAGGAAGCATGTGTGACTAGAGCAGCCATTCTCTGGGTTATGCGTGGACACAAACAAAAGAGGGTCACTGTGCAAGAACAATATATGGGTCACTTGCTCATCATAATACACAATTCCATCTGCTTTAAGGTGGAAGTGGGTCCCCTTACCTCTTGAGCCCCCATGCTGCTTTATATGTTGCACAAATGGAATGTCCACCCATGCACTGGGTTCAGCAACTTGTGCCATCTATCTCGACATGACTACTGAGCTCAGTGATTGGCTGCACAAGTCACATGAATTGTAGTCATTACACATTACATCACCATTGCACAATCCTATGGACATAAGTAACATATGTCCTACAAAATCATGTTGAACTCATCAGAAAATCACGGTGCACACACCACATAAGTACATAGCACACCACAGAAATAGAGCACACCACAGAAATACAGCGCACATGTCTTAACACAGTGCACAGGAGCATTTAGGAGAGTCAATCCCACACAGCAGGTTCCAAGGTGGTAGGAGATCCAACACACGAGTAGATGAAATCAATGTTTATTCCAAAATTGTTAAAAACATCTTCATTAGTGTATGTTCCATAAAAAGGTTAGACAGCAAGTCTATAAGACAAAGGCGTTATTATGCGTTTCAAACCTTTAAACTCCCTGGTTCTTAGTCATAACTCATGTCTCATATGTGCACCAAACACTTTACACAAGCACACAGCATCGCTCTCCTCAGTACACCACACACTTTATATGCCATCAGGGCTTACTGGTGTATGGGGCCTGGTAGGCAGAAGCAAAGAGGGGGACCCAGTCCTTTCCTGGAGTGCCACGGATATCAACACGGAACAGATGCACAGCAGCTCCAGGGGAGCTCTCTCCTCCTCTACTGTGATGCGCTGGTGATGGCGCCTACGCAATGATGTCATCGCATAGGTCCCGGCATGTAGACGCGCAAAGATACCAGAAATAGAGCTGCAGGGGATGGTATGAGAGGTAAGTATGCAAACCTTTTTTTAAAAATAAAATGAATTAAATGGGTGTGGGGGGAGCAATTGATGATGAATTGAGGGTGGGGGGAAGCAGACAGCAAATGATGTTTTGAGGGTGGGGGACAGAAAATGACGATGTATTGAGGTGGGGGACGGGGACAGCAAATAATGATGAATTGGGGGTGGGGGAGAGAAAATGATGAATTGAGGATGGGGGACAGCAAATGACTGTCACAATGAAGGAATGTAATCTGGGGGAGGTAAATTACATCATGGAGGAGGCCCAGGGACTTCGGGACACTGGATCTACCATCACCCTGGACAGCAAATGATGAATTGAGGGTGGGGGATGGTTGACGGCAAATGATATGTTGAAGGTGGGGGACAGCAAATGATGTATTGAAGGTGGCAGGTGGGGAGAGCAAATGATGAATTGAAGGTAGGGGGTGGGGAACAACAAATGATGATTTGAGCATGGGGGAGTAAATGATGATGAATTGGGTTGGGGCAACAAATAATGATAAATTGAGGGCGGGGGAGAGCAAATGATGCTGTATTGAGGCTGGAGGAGACAAAATGATGATGAATTGAGGGTGGGGGACAGCAGTTGACAATGAATAGAAGATGGGGGTGGTACAGAGAGATAGGACATGATGTAATAAATGGGGGCGGATGAGTGCATGTAAATATAATGAATCGGAGGAGTGGAAGGTACAGCGTGGGGGTTGTTGATGATGCAGAAGTATGACTGGTAATGAATTGGGGGAAAGAGTACAGGTGCTAATTAATTTATATATTTATTGGGTGTAGAAAGTGGCTATTTATAGTTAGTAGGGGCACAGTTGTGGATTACAATTTACATTTTGAATGCTGGGTTGCATAATAAATAATTATTAGTGTTGAGCGAGTATGCTCGACACTGCTCGGTACTCGCCCGAGCATCACGGTACTCGGGATGTTCGGCGAGCACCGAGCATTTCCGGGTTACTCGGGCAGGAGCTCGGGTCTCCACCCTGCATGTTTGGCGCTCTTTACAGAGCCAATGAACATGCAGGGATTGCCAGCCAGTCACTGTTATGCCGCAGCCATGTTGTTTGTGGGCATTACAGTGATTGGCTGGCCGCACAGCGTCACCTCGAGTATTTAAAAGCGGGCGCCGCCATCTTGGGCACAGTCGCTCCGGATCAGACAGTGTAGGGACAGCGCTGCTGATTTAGGGAGAGATATATCCTGCAAAATAGTTAGTGTAGGGTCTGTAAAGGCTGCCAGATGAAACAAACAGTCCTTCTCAGGACTAATATCCATCCCAGATAGCAGGCAGGCAGGCTGTATAGGAGATGCAGTGGTTATACCAGTAAATGCTGCATTACAGTCCTGTGTGCTCCTGTTGCTGAAATTGCTGGACTTAGCTCCAGGTCTTGGGGGCCAGGAAAAATCCATTTCTTTTCATCTAAATCCTCTTTTTTTTTTCCTCCTTCACACTGTACAAATACCCATCTTATTAACCTTTCAGTGTCCCACCCACCCCACCCCCAAAAAAAGAAGTGTGTCTCCTGATTGTTCAGACACAAATATATCTGTTGAAAATAGTCTGGTGTAGGCCCGAGAAATACAAGTGTGGTTTTGCTGTTCCACGGGTCAAATCTCTGTATTATCCTGTTTTTTTGCATTTTTTGCCGTGAAGAAAAACAGTAGTGTCTCCTGATTGTTCAGACACAAATATATCTGTTGAAAATAGTCTGGTATAGGCCAGATTACTAGAACTGTGGTTGTGCAGTTCCACTGGTCAAATCTCTGTATTATCCTGCTTTTTTGCATTTTTTGCCGTAAAGAAAAACAGTAGTGTCTCCTGATTGTTCAGACACAAATATATCTGTTGAAAATAGTCTGGTGTAGGCCCGAGAAACACAAGTGTGGTTTTGTAGTTCCATGGTTCAAACCTCTGTATTATCCACTTTTGGGCCATTTTTACATAAAAAAGCAGTTTGAGTGTGTCGCTCACTGTTCAGCCGCAAATATATCTATTTAAAATTTTCTGGTATACCCCAGTAAACAATTACTGTGGTTTTGCCATTCCACGGTAAAAAAATCTCTATTATTCAGCTTTTGGTATTTTTTCCGTAAAGAAAAACAGTAATAGTTTCTCCATGATTGTTCAGATTGTTTAAAAGAGTCGGGTGTAGGCCAGAGAAATAGAACTGTGGTTTTCCTCTTCCACGGTTCTAATCTACTTTTCATTACCCTTTTTCCATTGATAGTGCGAGTGTAAGTTATTTTACTTCCTTTACAATGGGCAAGGCGCGTGGCAAGGGACGTGGAAGTGGACGTTCTGGTGATGGTGCGTGCAGAGGATGGGCCGTAGCCAAGGTGAAAATGTGCCACAACCAACAGCCACATCTTCTCGCTCCCAGTTCTTGACCGAATTACTAGGGAAGTACAGAACAACACCAGTATTGCGAACTGATCAGTGTGAACAGGTTATTAATTGGATAGCAGATAATACTTCCAGTTACCTGGGCACCACCACCTCCGGTCTGTCTTCCACACGGTCAACTCTTAGTAGCCATGAGTCTCAACCGCATACTCCTCCTCACCATGATGCTCCTTCCTCCCACCATGCCAAGTGTAGTCAGACAGTCACTGATCCCACATTTGGACACTCTGAAGAGCTGTTCACTGGTCCATTTCCATATTTGTGCCCCTCGCCTGCTCCGCTTGAAGTGGTGGAAGAGGAGATCCCATGTAGCGATGCCCAAATATTTGAACAGCCACGGCCACAGGAAGTCGACGCTGGCAATTTGTCACAAGAGGTGGACGATGATGAGACACAATTGCCAGGAAGTGAGGAGGAGGATCGTGGTGCGCAAGTGGAAGAGGAGGAGGTGGTGGATGATCTAGTAACTGACCCAACGTGGCAGGAGGACATGCAGAGCGAGGCCAGCAGCACACAGGGTGAGGGAGGCAGAGTACCCCAACAGGCAGGAAGAAGCAGTGTGGTGGCCGCAAACAGAAGGCGGGCAACAGTTCCAGGTAACACCAACACGAGGGACGTTGCCAGTACAACCTGTAGGTCTTCCAGAGTCCGGAATTTTTTTAAAGACTCTGCTGATAACCCCAAAAAGGCCATTTGTACCACCTGCCATGCCAGCATCAGCAGGGGTGACAAAACTACCAGCCTGGCCACCACCAGCATGATCAGGCACATGGCAGCAAAGCACCCAACTTTGTGGGGCTCAACCAATCCTTTAATGGGCTTCTTTTGGCTATCATACAAATTAAGTGGAACATTGGAGTTAATGTGTCCTTTCCTTTTTGTTGTGGGGCTTCTTCTCCTTTCCAGTAATGGAAGAGGAATGGTAATGGGTGCAATGATATGTTCCCAATGCCTATATTTTCCATCATATGTTTTATATCTTCCCAGAATTCCTGTACTTTAGGGCATCCCCAGAGTCCATGTAACAGATCAGATTTTCCGAGTTTGCATTTTGGACAATGTACCAGACGATCCCTCATTGTTCTAGATACTGGTATGTTGAAGGCCAGTACAGCTCTGTGCAAAATCCTAAATTGTGTGTCTCTCCAAACCTCACTTAAGATGTTTTTCTGTACTGCCTGCCAACCCGCCAGCATTTTTTCCCCGATTTCCTCACCCTCTATTTGTTTGGCCCAGGATCTGAATGTTTTCTCTATGTCTATTTTTCCAAGGATGCCTTTCAGATTTCTGTATATTGCGGATATATTGCATGTACCTGTTCGGTCAAATAATAGATTATCCATTGCATTCCTTCTCGTCTCTTCACTCACATTTTTCAAATGCGTCATAATTGTCCCTTTTATTTGTCCGAATTGTAGGAATTGTTGTTCACTTAGCTTGAATTTTAATATTATCTCTTCCCTACTTAGCCACCTATTTTCTTCTTCAAGTAGTAGATTAGCTATTTTATGGATCCCCCTCACCCTCCATTCCTGAAATAGTTTGTTCTCTGCTATTTGTTGGAACACAGAATTTCCCCATATGGGTAAATCTCTCGATATTCTACATGATAATTTAAGTTTTCTCCTAAGTTCCTTCCATGTAGCTATTGTATCCCGATACACTATTGAGTTTTTTATTTTTTTAGGCATTAGGCTTTGTGGCGTGTGTAATAAGGCGACTAAGTTCCACGGGTACGCATACGATTTTTCCAGGACCGTATCAGAGAACCCACTAGTGTCTTTAAACCAATCTACTATGTGACGGGAAATACACGCTAGATTATATCCTCTTATGTCTAGCAAGTTTACCCCTCCCTCTTCCCTGGAAGCCATCAGTGCATTCAGTTTTATATGGGGTCTTCGACCTCTCCATATAAATTTCCTAATAGCCGAGTATACTTTCTGCACATCTACATGTTTTAGGAGAACAGGAATGGTCTGCAGTGGATACATGAGTTTCGGAAAATTCATCATTTTTAAAAGGTGAATCCTGCCCAATAGACTCAAAGGCAAATTTTGCCACCTTTCTAATTCCTGTTGAATTTTGGAGGAAAGTTTAAGTTATATATTGACTCTGGTTTTCTCCCCAGCTTGATACCCAGATATGTTATATGTGTTTTGGATATTGGAATACTGCACATTTCTTTTTTCACCATACTACTTCTGTCTCTATTTGTTAAGTGGAGAATTTCGCATTTGCTTTTATTTAGAGTGAATCCCGAATACCTACCAAAATTTTCCATAAGATCCAGGACCCCTGGCAGATCTCTTGCCACCTCAGCCATGTAAAGTATGATATCGTCTGCGAAATACGAGGTCTTAAGCTTCATGCCCCCTATTGGTATCCCTTCATAAACTTCATGCTGTTCTAGGTATCGCGCAAGGGGTTCTAATGCCAGATCAAACATTAGCGGGGACAAAGGACATTCCTGACGTGTTCCCTTTTCAAGAGGGAAATTTGCCGATAAATGACCTGGGGTTTGAATTCTTGCTGCAGGGTTAGCATATAGGGCTTTTATAAAATTTCTGATGTTTCCCACAAGCCCAATTTTGTCCAAAACTTGACCTACCCAGCTCCACTTCACCTTATCAAAGGCCTTCTCTGCGTCTAGTGTAACTAGAGCTGGCTTACCTCGACTGTTTTCTTCTTTATTTATTGCATCTATGGCTAACAATGTACGTCTTACATTTGTAACTGCACTCCTACCTTTCACAAAGCCCACCTGTGCGGGTGTTACTAATGTTGGGAGTATCTCTGCTAATCTGTTTGCCATGAGTTTGGATATTATTTTAACATCTTGATTTATCAAGGATATAGGTCTATAAGATGCTGGGTCCTCCACATTTTTCCCTTCTTTTGGTATTAAGCTAATATGAGCCACATTAGTGCTCACCAACAGATCCCCCCCTGTAACAATTCATTATACCATGCAGTCAAAGTAGGGGTTATTTGTTGGGACATGACCTTATAAAAATCGCCCGTGAACCCATCCAGCCCAGGTGCTTTTCCAGCTGGCAATCCCCCAATGGTACTCTTCACTTCCTCCTCTGTAATGGGAGCATTTAGCATATTTAACTGTGGCTCTGAGACACAAGGTATGTTAATTTTTTTTAGAAAGTCCTCACCCCTACTTGTGCCCTTGGCCTCTTCTAAATAAAAGTTAGCATAATACTCCCGCAGGGTTGAGTTTATTTCCCTAGGGTTATCCACCATTAAACCCTCTCTAGTCTTAAGCTTTAAGATATTACTCTTTCCCTTCATGCCATTTGGCAAGTTTGCTAATAGCTTTCCTGCTTTATCTCCATATCTCCTCAACTATATTTCCATTTGCGTCTTTCTAAATAATTCTTTTTTTTCCGCCCATATGTCAAAATCCCTTTTGGCCTCCCTCCATTCATCCCTATTTTTAGCTGTTTTTTGTTGTTGAAAGTACAAGCATTTCTCCCTTAATTTCCTCCTAAATTCCTCATATTTAGTGTTTGTTTGTTTGTTTGTTTTTTTAATGTATGCACATACGCTATTAGTTTCCCTCTCAGGACCGCCTTTCCTGCTTCCCAGTATGTTTGTGGTTTCAGACCATCCACCAAATTGTGGTAAGAATACTCCTCCCACCATTGCTGTAATATCACTTTAAATCGCTCGTCTCTAAGAAGAAACGATGGGAATCTCCATATATAGTCCGTTCCCCTTGGATATTGCTCAATTAAATTTAGAGAAATTGGCGCATGATCCGAAATCACCATTTCCTCAATTTTTGACTTTTTGCATCTGTCTAGTAGCCCTCTACTCACCAATATATAGTCAATTCTAGACCAAGTTTGATGTGGGTGGGAAAAGTGTGTAAATTTTCATTCATTGGGTGATTCCAACCTCCAAATATCCGACAAATCTGTGTCCTCTATTAACTCTGCCAATAGAGTTGATTTCCCACTAGCTTTTTCCCTCTTTTCCTCACGTGACTCAATCGATCTTCCTCTATAGAGTGTGTGTTGTTGTAATCTCCTCCTACTATCATGTTCTTTGTTGTGTTTTATAATATCTTAAAACGTAGTTGGTCAAAAAAAGGTTTTTGGTCTGTGTTGGGCGCATATATATTGATTACACCAATTTCTTCCTCATTTCTTTCTAGCTTTAGCATTATGTACCTTCCATCTGTATCCCGTTCTACCTGCGTTACTTTGTATGGTAGATTTTTGTGCAGCAATATTAGAACACCTGCCTTTCTTCCCACCCCCTCTGAACCATACACCTCTCCCACCCACAATTTTTTCATCCTAAACATATCTTCATTTCTCAAATGCGTTTCCTGCAATAATGCAATATCTGCTTCTAGTTTCTTTAAATTTCGCAGAACCATCATTCTTTTAGTCGGGGCTCTAAGCCTCTTTACAGTCCATGATACAATGTGCATACTATGATATTTTCATTTTTGATTATATGTTGGGTGCTCACACCAAATAATCACAATTTTGCTCTGACTTACATTGTGTTCCTGCATGTCTCCCCTTTGAACAAAAAACAAGTTAACAACCAACAACAAACAATCACTCAATAGCATTTTTCTGTGACTTCCTTTTTCTGGCTTATTCCCCCACAAGCTCCTCCCCGGCAATATTTCTTTCGTTAAACCACCTCTAAGTTCTTTAAGTGGTCACCCCCTCAAGTGACTACAAATAGGAGAGTCCTTGGGTCACCAGTCTTATTAAAGTGTCCTTCTCCCTGCTTTATCCCCTCCATAGTGTATTACTTATCTGCTTCAATATCCACTTCCTGGATTATCTTGTGATGTCTGGGTGTTCTTTGCCTTTGGGTCTGTGGGCTCATCCTCCAATTTTCGGATTCCTCTTCTCTCTCTGTACTTTGTTCAGCTTTTCTCCCCTGCTTTGGCGATGTTCCGACCTCTGTTTCATCTTGTCCGTTTTTCCTCAGCAGCTTCGATATGTACTCTTCTGCATCCTTCGGATTTTGAAAGCTTTTTGTTGAGCCATCTGTGTGCCTTACTTTCAATACGGCCGGGTACAGTAATTGGAACTGTATATGATTTTTAAATAGTCTAGAACAACAGTCACTGAACATTCTGCGCCATTTATTAACCTCCACAGAATAGTCATTGAAAATGATAATTTTATGTCCTTGAAAAGTTAAGGGCTCTCTTCGACGTCTAAACGCTCTCAAAACTGTTTACCTTATCGTTAAAGTCTAAGTACTTGGCTATTGCTTGCCTTGGTCTCTGGTTTGTCTCTGGCGTATTGTTCGGTCTTTGAGGGCCTATTCGGTGCGCCCTTTCTACCCTTCTGTGAGAGGTTATTCCCAGAGCCTCTGGTAAATCATCTTCAAATATTCTCTGACGTTGTCTGGGCTTGATAGTCTCTGGGAGTCCAATGACCCTTAAATTATTCCTACGTGATCTGTTTTCAAGATCTTCAATGCGATCTGCCAAAATATGAACTTGCTTCTGCAGTAAACTGATGTCTTTATCAGCCTGTTCATTTATATCCTCCAGGCGCCCAATTCTGCCTTCTGCCTCCTCTATTCTCACTTCATGTTGTGAGATGTCTTCTTTAAGACCCATCAGCGTCTGTTTCATTGCATTCTCAAGGGAAACTCTTATCTGTAGAGTGAAGTGTTCCATTACTGATTCAGTAAGTTCTTTGTAGTTTATACTGCTGAAGTCTGCCTGCATCTCTCCCATTAGCTGGCCAGACTCTCTCTGTCCTCTCCCATCTTCTCTCACCCCCATCTCCTGCTGGAAGTCTGTACACAGTTCCTCCCCTCTTGGCTCCTGTGCTGGCGTCTGTGATAACGGCAAGGCACACTGACAATCTTCATTGGTGGCCATTTTGGATATCTCCTGAATCTCCCCTGTCATACCACTCACCGGGGTTTTACTGCTGTGGAGGAGATAACGTTCCATCGGCTGGTTAATCTGCTTCTCACTGTTCTGTGCTTTTGATCCTAAGTTTTCTTAACAGTTTTTATTGCTTTGAGGGGGTGAAATCTTCCGGGTCTGCGGAGCTATTTCTTCTCACCGCCAGGGCCTGACCCGGAAGTGCTGAAGCTTTGTTTTAACGGGAGTCATAGAACTGGGATAGTAGCAGGAAAACATCCAGCAATCCTCGGAGGAGGTAGGATATGCGCCAAAACGTTGACCACCTCAGGCCTAGCTGCTACTACATACATGCGCTTGCATTCCAAGAAAACAAAGCTGATGCTAACTTCTATAATCATCATCATGCTCCTCACCTTGGCACCCTCAACTACCCTGATGGAGAAGCGAGGGCCCACTGGAGGAGTCTGGTTCTCTGGTGGGCTCGTCCAATGCTGCCCTAAAGCAGGCCGGGCTAAGAAAAGTGTGTGGGGGGAAGTTGACAGGAGAAATAGGGGTGGCTGGGGACCTTTTATGGACACCCGGCTGCCCCCAGGCGGCTGGGGACTGTGTGTGGACACCCGGCCGCGGGGCAGCTGGGGACCGAGTATGGACACCCAGCCGCCCCCTGGCTGCTGGGGACCGAGTGTGGACACCCGGCCGCCGGGCGGCTGGGGACTGAGCATGGATTACAGGCCGCCAACGCAGCCATGACGTGGTGGCCAGATTCTGCCTCCACATGCCTAAAAGGCCCAATTTCAAGTGCAAGCAAGCAGTATGGTATTGCAGCCTGGGGGTGGGTGGGTGGTTGGCTGCATATTTGCGCTTGCATTGCAAGGAATGGGGGAGGTACAATTGAACAGTGCCCTGGGACAAGAACTTGCATGGGGATAGTTGCAAGTCTGCATCTTCTGATGAGGCAAGGATGACTTCTGAAGGGCACACTTTTAGGCAGTGACCTGGGTGTCAGAGATGCTTCCAGGGGTCTTCCCCATGCTGTTCCCATGTCTTTTCAGCACTGTATGCATGTGTCACACAGCACATGGCCAGATAAGGTTGTAAAATGTTAAAATGACATTTCCCGGTGAATGTATTTGTCACGGTTGAAAGCAATAAAAAAGTGCAAAAACGCATAAAAAATGCTACTTGTGAACATAGCCCAAGGTGTGGAGGAGTATTTTTTTGGGGGGTTATTTATTTTACCTTATACACAAGTCTTTACCCTGGAAAGGAACTTCCTTAACATATTTCACAGGAAAGCAGTTTCAGTTTCATTTTTGAACGTTTTATTGCGAGTCCTTAAAAGTGGCTTAATACCTCTGACCACGTTGTTGACAGCAGTGACCTGGGGGTTAGAAATACTTCCTGGGGCGATCCCCATGCTGTCCCCATGTCATTTGAGCACTGTCACTATCGTTTTGGGCACTTGTTAGGCTTTTAAAAGACTGCCGGTGGTGCCGCCGCAAAAATGCTCGGGTCTCCCATAGACTAACATTGGGCTCGTTGCTCCCGAGTATCACGCTGTGATTGGCCCGAGCTTCGAGCACCCGAGCATTTTAGCGCTCGCTCAATACTACTAATTATATATTAATGGTGGGTGCACGTCTGTATTCAGCTGTGTGGTGTATAAGTTGGGGGAAAAAGTGGGGAATGTGCTCTGGAAGTGGTGCTCTAGATAACTGTGTTATTTTCTGCAGAGAAGAGTCATGGCTGGAAGAAGTGATGGCAGTCAGTGCCAGATGAAGAAGAAAAGCAAATATGAAGGACTTCAACTAGAGACATTACTGGTTAGTCACTGTGTTACCTGTACACTTACACTATACACTGTGTACTGTGTACAGAGCTCCTGTGTATAATGTCCCTGTATTACCTGTACACTAACACTATATACAAAGCTCCTGTGTATAATGTCACTGGGGATCACTGTATTACCTGTACACTGACACTATATACAGTGCTCCTGTGTATAATGTCACTGATGATCCCTGTATTCCCTGTACACTGACACTATATACAGAGATCTTGTGTATACAGTATCTTGTATACTATGTACATGGTAATATTAGTATTGTGTTTTTTTATTAATGATCAGTATTGTAGTATTCGATCACTATGTGGTGGTAATATGAGGTTTGGCCATGGTGTGGTGATATTTGTTCCTTGTATGTGGTATTATTCAGTCACTATGTGGTGGTAATATGTGGTTTGGTCATGGTGTATCAATCTATCTATCCATATCCATGGGATGGGTCCAACTCTGCTACATCTAGATGGCAGGCTGCATAGTAGCTGGACGCGACCATCCACCCTGATATCCTGCAGAGACACTGAGGAGCACGTGCTTGCGCACCTCAGTAACTCGCGGGCCATCAATGGGTTAAACTGGGTTCATGTCACATGAACTCAGTTAAACTCATTAACGTCAGCGCGAACGTGGGAAAGTTCTCACCGCGCATGTGCTGACTTCATTCATTCTCGCAGTGTCGGCAAATGACGTCACCCCACTCGCCACCGCAACACTGCAGTGGGCAGAGCGATACTAAGTGCCAGAATTGGCTCATCTTATGGATGCAAAATTTCTGGGGCGGCTGAGGGCTGATGTTTCTAGTCTGGGAGGGGACCAATATTCATGGCCCCTTCCTAAGCTATTTAATATCAGCCTCCAGCTGTCTGCCTAGACTTTGCTGGCTGTTAAAATAGGGGTCCCCACATCAAATTTTTTTTTGGGGTCCCCCATTTTAAGAGCCAGTAAAGGCTTAGTATACAGCTGGGGGCCGATATTAGTTGCCTGGGAAGCTCTATGGGTATTACCCCCTTCCCAGGCTAAAAACATCAGCCCCAACTGTCCGCTTTACCTCTGCTGATTAATAAAATTACAGGGGACCCCACACCATTTTTTTTTCAGAAATTTAATCATTTATTGATAAATTACATGAACAGTAAGGTACACACACAAATCACTGATTATATATCTTACATATTTATATCTATCTGTATATCTATTTATTATCTATCTGTATATCTATCTATTATCTATATATCTATCTATCCATATATCTATATATTATACAGTATATTTATCTATCTATTTATCTATCTATATTTATCTATCCATAAATATATATGTAATTATCTATTTATCCATATATATATTATCTATTTATTTATCTATTATCTATCCATATATATATTTATTTATCTAATTATCTATCAGTCTATCTATCTGTATATATCTATCAATCAATCTATCTATCTATCCATATATCTATTTATCTATTATCTATCTACCTATCTATTATCTATATATTTATCTTTCTATCCATATATCTATCAGTCTATCTATCTGTTATTTATCTATTATCTATACACATATGTATCCATTATCTATATAACTATCTATATATCTATCATCTATCCATATATCTATCTATTAACTATATAACTATCTATATATCTATCTATTTATCTATCTATCCATATATCTATTTATTATCTATCTATCAATCTATCTATTATCTATCCATATATCTATTTATCTATCTATCTAGCTATCATATATCTATCTATCTGCATATATCTACCTATCAATCAATCCATATATCTATCCATAGATCTATCCATATATTTATCTATCGACATATCTTTCCATATATCTATCCATATATCTATTTATTATCAAGTGCTTCTCACTAAATTACAATATCCTCAAAGTTAATTTATTTCAGTCCTTCAGTACAAAAAGTGAAACTCCTATATTATATAGAGTCATTACAACCGAAGTGATCCATTTCAAGTGTTTATTTCTGTTAATGTTGAGGATTATGGCTTACAGCCAATGAAAACACAAGTCATTATCTCAGTAAATTTGAATACTTTATAACAACAGCTTGAAAAATGTTTTTAAAATGTAAAATGTTGGCCTACTGAAATGTATGTTCAGTAAATGCACTCAATACTTGGTCAGGGCTCCTTTTTCATCAATTACTGCATCAATGCGGCGTGGCATGGAGGCGATCAGGCTGTGGCACTGCTGAGGTGTTATGGAAGCCCAGGTTGCTTTGATAGCAGCCTTCAGCTCATCTGCATTGTTGGGTCTGGTGTCTCTCAAGTTCCTCTGGACAATACCCATAGATTCTCTATGCGGTTAAGGTCAGGCGAGTTTGCTGGCCAATCAAGCACAGCGATACTGTTGTTTTTAAACCAGGTATTGGTACTTTTGGCAGTGTGGACAGGTGCCAAGTGCTGCTGGAGAATGAAATTTCCACCTCCAAAAAGGTTGTCGGCAGAGGGAAGCATGAAGTGCTCTAAAATTTCCTGGTAGACGGCTGCGCTGACTTTGGTCTTGATAAAACACAGTGGACCTACACCAGCAGATGACATGGCTCCCCAAACCATCACTGATTGTGGAAACTTCACACTAGACCTCAAGCAGCTTGGATTGTGGCCTCTCCACTCTTCCTCCAGACTCTGGGACCTTGATTTCCAAATGAAATGTAAAATTTACTTTCACCTGAAAACAACACATTAGACAACTGAGCAACAGACCAGGTCTTTTTCTCCTTGCCCAGGTAAGATGCTTCTAGCGTTGTCTATTGGTCATGAATGGCTTGACACAAGGAATGCGACACTTGTAGCCCACGTCCTGGATACGTCTGTGTGTGGTGGCTCTTCAAGCAATGACTCCAGCAGCAGTATATTCCTTGTGAATCTCCCCCAAATTTTTGAATGACCTTTTCTTAATCCTTTCAAGGCTGCGGGTATCCCGGTTGCTTGTGCACCTTTTTCTACCACACTTTTTCCTTCCTCTCAACTTTCTATTAATATGGTTGGATACAGCACTCTGTGAACAGCCAGCTTCTTTAGCAATGACCTTTTGTGGCTTACACTCCTTGTGGAGTGTGTCAATGACTGCATTCTGGACATCTGTCAAGTCAGCAGTCTTCCCCATGATTGTTGAGCCTACTGAAACAGACTTAAGCCCCCGTCACACTAAGCGAGATCGCTAGCGAGATCGCTGCTGAGTCACAAGTTTTGTGACGCAACAGCGACCTCAGTAGCGATCTCGCTACGTTTGACACTTAGCAGCGACCAGGCCCCTGCTGTGAGATCGCTGGTCGTGTCGGAATGGTCTGGACATTTCTTTGATCGTTGAGGCCCTGCTGGGTAGCATGTATCGGTGTGTTTGACACCTTACCAACGACCTTGTTGACGACTCAGACACAGAAACACATAGGCGTGCATCGTTATACAGATCGTTACGGGTCGCTGCATCGCTGCTGTGTCGTAGGGAAGATCTGACTGTTTGACATCTCCCCAGCGACCACATAGAGACGCAGCAACGATCCGTGACAGGTCGTATCGTTGTCGGGATCGCTGTAGCGTCGCTTAGTGTGACGGGGCCTTAAGGGACCTTTTTAAACACATCGGAAGCCTTTGTAGGTGTTTTTTGTTAATTATTCTAATTTACTGAGATAATGACTTTTGTGTTTTCATTGTCTATAAGCCATAATCATCAAAATTAACAGAAATAAACACTTGAAATAGATCACTCTGTTTGTAATGACTCTATATAATATATGATTTTCTCTTTTTGTATTGAAGAACTGAAATAAATAAACTTTTCGATGATATTCTAATTTAGTGAGAAGCACTTGTATTTATCTATTATCTACCTATCAATCTATCTATTTTCTATCCATGTATCTATGTATCTATCTATTATCTATCTATTTATCTATTTATGTATCTATTATCTATTTATCTATCCATATATCTATTATCTATCTAATTATCTATCAGTCTATCGATCATCTATCTGTCTATCTATTTATTTTTATCTGTACATATATCTATTATTTATCTATTGGTCTATCTATTATATGTATTTATCAATCTATCAATTATCTATCTATCCATATATCTATCTATCTCTATATGTAGCCATATATCTATCAGTCTATTGGTAGATGGATAGATAGTCATATAGATAGATAGATAAGTGATATATATATATGATAGACTGACAGATTGCTAGATAGATAATAAATTAGTAGATAAATAGATAATAGATAGATGCATAGTTTACAGGGGGACCACAGAAAACAATTGACTTAGGGTCCCCCTATAAAATCTAACCAGTGAAGGCTAAACAGACAGCTGCAGGCTAATATTAACCCCTTTACAGCCCATGACGTATTAATACGCGTCTGTGCCCTGGGACTTAAGAGCCTGACCCGTATTAGTACATCATGGCGATCGCGCGCGCACACAGGCTGTGCGGGCGCGATCGCCGCCGGGTGACAGCTGATTGTCACAGCTGACACCCGGTACTATGTGCAGGGAGCGGTCCCGCACATAGTACCGGGAGTAGACATGTGGGAAAGTAGACATGTGGGAAATGTTATTTATTAACTATTTTGTGTAACATATCTCTCTGATTTAAGGGCATAAAAATTCAAATTTTGAAAATTGCCAAAATTTTCAAAATTTTCGCCAAATTTCCATTTTTTTCACAAATAAACGCAAGTGATATCGAAGAAATTTTACCACAATCATGAAGTACAATATGTCATGAAAAAACTATCTCAGAATCAAGGGGATCCGTTGAAGCATTCCAGAGTAATTACCTCATAAAGTGACAGTGGTCAGAATTGTAAAAATTGGCCTGGTCATTAACGTGCAAACCACCTTGGGTTGTAAAGGGGTTAATAGCCAGCAAAGGGGCTATGGATCCTGGCCCCCCTCCGAGGCTAATAATATCAGCTCTCAGCTGCCCCAGAAAAGGCTCATCCATAAGATGGGCCAAATCTGGTGCTTAGCCTCCACTCTTCCCACTGCCGTGTAGCGGTGGCGAGTGGGGTAATAGGGTTTATGTCAGCCTTGTATTGGCGGCTGACATGAAGTCCAGGTTAGTAATTGAAGGCGTCTATAAGATGCCCCCATTACTAACCCTGTAGTAAGGTTTTTGATGTTTTTCAATAAAGACACGGGCAGAATAAAGTCTTTATTTAAATAAAATTCCACATGGCTTGAATAATTTATTTAAAAATAAAAAACTGTATACTCACTTAATGCCCAATGCCCTCGCCTGTCCACCGTCATGATGTAATCCTAGTGTCACACAATGATCCTGGTCTCTTCTACAGCAGCCACATCAGTCACTGGTGTGACTGTTGTAGAAGACAGTACTGTACACTGACAGGAGTTGAATCACTCCTGTCAGTGTATAGTGCTGCTGCAGGGGTGAGGTTACTGAAGTTCAAACATCTGATGATCAGTGATGATCAGATGAGAGCTCTAGTGATCTCACTTATGGCATTAGTGCTGCATGGGAAAATTCCCACACAGCACTAATGCCGTAAGTGAGATCACTGGAGTTCTCAGCTGATCATCAGCTGTTTGAACTCCGGCGACCTCAGCTGGCAGTTTCTCACGATACACTGCAGGAGCCAAAGCGCTCCTGTCAGTGTAATCTCAGGCTGCCGGATATCACAGTCACATCTCTGGATGCGGCTATGCGATCAATGACATCGACGTGGGACCCTCACTATATGGAATATGGTGGACAGGTGAGGATGAGGTTGGTTTATTATTTTAGTTTTATTGCAGATGACAATGGCTTCGGGGATTAGCTGTAAGGTGAGTATATGGTGTTTTTTTATTTTTTACAGGGACAAGAACATCGGGGTCAAGGTGCAGGTACGTGTTAGGTGAGTATAATGTGTTTATTATTTTTATTTTAATTATTTATTTTAACTTTTTTTTTTACTTTCAGTTTCACCGCACAAGCGCGCTGATGAGAGATTGCTTCTCCCATCAGCAGCGCTTGTGTACAATGACAGGAGGTGCCGGATGATGGGGGTAGTAGCCCCATCAGCCGGCGCCGTGACCCGCAGTAAGCTTTTTAAAGCAGGTCACTGTCACAGCTGCGGGATCACGCAGACACCTGTCAGCATGATCCTGCAGTGCTGTGACCGGCGGTAGCGATATTACCGCCAGGCACAGCCCCTGATTCCCGGGGGTCACTGTCACAGCTGCGGGATCACCCTGACACCTGTCAGCATGATCCTGCAGCGCTGTGACCGGCGGTAGTGATCTTACCGCCGGTCACAGACCCCGATTCCCGTGCTGTCACGCAGATGACAGCATGGGAAACCAAGGATGTTCAGGACCATGTTCGGGAGCCCGAACACGAACATTTTTTTGATATTCAGGTTTATTAGCCGAACCCGAACATCAAAACCTTCACTCATCTCTACTTATCACCAAATTATCTATAACCCATGTAAAGATCTGAGGTTGTGGGTTGTAAGTAATCACCTAGGCTGGGTAACGATGCAACAATATTTTATTGATCACAGCCATAAAGCAATTCCAGGTAAATGGCCAAAATACAGTTCTCTCAGTCCTCAAGTTCCCAATCTGGGTTCAGTATTTCCACTGGCTTTGTATAAGGCCATACTCACTGTCTCCCAACTTTTGGTTGGCCCACAGATTTCGTATCTCCAGCCAGTATAGTCTGTAGCCACAGTCCATGATCCTCTAAACGGCAGATAAAACGATGAAAGCACAGGTATCCAGTAGGAGCAGTCCTTTTAAAAAAGTTTAAATCCAAATGACATAATCCATAATGGTAACATGTTTATCCATCCATCCTTCCAAGTCCACGGTCTCCATCCTCTTCCTTCAATCCTTCCACACAACTCCTCACAAAAGCATGCGTCTTTTTTCCTCCCTGGGGTCAGCCCCCTCCAAAGGTCAGAAGTGATGACACACTCCCCCTTAAGCATTTATTTTAACATGAGACTGCATGTAAGACCTCCTGTGGTGACAGCTCCACTGTGTCCACTCTTTCCATCTACATAAGGGGTCCCTTGGCTGAAAGAACAATGGTCCAAGGCCCCTGAGATAATGGAATGGATACCTGAGATTGAACTAATGAGCAAACAAATCACTAACAAAACACAGCAAGCTAATTTCTAACAAAATACAAAATAAGATCGATGAAAATGGGTGCTCAGTGCTGGAAAAGTATTTAGTAAGTGGCCAGGTCCTCACAACCCACATTGCCATTTGTGCCATCCCTTTTTAAACGCTGCTATAGTGCCTGCCATTGCTATCTCTTGTGGTAGGGCATTCCACAGTCTGACTAACCATAACAGTAAAGAACCCTTTCCTATTTAGCTGCTGGAATCACCTTTCTTCCACCTGTAGTGAGTGCTCCCTAGTCTTTGTATGGGTTTTGGAAGGAATAAGCCTTGTGCCAGTCCTTTGAATTGACCACACATGTATTTATACAAATAAGTGAGATCTCTTCTGAGATGTCTTTTTTTCTAAGCTAAACATGCCCAACTTTTACAACCTCTCCTCATATAACATGCCTTGGAATCCCTTGTAATAATCTAGTTGCCCATCTTTGAAATGACTCTAACTTCAGAATTTCATTTTTAAAATGTGGAGCCCAAACTAAATCCCACATTCTAGGTGTGGCCTTACAAGTGATTCATTGAAGGGTAATAATTAGTGTTGAGCGAGCATTAAAATGCTCGGGTGCTTCATACTCGGGTCAAGCAAATTGGAATGCTCGGGGGCTCAACCCGAGCAACAAGTCCAATGTAAGTGAATTGGAAACATTTTTCCAGTGGGCGTCACCCGGAGGTCTGTAGGGGGCCTAAAAATTTCCCATAATCGATGGGAACAGTGCTCAAATGACATGGGAACAGCATGGGAAGACCATTGGAAGCATCTCTGACTCCCAGGTCACTGCTGTGAACAATGTTGTCAGAGTATTATGCCACTTTTATGGACTCACAATAAAACATGCAAAAACTAAACCAAGATGGATTTTTCTGGAAAAAATGGTAAGGAACATCCTTTCCAGGGTAATGATTTATATAAGGCAAAATAAATAACCAAAACCAAAAATGCTCCTCCACACCTTGGGCTATGTTCACACGTAGCGTTTTTTATGCGTTTTTGCACTTTTGCACTGCTTTCAACTGTGAAAAATACATTCACCAATAAATGTCATTTAAACCTTTTACTACCTTATCTGGCCATCTGGTGTGTGAGACATGATCAGACACATCCTGTTTTATTTATGAAGGAGGGACTCTGAAAGTCACAAAGCCTATTTTTATAGGACCATCAGTCGGCCCTTACTATTGTTAAAGGGCCAGCAGTCGGTCCTCACTATTGTTAGAGGACCATCAGCTGGGTATGCTTTGTTGTTCCCATTATTAAGGAGCGGGTCTCCTATACTGTTATAGAGTATGTAGTGACTTCAAGACCTGCCCAAAATTTGGAAATACCCCAATATCCCTTTGAAGAGACATAGAGGGCCTGATTTAAAAAAAAAAATCCCATTATTAAAGAGCAGGTCTCATATAGTGGTAATGCCCATGTAGTGACTGTAAGGCCTGCCCAAAATTGAGAAAATCCCCAATACACCTTTGAAGATACATAGAGGGCCTGATTTAAAAAAATTATTTCTCATTATTAAGGAGCGGGTCCCCAATTTAAAGACACATAGATGAGGCCTCAGTAAAAAAAATGTTCCCATTATAAAGGAGCAGTTTGGCTATACAGTTATTGCGTATGCAGTGACTGCAACGACTGCCTAAATTTTGGAAAAACCCCAATACCAATATGAAGACACATAGAGGAGGGCCTCAGTAAAATAATGTTCCCATTATAAAGGAGCGGTTCTGCTATGCAGCTATTGCATATGCAGTGACTGATAGGGCTGCCTAATTTTTGGAAAAACCCCAATACCAATTTGAAGACATATAGAGGAGGGCCTCAGTAAAATAATGTTCCCATTATGAAGGAGCGGTTCTGCTATACAGTTATTGCGTATATAGTGACTGAAAGGGCTGAATAATTTTTGGAAAAACCCCAATACTAATTTGAAGAGACATAGAGGAGGGCCTCAGTAAAAAAATGTTCCCATTATAAAGGAGCAGTTCTGCTATACAGTTATTGCGAATGCAGTGACTGCAATGGCTGCCTACATTTTGGAAAAACCCCAATATCAATTTGAAAACACATAGAGGAGGGCATCAGTAAAAAAATGTTCCCATTATAAAAGGAGTGGTTTTGCTATACAGTTATTGTGTATGCAGTGAATGCAAGGGCTGCCAAAAGTTTGGATGCACCCCAATACCCCTTTGAAGAGACATAGAGGAAGGCCTCAATAAAAAAAAAAAAAAAAATGTTCCCATTATTAGGAAGTGGGTCTCCTATATTGTTATTGCCTATGCAGTGAATGCAAGGGCTGCCAAAAATTTGGACGCATCCCAAAACTCCTTTGAAGAGACATAGAGGAGGGCCTCAGTAAAAAAATGCTCCTATTATAAGAAAGTGGGTCTCCTATTCTGCTATTGCTTATGCAGTGTATGCTAGGGCTGCCAAAAAATGTGGATGCAGCCAATACCTCTTTGAAGAGACAGCGAATGCAAGGGCTGCCAAAAATTTGAATGCATCCCAATACCCCTTTGATGAGACATAAGGAGGGCCTCAGTAAAAAAATATGTTCCCATTATTAGGAAGTGGGTCTCCTATATTGTTGTTGCCTATGCAGTGAATGCAAGGGCTGCCAAAAATTTGGACACATCCTAATACCCCTTTGAAGAGACACAGAGGAGGGCCTCAGTAAAAAAAATGTTCTTATTATAAAGGAGTGGGTCTCCTATACTGATATTGACTGTGCAGTGAATGCAAGGGCTGCCAAAAATTTGGATGCATCCCAATACCCCTTTGAAGACACATTGAGTAGGGCCTCAGTAAAAAAAATGTTTCAATTATTAAGAAGTGGGTCTCCTATACTGGTATTGCCTATGCAATGAATGGAAGGGCTGTCAAAAATGTGGACGTACCCCAATACCCCTTTGAAGAGACGTAGACTAGGGCATCAGTGAAACAAAATGTTACCATTATAAAGGAGCGGGTCTCCTATACTGCTATTGCCTGTGCAGTGAATGCAAGGGATGCCAAAAATGTGGACACATCCAAATACCCCCTTGAAGAGACATAGAGGAGGGCCTCAGTAAAATAAATGTTCCCATTATTAGGAAGTGGGTCTCCTTTACTGCTATTGCCTATGCAGTGAATGCAAGGGCTACCAAAAATGTGGATGCACTACAATACCCTTTTGAATAAACATAGAGGAGGGCCTCAGTAAAAAAAAAATGTTCCCATTATAAAGGAGCGGGTCTCCTATACTGTTTTTCCCTGTGCAGTAAGTGCAAGGGCTGCCAAAAATGTGTACGCATCACAATACCTCTTTGAAGAGAAAGAGATGAGGGCCTCATTAAAAGAAGTTCCCATTATTAGGAAGTGTGTCTCCTATACTGCTATTGCCTATGCAGTGAATGCAAGGGCTGCCAAAAATGTGGACGCACCCCAATACCCCTTTGAAGAGACATAGAATAGTGCCTCAGTAAAAAAAAATGTTCTCATTATAAAGGAGCAGGTCTCCTATACAGCTATTGCCTGTACAGTAAATGCAAGGGCTGCCAAAAATTTAGACTCATCCCAATACCTCTTTGAAGAGACAAAGAAGAGGGCCTCAGTAAAAAAAAATGTTCCCATTATTAGGAAGTGGGACTCCTATACTGTTACTGCCTAGGCAGTGAATGCAAGGGCTGCCAAAAATGTGGACTCACCCCTATACCCCTTTGAAGAGACATAGAGGAGGGTCTCAGTAAAAAAAAATGTTCCCATTATAAAGGAGCGGATCTCCTATACTGAATTGCCGATGAAGTGCATGTAAGGGCTGGCAAACATTTGGATGCATCCCAATACCCCTTTGAAGAGAAATAGAGGAGGGCCTCAGTAAAAAAAATTTTACCATTGTTAAGGAGTGTCCCTCCTATACTGGTAATGCAAATGCACTAAGTGCATGGGCTGAAAAACTTTTACCCCTGGGGGTTATACATGAACATACTGTATATCATACAGAATGTTAGACGTAGGCCTCTAGAAAAAATTCCTACGGGCATCATAAACACCCTTAAAAAATGATGTGGGTATTGCATCATGGTCACCCTGGTGATATGGTGGTGGAGTATTAGGAGAAGGACAACAGAAAATAGACAAAATAAGGAAGCGTTTACCATGTCTGATGTGAAGAGGTTCATTGGAATAGACCTCCCCAAAAAAAGTCACTGGATTTGAGTTTATGTTCGCTGCTGTCGTTCGGTGGTGTTGAGAAGTGTGGCCCATTCCAGCCCTGGTTCATTTTTATAAGAGTCAGCCTGTCAGCATTTTCAGTTGACAGGCGGATGCGTCTACCAGTTATAATGCCCCCGGCTGCACTAAAAACCCACTCTGACAAAACGCTAGCGGAAGGGCAGGCCAGGACCTCCAAGGCATAGAGAGCCAGTTCATGCCTTGTGTCCAGCTTGGATACCCAATAATTATAAGGCACAGAGGAATTAAGGAGGACGTTGGTACCATCGGCAAGGTACTACTTCAGCATATTCGAAAACTTTTCCCTCTTTGTAAGAGTACCCCGCTCATCAGGGCCTGTGCGCTGGGAGGGTCTGAGAAAACTGTCTCACACTTTTGACAGTGTTCCCCTGCCGCTGCTGCATCGTATTTGTGTCTCCCTCGCCTGTACTTCTTGGTTGTCCAATGAACTGTGCTCTCTGCCACCAGCGTTTTCAGATGGGAATTGTTTTAATAATTTTGCAAAAAGGGCCTTCTGGTACTGCAACATTTTAGTAGACATCTCCACCACGGGAAGAAGAGATAGAAAGTTCGCCTTGTAGTGTGGGTCTAGAAATGTCACCAACCAGTAATGACTGTCACTCACATTTTGGACAACACGTGGGTCATGGGAAAGGCAGCGTAACAAACTCAGCCATGTGTGCCAGACTGCTAACAGGCAAGACTTCCGTGTCCTCACCAAGAGGACGACTGACCATGCTCTCCTCCTCATCCTCCTCTTCCTCGTTCTCCCTCTCCTCAGGCTATAGTGAAAGAAATTAGCTCCTGTTCTTCCTCCTCCTCTTCTTCCTTATTGTCACCCAATCCGCGTTGGGATGAGATGAGGCTGGGATGTGTGGAATCACCCTGTATGGTTCCTTGTTCAATCTCATCATGCTCCACCTGCAATGCCTCCTCTTCAACTATGAGCAGCAAGCATTTCAGTACACAGAGAAGTGAGATGGCAACACTAATTATGGTGTCATCGCCGCTCACCATCTTTGTGGACTCCTCAAAGTTTTGGAGAATGGCACAGATGTCTGATATCCATGCCCTCTCCTGAGCTTTTATGTGCAGAGGCTGACCTGAATAACGACGAGCATTTTGAAGCTGGTACTCAACAACTGCCCTGTGCTGCTCACAAATCCTTCCCAACATCTGCAAGGTTGAGTTCCAATGCTTGGGGACATCGCACCAGTGAGCCGGAAGCTGCAAACGCTGCTGAAGCATGCAAGTACTGCAGAAGCTGTAGCTGACATTCTAAAATGGGCACACACGCTGCGTACTTTGATAAGCATATCAGGCAGATCCGGGTAGGTTTTGAGAAACTTCTGAACCACTAGGTTGAGCACATGGGCCAGGCATGGTACGTGTGTGAGCATGCCTCGCTTCAGAGCCGCCACCAGGTTCCGGCCATTGTCACATACAACCATGCCTGGCTGTAGGTTAAGCAGTTACAGCCACAGATCTGCCTGCTCTTTTAGAGCTGTCAACAACTCTTCAGCAGTGTGCAGTTTGTCACCTAAGCATATTAGCTTCAGCACAGCCTGTTGCCGCTTGGCCAAGGCAGTGCTGCAGTACTTCCAGCTTGCGAATGATGTGGTCATTTCAGAGATGGAAGCTGAAGCAGAGGAACAGGAGCTGTAAATTATGGGGGCAACTCTGATTGACCAAGGCCGGGCAATCCTTGGCGTCGGTAGGACGTCTTCCGTCCCAGGGTCCGATTGAGTCCCGGCTTCCACTATATTAACCCAGTGTGCCATCAGCGAGATGTACCGTCCCTGCCCACAAGCACTTGTCCACGTGTTAGGTGGACCTTTCCAGTAACTGTGTTGTTGAGGGCACAGCTAATGTTATGGGACACATGCTTGTGTAATGCGGAGACGGCACACCGGGAGAAATAGTGGCATCTGGGGACAGCCATCGCCATCAGGTTGTGGAAAGATTCTGTCTCCACGAGCCTAAAAGGCAACATGTCAAGTGCAAGCATTCTTGAAATGTGGGAGTTTAGTAGTGTGGCCTGTTGGTGGTTGGCTGCATATTTGTGCTTTTGTTCAAAGGACTGTGGTAGGGACAACTGAACGCTGCATTGGGAAAAGGACGTGGACGTGATTGATGGTGGTGGTTGCAAGTGTGCAATGACAGGTGCAGGGTGGGAGGCATCTTTGCCTGCTCTATGGACGGAGGGATTGGCGTGCACACACAACAGCGGAACAGGCAGTTGTGGCACCCGCAGACACTGTTTCTGGACCCTGGCATTCGGCCCACCTAGTCAGGTGCTTTGCTGTCATGTGCCTGAGCATGCTGGTGGTTGTCAGGTTGGTAGTTTTGCTGCCCCTGCTGATGCTGGCCTGGCAGATGTTGAAAATGGCCTTTTTGGTGTTATATGGAAAGTCTTTAAAAAAAGAGCCAGACTGTGGAAGACAGTTGGACTAGCAACTTCCCACGTGTTGGTATTTCGGGGAACAGTTGCCCGCCTTGTGTCTGTGGCCACCCCACTGCTTGTTCCTGCCTGTTGTGGTGCTACACCTCCCTCCCCCTCTGTGCTTCTGTCCTCGCTATGCATGTCCCCCTGCCAGGTTGGATCAGTGACTTCATCGTCGACCACCTCATCTTCCAATTCCGCTCCCTGGTCCTCCTCCTGACTTTCTGGCAATTGTGTCTTATCATCATCATCCACCTCTTGCAACAGTAATTGCACTTTCCAACCGTTGCCTTTGTGTGTTTGTGGCTGCTCAAATATTTGGGTATCGCTACATGCGATCTCCTCTTGCCCCACTTGAAGCTGGCCGGGCTAGAGGCCCGAATTTATAAATGGAAAAGTGAACATCTCTTCTGAGTGTCCAAGTATGAGATCAATTGTCTCTGGGCACTCGGCATGGTGGGAGGAAGGAGGATCAGGGTGGGGAATATGTGGTCCAGACTCATGGCTACTGAGACTTGACCGTGTGGAAGACAGGGTGGTGGTGGTGGCAAAGTGACTGGAAGCATTATCTGCTATCCAACCTTTTGACACTGCTCTGGGTTCAATAGTGGTGTGCTATGGTCTCCAAGTAATTGGGAAAGGAAGGTAGGGCGACATGATGAGGGTGCTTGTTGTGGCACAATTTCAGCTTGTCCACGGCCTCGGCCTCTGCATGCACCATCATGTCCACTTCCCCATCCCTTGCTACGCGCCTTGCCCATTTTAAATGGAGTATAATATTTTGCACGTCCCCTACAAATTGCTGGATTTGTATCGCAGTAATATCTGATACAACTGATGGGATGCCCACGGTTTTAAGCACTGCCCTTCTAGTTTAGCATTGCTCAGCCACCACGTGTGAATAGATTCACCAACACACTTTTTATAAACTGTAAATAGAGTATAATATCTTGCACGTCCCCTACAAATTGCTGGATTTGTGCAACAGTAATATGGGATCACGTCTGATGATGGAAAAGATCTGTCTGTATTCTGTAGCACTAACAAGCAAATGGAGCAGTAAAATGTTGGACTGTATTGCTTTTTAAATAAATAATCAGGATTAAGAGCAAGAAAACAAATTATCCCTGATATCTAGTCTAATGGATATCTGTAACAGGCATCAGCAGGAGACTGAACGTGCAATGAAACCGTATTGTGCTGTATACACTGTCCACAAACCCTGCCTAACTACTGCTATCACCAGTAATATATGCAGCTGGATAAGTCCTCAGAAGGACTGTTAGATCAAATGGATATATATACAGTGCTGGCCAAAAGTATTGGCACCCCTGCAATTCTGTCAGATAATACTCAGTTTCTTCCTGAAAATGATCGCAATTACAAATTCTTTGGTATTATTATCTTCATTTAATTTGTCTTCAATGAAAAAAACACAAAAAGAATTGTCCTAAAGCCAAATTGGATATAATTCCACACCAAGCCTAAAAAAGGGGGTGGACAAAAGTATTGGCACCCTTTGAAAAATCATGTGATGCTTCTCTAATTCGTGTAATTAACAGCACCTGTAACTTACCTGAGGCACCTAACATGTGTTGGCAATAACTAAATCACACTTGCAGCCAGTTAACATGGATTAAAGTTGACTCAATCTCTGTCCTGTGTCCTTGTGTGTACCACATAGAGCATGGAGAAAAGAAAGAAGACCAAAGAACTGTCTGAGGACTTGAGAAACCAAATTGTGAAGAAGCATGAGCAATCTCAAGGCTACAAGTCCATCTCCAAAGACCTGAATGTTCCTGTGTCTTCCGTGCGCAGTGTCATCAAGAAGTTTAAAGCCCATGGCACTGTGGCTAACCTCCCTAGATGTGGACGGAAAAGAAAAATTGATGAGAGATTTCAACGCAAGATTGTGCGGATGGTGGATAAAGAACCTCGACTAACATCCTAACAAGTTGGATCATCATTAGTAATAATACATTGGGATCACAAGATTTTATCTCTATTTTTATAAACCCTAAAATCTTGTTTGATTTTGGCGCTGCTGCTTGACATTGAGTACTGCTGCTCAGCTTACTTGTAACCAGAATAACCAAGTCCTTCTCCTGTTCTGTAGTCCCGAGTATAATTCAATTTAATGTATATGTAGCAATGGGATTACTCAATCCTATATGCATTACTCTACATTTACCAACATTAAACATCATTTGCCAAGTGTTTGCCCATTCAGACATCTTATCCTGATCATTTTGTAATATTGTACTGTCCAGGTTAGTTTTTAATCTCCTGCATAGTTTGGTGTCATCAGCAAAGAGTGACACTTTACTCTCAATGCCATGTAGAAGGTCAATAATAAAAAAATGACCAGTTCTTTAACCATCTGCATATAGCTTCTCATAGTACCTGCTTCTGGAGTTTCAGTATAAGGCTGTTATGTAATACAATATATAATGCCTTTGAAAAGTCCAAATAAATCACATCAGCCGCATTAACAACATCCAGATTTGCACTTATCTCCTCATAGAAACCCAACATTAGTTAGTTAGACACAACTTATCTTTCATGAATTCGTGCTGGTTGCCCATTATTATATTATTCTCTGCAAAGTATTTCTGAAGTCATGTCTTATAATGCATTCAAAAACTTTGCTCACTACTGATGTCAGACTTACTGGACGGTAGTTACCTGGATTCACCTTCTTACCTTTCTTAAATAGGTACTACCTCAGCCATGTTTTTGTCTTATTACACTTTGTACTGTTTAATTTATCCATAATGTACAGTGTCCATTTTAGGACATGATCAGATATCAAAATCAAACATCAGAATGATGTCAGTTTGAGGTTAAATACCCTGTCTGACAAGTGATCCTGACAAGTGACTTTGATAAGTGACTTTTACAACTGTAATAATAATAATAAAAAAGAGTCACTTTTCGCTGATGGGACTTGAACCCAAAAACTCTGTGTTCAAAAACCAGTGCATTAACCACTGAGCTATAAACTCAGTTGAAAAAACCTAGTAGTTCTATTTGGTTATATGATTTTCAGTGCAAACCTGATTGAAACTCATTGGGACTTATGCACAGACTGCAAGCAAGTCAAATTCAAATGATGTTTGATTTTGATGTCTGAGTCTGATGTGTGACTTTCTTCAAACATCAGAATCAGAATCACAATGACTTTTAGTCACCCTGAGTACTTTCATGGTTGATCTCATAAGACAAGAAAAGCTGCAAACTACTATCACTTGATTGGATTGCTCAATGGTAAGGCACCAGCCTCTGAATCTTTGGTGTAAATCCCATTAGGAATGTTATTATTATTTTTATTTTTTAAAATTATGCCTGTTTAGTAGTGTTGAGCGAACATGCTCGACACTGCTCGGTACTCGCCCGAGCATCACGCTACTCGGGATGTTCGGCGAGCACCGAGCATTTCCGGGTTACTCGGGCGGAAGCTCGGGTCTCCGCCCTGCATGTTTGGCGCTCTTTACAGAGCCAATGAACATGCAGGGATTGCCAGCCAGTCACTGTAATGCCGCAGCCATGTTGTTTGTGGGCATTACAGTGATTGGCTGGCCGCACACCGTCACCTCGAGTATTTAAAACCAGGCGCCGCCATCTTGGACACAGTCGCTCCGGATCAGACAGTGTAGGGACAGCGCTGCTGATTTAGGGAGAGATATATCCTGCAAAATAGTTAGTGTAGGGTCTGTAAAGGCTGCCAGATCAAACAAACAGTCCTTCTCAGGACTAATATCCATCCCAGGTATATCAGGCAGGCAGGCAGGCTGTATAGGAGACGCATTGGTTATACCAGCAAACGCTGCATTACAGTCCTGTGTGCTGCTCCTGTTGCTGAAATTGCTGGACTTAGCTCCAGCTCCCGGGGGCCAGAAAAAATCCTTTTTTTTATCTAAATCCTCTTTTTTTTTTCCTCCTTCACAATGTACAAATACCCATCTTATTAACCTTTTGGTGTCCCCCCCCCTCCCAAAAAAAAAAGTGTGCCTCTGATTTTTCAGACACAAATATATCTGTTGAAAATAGTATGGTGTAGGTCAGAGAAATAGAAGTGTGGTTTTGCAGTTCTATGGGCCATTTGTATCTAAAAAAAAACAGTTTGAGTGTGTCGCTCACTGTTCAGCCACAAATATATATATTTAAAAAAGTCTGGTATACACCAGTAAATTATTACTGTGGTTTTGATGTTCCACGGTAAAACATCTCTATTATCCTGTTTTTGGCATTTTTTGCTGTATAAAAATAATAATAGTGTCTCCCTGATTTTTCAGACACAAATATATCTGTTGAAAATAGTCTGGTGTAGGCCAGAGAGACAGAAGTGTGCTTTTGCTGTTCCACGGTAAAAAATCTCTATTATCCTGCTTTTTGCATTTTTTGCTGTAAAAAAAAAAATAATAGTGTCTCCCTGATTTTTCAGACACAAATATATCTGTTGAAAATAGTCTGGTGTAGGCCCGAGAAATACAAGTGTGGTTTTGTAGTTCCACGGTACAAACCTCTGTATTATCCACTTTTGGGCCATTTGTATCTAAAAAAAACAGTTTGAGTGTGTCGCTCACTGTTCAGCCGCAAATATATATATATTTTAAAAAGCCTGGTATACACCAGTAAATTATAACTGTGGTTTTGCTGTTCCACAGTAAAAAATCTCTATTATCCTGCTTTTGGCATTTTTTGCCGTAAAAAATAAATAGTTTCTCCTGATTGTTCAGACACAATTATATCTGTTGAAAATAGTCTGGTGTAGGCCCGAGAAATACAAGTGTGGTTTTGCAGTTCCACGGTACAAACCTCTGTATTATCCACTTTTGGGCCATTTGTATCTAAAAAAAACAGTTTGAGTGTGTCGCTCACTGTTCAGCCGCAAATATATATATATTTTAAAAAGCCTGGTATACACCAGTAAATTATAACTGTGGTTTTGCTGTTCCACAGTAAAAAATCTCTATTATCCTGCTTTTGGCATTTTTTGCCGTAAAAAATAAATAGTTTCTCCTAAATGTTCAGACACAAATATATCTGTTGAAAATAGTCTGGTGTAGGCCCGAGAAATACAAGTGTGGCTTTGCAGTCCCACGGTTCAAACCTCTGTATTATCCACTTTTGGGCCATTTGTATCTAAAAAAAACAGTTTGAGTGTGTCGCTCACTGTTCAGCCGCAAATATATATTTATTCAAAAAAGTCTGGTATACACCAGTAAATTATAACTGTGGTTTTGATGTTCCACGGTAAAACATCTCTGTTATCCTGCTTTTGGCATTTTTTGCCGTAAAAAATAAATAGTGTCTCCTGATTGTTCAGACACAAATATATCTGTTGAAAATAGTCTGGTGTAGGCCCGAGAAATACAAGTGTGGCTTTGCAGTTTCACGGTTCAAACCTTTGTATTATCCACTTTTGGGCCATTTGTATCTAAAAAAAACAGTTTGAGTGTGTCGCTCACTGTTCAGCCGCAAATATATATATATTTTAAAAAGCCTGGTATACACCAGTAAATTATAACTGTGGTTTTGCTGTTCCACAGTAAAACATCTCTATTATCCTGCTTTTGGCATTTTTTGCCGTAAAAAATAAATAGTGTCTCCTGATTGTTCAGACACAAATTTATCTGTTGAAAATAGTCTGGTGTAGGCCCGAGAAATACAAGTGTGGCTTTGCAGTTTCACGGTTCAAACCTCTGTATTATCCACTTTTGGGCCATTTGTATCTAAAAAAAACAGTTTGAGTGTGTCGCGCACTGTTCATCCGCAAATATCTCTATTTAAAAAAGTGTGGTATACCCCAGTAAACAATAACTGTGGTTTTGCCATCCCACGGTAAAAAATCTCTATTATTCAGGTTTTGGTAGTTTTTTCCGTAAAGAAAAACAGTAGTGTCTCCTGACACAAAAATATATCTGTTGAAAATAGTCTTGTGTAGGCCCGACATCCCAGTGTGGTTTCGCAGTTCCACGGGTCAAATCGCTGTACTATCCAGTTTTGGGCCTTTGGTATCTAAAAAAAAAAAGCAGTTTGAGTGTGTCGCTCACTGTTCAGCCGCAAATATCTCTATTTAAAAATGGGTGGTATACCCCAGTTACAATAACTGTAGTTTTCCTCTTCCACGATTCTAATCTACTCTTTATTACCCTTTTTCCATTGATAGTGCAAGTGTAAGCTGTTTTACTTCATTTACAATGGGCAAGGCGCGTGGCGTGGGACGTGGAAGTGGACGTTCTGGTGATGGTTCGTGCAGAGGACGGGGACGTGGCCAAGGTGAAAATGTGCCACAACCAACAGCCACATCTTCTCGCTTCCACTTTTTGACCGAATTACTAGGGAAGCACAGAACAACACCAGTATTGAGAACTGATCAGTGTGAACAGGTTATTAATTGGATAGCAGACAATACTTCCAGTTACCTGGGCACCACCACCTCCAGTCTGTCTTCCACACGGTCAACTCTTAGTAGCCGTGAGTCTCGACCGCATACTCCTCCTCACCCTGATGTTCCTTCCTCCCACCATGCCGAGTGTCGTCAGACAGCAAGTGATCCCACACTTGGACACTCTGAAGAGCTGTTCACTGGTCCATTTCCATATTTGGGCCCCTCGCCTGATACGCTTGAAGTGGTGGAAGAGGAGATTCCATGTTGCGATGCCCAAATATTTGAACAGCCACGGCCACAGGAAGTCGACGTTGGCAATCTGTCACAAGAGGTGGACGATGACGAGACACAATTGCCAGGAAGTGAGGAGGAGGATCGTGGTGCGCAAGTGGAAGAGGAGGAGGTGGTGGATGATCTAGTAACTGACCCAACGTGGAAGGAGGACATGCAGAGTGAGGCCAGCAGCACACAGGGGGAGGGAGGCAGAGTACCCCAACAGGCAGGAAGAAGCAGTGTGGTGGTCGCAGACAGAAGGCAGGCAACCGTTCCCCGTAACACCAACACGAGGGACTTTGCCAGTACAAGCAGTAGGTCTTCCAGAGTCTGGAATTTTTTTAAAGACTCTGCTGATAACCCCAAAAAGGCCATATGTTCCACCTGCCATGCCAGCATCAGCAGGGGTGACAAAACTACCAGCCTGACCACCACCAGCATGATCAGGCACATGGCAGCAAAGCACCCGACTTTGTGGGGCGAAACCCATTGTCCACGACCAGTGTCAGCGGGTGTCACCACTGCTTCTTCCACTGTTGTGCGTGCAATAGAACCCCCTGTTGTGTGTGCAAGGCAATCCCCTGTCCATACTGCATGTAAAGATGCCCCCTCCTCTCAGTCTTCACTTGTTATGGCAGTTTCTCAAGAAACAGCATCAACGTCCATGTCCACGTCCCACCACAGCGTTCAATTGTCCATATCCCAGACCTTTGAACGAAAGCGGAAATTTGCAGCTAACGCCCCACAGGCCACAGTCCTAAATTCGCACATTTCACGACTACTTGCATTGGAAATGCTGCCTTTTAGGCTGGTGGAGACGGAATCCTTCCGCAATCTTATGGCGGTGGCCGTCCCTCGGTACTCGGTCCCCAGCCGACACTATTTTGCCCGGTGTGCCATCCCCGCACTACACAAGCACGTGTCCCAAAGCATCTGCCGTGCCCTCAACAACGCATTTACTGGGAGAGTCCACCTGACAACGGACACGTGGACAAGTGCTTGTGGCCAGGGATGGTACATCTCTCTGACGGCACACTGGGTAAACATAGTGGAAGCCGGGACCCAGTCGAACCTTGGGACGGAACACATCCTCCCCACACCGAGGATTGCGGGCCCTATGTCAGTCAGAGTTGCCCCCACAGTGTACAGCTCCTGCGCATCCTCCTCCTCCTCCTCATGCTCAGCCTCCATCTCAGATATCACCACATCAGTTACAAGCTGGAAGCACTGCAGTACTGCCTCCGCCAAGCGGCAACAGGCTGTGCTGAAACTCATAAGCTTAGGTGATAAACCTCACACTGCTTGTGAGTTGTGGACAGCTGTGAAAGAGCAGGCAGATCTGTGGCTGAGACCGCTGAACCTACATCCCGGCATGGTCGTGTGTGACAATGGCCGTAACCTGGTGGCGGCTCTGAGGCGAGGTGAGATCACACACGTACCATGCCTGGCTCATGTGCTTAACCTCGTGGTTCAGCAGTTTCTTAAATCGTACCCCGAGTTGCCAGATCTGCTCGTGAAAGTACGCCGCCTGTCAGCTCATTTTCGCAAGTCGGCTACAGCTTCCGCCGCCCTTGCTGTGTTGCAGCAGCGTTTGCAGCTTCCGGCACACCGACTAGTGTGTGATGTCCCCACATGTTGGTACTCTACCCTCCACATGTTGCAAAGGATTTGTGAGCAGAAGAGAGCAGTTGTGGAGTACCAGCTGCAACAAGGCCGTCGATATTCAGGTCAGACTCCACACATAAGACCTCAGGAGTGGACCTGGATGTCTGACATATGTACCATCCTGACAAACTTTGAGGAGGCCACCAAGATGGTGAGTGGCGATGATGCCATCATTAGTGTCAGCATCCCACTTGTCTGTCTTTTGCAACGCTCTCTGCAGAGAATTAAAGAGGAGGCATTGCAGCCAGAGTATGATGAGATGGATTAAGAAGCTGTGGGGGACAATGAGGGAGAGGAGGAGGAGGAGGAGGAAGAACAGGAGCTGCTATCATGCGTTGTAGACGGTAGTACCCATACAAGTGTCATACCGTCGGTTCAGCTTGGGTGGCCTGAGGACTGGGGGGAGGAGGAAGAGGAGGAGGAGGAGGAGAGCATGGTCAGTCGTCATCTTGGTGAGGACACGGAAATCTTGCCCGTTACCAGTCTGGCACGCATGGCTGACTTTATGTTACGCTGCCTTAACCGTGACCCTCGCGTTGTTAAAATGTTGGGTGACAGTCATTACTGGTTGGTGACACTTGTAGACCCCCGCTACAAGGAGAACTTTCACTCTCTTATTCCTGAGGTGGAGAGGTCTTCAAAAATGGGGCAATACCAGAAGGCCCTTGCTGCAGAACTCTTAAAAAAATTCCCATCTGAACACGCTAGCAGCAGAGCTCACAGTTCGTTGCCCAACCACGGCGTACAGGCGAGAGAGATGCAACTCCAATCCAGCAGAGGCAGGGGAACACTGTCAACGTTCTGGGACAGTTTTCTGACACCCGCCCAGCTTACAGGCCCTGAGGCGCGGGGTACTCTCACAAGGAGTGGAAAGTTTCAAAAGATGGTGAGGGAGTACCTAGCCGATCGTACCAGCGTCCTCTGTGATTCCTCTGTGCCTTTTAATTATTGGGTATCCAAGCTGGACACTTGGAATGAACTTGCTCTGTACGCCTTGGAGGTCCTGGCCTGCCCTGCCGCTAGCGTGTTATCGGAGCGTGTTTTTAGTGCCGCTGGGGGAATTATAACTGATAAGCGCACTCGCCTGTCAACTGACAATGCTGACAAGCTGACCCTTATCAAAATGAACAAGGGCTGGATTGGGCCAGACTTCTCATCACCACCAAATGACAGCAGAGTAACATAAAGTCAAATCCACTGTGTTATTTCGGGAGGTGTATTCACATGCACTGCTTCACACCCACACATGGGTATACGCTTCCTCGTTTCGGCTGTTTAATCTTCTTCTCCTTATCCTCAGCCTCCACCACCACTATACCACCAGGGTGCCAGCATTGCAAGTTCCTCCGTCCTAATTTTTGGCAGCTTTTGCTGGGAAAGCATAAGCAAATACCATGGGACACCCACTCCCCAATAATGGCACTTATGTTTGTAATATGCTGTACTGCATGGCTCTTGTAAGGGGCATTGCAAGTTGCTCCGTCCTAATTTTTGGCAGCTTTTGCTGGGAAAGCATAAGCAAATACTATGGGAGACCCACTCCCCAATAATGGGACTTATGTTTGTAATATGCTGTACTGCATGGCTCTTGTAAGGGGCATTGCAAGTTGCTCCGTCCTAATTTTTGGCAGCTTTTTGCTGGGAAAGCATAAGCAAATACTATGGGAGACCCACTCCCCAATAATGGGACTTATGTTTGTAATATGCTGTACTGCATGGCTCTTGTAAGGGGCTTGCAAGTTGCTCCGTCCTAATTTTTGGCAGCTTTTGCTTTCAAGGCATAAGCAAATACTATGGGACACCCACTCCCCAATAATGGGACTTATGTTTGTAATATGCTGTACTGCATGGCTCTTGTAAGGGGCATTGCAAGTTGCTCCATCCTAATTTTTGGCAGCTTTTGCTTGGAAAGCATAAGCAAATACCATGGGACACCCACTCCCCAATAATGGGACTTATGTTTGTAATATGCTGTACTGCATGGCTCTTGTAAGGGGCATTGCAAGTTGCTCCGTCCTAATTTTTGGCAGCTTTTGCTTGCAAGGCATAAGCAAATACTATGGGACACCCACTCCCCAATAATGGGACTTATGTTTGTAATATGCTGTACTGCATGTGACGCGCACCCTGGGCCGTGTGTACACGTGTGTGGGATACCAGGTGCCGGGTCTCTGGGGTCTGTAGTCTCCGTGGCGGTGACCCAGTCCCGTGGCTCAGGCTGGTCAAACCAGAGTACCACCGCTGCGAGGCAGACCGCTGAGGCTGGTGTTGTGTGCGCAGCATAGAATGGGATAACTCCCCTCGGGAGGAGTATAGCCTCAGGGCAGTGAGTGTGGAAGATGGGGGTGATGGTGCACGAGCGCAGCAGGAACGCCTCAGAGTCTTTGCAGTGCAGTTCAGGGTCTTTACTGATGATTATAAGGTAGACCCTCCCGGGAGTACTGGCTAGCATAAGAGACCTGGTCAGTCTGTGAGCAAGCAGGAGTTCCCCTGGCCAGGTGGAGTTGTAGGCCTCCCCGTCTGTCTGCACTCTTACTGGCTACCTTGCTGTAAGCGGGTAGAAGTAGCCCACGTCCCTGAGTGTACCGTGTAGTGCTCCCCCTTATGGCTGGTGACTTGGGGCCTTCTGTTAGCCTCCGCTCCACGACGGTGGTGCTGGTCCCTTGCTTGTGACTGAGCCTCCGGGCTTCTATGGCCAGAGGACCTGAAATCCCCTGCCGGCTGGTTTCTGCTGCTTGATATATAAGTCCTCACAGCTTCAGACTCCTGTGTCCGGTTCCTATTGTCTTCTGCCAGGGCGAGCTCTGCTCAGCTTCCAGCCCCTGGTCTTTAGCTCCTAGCTCCTACAGAGCTCCTTGCTGTTACTTTCCCTTGCTCTCACTCTGACTCTGACTGTTCTTTGACTCACTCAACCCCGCCCCAGCTCCAGTTTATAAGGGCAGAATTCTCCCCTCCCAGGACTGGGGCAGGAGGATGGTGCATGTTTAAGGGATCCTGACCAGGAAACCTCCCACTTGCTCTCCGACGTAATATCTCTATTACTGTGGTGACCAGACCCCTGGGGTGCCACACATGGCTCTTGTAAGGGGCATTTCAGTTCCTCATAATTTTTGGAAAGCCTTCCATTCACTGCTTAGGACAACAGTGCACGGGTGACCCAGTTGCTATAAATCGAAAAAAAGGTTTAGTTAACGCCCTCTGACCTCCATGTCATTTCCAAGGGGTATTGGAGTGGCTCGAAATTTTTGGTAGGCATTGCACTCACTGTATGCCCTATAACTGTGTAGCTGAACCGCTCCTTTTGTTACAGAAACATATCCTACAAAACATATCTGGTTGACTGGCCTGATATTGATGTGAATGGTCCCTGTTCCTCCTGCTCTTTCTCCTTTGCCACCACCTCATCCATAATTTATCACCTGAAGCTTTGTTTTAACGGGAGTCAAAGAACTGGGATAGTAGCAGGAAAACATCCAGCAATCCTCAGAGGAGGTAGAATATGCGCCAAAACGCGGACCACCTCAGGCCTAGCCGCTACTACATACATGCGCTTGCATTCCAAGAAAACAAAGCAGATGCTAACTTCTATCATCATCATCATGCTCCTCACCTAGGCACTCTCAACTCCCCTGATGGAGAAGCCAGGGCCCACCGGAGGAGTCTGGTTCTCTGGTGGGCTCGTCCAATGCTGCCCTAAAGCAGTCCAGGCTAAGAAAAGTGTGGGGGAAGGTGACAGGAGAAATCAGGGCGGCTGGGGACCGAGTATGGACACCTGGCCGCCACCTGGCGGCTGGGGACCGAGCGTGGAAGACCGGCCGCCGGGCGGCTGGGGACAGAGTATGGATACCTCGCTGCCGAAGCGGCCATGAGGTAGTGGCCAGCTTCGGCCTCCTCCAAACTAAAAGGCCCCATTTCAAGTGAAAGCTAGCAGTATGGTATTGCAGCCTGCGGGTGGGTGGGTGGTTGGCTGCATATTTTCGCTTGCATCGCAAGGAATGGGGGAGGTACAATTGAACACTGCCCTGGGACAAGGACTTGCACGGGGATAGTTGCAAGTCTGCATCTTCTGATGCGGCAAGGATCGCTTCTGATGGACACACTTTTAGACAGTGACCTGGGGGTCAGAGATGCTTCCAGGGGTCTTCCCCATGCTGATCCCTTGTCTTTTCAGCACTGTATGCATGTGTCACACAGCACATGGCCAGATAAGGTTCTAAAATGTTAAAATGACATTTCCCGGTGAATGCATTTGTCACGGTTGAAAGCAATACAGACGTGCAAAAACGCATAAAAAATGCTACTTGTGAACATAGCCCAAGGTGTGGAGGAGTATTTTTGTTTTTGGTTATTTATTTTACCTTATACACAAGTCTTTACCCTGGAAAGGATGTTCCTTAACCCCTTTCCGACCTGGTCAGTAATAGTACGCACCAGGTCGGGAAGGCCGGTTCAGCGGGGGCTCCGGCGGTGAGCCCGCACTGAAGCGAGCACATGTCAGCTGATTATTGGAATCGCAATCCACCCGCGGCTGTTAACATGTTAAATCTCTGACAGTGGCATTTAACTCGCGCTTCCAGGAGTCCTAAGCCCCGCCCATCAGTGACCCCGTCACGTGATCGCGGGTCACCAATGGGTAGGCATGACAACTCAGGGTCTGCAGCAGACGCCTGTGGTTGTCATGTCTCAATTGCTATGAGCGCCACTTAGTGGTCAGCGCTCATAGCAAGTGAGCATTTCTCCTGCATACAAGCGATCTGCTCATCGCTTGTATGCAGTAGAAGCAATCAGACAACTGCTGCTTCTAGTCTCCTCTGGAGACTATAGAAGCAAGCAGAAAGTGTAAAAAGAAAGTTTTTAAAAAAATAAAAAAAATAAAAAATATATAAAAGTTTAAGTCACCCCCCTTTCGCCCCATTCAAAATAAAATATATATATATAAAAAAAAAACACATACACATATTTGGTGTCGCCGCGTTCAGAATCGCCCGATCTATCAATATAAAAGAAGAATTAATACAATCAGTGAACGGCGTAACGAGAAAAAAATTTTAAACGCCAGAATTACGTTTTTTTGGTCGCTATAACTTTGCAATAAAATGCAATAACGGGCGATCAAAACATCGGATCTACCCCAAAATGGTATCAATAAAAACGTCAGCCCGGCACGCAAAAAATAAGCCCTCACCTGGCCCCAGATCCCGAAAAATGGAGAAGCTAAGGGTCTCAGAAAATGGCCTCATTTTTTTGTTTTTTTTTAGCAAGCTTTGGATTTTTTTTCACCACTTAAATAAAAAAGAACCTATACATGTTTGGTGTCTATGAACTCGTAACGACCTGGAAAATAATGATGGCAGGTCAGTTTTAGCAATCTGTGAACGTGGTAAAAAAAGGACCCAAAAAACAACTGTGGAATTGCATTTTTTTTGCAGTTTCACTGCACTTGGAATTTTTTTCCCATTTTCCAGCACACGATATGGTAAAACCAGTGATGGTGTTTAAAAGTACAACTCGGCCCGCAAAAAATAAGCCCTCACATGGCCATATTGAACGAAAATTAAAAAAGTTCTGGCTCTGGGAAGAAGGGGAGCAAAAAAGGATAACACAAAAACAGAAAGACCATGGTCGTTAAGGGGTTAACATATTTCACAGGAAAGCACTTTCACTTTCGTTTTTGAACGTTTTATTGTGAGCCTGTAAAAGTGGCTTAATACCTCTGACCACGTTGTTGACAGCAGTGACCTGGGGGTCAGAAATGCTTCCAGGGGCGATCCCCATGCTGTCCCCATGTCATTTGAGCACTGTCACTATCGTTTTGGGCACTTTTTAGGCTTTCTACAGACTGCCGGGGGAGCCGCCGCAAAAATGTTCGGGTCTCCCATAGACTAACATTGGGCTCATTGCTCGGGTCGAGCACCCGAGTATCACAGTGAGCTCTGCCCGAGCTTCGAGCACCCGAGCATTTTAGTGCTCGCTCAACACTACTGTTTAGCACACAAACTACAGTGGTGTTTTACTTTTAATATCTGACATTCTGATTGTCATCTTGACGTGTTAAGACTTTCAGAAACGCTGTCTATTTGCATGGTAAATTACATAGCCAAAGTAAATTGGGAGGCACTAATTTACTACATATCTATTTCCAAGTGACTGTACATTTGCATAATTTCTTAAAGAGGTCTAATGATAAAATGTCTTTATTATCAATTTTTCTTTCCATCCACCCAAGAACTGGCTGCAACTGAACTCATGCCTCACAGAGTGGACTTTCTGAGTTTAAATGCCTGTTGCAGAAAAAAATAAACTTTTGTTTTTTAAATTATGCTGGCTTGCACACAAACTTCAGTGAGGCTTAGCTTTGATATCTGACTTTTCTCACACATCAGAATAAGAATCACAATTAATTTTAGACTCCCTGAGTATTATCATGGTTAATCTCATAAACCAAGAAAAACCTGTAGGGACACTGAACTTTTTATTATTAATTATTATTATTATTATTACTACTATTATTATTATCACTATTATTATTATCCTTTCAAACCAAAACTATGTGTGACACAGATGCCTTATCATTAAACTGTAGGTTCATTATTTGATTATTTAGGTAGTGATATATAATAATAATTAAATAGTAAAAGTAAATTGGGAGTTTGCAGCCAGTTCTTGGGTGGATGGAAAGAAAAATTGACAATAAGGCTATGTGCCCACGATGCAGAAATGCTCAGGATGTTTCCCTGAGCATTTCTGCATCTCCCTGGCAGAAAAAACGCATGCGGATTGTACATGCGGATTGTACATGCGGATTTTACATGTGTTTTTCCTGCCAGGGACATTCGGATGTGAAGCGTTCTTCACATGCATTTCCGCATGCGGGTTGTCAAGCGCTCTCCAAGCGATTTTAGCAACTTGGTCACACTATATAAATCCATGCAAAATGCATGGATTTATATAGTGTGACCTTAAAGAATGGTATAAAATAAAAAAAATAAATATATACTTACCTTCTGATGGCCCCCGGAGTCTTGCTTCGCTCCGTCCTGGCTGCCGGCAGTTTGCGGTACACTACACTTAAAGACCTGCTGTCACATGACTATGACATCAGCGCAGGTCCTTCAGTCCACCGCGAGTTGCCCGCAAGTGAAGACAAGGAGAGCGGGGGCCATCAGAAGGTAAATATAATATTTATTTTTTATTTTATTCTTTTTTTCACAGGTTCTATGGTACCCGGGTCCGGAGGAGAGTCTCCTGTCCTCCAGATCCGTGTACCATCCGCACATTGAAACATTTGGATTCCGCATGTACAGATCCAGTGATGCGGAATCCATGCGTTCCAATGAAAGTCAATGGCGGCGAAAACGCAGCGCTTCCGCAGAATAATTGGTAGTGCTGCGTTTTTTTTCCGCAATGATAACATGCAGTGGAAATCTCCACAGCATGTGCACAGCACATGTGGATTATCATTGGGGAACATGCCGCTGCGGAAACGCTTAAAAAACGCATCATGGGCACACGGCCTAAAGAAATTTTATCATTAGACCCCTTTAAGAAATTATGCAAATGTACAGTCACTTGGAAATAGATATGTAGTAAATTAGTGCCTCCCAATTTACTTTGGCAATGTAATTTACCATGCAAATAGACAGCGTTTCTGAAACTCTTAAAACGTCAGGATGACAATCAGAATGTCAGATATTAAAAGTAAAACACCCCTGTAATTTGTGTGCTAAAAAGGCATAATTAAAAAAATAATAATAATAATAACATTCCTAATGGGATTTGAACTGTGAACACTGTAGATTCAGAGGCTGGTGCCATACCATTGACCTATCCAGTCAAGTGATAGAGTGATAGTAATTGATAGCTTTTCTTGTCTTATGAGATCAACCATGAAAATACTCAGGGTGACTAAAAGTCATTGTGATTCTGATTCTGATGTTTGAAGAAAGTCACACATCAGACTCAGACATCAAAATCAAACATCATTTGAATTTGCCTTGCTTGCAGTCTGTGCATAAGTCCCAATGAGTTTCAATCAGGTTTGCACTGAAAATCATATAACCAAATAGAACTCCTAAGTTACTTCAACTGAGGTTATAGCTCAGTGGTTAGTGCACTTGTGTTTGAGCACACAATTTTAGGTTCAAATCCCATCAGCGAAAAGTGACTTTTTTTATTATTGTTATTATTATTATTACACTTGTCAGGATCACTTGTCAGACAGGATATTTAGCCTCAAACTTACATCATTCTGATGTTTGATTTTGATATCTGATCATGTCTTAAAATGGACACTTTAATAATGGTTTCTTTTAAGTCCTGGACATTTTATTACCAGAGTGTATAAGATTTCTACCGGATTTCAGTAGTATACGAGGGGGTTCCCAAAAAAAAACAAGAATTACTTATTTAAATGTTTTATTCAAGATTATATTGAAAACGTGAATCCCCTTCAAAATACTATCCATTAGATGATATTAACTTGTCCCAATGTATTTTCCACTCTTCAAAACATTTTTTTATATTCTTCTGAACTAACGCTGTTAAATTTCTTCAGTTATTTTTTCTTAACCTCTTCTACATCCTGAATAGGCTTTCCCTTTAGGTTTTCTTCATTCTTGGGAATAAGAGAAAGTCGTAGGGGGTCCAGCGAGTAAGGGGGTTCAACCTGATTTTTTCAAAAGTTAGGGAAGAATCTTGGTGATACACCTATGATTCTGAAACAAAACAGTCAAGCCAGTTGAAGACAGCTTCATCACCCATACCAACAAAAGCAAGGCAAGTGAAATCAAATTTGAAGTCTATGATGGTTTGTTCTATCGATATCAAATTAGGGCACCACAGTGAACCAACATTACTATCTGCAAGTGCTGAAGCGAATGCGTGATGCAGTGAGAAAAAAAAAACGATCTGAATTGTGACGATCGGGGGACTGGCAGCTTCATCATGACAATGCGTCTGTCCACACACTGTTGAAAATCAACCAGTTTCTGGCGAAAAATGGCATAACAGTTTCTCACCACCTTTACTTGCCCGACCTAGCCCCCTGCGACTTCTTCTTATTCCCAAGAATGGAGAAAAACCTAAAAGGAAAGCATTTTTAGGGCGTATAAGAGGTTAAGAAAAAATATCTGGAGGCACATTACAGCATTAGTTCAGAAGAATATAATAAATCTTTCAAACAGTGGAAAAAGCATTGGGACAAGTGCATATCATCTAATGGACAGTATTTTGAAGAGGATTAATGTTTTCAAATGTTATCTTTAATAAAAAAAAATATAAATAATTCTTGTTTTTTTTGGATACCCCCTCGTATCTTTAAACACACCACATTTATGTTCACTATCCCCAATTACCAGGACATAGTACCAGTTTACATGATTAAACTCTTCCCTTTTGTACAAGTACAGTTCAAACAAGTACATTGCACACTTCAAACAAGCACAGAGCACACATTTAACATATCTAACAAGTATACCAAACACTTCAGAGAAACACAGCACTTGCGTAACATAAGTAGACAGCACAAGTGTCGCACAGTCCAAAGGGTGGGACTGGGGTGTCTCGGCCCACTGGAAGAATTGACTCTCGGGAACCATACTACAGGTATATGCAAATATCTGTTAGCCGTTATCCCGTTATAGTGGAGCACCGACTGTAAAATACAGGAGGCTTCTGCACATCTACTGTGCACTAGTGATGGGCGAGCACTAAAATGCTCGGGTGCTCGTTCTCGGGTTGAGCACATTGGAATACTCTGGTACTCGACCTGAGCAACGAGCCCAATGTAAATCTATGGGAAACTCAAGCATTTTTCAGGTGGCTCCCCCCGGCGGTCTGCAGAGGGCCTAAAAATTGCCCAAATCGATGGGAACCGTGCTCAAATGGCATGGAAACAGCAAGGGGAAGACCCCTGGAAGCATTTCTGACTCGCAGGTCACTTCTGTCAACAATGTTGTCAGAGGTATTACGCCACTTTTACGGACTCACAATAAAACATACAAAAACTAAACCAGAATGGATTTTCCTGGGAAATATGTTAAGGAACATTCTTTCCAGGGTAATGTCTTGCATATAAGGCAAAATAAATAACCAAAAACAAAAATACTCCTCCACACCATAGGTTATGTTCACACGTAACGTTTTTGATGCATTTTTGCACTTTTGTATTGCTTTCAACCGTGACAAATGCATTCACCAGGAAATGTAATTTTAACATTTTACAACTTTATCTGGCCATGTGGTGTGTGACACATCATCAGACACATCCTGTTTCATTTATGAAGGAGTGACTCTGAAAGTCACAAAGCCTATTTTTATAGGGCCATCAGGCAGCCTTTACTATTCTTAAAGGGCGATCAGTCGGCCCTCACTATTCTTAGAGAGCCATCAGCCGGCTATGCTTTGTTGTTCCCATTACTAAAGAGTGGGTCTCCTATACCGTTATTGCGTATGCAGTGAGTGGCAGGGCTGCACAAAATTTGGACGCACCCCAATACCCCTTTGAAAATTTGGATGCATCCTAATCCCCTTTGAACAGACTTAGAGGAGGGCCTCCTGAAAACAAAGACCCCGTTTTTAGGAAGTAGGTCTCCCATACTGTTTGCCTATATGTCCACAAAAAAAGAGAGAAAGGTAGACAGATAGCGCACCAATCTAAGTGTAGTATATAGCGGTAATATGAATATTTATTATGGTCTTTTGCACTCACCTTTATTTGGTCTTTCAATTCAGCTTACCGATCTCTAAGGATCACAAAGAAAGGGATTTTCGCCTTTCAGTTGGTTTGCTGCATACACCTGGTGGCTATTCGATTGCCCTGCTCAGGTTATCGTAGGAAAGAGATTTTGACAATATTGTTCAGGTCAAATGCGCTCCCAAGAAGCCAGTGAATGCTGTGGGTATATATTCTTCAAACAATCTTTATTTCTCAAGTAAATACAACATGTTTCGACAAGATTATGTATTCTTCAGGTATATTCTCAGAAATTTTTAAGACACACCTGCTTCTTAAAGGAAGCAAAAGCACAATTTTGCGTGGGGGCTGTGTTCTGCTTGTGTGAGCCCCCATACAAAACTGTGCTTTTGCTTCTTTTAAAAAGCGGTAGTATCTTAAAAATTTGAATTTCAGTGACTGCAGTGACTTTCTAAAATGGGCAGATCTGGCAGCTCCAGGTAGGATTTGAGAAACCGCTGAACCACGAGGTTAAGCACATGGGCCAGGCATGGTACGTGTGTGAGCTCACCTCATCTCAGAGCCGCCACCAGGTTCTGGCCAATTGTCACACACGACCATGCCTGGCTGTAGGTTCCGCGGTGTGAGCCACAGATCTGCCTTCTCTTTCAGAGCTGTCCACAACTCTTCTGCATTGTGCAGTTTGTCACCTAAGCATATTAGCTTCAGCACAGCCTGTTGCCGCTTGGCCAAGGCAGTGCTGCAGTGCTTCCAGCTTGTGACTGATGTGGTCATTTCGGAGATGGAGACTGAAGAGGAGGAGGAGGCTGAGGAGGATGAGGTGCAGGAGCTGTAGACTGTGGTGGCAACCCTTATTGACCTAGGGCCCGCAATCCTTGGCGTCGGAAGGACGTGTTCCGTCCCAAGGTCCGACTGGGTCCCGGCCGCCACTATGTTAACCCAGTGTGCCGTCAGCGAGATGTACCGTCCCTGTCCACAAGCACTTGTCCACGGTGTTCGTGGTTAGGTGGACTTTCCCGGTAACTGCGTTGTTGAGGGCACGGCTAATGCTTTGGGACACATTCTTGGGTAATGCGGGGATGGCACACCAGGAGAAATAGTGGCGGCTGGGGACTGAGTGCCGAGGGATGGCCACCGCCATCAGGTTGCGGAATGCTTCCGTCTCCAAGAGCCTAAAAGGAAATATTTTGAGTGCAAGCAGTCTCGAAATGTGGAAATTTAGTAGTGTTGCCTGTGGGGCGTTGGCTGCGTATTTGCGCTTGCATTCCAAGGACTGGGATATGGACAACTGAACACTGTGCTGGGACAAGGACGTGGACGTGCTTCCCGATGCTGCTACTTGAGAGTGTGCAATGACAGGTGCAGGGCAGGAGGCATCTTCGCATGCACCATGGACAGGGGATTGGCTTGTATGCACAACAGCAGAAGAAGCAGTGATACCACCCGCACACACTGTTCCTGGACCCTGGGGTTCGGCCCACAAAGTCGGGTGCGTTGCTGCCATGTGCCTGATCATGCTGGTGGTGGTCAGGATGGTAGTTTTGCCACCCCTGCTGATGCTGGCTAGGCAGGTGGTGCAAATGGCCTTTGTGGGGTTATCAACAGAGTCTTTAAAAAACAACCAGACTCGAGAAGACCTAACAGTTGTACTGGCAACTCTCTTCGTGTTGGTGTTACAGGGAACGGTTGCCTGCCTTCTGTCTGCAGCCACCACACTACTTCTTCCTGCCTGTTGGGGTGCTCTGCCTCCATCCCTCTGTGTGCTGCTGTCCTCGCTCTGCATGTCCTCCTTGCCAGGTTGGGTCAGTTACCATATCAGCCACCACCTCGTCTTCCACTTCCGCACCCTGGTCCTCCTCCTGACTTTCTGGCAATTGTGTCTCATCATCGTCCACCTCTTGTGACACTTTCCCACCATCGCCTTCATGTGACCGTAACAGCTCAAATATTTGGGCATCGCTGCATGCGATGACTGGAAGCATTATCCGCTATCCAACCAACAACCTTTTAACACTGCTCTGGGTTCAATAGTGGTGTGCTGCGGTCCCCTAGGAATAGGGACAGAAAGATCGGGCGAGAAGATGTGGGTGTTTGTTGTGGCACAATTTCAGCTTGCCCACAGACTCGGCCTCGGCCTCTGCATGCACCATCACGTGATGTCCAGTTCCCAGTCCCTTGCCACGCGCCTTGCCCATTTTAATTGGAGGACAATGTCTTCCACGCTCACTACAAATGGCTGAATTTGGAGCAAAGTTATATGTGATCCATGTAATGGAAAAAACACCGTTTTAAATAGCTGGCCTGTAGGTAACTATTTTTAACAGCGCCGACCTCGTGTCAATCAGTTCACTGACACACTGCAACAAAATTTAAATGGAGGCCAGAAATGGTAATATTTTCAGCGCAATTATATGTGATCCGTGTGATGGAGAAACCACAGTTTTAAATAGCTGGCCTGTAGTTAACTATTTTGAACAGCAAACCGGTGTCAAAAAAGTCGCTGACACACTAAAAAATTTTTTTAATGGAGGCCAGAAATGGCAGAATTTTCTGAAAACGTATATGTGATCCATGTGACGGAGAAACCACAGTTTTAAATACCTGGCCTGTAGGTAACTGTTTTTAACAGCAAACTGTTGTCAATAACTTCACTGACACACTGCAACAAAATTTTAATGGATGCCAGAAATGGCAATATTTTCAGCGCAACTATATGTGATCTGTGTGACGGACAAACCCCAGTTTTAAATAGCTGGCCTGTAGGTAACTATTTTTAACAGCGCCAACCTCGTGTCAATCAGTTCACTGACACACTGCAACAAAATTTAAATGGAGGCCAGAAATGGCAATATTTTCAGTGCAATAATATGTGATCCGTGTGACGGACAAACCACAGTTTTAAATAGCTGGATTTTTAGCGCTGTAATATGGAAGAGACCTGGCTGCATTCTGCAGCGCCAACAAGCAAATAGTTCAGATAAACTGTGTTCTCTGGATTGCTTTTTAAGCAAATAATGAGGATTAAGATCCCAAAAAAAATATTCCTGGCCCCTGATACCTGGGCTTATGTCTAGAAATGTCTAGCAGCAGCAGACAGAACTGGAATGGAACCTCTTGTGCTATATGCACTGCAGTCTGCTATATACACTGCCTGCCTGCCTGATATCTCTGCAGATGGATTAGTCCTCAGAAGGACTGTTTGTTGAGATAGATATGTGTAATATACTTCTGTTCTACCTACACTACCTAATAAACAAGCAAATCTCTCCCTAACTCAGTAGCAGCTCTCCCTACACTGTCTGATTGCACAGTAGACTGATGAGCACGGTGGCGCCAGGTCTGATATAGACCTAATGACGTTGTGCGGCCATCCAGTCACTGTAGTGCCACAACCAACATGGCTGCAGCATTATAGTGAGTAGCAGGCAATCCCTGAATGTTCATTGGCTCTGTAAAACATGCAGGAAGGGGACCCGAGCATCCGCCCGAGCATCTCGCAAGTACTCAGCGAGCTCCGAGCATCTCGAGTACTGAGATGTCAGGTGAATACCGAGTACTTGCAAGTATGCTCGCTCATCACTACTGTGCACATATCATAACTGTGAAGTACAATTACGGTAGTTTACATTAAAGTGGTTCTTTGGTGAAAACAAAGGTATCACCACAAGATACTGTAAGTGATCACTTATAGATTGGTGAAATCCAACCATTGGAAACTGCAACTATCAGAAGAATGGGGAACTTTTATCACTGTCAGGGCACTTTTATGCCCATTTTAAATTGTAGCAGGTCAAATGTCTGACCGCCATCCCATTCATCCAGAAAAAGCTAAGTGCAGCACTAGGCAGCCACTTACGGAATTAATAGATCAGTGGTCAATCCGAACATGTCGCTCTATCCTAATGGGGACAAAAGTTCCACATTCTGCCGATTAGCGTGTATCCCATCTGTTGAAAACCCACAAATTAATACAGTGCTGCTTATCATTATTGGCAACCCATCATTTTTTTCATAGACTGTACAATATCATTAGAAATAAGTGGAAATGTACCAAAGTTATATCTTCTTGATTTTTTAATTAGTGGTTCAAAGTAATACAACAATAAAACTTTATTTTTCAACTTCCATGTTAAAATTTCAAAGAAGAAACAGTATAAACAGCACGTGCAGCAATAAAGGCACTCCTATGTCATACTTGGTTGCACACCCTTTGGCATTGTGGACAGCCTCCAAACGTTTCTTGTAGCCATCAATAAGCTTCTTGCACTTCTCAGCTGGAATTTTCTCCCACTCTTCCTTTGCAGTTTGTTCAAGCTCTTTAATGTTTGCGGGGTTCTTTTTCCCAATGGCAGATTTTAGCTCACCACAAAGATTTTCAATGGGATTGAGGTCAGGACTCATTGCTGGCAATTTTAAAACAGTCCAGTTTTTCTTTTTTAACCATTCCTGTGTACTTTTGGATGTGTGCTTTGGGTCATTGTCTTACTGGGGGACCCATGATTTTTGACTCAAACCAAGTTTTCTTACACTGGGTAGGACATTTTGCTCTTAAATCTCTTGATAATTCTCTGATTTCAGGTTGATATTGTCAAAGCCTCCAGCACCAGACACAGCAAAGCAACCTCACAGCATTATGGATCCTCCACCATGCTTAACTCTTGGTAAGGTGTTCTTTTCCTTATAAGCTTCATTGCACCATCTGAAAACAAACTGTTGCTTTGCATTGCCAAAAGCTCTATTTTTGTTTAATCTGTCCACAGATCTTTGGCAAAGATCAGTTGTTCCTTTTTAAGTCTTTTCTTCAGCAATGGTTTCTTCCTTGGCCTTCGCCCAATAAGCTCTGCTTGGTTTAGTGTGCGGTGTATCGTACTTTTTGAAACCATGTCAACAGACTGTTCCAGGTTGGCCTTCAGGTCTTTGCATGTTTGATGTGGTGTTTTTCCACCATTTGCAAAAACATTCGAAAACATCTCTTGTCAATTTTCCTCTTTCCCCCCACGTTCAGGGAGGTTCTTCTTCTTAATAAAATTGCACACTGTTGAAACTGGGATACCAAGGTCTTTGGAGATGGCCTTATACCCTTTGGAAGACTTGTGTTTGCTAATAATAGCAGTTCTGATGTCCTCAGACAGCTCCTTTGTCTAAACCATGTGGCTTTTTAAAACACTAAAGTCGTCATTCATTGGCTAATTCATGTCTCATGGGCACTGACAATTAATCACAGGTGAATGTCCTTTGTGATTTACCACAGGAGAGTCAAAATGAGTTTTCATACTAAATTAATGTAAAGGGTGCCAATACCAGTGTCACAGCAAGCTTTAGGTTTTTCTATTTTTCCCTCCCATTTGAAGTTATTGTTTATCATTTGCCCTTTTGTATTTAACACGAGTGCTCTATACAAAAAAACTGTTTCACTTGACTCATTATTTTCAGGAGATATTTCATATTATGTACTTAAACTTCATGAGTGCCAATAACGATGAGCAGGACTGTAAGTTATCACTTTTCCTGTGAATAGGTGAATACCTGTTTTACCCAGAGAACTTCAGTAAGTGCATCTTTGCTACTGTGTAACAGTATGTTACAGGTCAGAGAGAGGTTAAACTGAGCATTTTTCAGACGGCTCCCCCCGGCGGTCTGCAGAGAGCCTAAAAATTGCCCAAATCGATGGGAACAGTGCTTAAATTACATGGGAACAGCATGAGAAAGACCCCTGGAAGCATCTCTGACTCCCAGGTCACTGCTGTCAACAATGTTGTCAGAGGTATTATGCCATTTTCACAGACTCACAACAAAACATACAAAAACGATATCAAAATGGGAAAAATGTTAAGGAACATCCTTTCCAGGGTAATAACTTGTATATAAGGCAAAATAAATAACCAAAACCAAAAATGATCCTCCACACCTTGGGCTATGTTCACACGTAGCGCTTTTGATGCATTTTTGCACTATTGCATTGCTTTCAACGGTGAAAATGCATTCACCAGGAAATGTCGTATAAACATTTTACTACCTTATCTGGCCATGTGGTGTGTGAGACATTATCAGACACATCCTGTTTCATTTATGAAGGAGGGACTCTGAAAGTTATAAACACTATTTTTATAGGGCCATCAAGCTGCCCTTACTTTTCTTTAAAGGCCAGCAGTGGCTATGCTTTGTTGTTCCCATTATTAAAGAGTGGGTCTCCTATACTGTTATTGCGTATGCAGTGACTGCAAGGGCAAAATTTAGATGCACCCCAATACCCCTTGGAAGAGACATAAAGGAGGGTCTCAGTAAAAAAAATGTTCCCATTATATAGGTCTCCTATAGTGGTAATAATTGCAAGGGCTGCCAAAATTTGGGAAAAACCCCATTACCAATTTAAAGACACATAGAGCTGGGCCAGAGTAACAATATGTTCCCATTAGAAAGGAGCAGGTCTGCTATGCAGGTATAGGGTATGCAGTGAGTAGTGTTGAGCCACCCCCGTAGTGTTCGAGTTCGGTTCGGTTCGTCGAACACCCGTGTGTTCGCCGAACTGTTCGTCGAACTGTTCGGCGAACACCTTCGAACACCGTTAAAACCAATGGCAGGCAAACAAAAACACATAGAAACACATAGAAAACACCTTCAAAGGTGTCCAAAAGCTGACAAACTGCTCAGAAGACACAACTAACACATGGAAAAGTGACAAGTACATATAGTCATGCGAAAAGAAAAGAGGTGGAGGAGTAAAAGGAGGGGGAGACACAGATATAGGCATGTCATGCCCTTCTAAAATCCAAAAAGTGAGAAGCCGACACGTTCAGTCCGCTCCTGCCCGTGCCACCTCCGTGTCGCCGGGTTTGTGCCAGAGCCGCGGTGAACCCTGACGGCCAGCCCCCCTCTCCCAATACTGGTGCCTGTCCGCTGGTGGGTCGAGCGAGCCCCCCTGTGGTGGAGGCAGCTCTAAGCTTTTTAATTTAAATTGTCTCTCTAATTTGAATAAATACACTTTAAATCCATTTACAAGGATCTATTGGAGGGCAAGTCTCATGCCAGCAGCCGCGTAATTCCAGCTCCAGTAGCGTCCACTAAAGCTGCTGCAGTTAAAAAGCTTTTATAAGGATCGAGCTCGGCTGTCCACCGCAAGGCATCCTACTGCCAGTCCGAGCCCCTATGCCTTGGGGTGCCTCCTGATGCTCTTCACTGAGTATCCCGTGGTCCCGAAGCATTTCCTTTGAAAAAATGAAGTGTCCAAACTACAGGTGGTGTAGCTTGCTTAACAGCCGGATAATCCGCTGACTAGCAGACCCTGCTACTAGGCACAAACTATTTCCTGGGCTAGATGCAGTTAAAAATTTGTAATTAGATACTCTCGTTGGATGCTGAGAAAGCATTCCATAGAGTCTCCTGGCACGCCATATATGATTCTCTTAAAAAGCTTGGGGTAGGGGTCTAGGGGACCCTTTTATAGCCAAAATCACGGCCCTGTATCGCAATACGTCACCTAGGCTGAAGATAAATGGAACTGTAGCACCCTGAGGGCTCGGTTGCTACAGAGGTATTGCACCTCACCCAGAGGTGTGATATCTCACTCTCAGGTAAGGATGTAGTGTGGATCAGGACCCGACACCTGCATGCATTACACCACATTGCCGTGGGGCAGGGAGACCAATATGCCCCTGAGATGGGCACGACAGTCCCTGTCCCTGGCTGGAGTGGGGGGAGGGAACACTGAGGAAGGGGAACCCTGTAGTGCAGGAGCAGGGAGGAAGCAGTTCCTGGGTGCATTGAGAAGGGAGTATAAAAGGTGGGCACCATCTTAGTTCAGTGCAGAGAAGTCTGAGCAGAAGTGGCAGGGAGCAGGAGCTCTGCATGAGCTCTGCTCCGGAGGCAGGCCTAGTAACAGAGGCCCAGGCCTGGAAGAGGGAGAAGGAAGGAAGAGGAGCGGAGAAGGCTCCAGGAACGAGGAACGAAGGGATCTCAGGGGTGCGGAAGGGCGAGTCGCCACCGCACGCCCGAATCCACCTGCGTGGAGGGGTCAGGCCAAAGTGGGAGACCGGTCCCCGAAACTAGTGGAGGCAGGAAACGACCCTCAGCTAGAAACAGGAGGCTGTGACATTTTATGTGGCGCAGCCCCTCGCTACACCCGCTAGGAAGGCACCACATAGGGTCAGGGAAACTGGCGCCAAGTTTACCAAGAGGAGGCCCGAGGCAGCCGGACAGAAGGGTTGGCAAGAAAGGCCAGACAAAGGACACACAAAGGGGGTCCTGTGAAGCACTCCAAAGTTATCTGGGAGTTGTCTGAGCCCCTCACCTGGTGAGCACAGTACGACGTGGGCAGCCGTTACCTGCAGACGTGGTCTGGATAATAAGAACTGTGAGTAAAGGCCCTGGACTGCATCACTGACTCCGTGTCATTACTGCTGCTGCCCTGCACCATCACCCCCATCCTCCGCATACACTGCCCTGAGGCTATACTCCTCCCGTGGGGAGTTATGCTACGCTCTGCTGCACCCACAACACCAGCCTCAGCGGTCTGCCCTGGAGCGGCGGTTCACTCTGACCGCAATCCACGGGTGGCGTAGTCGGACATTTAAACATCAAAACCACATAAATAGTTCCGCCACTGGTTTGACCGCCCTGAGCCACGGAACCGGGTTGCCGCCACGGAGACTACAACCACCAGCATCCACCAAAAAGGGTCCGGCTCCGGGTGTCCCAAGGCCCAGGGGGCGCGTCAGAACATTTTCATCACCTTTCACAATCACCAATGGGACAAGGCAGGGATGTTCTCTGTCCCCTCTCTTATACATCCTAGTGATGGAGCACCTGCTCTCATCAATTCGCCATAACCCCAATATTAGGTGGATTGAGGTGGGAGGCACCGAGTACAAGTGCTCTCTATTTGCTGATGATGTCCTAGTATATATCACTCAATCACATATATCCATCCATGCTGTTATGGCTGAAATAGATCACTTTGTTACATGGTCAAATTTTAAAATCAATGCAGCGAAGTCTGAGGCCCTCGATGTCTCCCTCCCCAAATCCATATAGGATTCCATCCAGTCCAACTTTCCCTTTGCCTGGCCCTCACAGGGTATCAAATACTTAGGAATTCCTATTCATAGAGACCTCTCCCATCTATGTTATCTTAATTTTGGGCCCTTTATTGAACAGCTCCATACAGACCACGGTTGGCAAGTTAGAACTGTAAGATTCACTACGTGAACCACTGGTGTTTTGTGGAAAAGCACATGTACACTGTGTTCCAAATTATTATGCAAAAAGTGTTTAGGAGTGATAAGGGAAGAATTTGTTTGTTTGTCAGTTAAACTCATTGATGGTGATGTGTGTCAGGGCTCTTTATATCACTGTAAGCAATTGCAGACACCTGTGCTAATTAGTTTGGCAGGTGTGTCCAATGAAAGGCAAGACTACTTAAGAAGGCTGTCTCACGTTATTAAGCAGCCTACATTTTCTGCCAAAATGGGAAAGAAAAAGGATTTGTCGGCTGCTGAGAAGCAACAAATTGTGGAGTGTTTAGGTCAAGGCATGACTACAATCAACATTGTGCGATGATCAGGATGAAGTGTCTTGGCAATCAAGAAGTATGTAGCTGATTCACAGTACACACGTGTGCGTGCTGATAAGGGCAAATTGAGGACTCTTTCCTACAGGCAATTACGTCAGGTTAAAAGAGCAGCGGCAAAAAAGCCTTGTCATAGCAGCAGACAAGTTTTTGAAGCTGCTTGTGCCTCCAACGTCCCCCGAACAACAAGATGCAGGGTCCTTCAGAGGTTTGCAGCTGTGCATACGCCATCCTGTCGACCTCCTCTATCCACTTCACACAAGCAGAAACGGCTCCAGTGGGCAAAACATTACATGAAGACTGATTTCAAAACTGTTTTGTTCACGGATGAGTGCCGTGCAGCGCTCGATGGTCCAGATGGATGGAGTGGAGGATGGCTGGTTGATGGACACCCCACGCAAACACGGCTACAGCGCCAACAAGGAGGAGGTGGAGTAATGTTTTGGGCTGGAATCATGGGGAGAGAGATTGTCGGCCCCTTTAGGATCCCTGAAGGCGCTAAAGATGAACTCCATAATGTATGTGGATTTTCTCAAACAGCACTTCCTGCCATGGTTCAAGAAGAAGAACCGTGTATTTCACAGCAAGATCATTTTTCTGCATGATAATGCACCATCTCATGCTGCACATAAAACATCTGCATCTCTGGCTGATATGGGCAGAAAAGGGGACAAACTTATGGTGTGACCCCCATGCTCCCCTGACCTCTACCCCATTCAGAACCTTTGGAGCATCATTAAAAGGAGTGTCTATGATGGCGGGAGGCAGTTCACATCTAAGCAACAGCTCTGGGAGGGTATTCTGTCCTCATGCAAAACAATTGAAGCAGAAACCATCCAAAACCTGACAAATTCAATGGACGAGAGAGTTCAGAAGCTCCTTTCGAACAAGGGGTTCTATGTGAAAATGTAACATCACCTAGAATAAAGTTTTGAGTTGAAAACTGTTTGATTTCAGTTTCTAACAACCTGCTAATGCTTATAATTTCAAAAATGACCATTTTTTTGGTCTTTATTAAAATGAAAAGGTTGATCGAAAAGTTTGGGGGATCTAAGAGTGTGGCAACCCAGTAGTCATGATTACTTCGAATTCTGACAATATGAGGGTCATGCTGCAGGTAGTGCAGCAAGAAGGCACTTATGTGTCTTGCGCATCTCGGAGCCCCAAAATTATTTTCCGGGCTAGATGCAGCTAAAAATTATTATTAATTTTAAATCTGGTGAAGCTTTAGTATAGATGGCCTAATAGGATCAGTGCTGCACACTGCTACAAAGCCCAAATTATTTTCCAGTCAAGATACAGATAAACATGATTAGTAATTTTAAATCTGGTGGAGCTTATTATAGATGGCCTAATAGAATCAGTGCTGCACACTGCTACAAAGCCCAAATTATTTTCCAGCCAAGATACAGATAAACATGATTAGTAATTTGAAAGCTTAAAACGGTTGGTAGGGTGATTTTAACCAATCATCAAGCTTTTACTCTCCCCAGGATGACACAGGGGTAGAAAAGTCGTTTCGAATCCATGATTTGTTCATCTTTATGAACGTGAGTCTGTCTACATTATCAGTGGAGAGCCGTGTGCGCTTATCTGTCAGCACACCACCAGCAGCGCTGAACACACGTTCAGACAGAACGCTGGCTGCGGGGCATGACAAGATCTCCAAGGCGTAAGTGGCTAGCTCCGGCCATTTATCCAGATTGGAAGCCCAAAAAGAGCAAGGGTCCAGTGACACAGTCGTGGCTTCAATGTTTACTTGGAGATACTCCTGTACCATCGTCTCTAGGCGTTGACTATGTGTCAGACTTCTTGTCTCCTGTGGTGCATTGGATGGGCCAAAAAAGTGGTGAAATGATTCCGCAAAATTGATGTTACCAGCAGATACTGTGGTTCTGTTACGGTTTGAGTGCTGAACACTTGACGGTCCCACGGTTGGCAAGTTGGAACTGTGAGATTCACTACGTGCACCACTGGTATTTTGTGGAAAAGCACATGTAAGATTCTGCAACAGTCTCTGCTGATACTCCTGCATGCGTGCATCCCTTTCTATGGCAGGAATAATTTCTGCAAATTTACTTTTGTACCGGGGATCTAACAGTGTGGCAACCCAGTAGTCAGGATTATTTCTAATTCTCACAATTCGAGGGTCATGATGCAGGTAGTGCAGCAAGAAGGCACTCATGTGTGTTGCGCATCCAGGAGCACCAAGTCCCTGTTGTGTTGGTGGCGAGGTAACAATCATGCTTCCTTCCTCTGTCCTCTCCCCCCAACCTCGCACAACAGAAATGTGATCAAGGTCTCCCTCATCTGATGAGTCTTCCATCAGTTCGTCCTCCACTTCTTCCTGGGCTCCTGCACCTTCCTCACTAGTTTGGCTGCTACCATGCACCCTGGTAAAACCATCTCCCCCACCCTCACATGTCTGCCGCCTTGGTGCTGCCGACCGTCTGGACCTTGCAGATGTTAGCCCTTCCGCATACAACTCCTCCTCCTCTACTTCCTCCACCTCCTCTTGTGCCACCACCTGACTTCGAATTCTGTTTAACATGTGCTCCAGCATGTAAATCACCGGAATAGTCATGCTGATAATGGCATCGTCAGCACTAAACATCTTCGTCGCCATTTCAAAACTGTGCAGAAGGGTGCATAGGTCCCTGATCTGAGACTACTCCTCCAGCGTGATTTGCCCCACCTCTGGATCTCGTTGGCCCAGGCTATACGTCAGAACGTATTGCACCAGGGCTTGTCGGTGCTGCCACAGTCGCTGCAACATGTGCAGAGTTGAATTCCACCGGGTAGGCACATCGCATTTTAGCCGGTGAAGTGGCAGGCCCAACGACTTATGTAGAGATGTAAGTCGCTGAGCTGCGGGATGCGAACGGCGAAAGTGAGCACACAGCGACCGTACCCTCTGCAGAAGGCCATCTAGTCTGGGATAGTGGGCTAAAAATTGCTGGACAACCAGGTTCAACACGTGAGCCATACAAGGCACATGTGTGACATTGCCCCGGCGAAGGGCCGCACCCAGGTTTGCAGCATTGTCGCACACGGCCTTCCCTGGTTTCAGGTCCAGTGGAGACAACCATTCAGGAAATTGGTTCTCCAGAGCTGACCACAACTCCTCAGCTGTGTGACTCACATTTCCCAGACATTTCAATGTAAAAACCGCCTGATGACGTTGAGCCCTACTGCCAGCATAGTAAGGAGGTGTGCAGAATCCCTTCTGCGCAGTTAGAAAGCTTGTGGCATGACCAGACAGGCTTTGGGTGCAGGTGGAAGACCGAGAGGAGGTTGAGGAGGCAGAAGCAGTGGAGGAACTTTGACATAAAGAGGATTGACGCACAACTCGTGGGGACGGCAAGACTTGGACAGCAGCCCCTTGTCCTGCTGTCACCATAGTTACCCAGTGCCCAGTCAGCGACATGTAACGCCCCTGTCCATGCCTACTCGTCCAAGTGTCTGTGGTGAAATGCACCCTGTCACACACAGAGTTCCTCAAAGAAGCGGTGATGTTGTGTGCGACATGCTGGTGGAGCGCAGGCACACCTTTCTTTGAGAAGTAGTGCCGACTGGGCATCTGGTACTGGGGCACTGCGACGGACATAAGGTCTCGAAAATCCTCTCTGTCCACCAGGCGGAAAGGCAGCATTTCTGTAGCCAAGAACTTGCAGATGGTGAAATTCAACCTCTTAGCTTTCTCATGGCTAGGAGGAAATGGTCTTTTACTTGTCCACATCTGAGGGACCGAGGGCTGGCTATTGTGCTTAGACGGGGTTGATAAGGGTGTCCCCGGCAAACTGCCGGTCTGTGAGGAAGATGCAGGCGGACATGTTAGGTTGCCTTGATCCAAAGGTGGTGCTATCGATGTCGGACAGCGCTCAACACCAGCTGGTGTTACCACCTCCAAAGAAAATGATGACCTGCCAATCACGCTGGCTGTTGCGGGTAAAGAGGTGGCAGGTCTGCGCCCCAAAACAGGTGTGACTGCTGTCCCCCCAGTCACAGAGGATGAAGAGGCCGCGGATGCACAAGATATGGCAGACGGTGGTTGGCCCGGCCGGCTAGGCCGCATTGTAGCACACTGAGCTTCCCACTGCAACTTATGCTTCATGTCCATGTGACGGTTCATGCATGAAGTACTCAAACTATGTATTTTTTGGCCTCTACTTAGCTTTTGCTCACAAATGTTACAGATAACACGAGTTGGGTCATCTTTATCGATCTGAAAAAATGCCCAGGCTATGCAAGGCTTAGCACCCATGCGACCTGAAGAGCCACCACGACTTGTGGTGAGAGGCAGAGTTGTGTTTGAGGATGCAGTTGTTGATGTGCTTCCAGTACTACGTCTCTGTCCAGGAAGGCGCAACCTGACCTCGTCGTCACTAGCATCTTCCTCCACCTCCTCTGCTGACCTCATCTCTTGGCTGACTGTGGGTTGACAGTAAGTGGGATCTCCAACCTCATCATCATCACCCTGTGTGTTATCACACCCGTCGTCCTCAGAGCCAACCTGTTCCTGCCCTGACAAAAAACTAAAATTGTCGCTCCAATCAGGTATTTGAGTCTTATCATCGTCTTCCTCATTGTCTCCACCAACAGGAGTTACAGTTTGGGAATGAGGGTCTACATTATGGTCAGAACCTTCTGCGTCTGGTCCTGGATCCGACTCATAAAGATTCTGGGCATCAGTGCAGATCATTTCCTCGTCTGGATTCACAGAAGCGCTGGAGTCGACCTCTGATTCCCAGGCTATAGTATGAGTAAACAGCTCTGCAGACTCAACCATCTGTTCTACCTCATACTCAGACGGGCAGCTGGAGATTTGGGAGCTGTGAGGAAGCAAGTGCGATTGGGGTGACACCTTTGAGGACTGGAGTATTTGTGATGTTGAAGTTGATGTGGAGGAGAGCCCACTTAAAGGAGCACTTGATATCCGTTGAAGCACCTGCTGTTTTTGTGCCTCATCTGGAATTTGTAGCGATTGGCGTGGCCGTAAGAAAGGGATCTTATCACATTGTCCGCTAAAAGAAGTAGACATTTTAGTTTGGCTGGAAGATGGTCTTTCTTCTGCAGATGTTACTGTTGCTTTAACACCTACCCCACGGACACAACCTTTTTTCCCCTTCCCAACACGCCTATTCCCCTTTCCACCAGCAGCAGGCCTTTTTCCACTCATTTTGGTGGTTAACTAATTAACAACTCTGGAGTTGTTTGCACAAAAAAACAATGGATGGGAACCGAGCAGACCTGAGTGGCCAAACTGTGGTATTAGGCCAAAACTATTGGCTGGGTTAGATGCAGAAAAAAATTATATTCAATTTGCAACCTGATGGAGGTCAGTATAGATGGACTAATAGAGAAAGTCCCACACACTGCTAGAAGGCCAAATATTTTTTCAGAGCTAGATGCAGATAAAAATTATTTTTAATTTGCAACCTGATGGAGGTCAGTATAGATGGACTAATAGAGAAAGTCCCACACACTGCTAGAAGGCCAAATATTTTTTCAGAGGTAGATGCAGAAAAAAATATATTCAGTTTGCAACCTGATGGAGGTCTGTATAGATGGATTAATAGAACAAGTCCCACACACAGCTAGAAGCCCAATATTTTTTCAGAGGTAGATGCAGAAAAAAATATATTCAGTTTGCAACCTGATGGAGGTCAGTATAGATGGACTAATACAACAAGTCCCACACACAGCTAGAAGCCCAATATTTTTTCAGAGGTAGATGCAGAAAAAAATATATTCAGTTTGCAACCTGATGGAGGTCTGTATAGATGGATTAATAGAACAAGTCCCACACACAGCTAGAAGCCCAATATTTTTTCAGAGGTAGATGCAGAAAAAAATATATTCAGTTTGCAACCTGATGGAGGTCTGTATAGATGGATTAATAGAACAAGTCCCACACACAGCTAGAAGCCCAATATTTTTTCAGAGGTAGATGCAGAAAAAAATATATTCAGTTTGCAACCTGATGGAGGTCAGTATAGATGGACTAATACAACAAGTCCCACACACAGCTAGAAGCCCAATATTTTTTCAGAGGTAGATGCAGAAAAAAATATATTCAGTTTGCAACCTGATGGAGGTCAGTATAGATGGACTAATACAACAAGTCCCACACACAGCTAGAAGCCCAATATTTTTTCAGAGGTAGATGCATAAAAAAATATATTCAGTTTGCAACCTGATGGAGGTCAGTATAGATGGACTAATACAACAAGTCCCACACACAGCTAGAAGCCCAATATTTTTTCAGAGGTAGATGCAGAAAAAAATATATTCAGTTTGCAACCTGATGGAGGTCTGTATAGATGGATTAATAGAACAAGTCCCACACACAGCTAGAAGCCCAATATTTTTTCAGAGGTAGATGAAGAAAAAAATATATGCAGTTTGCAACCTGATGGAGGTCAGTATAGATGGACTAATACAACAAGTCCCAGACACAGCTAGAAGCCCAATATTTTTTCAGAGCTAGATGCAGAAAAAAATTATATTCAATCGGCAACCTGATGGAGGTCAGTATAGATGGACTAATAGAATGATGCTATGCCCAAAAGATTTTACTTCACTAGGTGCAGTAAAAAAATTGGTATTCTATACACAGGTGGTATATCTTGCAACACAGATAGGCTACTCCACTGACTAACACACTCTGCAATAGGCCAAAAAGGATTAGCTTTGCTAGATTCAGCCAAATGCTGTGAAAAAAACTTGCACAGCACTGGCACAGACCTGCCTGGCAAAAACTGATAGGAACTGATGTAACCTAGTCCTGAAAAGGACTCCAATTACAATTAGTCTTTACTCCCACAATCTATCTATTTAAGAGCACAGACCTGCCTGATAAAAGTCGTAGGAAATGCTGTAACCTAGTCCTTAAAAGGACTGCAATCACAACTATTCCCTACTCCCAAGCTATCTGTAGATTTGTGCGAAAATTGGCTTGAAATTAACAAGGTATAGCGCACACAGCAACAGCGGTGCCGTCTAACACGCAGCTGCAGCAGTGAGAAAATGGTGGCGACGGGGAAAATGGCTTGGTCTTATAGGGCAAGGACATGTGACATACACTGCCAATGACACATGCCCTTGCTTGTGTGAAAAAAAGCACTTCGCTCCGTGTGTGCACTGCTGATAGGCTGACAGATTGCACCTCCCCACTGTTAATTGCGGGAAAGAGAAAAAAAAAATGGAGATCTTCATTGTTCCTGCAGAGATCCATCCCCTGCCCCTCCCCCCACCCCGCTGTACACTCAAACTGCGTATTAACATTAATTTTCATCATTACTGAGAAAAAATCCAGTTATGATTTTGGTGCACGAACAGTTATCGAACATAACCTCGAACAGCCGAATTTTTCTCAAATTGTTCGTGTTCGTCGAACGCCTCGAACACCGCCCAAAACAGCTCGAATTTGAGATTGGCGAACAGTTCGAGTAGAACAACGCTCATCTCTAGCAGTGAGTCCAATGGCTGCCAAAATTTAGGAAATAACCCAATAACAATTTAAAGACACATAGAGCTGGGCCACAGTAACGACATGTTCCGATTAGAAAGGAGTGGGTCTCCCATACTGTTTGCCTATGCAGTGAATGAAACAGCTGCCAAAAATTTGGAGGAACTCCAATGTCCCTTGCAAGAGACGTAGAGGTCAGAGGGCCTCTTGAAAACAATGTTCCCATTTTTAGGAAGTCGGTCTCCCATACTGTTTGCCTATGCAGTGAATGCAACGGCTGCTAAAAATTTTGAGGAACTCCAATGTCCCTTGCAAGAGACGTAGAGGTCGGAGGGCCTCCTGAAACAATGTTCCCATTTTCAGGAAGTGGGTCTCCCATACTGTTTGCCTATGCAGTGAATGCAATGGCTGCCAAAATTTGGAGGAACTGCAATGTGTTAGAATCTATGTTGTTTTACTATTGGCCATCTTGTTGTGGTTTGCTGGGTTCTAGTATTTTCCTCTGGTGCTGTGTTTCTTGGTGATGTGATCTCTGCACTCTTTATTACCCAGCACCTGGCCCCCATTCAGTGTTGTAACGCTCATGCTCTGGCTATGTAGCCTGATTAAGTTCTTCTTGCTTTGGACTATAGTTATCCTAGGACTTCTTGTTCCACCAGTTTTGTTTCCTTTAATTTTCATTTCTGCAACTAACTTTTCTGTTAGGAGGTCTCCTGCTTTTGCTCCCTGTCCTTAGATCTTTTAGGGACCCCTTACCCTCTCCTACAGGTCTTCGTTTGAATTCTGTGCAGGAGTTTCAGTTGGGCTATTCATAAGGAATAAGGCACCCACCCCAGCGTAGGGTAAAGCTGAGTGTCAGAGCAGGGACAGCTTTTCCCTCCTATTCCTTAGTTCCAAGTTGCAGAACATAACACAATGTCCCTTGCAAGAGACGTAGAGGTCGGAGGGCCTCCTGCAAACAATGTTCTCATTTTTTGGAAGTGGGTCTCCCATACTGTTTGCCTATGCAGTGAATGCAACGCTGCCAAAAATTTGGAGGAACTCCAACGTCCCTTGCAAGAGACGTAGAGGTCGGAGGACCTCCTGAAAACAATGTTCCCATTTTTAGGAAGTGGGTCTCCCATACTGTTTGCCTATGCAGTGAATGCAATGGCTGCCAAAAATTTGGAGGAACTCCAATGCCTCTTTGAAGAGACGTACATATGGTTATATGATAGATATTGTGATGATATGGTGGTGGAGGATAAGGAGAAGGAGGAGGACAAGACCAAATAGACAAAATCAGGAAGCTTATACCCATGGGTGTGAAGACAGAGGTGCATGCGAATAGAGTTAGACCTCCCAAAAAAAAGACACTGTGAGTTTATGCTACACTGTTATCATTCGGTGGTGTTGAGAAGTCTGGCCCAATCCAGCCCTTGTTCATTTTTATAAGAGTCAGCCTGTCAGCATTTTCAGTTGACAGGTGGATGCGCCTATCGGTTATAATTCCACCAGCGGCACTAAAAACCCGCTCTGAAAGAAACTCTAGCAGCAGGGCAGGCCAGGACCTCCAAGCTGTAGAGAGCCAGTTCATGTTATCCAACCAACAACATTTTGACACTGCTTTGGGTTCAATAGTGTGCTGCGGTCCCCTAGGAATTGGGACAGGAAGGTTGGGCGACAAGATGTGGGTGTTTGTTTTGGCCCAATTTCAGATTGCCCACAGCCTCGCCCTCTATATGCACCATCACCATCACGTCCACTTCCCTGTCCCTTGCCACGCACCTTGCCCATTTTAAATGGAGGACAATATTTTCCATGTTCACTAGAAAGGGCTGATTTTGGAACACAGTTATATATGATATGTCTGCCAGAGAACCACAGTTTTAAATAACAGGCCTGTAATTTATTAATATTGTTCTTCACAGAGACCTAGTGTGAATAGCTTGACCAACACAGTGCAACAAAATACAAGGCAGAAAGGGCTGATTTTGGAGCATTGTTATATGTGATGTGTAGCATCGGCGTCCCTGCCTCCTGCTGCGCAGAGACGCCGTTCCACTCACCGCCGCGGTCCCGGTCCGGCGTCTTCCTGCTCCCCTCCTGCTGCTGCTGTGGCACGCACCCCTCGCAGCTTCCTGGGCACTGTGCTTAGGGTGCGCACGCACACGCTCCCTCCCTCTTAAAGGGGCCGTGCACGCCGTCCTAAAGAGTCCCCGGCCAATGGCCGGAGGACTTCCCCTTTATAAGGCACCTCCTCCAAAATGGAGGTGCCTGTGCAAGGTTGTTGTTTTGTGTGTTAACACCTTCTCCAGCCCTCAGGTCCCGCTGCCTGTCAGCCTTGCCCGCCACTCTGTCTAACAGTCCTGTCCACCAGTCTGTCTAACAGTTCTGCCCCCCAGTCTGCCTACCAGGAGCACCTGCCAGTTACGTGTTGTGCCCCCCAGTCTGCCTACCTGGAACACCCACCAGGTACCTGCCGTGCCCGCCAGCTTGCCTACCCGGAGCACCTGTCTGGCTATCCGCTGTACCCGCCTGCTTGCCTACCCGGAGCACCTGTCTGGCTATCAGCCGTACCCGCCTGCTTATCTACCTGGATCTCCCGCCAGCCTTCCTGCCGTGCTCATCCTCTGTTCCGGTCAGCTCCTATCATCTGACCCGTGGGAGTCACCTGCTCTCATACAAGGTCGGTCTCAGAGTGGTACCTGGTTCACCTGCCCGGTCCCTCCATGGTTCACGGACCTGAGTAAGCCGCCGTGTGACCTGGGTCGGTCCAAGTAGGCACTTAATTATGCCCCTCTGGTCCCTCCTTGCATCAAAGCACAGAGGTTCCACCACCCGTAACAGTTTGCACATGCGATGAAACCCCGTGGCACCCAGGCTCCTTCACTCTCAGACCTGTACCAGGAGGTCTCTCACCAGAGATCCCAACAGGATACTATCCTGTCCTATCTTTGGACAGTCACCTCCCGCCTGGACACGCTGTCCACCCCGACTGTGTCCATCTCTAACCGAGCAGCACCCGCTCCAGCGGCACCTCAACCCAGTGGTGCTGTGGCACCCGGCTTTGGACCCCGGCTATCTGCGCCTCCACGTTTTGGTGGTGACCCCGTCCTATGTCGGGGCTTCATAAATCAGTGCATGCTGCACTTTGAACTCCTGGCACACCAGTTCACCTCCAACCGGGCCAAGGTGGCATTCATCATGTCTCATCTCACCGGAGAGGCATTGGCGTGGCTTAACCCTCTGTGGGAAAGAGGGGATCCCCTTGTGGCCAATCTTCTGACTTTCCTCGCTGCCTTCCGGAAGGTCTTCGATGAAAATCTTCTACTGCCTCCTCACGTCTCCGTCTCCGCCAAGGGAGTCTCACTGTGGGCCAGTATGCCGTACGTTTCCGAACCCTCGCATCTGAACTTGCCTGGAACAATGAGGTCCTGGTGTCCACCTTTTGGGAGTCCTTTCCGGACGGATCAAGGATGAGCTTGCCAGTCGTGACATCCCTTCCACCCTGGACGATCTGGTGTCATTAGCTACCCGGATTGACATCCGTTTTCTGTAACGTGCTAAGGAGACGACACCGGAGAGAAGATTTCCGCGTCTCGCTCCAATATTTCAAACGCCAGCCTCGCAACCAGCAATCCCCCTGGCATGTTCGCCAGAGCCTATGCAAATTGACCAAACCAAGATGGTCAAGTCTCACCTGGAGACACGCCGAGCCGAGGGAAGTTGCTTCTACTGTGGCAGTAAAGAGTATTTGATCCGTTCCTGCCCGGTGAGGCCAGGAAACTCCAGTGTCTAGGACCGCTCGGAGAGGTCATCCTAGGCAAGAGTAAATCCTCTCCATCTTTGACTCTGTCTGTTTCCATTTCCAGTAGTGAGACCCGCTTCTTCGAGACTGCCCATCTGGATTTCGGAGCCGCTGGGAACCTCATTCAACAGGCCGTTGTGGAGCGTTATCAGATTCCTACCGTACGTCTGGCTGAACCGTTGATGGTTGCCTCTGTGGATGGGAAGCTTCTCCTAGAAACCATCTTGCTTGTCACTGAGTCTGTAACCCTTCAGGTGGGAATGCTGTCTGGCCTCTCTCACTCCCTCTTATTTGATCTACCCTGGTTACAAAGACATGAGTCCGTCCTGAATTGGAGATCTGGTGAAGTGCTCCGTTGGGGTCAGGAATGCCATGAGTCCTGTCTGGTTCGTCCTGCTCGACCCCCGTCTACTCCGGCTAATCTACTTGGTCTGCCGGCACCCTACTGGTCCTATGCGGACATCTTTGACAAAAAGGAAGCGGAGACACTACCACCTTATAGGCCGTATGATTGCCTCAACGACCTGGTACCTGATGCTTCTCCTCCCCGCTGGCGAATATACCCTTTGTCGCTGGCCGAGACCCGTGCCATGTCTGAGTACATAGAGGAGAATCTTGCTAGGGGATTTATCAAGAAATCTACAACCCCGGCTGGAGCAGGATTCTTCTTCGTCAAGAAGAAAGACGGCTCTCTACGTCCCTGTATCGATTACAGGGGCCTTAACCAGATTACCATAAAAAATAAGTACCCCCTGCCTCTCATCTCAGAGCTGTATGACCGCCTTAAAGGCTCGAAGATCTTCACCAAGCTCGATATTCGTGGGGCGTACAATTTGGTCCGGATTCGCCAGGAAGACGAGTGGAAGACGGCATTCAACACCCGGGACGGTCATTACGAATACCGCGTGATGCCCTTCGGTCTCAGTAATTCTCCAGCCGTCTTCCAGGAGCTGGTGAACGACATCTTCCGAGATCTCCTGTATTCCTGCTTGGTGGTGTACCTGGACGATATCTTGGTTTTCTCTCCAGATCTGCCCTCACACCGGAGGGATGTTCGCCTGTACGCTAAATACGAGAAATGCCTCTTTGAGCAGACCTCTCTGCCGTTCCTGGGTTATGTTATCTCCGAGACTGGTTTGCGGATGGATCCCAAGAAGGTCTCTGCCGTCTTAAAGTGGCCCCGACCGGAGGGGTTGAAGGCGATTCAACGATTCCTGGGCTTCGCAAACTATTACCATCTCTTCATTCCTCATTTCTCCTCCCCGACTGCTCCCATCTCTGCGCTCACCCGTAAAGGAACAAATCCCAGGGAATGGACTTCCGAAACGGAGAAGGCCTTCGTCTCCCTTAAACAAGCCTTTTCCTCCGCTCCTGTGCTACACCGTCCAGATTGCAACAAGCAGTTCTTCCTGGAGGTTGATTCCTCCTCCTCCGGAGCTGGAGCAGTGTTCACCCAGAAATCCTCGTCCGGGCGTATGGTGACCTGCAGATTCTTCTCCAAGCTCTTCTCCTTGTCCGAACGCAATTATTCTATAGGAGATCGAGAACTGCTGGCCATCAAGTTAGCACTGGAGGAGTGGTGCTATTTGCTTGAGGGGGCTCTGCACCTAGTGGTCATCTACACTGACCATAAGAACCTTGCTTATTTGCAGAATGCCCAAAGACTAAAGCCGCGTCAGGCCAGGTGGTCTCTATTCTTTGCCCATTTCTGCTTCACTGTGCACTACAACCCGGCGGACAAGAACATTAAAGCTGATGCTCTATCCCGCTCATTCCTGTTTTCCGACCAAGAGAAGGAGTCTCTACATATCATTGACCCCTCCAAAGTAATGACTGTTGCTCCGTTTGCCCTATCTCATCTTCCACCCGGTAAGACCTTTGTAGCGCTTCCGGATCGGAAGAAGGTTCTACTCTGGGGCCATTCATCCAAACTAGCCGGTCATGCTGGCCAGAGGAAGACCTTTTTGCTCCTTGCCTGACATTAGTGGTGGCCTTCCCTGCGCAAGGATATTGCGGACTTTGTCACGGGTTGTTCCTCTTGTGCCCGTAACAAGGTTCCCAGGCACCTTCCAGCCGGCCATCTCCTTCCTCTTCCCTTGCCTTCTGCTCCGTGGCAACACATTGCAATGGACTTCATTACGGACCTCCCTGTTTCTGCCGGTTGCACTGTCATTTGGGTGGTCGCCGACCACTTTTCTAAGATGGTCCACTTCATCCCTCTGCCTGGTCTTCCGTCTGCATCTGTGATGGCTAAGGAGTTCATCCAGCACATCTTCCATCTTCACGGCCTACCCCTCCACATTGTCTAGGATCGCCTAGTTCAATTCACTTCTCGCTTCTGGAGAGCCACGTGCAAGCTGCTGGATGCCTCTTTGAATTTGTCTTCTGCTTATCATCCTCAGTCCAATGGTCAAGTGGAATGTATCAATCAGATCCTTACCAGCTTTCTTCGGCACTTTGTCAATGCTCACCATAGCGATTGGGTTAAGCTCCTGCCCTGGGCCGAGTTCTCCTATAACAACCATGAGAGTGAGTCTTCTACTAAATCCCCGTTTTTTGTGGTCTACGGTCGACACACCCGGATTCCGTTTCCCGTCTCCTCTTCAGTGGACAATCCTGCCGCGGGGTCTCTCGTCAGCAAATTTTTGGCTATTTGGGAAGACACTAGATCTGCCCTTCTTCAGTCCTCGGAGCGGATGAAGAAACATGCTGATAAGAGATGTCTGGATCCGCCTCTATCCCATCCGGGAGACAAAGTCTGTCTTTCCTCCAAATATGTCCGTCTCAAGATACCTTCTTATAAGTTGGGTCCACGGTTCATCGGTCCGTTCGAGGTTCTGAACTAAATTAATCCCGTGGCTTACAAGCTAAAACTCCCAGTCACCTTACGGATTCCCAACTCCTTTTATGTATCTCTCCTCAAACCACTTGTTCTTAATACTTTCTCTGACGATCCAGGTACCACCCCAGCTCCAGTCTCCGCTGAGGACGTCTTTGAGGTAGAGAACATTTTGGCCACCAAGAGGGTAAGAGGAAAGACCTTTTTTCTTGTGGATTGGAAGGGGTTTGGCCCGGAGGAGAGGTCTTGGAAACCCAGGGAGAACATTCATGCCCCTCATCTACTTAAAAAATTTATTGCGGGCATAAAGAAGAGGGACGTAAAGGGGGGGTACTGCAGCATCGGCATCCCTGCCTCCTGCCAGGCAGAGATGCCGTTCCCCTCACTGCTGCGGTCCCGGTCCGGCGTCTTCCTGCTCCCCTCCTGCTGCTGCTGTAGCACGCACCGCGCGCAGCTTCCCGGGCACTGTGCTTAGGGTGTGCATGCGCGTGCTCCCTCCCTCTTGAAGGTGCCGCATGCGCCGTCCTAAAGAGTCTCCGGCCAAAATGGAGGTGCCTGTGCAAAGTTGTTGTTTCGTATGCTAACACCTTCTCCAGCCCTCATGTCCCTCTGCCTGTCAGCCTTGCCCGCCAGTCTGTCTAACAGTCCTGTCCACCAGTCTGTCTAACAGTCCTGCCAGTTACCTGCCGTGCCCGCCTGCCTGCCTACCTGGAGCACCTGCCAGTTACCTGCCGTGCCCGCCAGCCTGCCTACCTGGAGCACCTGCCAGTTACCTGCTGTGCCCGCCAGTCTGCCTACCTGGAGCACCTGCCAGTTACCCGCCGTGTCCGCCAGCTTGCCTACCCGGAGCACCTGTCTGGCTATCCGCTGTACCCGCCTGCTTGCTTACCCGGAGCACCTGTCTGGCTATCAGCCGTACCTGTCTGGCTATCAGCCGTACCTGTCTGCTTATCTACCCGGATCTCCCGCCAGCCTTCCTGCCGTGCTCATCCACTGTTCCGGTCAGCTCCTGTCATCTGACCCGTGGGAGTCACCTGCTCTCACACAAGGTCGGTACCAGAGTAGCACCTGGTTCACCTGCCCGGACCCTCCCTGGTTCATGGAGTCGACTAAGCCGCCGTGTGACCTGGGTCGGTCTGAGTAGGCACTTAGTTACACCCCTCTGGTCCCTCCTTGCACCGAAGCACAGAGGTTCCACGACCCGGACCTGTAACAATATGTCTGTCAGAGAACCACGGTTTTAAATAGTAGACCTGTAATTTACTAATATTATTCTTCACAGAGACCTAGTGTGAATAGCTTGACCGACACACTGCATCGAAATCGAAGTCAGAAATGGCTAATTTTGGAACACTGTTATATGTGATATGTCTGACGGAGAACCACGGTTTTAAATAGCAGGCCTGTAATTTACTAATATTATTCTACACAGAGAACTAGTGTGAATAGCTTGACTGACACACTGCAACAGAATGGAAAAGGAGGCCAATATTTTCCATGTTTAGATCAAACTTCTGGATTTTTATCGCTAAAATATGTAACAGATCTGGCTGTATTCTGCAGTGCTAACAAGTAAATATAGCAGAAAAATGGTGTACTCTGGATTGCTTTTTAAGAAAATAACCAGGATTAAGATGAAGAAAAAAATTGCTCTGGCCTGATTCCTGGGTCTACAAATATCTGTGTAGCATCGGCGTCTCTGCCCCCTGATAGGCAGAGACGCCGTCCCCCTTACCGCCGCGCTCCTGGCACGGCATCTTCCGGCTCTCCTGCTGCTGCTGCTGCCGGCGCACACAGTTTCCCAGGCACTGTGCTTAGGGCGTGCGCGCGCTCACTCCCTCTTAAAGGGGCCACGCGCCGTCCTAAGGAGTCCCCGGCCAATGGCCGGAGGACTTCTCATATAAAAGGCACCTCCTCCAAAATGGAGGTGCCCGTGCAAGATTGTTGCTCTGTGTTCTAACTCTGCTTCAGCCCTCAAGTCCCGCTCCCAGTCTGACTACCAGTCCAGTCCGCTAGCCTGACTACCGGTCCTGTCCGCTAGCCTGACTACCGGTCCTGTCCGCTAGCCTGACTACCAGTCCAGTCCGCCTGCCTGACTACAAGTACAGCCCGACAGTCTGCTTACAGCCCAGTCCGCCAGTCTGTCTATGGGCTTGGCCAGTCCGCTTATCCGGAGCCTTTACCTGCTACCTGTCTCCGCCAGGAAAGTGCACTCTCCAGCCCGACGGTCTGCCTACGGTCCAACCCGCCAGTCTGTCTATGGGCCAGGCTAGCCTGCCTACCTGAAGAACCTACCAGTTACCTGCCGTGCCTACCAGCCTGCCTACCTGGAGGCTTCTGCCAGTTACCCGTGGTGTCAGCCAGTCCGTCTACCCGGATCACACGTCAGCCTGCCTGCTGGGCTCATCTGCTGTACCGGTCAGTCCCTGCCTTCTGACCCGTGGGAGTCACCTGCTCTCATACAAGGACTGGCCTAGAGTAGCACCTGGTCCCTCTGCTCGGTCCTTCCCTGGTTCACGGAGTGCGACCTTGGTCAGTTCGAGTTGATACCTAGTTACGCCCCTCTGGTTCCTCCTTGCACCGCAGCACAGAGGTTCCACCACCCGGATCCGTAACAATCTGTAAGAACAACAGCAGCCATGGAACATCCTATGGACCCTCTTGCACTATATGCACTGAAGTCTGCCACATACACTGCCTGCCTGCCTAACTCCTGCTATCACCACTGAATATATGCAACTGGATTAGTCCTCAGAAGGACTGTTAGTTCGGATGGATAAATAGATGATATATGTTGTGGAATACCTATACTAACTCTAAACAAGCAAATCTTTCCCTGACTCAGCAGCAGTTCTCCCTACTCTGCCTGATTCTGGGGTAGACTGTTACAAGCATAGCAGTGTCGGGTCTTAAATAGACCTGATGACGCTGTGCGGCCAGCTAATATATCAATGTAATGCCCACAACCAACATGGCTACGGCATTACAGTGCATGTCAAGCAATCCCTGCATGTTCATTGGCTCTCTAAAGAGCGCCAAACATGCAGGGCGGGGACCCAAGTTCCCACCCGAGTAACACAGAAATACTCTCGGAGCTTGTCGAGCACAGTAATGCTCAGGCTAGTACTGAGCAGTTGCGAGCACGTTCGCTCATCACTACAGAAGACACTGTAATGCACACGCCCAGGCTGAGTGGCGTGTGCGTGTATATGTAGTGATTCCACTGGACCGTGCCGGAGAGTGAATGCCTGGAGGGGCGTAACTAAGCATCCACCCGATCCGACCAGGGTCGTACGACGGCATACGACGCCAGTGCACCAAGGAGGAACTGAGCAGAGGGACGAGGTGCTACTCCAGGACAGACCCCGGACACGGCTGTTGACCCACACAGGGGAATACAGGAACAGGCAGGTTAGGCTGGCACACAGACTGCTGGGTATAGGCAGACACGGCTGGTATGCAGACTGGCGGATGCTGGTAAGCACGACTGGTATGCAGGCAGGGAGGTACTGGCAGGTATGACAGGTTGGAGCACCGAGTGGATAGGACCCAGTACAAACTGGGACTCAGGAACAGAATCACAGATGCGGTGGACAAACACAGCAGAGTGAGGCCGCCCAGAGCAGCGGGCAAGAGCAGAACAAGACGAGACCGCCTGGAGCGGTGGGCAAGAGAAGAGCAGGACAAGGCCGCCTGGAGCGGTGAGCGAGAGAGGAGCAGAGCGAGACTGCCGGAGCAGCGAGCAAAGGGTCAGAGCAGAGCGAGACTGCCGGAGCAGCAAGCAAAGGGTCAGAGCAGAGCGAGACTGCCGGAGCAGCAAGCAAAGGGTCAGAGCAGAGCGAGACTGCCAGAGCAGCGAGCAAAGGGTCAGAGCAGAGCGAGACTGCCGGAGCAGCGAGCAAAGTGTCAGAGCTGAGCGAGACTGCCGGAGCAGCGAGCAAAGGGTCAGAGCAGAGCGAGACTGCCGGAGCAGCGAGCAAAGGATCAGAGCAGAGCGAGACTGCCGGAGCAGCAAGCAAGGCAGAGCGGGCAAGAACCGCCGGAGCGGTGAACAAGGCAGAGCAGAGGGGACAGGGCTCTGTTCACACGGAACAGACTGGAAGGGAAAGGCAGAACCAGGTACACACAAGATACTTGCAATGAAGTAGCGAGTGGACTCTAAACTCACAAATGGGAGTACAGGGACAACGAGTAGGAGTTAGGTACGGGATCAGATTCTGCAGGAAAAGGGAAGGTACGGACATAGAGAAAAACAGGTAACAGGCTAGGAGAGTATTCAGACAAGAACAGACACAGCAGCAAGATACAGGAGCAGGTCTAGGTATGCGGCCCCTAGAAGGCGGAACAAACAGGCTAGGAGCGAGTTCAGAGAGGAACAGGCAAGATACAGGAACGGGTCTAGGTATGCGGCCCCTAGAAGGCGGAAAGAACAGGCTAGGAGCTTGTTCACACTGGCCTGGAAATACAGCCTCCAGGATAGGCAGAAGACAACAGGCTAGAAGATAGTTCAGACAGGACACAGTTCAGACACGGGAACTGATACCGCAAGGCAGGAAACATAGACAGGACCAGGCACATCAGTGACTAGAAGCCAACTTACAGAACACAATGCTCAGGCAAGGATTCCAGGAAAGAGCTGGGTTAAATACCAGGTGACAGACAGCAATAGGCTGAGGACGCACAAGGGGTGTGCCCGCAGCAGCGACAAGAAGCAGGAAGTGATCGGGCGCCACCCTTAAGCAGAAGAAACAGAGGCAAGCAGACAGCATGGAGGAAAGCCAGAGTGGACTGGAAATCAAGTGCGCGCTCTTGCACAGTGGGAGATGGACCACTATGCAAGGATGCCGCCAGGTATGTTACAGACACGTCTTTTCTTTATTAGACAGTGGCACTTCTATCAAGCAAAACAGTGATGCCACGTGCCAGTGCCACTGCACATGGTACAAATAGTGTTACATAGGACTGCATGTAGCATCTACTACATTATCTGTACTGAGAAAGTTATCACTGTTTTATCTGTGGTGTTACATATGACTGGAGGTCGCATCTGAGACATTAATTGATTAATCCTAGAGTTATCGCTGTGTTATGTGTAATCAATCCAAGGATCCAAGGCACAGAACAGTCTCCTTCAAAAAAGTTTTACTGACCCCATTGTACACACAGGAAAAGCACTTACATGCGACATTTCGGCCACGCGTGCCTTTATCAAGTAAAAAAAACAGGATGTCCATAACCAAATAACACAAAACAGGTACTATTTATAGTAAAAAAAAAAAATCACAGAAAATAAACAGGCCTTACCAACACCAGGTCAGATTACAAAAGCACAAGCAGGATGCAGCAGACCTCCATGATAAAGGCGGGGGCAGCACAGGTGCAAAATACTGATGTGACAGCCGCCCCCTACATGAATTGGCAGATATGTGAGTGGCTGTGTAGTATTACAAATGCACACAGATGGGGCTGGCATAGGAAGCCAGTCACACAGATAGGTGTGATACACAGTGTCTGGCTTACAGCGTATTAATGATGCCCATAATTTGATGCCCACACTAAGCTGTATTCTGTGGGAAGAAAATGAACTTTATTCTCCCACCACCAGTGTTCTGGTGCCAGTCACAGAGGCGGCACCGGCACAGGTTCAGTCACTGCTCTGCGTATACAGAGCGGCGACTGTAACATGACCAGGGGTGGATTAAGAGTAGCAAGGGCCCTGGGCAGTTGAGAAGGCACGGGCCCCCCCCCCACCTGATTTATCACGTGACATGTCACATGATCCCCTGTGATAGATCATGTGATAGTTTACGGGAAATTAATTTGGCACAATATTAATTGTGCTGCCTCATCTGAGAGCAGCACAATATTGGGGCAGATACCCTGATTCCAGCGATGTGTCACTTTTTCAGCTGCTTGTTGTCATTTTGAGAAAATCACCGTTTTATCTGCTGCAGATCTAGCAGCTCTCTGAATGCTGCGCTCTGTATAGCCCCGCCCACACCACTGATTGGCAGCTTTCTGCCCATGCTCAGTGTACACAGAAATCTACTGATCAGTGATGGGGGTGGGGTCCTACAGAACTTACTAGTCATCTAGTGATAATTACCTTCTGACAAATCCATGATTTTATCAAAACAACACTAAGCAGCCCAGTAAGTGACACATTACTGGAATCAGTGCCTCTAACCCTACATTATGCTGCTTTCAGATTAGGTGGCAAAAACCTGATGACAGATTCCCTTTAAAGGAGCTGTAAACACAAAAAAAGTTTGTATTAAAAAAATACAAGCCATTTGTGAAATTAACTTTTTTCATTGTTAATTCACATTAGACTGTATCTTCAACACTTTTGTCAGCAGGTCTTATTACAGACTCTGAATAGGGCAGCTCTCTCCCTCTCCCTCAGCAGAAAGTCACAGCATGGTTAAAAAACGGGATCTTTTATGATTTTCTCATAATAAATAAAAAAGGACATGCAAGTCCTCCAAACTATTTTCCGTTTCTCTATAGGGGAGGTCCTAAATCTTTCTTGTTCTTTAGTTGATCACATGTCAAAAAGGCAAAGCATTTACTATGAACTCGCTTAAAAAAATATACACTTGGAGAGTAATATCATCATCTGCATGTAAATATTCCTTGACTCTAAGGGCTCGCTCACACTGTCGTATAACACGGCCGAATGCTATGTGATGTTTTATCGGATAGGACTCGGCCCTATGTTATACTATGGGACAGTGCAGATCTGCTATTATTGGCATGAGAAAATAATCTCATTCGATATTCGGACCATGTGCACCCATACAAGTCTATGGGTGCACGTAAAACATTGGACTGCACTCGGATGTCATCCAAGTGCAGTCCGATGAACACTCACAGAGACTATTCAGAAGATGGAGAAATTAAGTTCTCCATCTTCTCCATATCTGTGCTGCGAGAGAATCGGATCACACTCAGTTGAAGCTCTGACAGAGTTTGAGCCAAGTGTCATTAGCATAATTGGCCCTATTCTCTTGCATGAGAGAATATATGGCTTAGTGAGTGGACCCTAAAACAGAATAGTAGTGACGGACAGGCACCTCACAAGCGGGATCCATGTAGCTCTCAGATGTCATGTAGGTAGGGCTTCATTCCATGGGGTAGGGCTTAATTTCAAGGTATATAAAAAAATGGACTTCAAATAAAAATTAAATGAACACAAAAAGCACTAATTGAATTATTTTTTTTCGTATTTATGTTTGTAGCCCCTTTAAAAACCCTTTGAGGACCAAGGCACATATATGTCCCATAGTTTTAAACTGGAAAAAAATTTGATTGAATAAAATTTAAGGTCCTCGAAGGTTTAAGAAGGTCATAAATTCATATGAATACTTGCTCATACAATTGCACATGCCATAAGATGAAGAAGAACAGAATCAAAAATATGACATTAAGTGGAGCACTTACTGGTATTCAAGGTGAAAGAGACCAGCAAAGGCATCGTCTCGAATGACAGTAAATGAGTTAGAATTCAGCAAGCTGAAAATGAAGACAGCAGGTTAGAAGCGAACCAGACTTTATGGTGCTCAGAATTAGTCAAGCAGAATTTATTGACTGCTCTTGCAAAGCACTGAGACTCCCGCTGTGTATAGATGGTGCCGTGCGGCCTCCCGCTGTGTATACATGGCACCGTATAGATGGCTATGTGCGGCCTCCTGCTGAGTATACGTGTATAGATGGCTACGTGCGGCCTCCTGCTGAGTATAGATGCCGCACGGCGCTCCCCCCAGAGACAGCAGGAGGCCGCACAGTGCCATCTATACTCAGCGGGAGGCCGCACGTAGCCATCTATACACAGCAGGAGGCCACACGGCGACATCTATACTCAGCGGGGGGCCACACGTAGCCATCTATACACAGCGGGGGGCGCACGTAGCCATCTATACACAGCGGGGGGCCGCACGGCACCATCTATACACAGCGGGGGGCTGCACGTAGCCAACTATACAAAGCAGGAGGCCGTATGCAGTCATGCACACACACAAACATATACAGACACGCATAAACACATTTGAAACACAAAAATACATACAAACAGACATCACACAATGACATCTGCCCACACACACACAAACACACACATATACACAGACAGACATCACACACACACACACACACCTGCCCACACACACACACACACCTGCCCACACACACATCTCTGTGTGTGTATGTATAATGTGTGTGTGTGTGTGTATGCATGTGTGTATGTGTAGCGTGTGTGTGTGTGTGTAATTTGTGTGTGTGTATTTTTTTTAAGTTAAAAACAAGTAAAATGCATGTGGCATCAATATCAAGACTCCAGATATAAGGGCCTATTCACACTGAATTTTGCAATGCATTCATCTCCTCTTTCCAGGCTTCTATCTAAATCCCTGAAAAATGGCATTCAGATGGGCCTTGACATAGCCATTGATTTGAACAAAGGCAAACCGAGGCTAAAGTCTGAATCTTTAGGCTCCATTTGCTCTGCTTTCAGATGTCTAATTTCAGACAGCACAATCCTGAATTTCAGGGATTCAGTTGTAAGCCTTGTGTAAAGACCTGAATGCATTGCTGGATGTAGTGTGAATAGGTCCTTACATCCTACACCACCTCAGGGTACTGTTATTATGGAGTATTGCCCCTGGGTGGCCGCAGTTATGACCACCACCAGGGCTCGCGGTCACCCACCCTAGCTTTGGTATTCTGGGGAGCTGGTATAATGAATATCTGAGAAGAGCCCTAGAGAAGCAAGAACATTGGACAACCAAGAGGTGTGGTGGCCTCAAGTCAGGTGTAGTGTTCAACAGGGCAAGACTTTCTAACCTGCCCACACACACACACACACACACACACACACATCTGCCCACACACACACACATCTGCCCACACACACACACACACACCTACCCACACAGATGCACACACACACCTGCCCACACACACACACACCTGCCCACACACACACACACACATCTGCCCACACACACACCTGCCCACACACACACACCTGCCCACAGACACACACACACCTACCCACACAGACACACACACACACACACCTGACCACACACACACACACATCTGCCCACACACACACCTGCCCACACACACACACCTGCCCACAGACACACACACACCTACCCACACAGACACACACACACACATACCTGCCCACACACACACACACACACATCTGCCCACACACACACCTGCCCACACACACACACCTGCCCACACACACACCTGCCCACACACACACACCTGCCCACACACACACACACACCTGCCCATACAGACACACCTGCCCACAGACACACACACACCTGCCCACAGACACACACACACCAGCCCACACACACACACCTGCCCACACACACACACCGGCCCACACAGACACACACACACACACCTGCCCACACAGACACACACACACACCTGCCCACACAGACACACACACACACCTGCCCACACACACACACACACACACCTGCCCACACACACACACACCTGCCCATACACACACACACCTGCCCACACAGACACACCTGCCCACACACACACACCTGCCCACACACACACACACACACCTGCCCACACACACACACCTGCCCACACACACACACCTGCCCACACACACATCTGCCCACACACACACACACCTGGTCACACAGACACACCTGCCCACACACACCTGCCCACACACACATCTGCCCACACACACACACTCACCATCCCCCGGCTCCATTCCTCCTGCCTGCTCTCTCTCCTCTCCGGTGGTAAGTAGCAGTACAGGCCGGGCGCGCACTGCGTGACGTCACAGCTAGGAGACACGGCCGCGCACAGGGCCGTGTCTCCTAGCAGTGATGCGGCCGGGCCAGCACAGGGAAGTTAACTGCTGCAGTGCTGGCCCGGCCGATGAAGAAGTAGCGGCGGCCGCTGCTGGGGGAGCGGTCCGGGGCCCCCCCTCCCACCACTGCTACCGGTATGTGCCGCGGCGGCCCGCACATATAATGAGGGCAATCCGGCATTAGACACCCCGCCCAGAGCCACGGGCCCCCTGCAGGCTCTGGGAACCGGGCGGTCGCCCGGATTGCCCTCATTATAATCCGCCTATGAACATGACCATCACAATGACTGACAGAGAGCCCCAATGTAGAGCCAGTGCATACACCCAGACATAAAAGGGGGTGAGGGTGGGGAGTCAAAGAGGGAAGGGGAGAAGAGAAACAGATTAAAAGAAAAAAGAGGGGGAAGAGAAAAGTAGAAAGGAAGGAAAAAATAAAGGGGGAAGAAAAAAGGAAAGGAAAAGTAGAACAAAGAAAAAAAGGAAAAAAGAAACAGGAGAGAGCGCTGAAAAGGATTTTGTGAATAGTTGAAGAGAGGCAATTATAGAGGTGATATACTCACACTACAGGGCCCTCACTGTCATTCCAGCCCAAAATCATAGTAGTAAAGACACAAATAGTTAAATGAAAGGAAGGATGTTAAAGTCATTATTTAAATTATTAGGGCTCATATTGTTTAATCTATGAAACTACATAATCTCCTTTTTTTTCTTTAAAGATGTCACACGGTCCCCGCCTCTTCTTGGAGGTGGAACATGGTCAATGACTTGAAATCTTAATTGACTATTATGTTTTTCATCAGGAAAAATACATAACATCAATCCCCATTTTTCTATGTTATTTATATCCCTTTTTTTATATGGCTCGTTTTATCACTATATCACACCACTTTTAATTGGTTCTTATATTCCTAAAAAATATATATTTTTTACTCTATTTTTCATTTTCTTTAGCAGCACATTGTATATATTGTACATATTTATAATTAATTATTTCTTTGGTTTTGATATATTGTTGTTTGTATATTTTTTCTGTTTGTTTCACTTGCAAATATTTCTGTGCCGTGGTATTAATATGGTATATTCTAAGTATACAGAGCGGTGGCTGTAACCGTGCTCCAGGCCCTGACTGACAGCCGTCCCCAATGCATTCCCAGTGTATAAAGCCAAACATAAAAGGGGGTGATAGCGGGGGGGGGGGGAGTGGGAAGGGAGGAGAATAAGAAAAAGATTAAAGAAAAAAGAGGGGGAAAGGAAAAGGATAAAGGAAGGAAAAAATAAAAGGGGAAGAAAAAAAGAAAGGAAAAAAAAGAAGAAAGGAAAAAAAGAAACAGGAGATAAGGATTCGGTGAATAGTTGAAGAGAGGCAATTATAGAGGTGAAATACTCACACTACAGGGCCCTCACTATCATTCTATCCTAAAATCAGAGGAGTAAAGATACAAATAGTTAAATGAAAGGAAGGATGTTAAAGTCATTATTTAAACCATTAGGGCTCATATTGTTTAATCTATGAATCTGCATAATCTCCTTTTTGTTTAAACATGTCACACAGTCCCCGCCTCAACTTAGAGGTCGTACATGGTCAATGACTTGAAATCTTAATTGGCTGATGTTATGTTTTTTCTCAAGAAAATGTCTAGGGCTAGGAAGGTCAATTTTTTTTGTACAAATATTATATTTATGCTGACCTATTCTGTTTCTCACAAGTTGAGTTGCTTCACCTACATACTGAAGTCTTCAAAGACAGGTAATGAAAGAGTTGACACAATCTGTATTGCAGGTATAAAAGTCCCTAATTGATGGCTGCCATTTCCTGTTACATCACACCATGCTCTGTTATGCAAGATAGCAACTGGACCTATGACTACATCCTGTTGTAGATGTGGCAAAGGTGGAGACTTTATTTATGACTACATCCTTTCGTACAAGGAAGTTCCAAGAGAAAGCTGCATTCTATAGAAGGACTAACCAACCACAGAGTGACACATCGCTTGGAGAAGCGCCCCCTGATGACCTCATGGATCACGCCCCCCTGATGACCTCATGGATCACGCCCCCCTGATGACCTCATGGATCACGCCCCCCTGATGACCTCATGGATCACGCCCCCTGATGACTTCATGGATCACTCCCCCCTGATGACCTCATGGATCACGCCCCCCTGATGACCTCATGGACCACGCACCCTGATGACCTCATGGATCTGCCCATGGACTAACCAATGAATACATCTGGTTACTCACATTCTAGGGCTAACCAAGCGCCTATTTACAGTTTATAAAAGTCTATGTTCGGGTTGAATAAAGACTAGGAGCTGTGCCATAGCTGATCAAGGAGAGCTTATGACTCGCCCCCTGGGCCGTGGGGCACTCGGATCCGGGCAATAGGGGAACGATGGGCGTAGTAGTGGCTATCCGGTTCCGTGGCTCAGAGTGGTCAGACCAGTGGTAGTCTGCGACGCGCTGTTGGTGTGTCCGACTACGCCACCCGTGGATTGCGGTCAGTGCGGACCGCCGCTGCCAGGTAGACCGCTGGGGCTGATCATGTATGCAGCTGGGATAGTGTGACTCCCCACGGGAAGAGTGCGGCCCCAGGGCAGTATAATGGAAGATGGGGGTGATGGTGTAGGGCGTCCCAGTACCGTTAGTGCTGGAGGAGCAAGGAGCACACAGACAACAGGTTGCAGTCCAGGGTCTTTACTATAACAGGTGAACTGACCCACAAACAGTCCCGGCTAGGAGGGGACCTGGATGTCTGAGAGCAATTGGGAAATTGGCCCTGGTCAGGGTGAGGGTGTAGGCCTACCGTGCTCTCTGCGCTCCTTCTGGCTATCTCCTCCTGGTAGGGTAACAGCCCACGGTCCCGAGCTCACCGTGTCCTCTCGCCCGTATGGTTTGCAACGTGGGTTCCTTTCTACTCCCGGCCTGGTGCGGCTCTGCTTGTCCCTTCTGCTGTGGCGGAGCCTCCGGGCTTCTTAGGTCAAGGAACGTACAGTCCCCTGCGGACTGGTTATCTGCTGTAGGATGTGGAATCCTCACAGCCTCAGACACCAAAGTCTGGTAGAGTAGTCTCTTTGTCTGCCAGGACAGGCGTAGTTCACCTCTTGTCTCTGGCTTGTGGCTCTTCTACTGCCACACTTCCTCTTAGGGTGCAATACAACTGTCCCTCTCTGCTCTGGGACACTTCTCAATCCTGAGACAGGTCGTCCAGTTCTCTCTAACCCTGCCCCCAGTTCCAGCTTTTATAGGGGCAGCCTGCTCCCCCTACTGGCCTGAGACAGGAGGTATTGCATGCTAATGTTCCCCTGACTAGAGAACCTCCCCCTTGCTCTCAGACACAGCTTTATTATATTTGTGGCATCCAGGCCAGGGTGACACACTTACATCCGAGTGTGTGTGTCTGATGTTATTCTTTCTTCCATGCACTTGATCATATCCATTAGGCCAGGAGCAGGCAACTAGTGAACATACCAAAGTGTTCACCCTAAGAATATACTAATGGGAAACAGAATACAGGAATAACTTTAACAGACAAGGGATGAGGGAACTGGTAACATACAGTTGCACACACCAACCATTTAACAGTAACTATAGGGGTTGCTCAGGCACCTCCCTATTGGGGAGGGTGCCTTTTATACAAGATGCCTCCCAGCTGTCAGCTGGAGACATTTCACCATGTACGCGCACTGCCCTTTAAAGAGCAGGGGAGCGCACGCACACGCATACTAGCATGTCGCCGGAACACAATGTGGCACACGCTGAGGAAGAAGCAGGACGCAGGAGCATGCCGGGGACCGCGCCGAGGGCTGGGGCAGTGAGTAAGCTGGCGTTCCTGCATGGAGGAAGGGGACACCATGCAGGGGCACCGGCGATGGAACTACACAGTCTGATCAAGGACCCTTTTTGGATATCCCCATTACTTGAAACTTACGGACCTTCTGTCTCTGCCTGGTATTCCTCTGGTATTCCTTTTGTCGGGATCGGACACAATCTTCTCGATCTTTTTAAATTGGCTCACTGATAGGGATTTTACCATCGAGGTGGGGTAAAAACTGTGATACCAAAGTAGGGAGTTCCTATCTGCACTGTTAGTATACAGGTCAGTAAGAAGTCACCCATCAGTGATAGACACCAAGGTGTCTAAAAAGCTCAATTCCACATTGGAATAGACTATCATAAACTTAACCACATTGTGTCTAATGTTAAGCTTTTTGACGAAACTGGGCAGTAACCGCTCATCAGCAGTCCATACGGTGATGATGTCCTCTATGTATTGCAGTCAGAACCCACAACAATGTTGAAAGAACTTGCTGTGATACTCAAATTATCTTTTTAACTTCACCATGAAGACATTAGCAAAAATGGGGGCACATTGACCCCCATTGTAGTATCTTGTCCAAAAAAATTGTCCGGAAAAAGGAAATATTTCCTGTAAAGTACAATTTTGGACAATATAAAATATCACTGTTTCTCTGGCATATTTGATTGTACTAAGATGGTCTGTATAGCCTCCATCCCACTTTCATGGTCAATTGATGTATACAAACTTCATACATTGAAGGAGACTAAAAAAGCTCCATCCAGTACATACAATTTGTAATTGTCATTTTTGAAAATCCCGTGTCTCTAACATAAGACTTGATATCCAAAACAAATCCTCGTAGGACTTTATCAAGGAAGATTGACAAAGGTCTGAAAATAGACTCGGTACCAGCACCAATAGGTCTGCCAGGGAGGGGTTCCAGCCCCTTATGTATTTTTGGAAGTGCATATAGTACCGGTGTGATGCGATTTTCCTGAATCAAGTATGTGCAAAGATCCTCATCGATAACTCCCGAAGCTCAAGCTTTCTCCACAGCCATCTGAATCTCTTCCAGTATATCCTCCATTTAGAGTCATTATGGATGGGCTTCTATACATTTTTATCATAGAGCCGTCTCCTGATCTCACTAATATTTTCCCTTATCAAGTAATAAGCTTGATAAAGGCTCTGCGTGGCCAAAACATCGCATGTAAGTGCTATTCCTGTGTGTACACTGGTGTCAATAAAACTTTTTTGAAGGAGATTACCCAGTGCCTTGGATCTTTGGATTGTTTTCAGCTTTCACAACGTAGTAGAGGGTTGTACCAAGTCTGCACGGACTGCTGAGGAGTGCACAGGATACACCTTTACAAAATTATATGTTATGTGTAATGTTACATAGGACTGCAGGTGACATCTACTACATTATCTATATTAAGGGAATTATCACTGTGTTATCTGTCATTCTACATAGGACTGCATGTAACATCTACTACATTATCGATACTCAGTGTTATCAGTGTGTGTTATCTGTAGTGTTACATAGGACTGCAGGTAACAACTACTACATTATCTGCATTAAGAGAGTTATCAGTGTGTTATCTGTAATGTTACATAGACCTGCAGGTAACATCTACAACATCTGTACTCAGAGATTGGATGTTATCTGTAGTGTTATATTTTTTGAAGGGTTGAGTAAGATATGTCTTGAGGCTTTGCCCCTGATCTTTTATAACCTTATAAACCTCCTTCTTAGCGGTCTAGTGCTTTGAATGTATTTGCATATCATCATTGCAAGGACATAAAACACAGACCTGTTTGGACCAGTAAAGCATGGGCACTGGAACTGAGCTGGCATTGAACAGGTACAGTATTTGTTTATTTATTTCCTAATCTAGTAACTTCATCCTGTAAGGGCTCGTGCCCCAGTGTAATAATCGAGTGCTATCCGTTGTTTTGTTATTCTGGGCTGTGCACATGTTCAATTTTTTACTCGGACATAGCCGGTCCGGGGAAAAAAATCGCAGCGTGCCTCAGTTTGGTCCAATATACGGAGCGCACTTGGCCATACAAGTCAATTGGTGCGTGGATAAACTTCGAACTCTACTCAGATGACATTTGAGTGCAATTTCCAAGGACTGACACAATGGAGAAGATGGAGAAATTTTTTTTCCATCTTCCTCTCATCCAAAAGAATTGGAACACACTATGCTCACATTCTGATCAAACTCTGTGTAGCATCGGCGTCTCTGCCTCCTGCTGGCTAGAGACACCATTCCCCTCACCGCCGCGGTCCTAGTCCGGAGTCTTCCCGCTTGCCTGCTGCAGTGGCGCGCACCGCGGGCAGCTTCCCGGGCACTGTGCTTAGGGCGCGCATGCGCTCCCTCCCTCTTAAAGGGGCCGCGCGCGCCGTCCTATAGAGTCCCCGGCCAATGGCCGGAGGACTTCCCCTATATAAGGCACCTCCTCCAAAATGGAGGTGCCTGTGCAAGGTTGTTGTTCCGTGTGCTAAACACTAGCTCCAGCCCTCAGGTCCCGCTGCCTGTCAGTCCTGCCTGCCTGTCAGTCCAGCCCGCCAGCCTGTCTAACAGTTCTGTAATCCAGCCTGTCTACAGTTGTGTCCGCCAGCCTGCCTACCTGGAGCACCTGCCTGTTACCTGTCGTGCCCGCTTGCCAGCCTACCCGTAGCACCTGCCAGTTACCTGCTATGCCCACCTGCCTGCTTACCTGGGGCACCTGTCCGTTACCTGCCGTGCCCACCTACCTACTTACCTGGGGCACCTGTCCATTACCTGTTGTGCCCGCCAGCCAGCCTACCCGGAGCACCTGCCAGTTACCTGCCGTGCCCGCCTGCTTATCTACCCGGACCACCCGTCAGCTTTGCTGCCGTGCTCATCCGCTGTACCGGTCAGTTCCTGCCATCTGACCCGTGGGAGTCACCTGCTCTCACACAAGGTCGGTCCCAGAGTGGCACCTGGTCCACCTGCCCGGTTCCTCCCTGGTTCACGGAGTCGACTAAGCTGCCGTGTGACCTTGGTCGGACCGAGTAGGCACTTAGTCATGCCCCTCTGGTCCCTCCTTGCACCGAAGCACAGAGGTTCCACCATCCGGATCCGTAACACTCTGATCAGAGTTTGATCAGAGTTTGATTTTCATAATCATCTCGATTCTCTCAGGTGAGACAAAATACTGTCGTGTGATCCTAGCCTTATACTGTTTTTTTTAATTAGTTTGTTTTTTTAAATATCGGACAACCCTTCTAAACAAGAAGAAGATCAGAGGTATAGCAACATAGGGTTTGTTTATAGTCTGTAATCATGGAGAGACATCAGTCTGCTCAGGAGCTTTAAATACAAAACTGTTGAATAATTAGAATTTGACTGCACTTGACCATAAAAATACTTTGTTGCAAAAGAAAAAAGAGCCTTAAAAATCTAAAAAAAGCTACTTGTGATGTTTTGAATCAATGCATAACATCAATTCTGAGCTTGATGTAAGCAGAAAGTACTATTCTGCAGTTTAAAATCATTAGGTTTTAAATTATACAGTGTGATGTGTGTGTAAGATGATATGCCATTTTTATAATGTGTACTTTACATCCTATTACAGTAGTAATCAGATACAGTACATGTTTTACCTATTGTGTTCCCAAGTATTTCTACCCTTATGTACTAGACTGTAAATGACAATATATTACCATTACATTTATTTTGAAATGAATATGAATTCGTATATATTACCTGCACTTGAAAGGTGTCTGATGTTTTTTCTTAGGCTTATACACAATCATTATTACATGTAAAGTTAGAGAAGCAATTCAAAGCTATAAGCATGAAATCATTAATGATTTACCTTACAGAACCTTTGAAGAATAAAAAAATAATATATCAGTGTTTGAAAGTGATTCCATATTAATACTCAAAAAATAGCACAGTGCAATAAGACTTTTAATAAGGATTTTAATGAGTTGTGGTGTTTTTGCTCCTTGCTAATAAACTCTTCATTTGCCGTTTGCCACAATGCATGCTCCTTGCTCTTCCTACTCCCTACTAAACCTTATTCTCCCTTCACTAGTTAAATGTCTTTAAGCTGATCTTTATGTGGCAGAAGTTTTAAGGTTATGTGCCCACGATGCAGAAATGCTCCGGATTTTTCCTTAGCGTTTTTGCATCTCACAGGCAGAAAAAATGAATGCGGATTTTACATGCGTTTTTTCTGCCAGGGACAAGCGTACAGTGCCTACAAGTAGTATTCAACCCCCTGCAGATTTAGCTGGTTTGATAAGAGGCAAATAAGTTAGAGCCTTCAAACTGCAAACGAGAGTAGGTTTTATGAACAGAAGCATAAATCTTACAAACCAAAAAGTTATGTTGCTCAGTTGAATTTTATTAAATTTTAAACATAAAAGTGTGGGTCAATTATTATACAACCCCTATGTTTAATATTTTGTGGAATAACCCTTGTTTGCAATTACAGCTAATAATCGTCTTTTATAAGACCTGATCAGGCCGGCACAGGTCTGTGGAGTTATCTTGGCCCACTCCTCCATGCAGATCTTCTCCAAGTTATCTAGGTTCTTTGGGTGTCTCATGTGGACTTTATTCTTGAGCTCCTTCCACAAGTTTTCAATTGGGTTAAGGTCAGGAGACTGACTAGGCCACTCCAACACCTTGACTTTTTCCCTCTTGAACCAGGCCTTGGTTTTCTTGGCTGTGTGCTTTGGGTCGTTGTCTTGTTGGAAGATGAAATTACGAGCCATCTTAAGATCCTTGATGGAGGAGCGGAGGTTCTTGGCCAAAATCTCCAGGTAGGCCGTGCTATCCTTCTTCCCATGGATGCGGACCAGATGGCCAGGACCCTTGGCAGAGAAACAGCCCCACAGCATGATGCTGCCACCACCATGCTTGACTGTAGGGATGGTATTCTTGGGGTCATATGCAGTGCCATCCAGTCTCCAAACGTCACGTGTGTGGTTGGCACCAAAGATCTCGATCTTGGTCTCATCAGACCATAGAACCTTGAACCAGTCTGTCTCAGAGTCCTCCAAGTGATCATGAGCAAACTGTAGACGAGCCTTGACATGACGCTTTGAAAGTAAAGGTACCTTACGGGCTCGTCTGGGAAGGAGACCATTGCGGTGGAGTACGTTACTTATGGTATTGACTGAAACCAATGTCCCCACTGCCATGAGATCTTCCCGGAGCTCCTTCCTTGTTGTCCTTGGGTTAGCCTTGACTCTTCGGACAAGCCTGGCCTCGGCACGGGAGGACACTTTCAAAGGCTGTCCTGGCCGTGGAAGGCTAACAGTAGTTCCATAAGCCTTCCACTTACGGATGATGCTCCCAACAGTGGAGACAGGTAGGCCCAACTCCTTGGAAAGGGTTTTGTACCCCTTGCCAGCCTTGTGACCCTCCACGATCTTGTCTCTGATGGCCTTGGAATGCTCCTTTGTCTTTCCCATGTTGACCATGTCTGAGTGCTGTTCACAAGTTTGGGGAGGGTCTTAAATAGTCAGAAAAGGCTGGCAAAAGAGATCTTTAATCCACACATGTGAAGCTCATTATTCTTGGTGCCTGAACTACTTCTTAATACTTTTGGGGGACCAAACAGAATTCTTGTGGTTTGAGGGGTTGAATAATAAATGACACTCTGAATTAACTTTTAACGTTTTTAAAAAAAAAAAAAAAAAAAAAAATTTGCTGCAGTGCATTTCCCACTTCCAGGCTGATCTACAGTACAAATGTCACAATGCCAAGTTAATTCCGCATGTGTCAACCAGCTAAATCTGCAGGGGGTTGAATACTACTTGTAGGCACTGTATGTCACGCGTTTTGCACATGCGATTTCGCATGCGGGTTGTCAAGCGCTTTTCCAAGCGATTTTAGCACCACTTGTAAAAGTACTTGTTAACTTGGTCACACTATATAAATCAATGCAACCGGCATGGATTTATATAGTGTGACCAAGTTAATAGTTAAAAAAAGAATAAAAATGGTAAAAAATAAAAAAAAAACATTATAATCACCTTCCGATGGCCCCCGGCCTCCTTCTCCGATGCGTCCGGTGTCTTGGGCGGCTCGCGGTGGTGTAAAAGGACCTACCATGATGTCATTTAGTCATGTGACAGGTCACGCGACCGCCGACACACCGGAGAGAAGATCGCGGGCCTTCAGAAGGTGAGAATAATGTTTAATTTTTATTTTAAATTATTTTTTTTTACAGGTACTATGGTTCCCGGGTCTGGAGGAAGATCTCCTCTTCTCCAGACCCGGGTACCATCCGCACATTGAATCGCGAAATATCCGCATGTGCACATGTAGTCATGCGGATATTATGCGATTCAATGCAAGTCAATGGCGGCGAAAATGCAAAAGTAATGGTGGTGCTGCGGATTTTTCCGCAATGATACACCGCAGCGGAAATTTTCGCAGCATGTGCACAGCACATGTGGATTATCATTGGGGAACACTGCAGACTTTCTACCGAGCGTTTTTTAAACGTTTCCATGGCAGAATTGCCGCTTTGGAAACGCTTAAAAAAACACATCGTGGGTCCGCAGCCTAACAGTCATTTTCAGTAGAAGTTATTAAACCATTTGAAATTTGGATTCACCACATTTTCCCCAAAAATTTTAATTGCGGCCAAAAAATTTGTGAATCGCAATACTGAACAGCCTCTAATTGCCCTGAAAATAGGAGTATATTATGATTAGTATGATTATTCAGATCAGTGTGAGAATGCAGATACCAAACATGTATAGGTTCTTTTTAATTTAAGTGGTGAAAAAAACATTTTTGTAAGAAAAAAAAATGTCACCATTTTCCGAGATCCATAGCGTCTCCGTTTTTCGAGATCTGGGCTGGGTAATGGCTTATTTATTGTGCGTCAAGCTGACGTTTTTATTGATACCATTTTGGAGTAGATACGAAGTGTTGATTACTAGTGATGAGCGAGCATGCTCGCTACTGGTTGGAGCTCGCCCGAGCATCTCCCCGCATGTTTGGTGCTCTTTAGAGAGCCAATGAACATGCAGGGATTGCTTGCCATGCACTGTAATGCCGTAGCCATGTTGGTTGTGGGCATTACAGTGATTGGCTGGCCGCACAGCGTCATCAGGTCTATATCAGACCTGGCGCCGCCATGCTCGTCACAGTCCCTCCAGATCAGACAGTGTAGGGAGAGCTGCTGCTGTGTCAGGGAGAGATTTGATCGTGTATTAGGTAGTGTAGGGAGAAAAAACGTACATTCCACATATCCATCTTAACAAACAGTCCTTCTGAGGACTAATCCATCTGCAGAGATATCAGGCAGGCAGGGTGTATAGGCAGGCGGTGTATATAGCAGACTGCAGTGCATATAGCACAAGAGGCTCCATTCCAATTCTGCCTTCTGCTGCTGTTAGATATTTCTATACAAAGGCCCACGTCTCAGGGACCAGGAATACTTTTCTTTGGATCTTAATCCTCATTATTTCCTTAAAAAACTATCCAGAGAACACTGTTTTTCTGCGCCATTTGCTTGTTTTGGTAGAGGTGCTGCTGCGTCAGGGACAGTTTTGCTTGTGTATTAGGTAGTGTAGGGAGAAAAACCGTACATTACACATATCCATCTTAGCAAACAGTCCGTCTGAGGACTAATCCATCTGCAGAGATATCAGGCAGGCAGGGTGTATAGGCAGGCAGTGTATATAACAGACTGCAGTGCATATAGCACAAGAGGCTCCATTCCAATTCTGCCTTCTGCTGCTGTTAGATATTTCTATACAAAGGCCCAGGTCTCAGGGGCCAGGAATACTTTTCTTTGGATCTTAATCCTCATTATTTGCTTAAAAAGCAATCCAGAGAACACCATTTTTTCTGCGCCATTTGCTTGTTGGCACTGCAGAATACAGCCAGGTCCTTTCCATATTACAGCGCTAGAAATCCAGCTATTTAAAACTGTGTTTTCTCTGTCAAACAGATCACATATACGTTGTCAGAAAATACTGCCATTTCTGGCCTCCATTAAATATTTCCTTTAGTGTGTCATTGAAGCAATTCACAGCAGTTTGCTGTTCAAACTACTTACCTGCAGGCCAGGTATTTAAAACTCTGTTTTCTCTATCACACGGATCACATATAAGTTTGCTCCAAACTCAGTCATTTGTAGTGAGCGTGGAAGATACTGTCCTCCATTTAAAATGGGCAAGGTACGTGGAAAGGGATGGGGTACTGAACGTGATGGTAATGGTGCATGCAGAGGCCGAGGACAAGGCCGTGAGCAAGCCGAAATTGTGCCACAACAAACACGCAAATCTTCTCGCCTGACCTTTCTGTCCCAATTTCTAGGGGACCGCAGCACACCACTATTGAACCCAGAGCAGTGTCAAAAGGTTGTTGGTTGGATAGCGGATAATGCTTCCAGTCACTTAGCCACCACCATCACCACCCTCTCTTACACATGGTCAAGTCTCAGTAGCCGTGAGTCTGGATCGCATATTCCACACCCTGATCCTCCTTCCTCCCACCATGCCGAGTACCCAGAGACAACTGATCCCACATTTGGACACTCTGAAGAGCTGTTCACATTTCAATTTATAGGTTCGGGCCTCTTGCCCGGTCCATTTGAAGCGGGGCAAAAGGAGATCGCGTGTAGCGATGCCCAAATATTTGAGCAGCCACGGTCCCACGAAGGGGACGGTGGGAAAGTGTCACAAGAGGTGGACGATGATGAGACACAATTGCCAGAAAGTCAGGAGGAGGACCAGGGTGCGGAAGTGGAAGACGAGGTGGTGGATGATATAGTAACTGACCCAACCTGGCAGGAGGACATGCAGAGCAAGGACAGCTGCACACAGGGGGAGGGAGGCAGAGCACCCCAACAGGCAGGAAGAAGCAGTGTGGTGGCCGCAGACAGAAGGCAGGCAACCGTTCCCTGTAACACCAACACGAAGGAAGTTGCCAGTACAACTGTTAGATCTTCCTGAGTCTGGTTGTTTTTTAAAGACTCTGCCAATAACCCCAAAAAGGCCATTTGCACCTCCTGCCAGGCCAGCATCAGCAGGGGTGGCAAAACGACCAGCCTGACCACCACCAGCATGATCAGGCACATGGAAGCTAAGCACCCGACTTTGTGGGCCGAACCCAAGTGTCCAGGAACAGTGTCTGCGGGTGACACCACTGCTTCTTCCGTTGTTGTGCTTGCAAGCCAATCCCCTGTCCATGGTGCATGCGAAGACGCCTCCTGCCCTGCACCTGTCATTGCGCACTCTCAAGTAGCAGTATCAGGAAGCACTTCCATGTCCTTGTCCCAGCGCAGCGTTCAGTGGTCCATACCCCAGTCCTTGGAACGCAAGAGCAAATATGCAGCCAATGCCCCACAGGCCACACTACTACATGGTCGTGTGTGACAATGGCCGGAACCTGGTGGCGACTCTGAGGCGAGGCGAGCTCACACACGTACCATGCCTGGCCCATGTGCTTAACCTCGTGGTTCAGCGGTTTCTCAAATCCTACCCGGAGCTGCCGGATCTGCTTGTTAAAGTATGCCGCCTGTGTGCCCATTTTAGAAAGTCAGCTACAGCTTCTGCCACCCTTGCAGTGTTTCAGCAGCGTTTGCAGCTTCCGGCTCACAGACTGGTGTGTGATGTCCCCATATGTTGGAACTCTACACTGCCGATGTTGGGAAGGATTTTGTGAGTAGAAGAGGGCAGTTGTTGAGTACCAGCATCAACCAGGCCGTCGATGTTCATTTCAGACTCCACACAAAAGACCTCAGGAGTGGACGTGGATGTCAGTCATATGTACCATCCTCCAAAACTTTGAGGACTCCACCAAGATGGTGAGCGGCGATGACACCATAATTAGCGTCACCATCCCACTTCTCTGTCTTCTGAAACACTGTCTTCAAAGAGGATGCATTGCAGGTGGAGCACAATGAGATGGAGCAAGGAACCATACAGGGTGATTACACACAGCTAAGCCTCATCTCATCTCACCGTGGATTGGTTGACAATGAGGAAGAGAAGGAGGAAAGACAGGAGCTAGATTCATGCACTATAGACGGTACTACCTACACAGATGTCATACCGTCTTTTCAGCGTGGATGACCAGAGGACAGAGAGGAGGAGGAGGAGGAGGAGAGCATGGTCAGTCATCTTCTTGGTGAGGACACGGAAGTCTTGCCTGTTAGTAGTCTGGCATGCATGGCTGAGTTTATGTTACGCTGCCTTTCCCATGACCCTCACGATCTCAAAATTTTGGGTGACTCATTACTGGCTGGTGACACATCTAGATACACGCTACAAGGAGAACTTTATATCTCTTATTCCTGAGGCGGACAGGTGTGCAAAAAGGGGCAGTACCAGAAGGCCCTTGTTGCGGAATTGTTAAAAAAAAATCCCATCTGAAAACGCTGGCGGCAGAGGGCACACTTCATTGGACAATGAAGGAGTACAGGTGAGAGAGACACAACTCCAATGCAGCAGAGGCAGGGGAACACTGTCAAAGTTCTGGGAGAGTTTTCTCAGCCCCTCCCATCGCACAGGCCCTGAGGCGCGTGGTACTCTCACAAGGAGTGCAAAGTTTTGGAAGATGCTGACGGAGTACCTTGCTGACCGTACCAAGGTCCTCCGTGATTCCTCTGTGCTTTATAATTATTGGGTATCCAAGCTGGATACGTAGAATGAACTGGCTCTCTATGCCTTGGAGGTCCTGGCCTGCCCTGCTGCGGGTTTTTAGTGCCGCTGGTGGAATTATAACTGATAAGCGCATCCGCCTGTCGACTGAAAATGCTGACAGGCTGACTCTTATAAAAATGAACAAGGGCTGGATTGGGCCAGACATCTCAACACCACCGAATGATAGCAGCGTAACATAAACCCAAATCCAGTCTTTTCTTGGGAGGTATATTCCCATGCACCTTTTCACACCCAGACATGGGTATAAGCTTCCTGATTTTGGCTATTTGCTCTTGTCCTCCTCCATCTCCTCATCCTCCACCACCATATCATCAGGGTGACCGTGGTCCATGATGCAACACCCACATAATTTTTTTAAACGGTGTTTATGATGCCCGTAAAAAAAATTTTTATACAGTATGTTCATGTATACCCCCCAGGGGTATATGTTTGTCAGCCCATACACTTAGTGCATGGACATTACAAGTATAGGAGGCCTGCTCCTTACTAATGGGAACATTTTTTTATGAGGCCCTCCTCCACGTCTCTTTCAAGGGGCATTGAAGTGCCTCGAAATTTTTGGCAGCCCTTGCATTCACTGCATAGGCCAACACTATGAGAGACTCTCTTCTTTCTTGTGGGAATTTGTCATTACTGTGGCCCTGCTCTGTGTGTCTTTAAATTCTTAGTGGGGTTTTTCCTAAATTTGGTCAGCCGTTGGACTCACTGCATAACCTATAACTGTATAGCAGACCCTCTCCTTTCTAATGGGAACATGTCGTACCTTGTTACTGTGGCCCTGCTCCATGTGTCTTTAAATTCTTAGTGGGGTTTTTCCTAAAATTGGTCAGCCGTTGGACTCACTGCATACCCTATAACTGTATAGCAGACCCTCTCCTTTCTAATGGGAACATGTCGTACTTGTTACTGTGGCCCTGCTCTGTGTGTCTTTAAATTCTTAGTGGGGTTTTTCCTAAAATTGGTCAGCCGTTGTACTGACTGCATACCCTGTAACTGTATAGCAGACCCTCTCCTTTCTAATGGGAACATGTCGTACCTTGTTACTGTGGCCCTGCTCTATGTGTCTTTAAAATCTTATTGGGGTTTTTCCCAAATTTTGGCAGCCCTTGCAGTTACAGCATGGGCATTACCACTATAGGTGACCCGCTCCTTTATAATGGGAACATTTTTTTTACTGAGACCCTCCTCTATGTCTCTTCAAAGGGGTATTGGGTTGCATCCAAATTTTTGGCAGCCCTTGCAGTCACTGGATACGCAATAACAGTATAGGAGACCCACTCTTTAACAATGGGAACAACAAAACATAGCCGGCTGATGGCTCTCTAACAATAGCTAGGGCCGACTGCTGGCCTTTTAAGAATAGTAAGGACCGTCTGATGTCCCTGTAAAAATAGGCTTTATGACTTTCAGAGTCCCTCCATCATAAATAAAAAAGGATGTGTCTGATGATGTGTCACACAGCACATTTCCGGATAAGGTTGTAAAATGTTAAAATGACACTTCCCGGTGAATGCATTTGTCTTAAAAAATAACGTAAAAAAAACAAAACAATAGGATCTTTCTTTAGTATAAAAACAGCGTCACCAATTTAACCTCAATGTTATCACATTGTTCAACTCATGCACCTCCTCCTCCATCTCCGAAATTATCACATCAGTCACAAGCTGACAGCACTGCAGCATTGCCTTGGCCAAGCGGCAACAGGCTGTGCTGAAGATAACATGCTTAATGATTAATTGACACACCGCCCAGCGCTGCAGAGTTGTTGAAAGCTGTAACACAGCAGCCTGATCTGAACATATAGCCAGGCATGGTCGTGTGTGACAATGGGCGGAACCTGGTGACATAGAAATGACAGCCGGGGTAGATACGGTTTCCCTCTATGCCAGTCCTTTCACTGAGCTAAAGAATATGGCTGTGGTGAAATAGAACTCCCACTGAGAAGCTGTTTCAGATTGAAAAACATTGTGCCCATCAGAGGATTTGATTCTGAGGGATAACCTTTCTCACCCGCTCAAGAGCACCATTGCAGCTGCAAAGTTAGTGCTATCATGAACTCTCCTGAGGTAGAAGCCAAGGCACACCAGAGGATTCTCTGGTGGGACTGTCCAACCCTGCTGAGAAGCAGTCCTGGCTAAGAAAAGTGTGTGGGAAGGTTCCCGGACACACTATGGCTGCTTTTTTACTGAGGAGGAAACAAACGCAGACACGGGGAGAACATACAATATCCTTGCAGATGTTGCTGGGATTTGAACCCAGGATCCCAGTGATGCAAGGCTTCAGTGCTAACCACTGATCCAATGTGCTGCCGTTCACCCTCTAATATCTAACAGGCTGGAGAAACTTGCACTCTATCTTCAGCTCCTTTGTGAGAAAATGTATTTGGGCAGCCACTCAGTCTACCAAATAAAATTCCTGAGAAGGAAATTGGGGATGGCTTCGCTACTGGTACTGGGGGCAGTGCTAATACCATGGCGTCGTACCATAGTTTGCTGGAAATGTTCCAGGCTGGTAGGAGGCAAGCAAATTTCCACAGAAAAGTACCAGCAGTAATGTTCAGGCCACATTTCAAGTGCAAACAGATTTAGAGGACTTCCTGGGAGAAATGACACGCAGGGTAGATACGGTTTCCCTCTATGCCAGTACTTTCACCGAGCTAAATACAACTCTCAGCAAAAAAAGTTGTGGACTGGCTCCGTACCGTCCCTGGCCACATTCACCTGTCCACGTGTTTGTGGTTAGGCGGTCCTTCCCAGTAAGTGCACTGGGGAGGGCACGCGTAATGTTGTGGGACCCGTGCTTGTGGAAGGCGGAAGCGATACCGGGAAATATAGTGGCGGCTGGGGACCGAGTATGGACATCCGGCCGCCGCCGGCATGAGGATGTGAAAAGCTTCCGCCCTCACGAGCTTAAAAGGCCATATGTCAAGTGCAAAGAGCTGCCCAGAAATCTGGCAGTTTAGTGTTGTGGCCTGTGGGTGGGTGGGTGGCTGGCTGCATACTTGCACTTGCATTCCAAGTAACAGAAAACTAAGCAGATGGTGGCCTCTATCATCATCATGGCCTCACCTCAACACTATGAACTCTTATGAAGGAGAAGCCAGGGCCCGCCGAAAAGCAGCCCTGGCTAAGAAAAGTGTGGGGGAAGGTTCCCGGACACTCTATGGCTGCTTTTTTAATGTGGATCGACCATGCTTATGCATGTTATTTCTCAAAACGCATTACAGGTCAGGCCATTGTCCAACTCTGTTTTCAAGAAATTAAATGCGTAAAGAAAGATGTGTGTGTGTGTCAAAGCACCACTGACAAATGCGAGTTGATGTTGAACGGGCTGCCATTGCTTCTGCAACAAGCTCAATTACAGGACTTCCTGGGTGAAATGACACACAGGGTACATACGGTTTCCCTCTATGCCAGTCCTTGAAAGGCGATACCGGGAAATATAGTGGTGGCCGGGGACCGAGTATGGACACCCGGCCGCCGCCGGCATGAGGTTGTGAAAAGCTTCCGCCTCCACGAGCCTAAAAGGCCACATTGCAAGTGCAAGCAGCTGTCAAAAATTTGGCAGTATAGTATTGCAGCCTGTGGGTGGGTGGCTGCCTGCATACTTGCGCTTGCATTCCAAGGAATGGGGTAGGGATCACTGAACGCTGCAGTGGGGCAAGGACGTGGACGGTGATTGTTGCAAGTCTGCAACGACAGGTGCATGGCGGGAGGCATCTTCGCATATGCCAAGGATCACTTATGATGGGCACACTTTTAGGCATTGACCTGGGAGTCAGAGATGCTTCCAGAGGTCTTCTCCATGCTATTCCCATGTCTTTTCAGCACTGTATGCATGTGTCTGATGATGTGTCACACATCGCATGGCCAGATAAGGTTGTAAAATGTTAAAATGACATTTTCTGGTGAATGCATTTGTCTTGGTTTAAAGCAATTCAAAAGTGCAAAAACGCAACAAAAACGCTACGTGTGAACATAGCCCAAGTTGTGGAGGAGTATTTTTGTTTTTGGTTATTTATTTTGCCTTATATACAAGTCATTACCCTGGAAAGGATGTTCCTTAACATATTTGAAAGGAAAATCCATTTTGGTTTCGCTTTTGTATGTTTTATTGTGAGCCCGTAAAAGTGGCGTAATACTCTGTCCACGTTGCTGACAGCAGTGATATGGGAGTCAGAGATGCTTCCAGGGGTCTTCCCCATGCTGTTCCCATGTCATTTGAGCACTGTTCCCATCGATTTGGGCAATTTTTAGGCCCTCTGCAGACCGCCAGGGGGAGCCGCCTGAAAAATGCTCGAGTTTCCCATAGACTTACATTGGGCTCGTTGCGCGGGTCGAGCACCCGAGTATTCCAATTTGCTCGACCCGAGCAACGAGTACCCGAGCATTTCAGTGCTCGCTAATCACTATTGATTACCTGTTATTGCATTTTATTGCAATGTTGCGACAACCAAAAAAACGTAATTCTAGCATTTTGAATTTTTTCTCTCATTTTGCCATTTTCCAATCGGATTAATTTATTTTACAATTTAATTGGACATTTCTGAATGCAGCGATACCAAATATTGTATTTTTTATTTTTATTATTGTTTTATTTTGAATAGGGCAAAAAGGGGGTGATTTGAACTTTTAGGTTTTGTTTTTTTTTAAATATTATTTAAAACGTTTTTTTTTTTACTTTTTACTTGCTTCAATAGTTCCCTTTGGAGATTTGAAGCTGCGATCACCTGAGCTACATGTAGCAGTGTTTCATCCGTGCTTTGTTTAACATAAATTATGATCTCCTATGAACGCCGACCACGTTGACTTTTTAAACACACACTGAATGATCAGACTTGTTAGGCTGCAGAAATTATAGAAAGGGTCCAAAAATTATAATTTTTTTTGGGAGGTGGGGCAGATGCCTGTCCTATTTGTGTTTGTACACAGATGGCCCAAATGAAAGTGGCCAAGAATCTTTCACAAGGGGTCATGCAAAAATTATCCCGTTTTGGGGATTTCAAATTAAAAAAATGGCTTTTTCACAAGGCGTCAAAAAAAATTATTCCTTTTTTTTGGGAGCAAAACAGGTGTGTGGAGCACTGAATATTCATGCTCCTTAATAGCGGTATACAGTGTAGCCGCGCTGCGGCTCCTGCTGCTGATTGCTATCTCCTGTGCCCGCTGTTAAAGGGCATGAATATTCAACCTCTCTCCACGCCCATGGGCATGGGGAGGGGGTGAATATTCATGCCCTTTAATGAGCATTGGAGAGATCAGTGCAGGCAGACAGGACGCAGCACTGGAGGAGAGAAGAAAGGTAAGTAGGAGTGTTTATTTTTTTTTAATGTGCAGCATGATGGGAATTAGGGGCACCATGCATACTAGGACAGGGATGAGGGGTGCCATGCATACCAGGACAGGGATTAGGGGTGCCAAGCATACCAGGACAGGGATTAGGGGTGCCATGCATACCAGGATAGGGATTAGGGGTGCCATGCATACCAGGACAGGGATGAGGGGTGCCATGCATACCAGGACAGGGATGAGGGGATGCATACCAGGACAGGGATGAGGGGTACCATGCATAGTAGGACAGGGATGAGGGGTGCCATGCATATCAGGATAGGTATGAGGGGTGCAATGCATACCAGGATAAGGATGAGGGGTGCCATGCATACCAGGATGGAGGGATTCCAGGCATACCAGGAAGGGGATGGGGACCACGTATAAAAGGAAGGAGGGCGGTATATATACCAGGATGGGGGATATTGTCAGAATTGGGGGACATTACCCCTATACCAGTGTCAGCAGAAGACCCCCTCCTCCTTAAAAGTGCATCATGACCACATTTTTTGCTTAAATTTTTATTTTTTTATTTTCCTCCTCTGAAACCTAGGTGCGTCTTATGGTCCGGTGCGTCTTATAGTCCGAAAAATACGGTAATTATATCAACAGTCCAGTTTCCTAGGGCAAAAAGCAAATATATGTAGTAATAGTCTCTGAACTTTTGATCAGTTGTTCGGAACACCAAGTGCCTTTGTCCCAAAGGTTGACCACTTCAGATTTATTTTAATATTCATATTCTGTGCTTTCCAGCCTCATACAGCCATTTCAAGGACATCCAGTATGTATATTATTCATTTTGCAATGTCATGATGGTTGAACAGTGTTTTGTTGCCCTTTGCTGCGATCTATTGGCCATTGTTATTATATGTTCTCATGTATTGCTGATGTAATCTCCCGTCATGCCTCTCTCCCTGTAACGCCACCTATATTTTTCCTCATATCCTTTCTTTCTGGTCAGTGCCATCTTGGCAAAAGCATGCATCAGAGCTGGAGAGAGGATTGTCCTGTTACCTCTATCTTCCAACCTCCATATTCTACCTCATCCTCATCCAATCATCTTCCCTGACATCTCAACATCATCATTTGTCAAGTTACTCTGAATAAATTACCAAAAGTTTACCCACTGCATCTTCCTTCCTGGATCATCCACATGCAGCTGGTCAGGCTAAAGAGGAGGGAATAGCGAGTAATCTATCTACCATTGCTTGTACAGAGATCCATGCTCACGTCCCTCAGACACATCTCACTTATGCGTATCTGTGGCAGAATATATTCATTATTCAGAGTCTGCACCTGCTGGAGTTTTGCGCTGTGTCTAATCATTGCTGAAAACTCTAGTATGTGACTGTCTCCTTCTCTACAGCACCACTGCAGTATAAAGCAGTCTCTTTTCCCATGCTGCAATTCCAGTACTATTCCAGTATGGCAGTGGACTCTGTGCTAAAGCAGCTTCCCGACACACTGCAACCATGTGCTTTCATAGGAACTAAACTACTCACCCATTTCTGTTTTGGGACAAATCTCCAATTACAATGCATTTTGGGTGGGTTCCAGATGTACTGTTCTTCAAGTCCCTTTTGTGACACTACAGATTACAGGGCCCTAACCAATTCCTGATTTTTGTCGATCACTGTAAATTTGTATTGACAAACAATTGACCTGAAATTAAAGAGGTTGTCAACTACTATTAACAATGCCCCCATCGATTTAAACTGTGGAAACAATTTTTTTTTGCAAATATCCTATGTGGTCATTGTTGCTTTCGTTGGGAAAGTGCGCGGTGTATACTGGGCTGTGACGTCCGGTGAAACTTTGCCCACAGCCCATCAATCAGGGGGGAGCGCATCACTGGGTCACGCCCGGCTACAGCCGGAATTTGACGTGACATCAGTGGATGTCGGAGCAGGCTGCAGCTGGGGTCACGTGATGCCTAATGAGTGGTCAGCGATAGCGCCGCTCACAGGCAACAATGACCACAGAAGATATTTACAAAAAAACTTGCTTCCACAGTTTAAATCGATAGGGGCATTGTTAACAGTAGTGGAAAATCTCTTTCATTTCAGGTCACATAGCAGTGCACATGCAGCCAAACAATTGTTTTCATATGTCACATTAATGTGCCAGTATAATAATGCTCATAAAGTGTATTCTCACTTCATATATAAAGAAATATTCCATTCTTTCTCCATTCCTAACATATATATGCAATCCCCTTGCAGTAATGGCAGTCCATTGACATTATATTGACCACTTCAGCTTTAGTCCTAATGGACCCTCTAGTAGTTTTTGATGCTCAGTATCTGTTACTTGTATACATGATTCAAATATTTCAAAATGGCTAAATAAAATCTTAAAAGACCACACAATAGAACAACTGAGTTACTTACACCAGACACAAACCCAATGACTCCCATGGCTATTATTCCCACCAAGAGCGGTAATACTATGTGAATTCTTCATACATATTTTAAATATGCTATATCATTTCCTTCCAAAGTGAAGTCTAATTAGACTAAAATGTATTTATGATTGATTTTATTTCATCTCATGTTGACCTCTATGCTTTTGAATTTGTGTATAATTGGCTCATCGCTGTGACTAGTAATTCCTAAGGTTTTATTATAGCTCCTCTGGGAGACACCACTACCGCTAGCTATTGGCAAATAAATTATTGATCCTCAAACTGAGAACACCTGCAATAATTTATCTAATAAGCTGTCATTTTACAGATAGACTCTGTAGTAACTGGTATAGAAAACCATTTAAAGAAATTATTGATATTGATTATGAAGCAAAATTGTTCCCTACCTAGTCATTGCACTGTGAATCACATTGATATTTCTGCAATTTATTTGTATCTTCATGGTTGCCTTGAATATTTTAGTTATTCTCTGTCCCAGCAGGGAAAGAGTTTGTTTCAGTAAGATGAAAAACCACATGTGATCATAAAATTCCAATCAGCAGGAACAAATCTAAGATAGACTTTAATGCTAATTTTCTGTTCTTGTTGCCTATAGCTCACATTTTCTAATATTTCTAGTTCTTTTCTAAAAGCTGCTAAGGCTGGTTTCTCAGTCCATATTCATACCGATAAACATGGATGTGTGAAACCGGCCTAAATCATGTGAAGAATTCATTAACTGTGGAGATCAGCGGATCAATTCAAGGGACTCTGATCCTGTGTCCAGGTCAGTGGTAGCCGGTGGCTAGACAGGAGGCCTGCAAATTTATCCGCTCATTTCTAACCAACAGGTTTGCTGGTAATGGATTTGTTACACAGTGATCTTGAGAGAAGATAGTTGAATCTATATTTGGATTTTTTATGAGTTTTATGTAAACTTACAAGGTGGTTGGGATACATATGGAAGTTTAGAACTTTCAGAATGGTGTGCCATGAGACAACTTGGTGGAGGCTTTGAATTAAAGCTATAGATATTTTTTGTTTAAGATCTTAGAATGGAGAACTTAAAGGGTAACCTGTCGTCAGGATTTTATACCCCAAAAGTAATAGTATGTATCGAAAGGTGCTTTAATGTTGATTAAATCCTTACCTTGCTTGCAGAAATCTGTTTTGCTGTTTTGGAGAAAATCCATAGCTAAATTTCATAGCAAATAAGTTGCAAGTGCAGTGGGTGGGCACTGCACTTACAGCTCTCCTGCTTCTCTGCCTTTTCCTTACCCACTGCCGTCCTCCTGTCTCTAACAGGTCACTTATCTTTCTGAAACCTCTCAGACAGAGACAGGAGACAGGCAGCAGGCAGAGAAGCAGGATAGATGTAAGTTACGTGCCCACCCACTGCATTTGCATTTCATTAGTATAGAATTTTAACTATGCATGTCTCCAAAACATCAAAACAGATTTCTGCAAGCAAGGTAATGATTTAATCAGCATTATAGCGCCTTTACATACATACCATTGGTTTGGAGGATAAAATCCTGATGACAGGTTCTCTTTAAATGGTTACTTCTAAAATTTAAATGTATCACCTATCCTTAGAATAAATGATAACTTGCAGATCAATGGTGGTTGGATCCAAATATCAGTTCTCTGAAATGCCCTGATGTAAAAGACAGTCTTATAAAGAATAAATGAAGAGGTAGCATGCGTACCCAACAGACTCTCTGTTGATCTCTTCTACAAGGGATAAAAAACGAAAAAAGAAATGAGCATAAGCAAATTCTTGTTCAATTGTTATGATATAGCTTGTAGTAAACCAGACGGAAACTCTATTAACTTTTCCTATGGCTATCACTCTTTCTTTGTGCATGATTTAATAAAGTAGGAATGTTTTCATTGTACACTTGAACACCCAGAGGTTCTGTTTTGAACTGAACTTGCTTCCTTAAGGCATAGATAAAGATTAATACTATGGTGCACCATGGAGCCATTTACATAGCCTGACATGATGCAGTGACATCAATGCAATAACATGAGCCATGCTGCTGAAAATGCAGGCCCCCAGTCAAAAAGAGATCAGTATCCTGAAATGCTCATTATTGGAAATTGTATATAGGAGTATCTATTTTCTTTTTTGAGGAAGTTCCTTTTACATCAAGAGGCGAGGCTAACTATGCATGGGTTACTTGGAGGCATTTTCACTTTGACTACCACTAAGTAGGGGTAGAAGGCGGAAACAATTACAGTGTAAACAAAGTAAAAGATCACAGATATTGGAAGTATGACACTTATGTAGCACTATTACGCTGTAGGGGCAGTAATAGGGGTCTAATTATGTGTTCTTCCGGAAATACTTTGTGCAAAGTGGTGGACACTGTAGCTGTGTAGATGCACAGGATTGCACTGTTACTATATGGATATACATAGGTGAGCATTTTTCAGTAAATATGGGCACAGATAGGGCACTATTACTATATGGATATGTGGCGCAGTAAGGTTTGCCTCATTACTAAAGATGGAGGGAGAACTTCTGCGACTGTATGTAGAGACCATCTGAAGGTGTGCCCGGATCAACTGTGTGACAGAGGTAAAGGTCAAGACACACCTCAACAGATAGAAGAGGTAGAAGGGAAGGTCTGCACCATATTAGGAGAATTTCCTCAGTCTTGGACTCAGGTAAACCAGGCAATGGTAGTATCAGTCTTGACATTTCCATCAATGACTACACGAGAAACAACAGACACCTTGGGTCCTCATGAAGACCAGTCGGCTTCAGAAACAGATGCCTCATCAGCAGCGGATCAGGAGAATCTACCCCCTGCTAGTGGCGAATCTGTCATGCCTGTGGTGAGTCAAAGAGGTCATAGAAGACTACCAAGCCTACCTGTGCTACATCATACTAACCGTAGTGTAGCCCAAAGTGCGCCTACCACACCAGCAGTAGACACCTCAGATCAGGGGTCTCAAACACGCGGCCCGCGGGCCGCATGCGGCCCCTGAGGCTGCTTTATGCGGCCCGCAGGCACAGACCCCTTGATGATCCCGACCAGGTCCAGGAGGAGCCGCCGACAGCAGCGCTGCATTGCCGCACAGAGACTGTTTCCCAGCACTGCATTTCCAATGCCAGCCGCCGGCCAATCAGAGGCCAGCAGCTGATATCTGCGTGTCGGCGCAGCGAGTATGACGTCATTGCCATATGCAGATGTCAGCTGCTGGCCTCTGATTGGCCGGCGGCTGACATTGAAAATGCTGTGCTGGGAGACAGTCTCTGTGCGGCAATGCAGCGCTGCTGTCGGCGGCTCCTCCTGGACCAGGTCGGGATCGTCAAGGGGTCTGACTCTGTGGTGCCTGCGGGCCACATCTGCAGGAAGGCCGCCGAGGGAACGGAGGACAGGTGAGAATCATCTTTTTTTTTTTATGTGTGTGAAGAACAGCACAGGGGGCACATAGCCACAAGAGGGGACCTGGATGGGGTACATAGCCACAGGATGGGGACCTGGATGGGGCACATAGCCACAAGAGGGGACCTGGATGGGGCACAGAGCCACAGGATGGGGACCTGGATGGGGCACATAGCCACAAGAGGGGACCTGGATGGGGCACATAGCCTCAAGATGAGGACCTGGATGGGGCACATAGCCACAAGAGGGGACCTGGATGGGGCACATAGCCACAGGATGGGGACCTGGATGGGGCACATAGCCACAAGAGGGGACCTGGATGGGGCACATAGCCACAAGAGGGGACCTGGATGGGGCACATAGCCACAAGAGGGGACCTGGATGGGGCACATAGCCACAAGATGGGGACCTGGATGGGGAACATAGCCACAAGATGGGGACCTGGATGGGGAACATAGCCACAGGATGGGGTCCTGGATGGGGCACATAGCCACAAGATGGGGACCTGGATGGGGCACATAGCCACAAGATGGGGACCTGGATGGGGCACATAGCCACAAGATGGGGATCTGGATGGGGCACATAGCCACAAGATGGGGACCTGGATGGGGCACATAGCCACAAAATGGGGACCTGGATGGGGCACATAGCCACAGGATGGGGACCTGGATGGGGCACATAGCCACAGGATGGGGACCTGGATGGGGCACATAGCCACAAGATGGGGACCTGGATGGGGCACATAGCCACAAGATGGGGACCTGGATGGGGCACATAGCCACAAGATGGGGATCTGGATGGGGCACATAGCCACAAGATGGAGACCTGGATGGGGCACATAGCCACAAGATGGGGACCTGGATGAGGCACATAGCCACAGGATGGGGACCTGGATGGGGCACATTAGTACAAGATGGGGACTTGGATGGGGAACATTACTACAAGATGTTTGCCATTATTACTATATGATGCTAATTGTAAGACAATATTACTGAATGTGGCCAATTGGGGGAAACAAAATTGTAAAAATCAAAAAAATAAAAATAAAGCATGAAAAAATATTGGGCACTAAAAATGCTGTTTTATATGTAAACTAAAGTAAACACAAAAAAGTGCACGTTTATTATCGCCACATCCATAACGACCCAAGCCATAAAAAAATAAACACGGAAAAAATGTTCAAAAGGTGTATACAAAAAAAAATGGTATCACTAAAAATGTCACATTGAACAAAGAATGCGGCCCCCCAAATTCAAATTTTTTCCATGTGCGGCCCATATACCCAGCCGAGTTTGAGACCCCTGCCTCAGATCAAGAAAGGTCAACAGAACCACCAGTGTTTCGTAGATCGCAGCGTAGTACACTAGGTCAGATCCCAGTTCGTTACAAGCATGGTTTATAGAGTATTATAAGAGTTAGCAGATGTACATATTAAGTTAAAATGGTGAAAAACTATGTGCCCAACCGGACTAAGTAGTGTAAGACTCAGTAATCACTATGCGTAAACTACCTACAGAGACTACTGTATGAACTTCTAAGCTAAATTGAATAAGTGTACATACTAACCTGTTAATGGACAATTGGGCCATAGGACTAGGTGTGGCCAGGACAATGAAAAAAAAACAAAAAAACAAAAGGGTGGTTCGCATCCAACCCTGACTTCCAAAAAACCGTCGGCGTGGCCGAAGAACCAGGTCAAACTATAGTCTGTGTGCCCTGTAGCCACGCCCAGGGACGAAGTTTGAGGTGGTTTGGGGCTGTTCCCACTATGTTGCACTACAAATCTGTGAGGTGACGCTCCGGATAGGCGTTATCACGGGCACCTTGTTGAATGGTTTATATTTTGCATTTTTCTGATGTTTTTGTACTTCTGCATTTTTTGATAATAATGTATCGTTTAAGAAATGTGCCTCCCCAAAAGGGAAGAAACTATTCATGTTAACTTGTACCTTATGTCTTTACAGTCGGGACGTACTGTGCTTCACTAGGGGGGAATGTGGCGCCCCATGGGCCGGTTGCCACAGTAGTGTTGCCTCCTTCACTGGAGGTGATATTACACTTGCAAGCAGGAGGAGCTCCCCACATCAGGTAAACCCCACATGCACACACAGGTTCTGATCCCTTACCTGAAGAGGGAGCTCTACACCCTTTTTTGGGAAGCTGCCTTTTGTGGTTGGGGGGAGAAGTTAGTCAGTGAGTGTGAGAGGGAAGGGAGAGGAGAAAAAGTAGCAGAGAGAGAGAGAAGGAGAAAGTTCTGGGGAGCAGAGCACATGAAGAGCTCACCCCAGGCAGCGGAGCAGAGGATGCCGGAGTCCTGGGTTGTACAGGGATTGCACGTCCTAGCAACCGAATCTGGAGGACAGGAGACTGCAAGTTTTCTGGCCACAAGCAGAAGCCCGGCAGCACAGCGGCATAACTAAAGCCTGGAGCTGCACTCAAGACGGCAGTACCCATTATAGGTTCGCACCGCCTGCTAGTACGGCGCTTAGAGCAGGAGTGAAGAAGAGGGACCGCAGAGTAGCTCACAGGCAGCGAGGCCCGCAATGGAGAAGTGCAGCAGGCTGGCCTCCAAACCCACCTGACGGGGTGGACTCCGACTGCTTCCAGGCTGACCGGACCCTCCTGGACCTAGTGACCAGTGCCCCAGACTCCACAGTTTTCTCTGCAGTAAAGGTAATTGGACTGCATTCCTCATGTCTGTCTTCTTCTGCACCTTCCCGCAGCTGTGCTACCACCATGACTATCATCACTGCTGCCACCCTGCTCTCTGCACCCTGTTTCCCCTGCCGCCATCCTTCATATTAGCTTTCTCAGTCCCTGGGGGCCCGCTTCGCCTGTGGGAAGTGTTTCATCTCAGCTGCTACACCATCTATCCCCCAGGGCCCACACAGCAGCGCTGGTCATCCCTGACCAGGCACCACAGGTGGTGTCACATAAAGACTACGAATCCCCTGTAAATACTCCCTTCATCCACTCAGCCAGGGCCACGGAGCTGGGCCACTGCCACCGTGACCTCCCTGGAAGACTGCCGGCCTGGCTACCGAGTACCCTAGGCCCTCACGGCCGCTGCAACTGGTGTCACAAACAGGATTTACGGACCTCGTTAACCAAGTCCTGTGTGCCACAAAGACTGTGTATAACTATATAAACTGCAGCTATTACTGTAGCACGTGTGGAGTTAATGATATGTGGGGTGTCCCATCGTGGGCAGAGCCTCAGAAACAGCGCCAAAATAGGCCCCTCCCACTTGCATAGACTGTACCAGAGTTGTCTGTCACTCAGGCTGAAAGGTGCCAGCCTTCCCCTTTGCATCAGACTGGAGGGGGGGAGATTGTCGCCTCCCCCTGCAGAGGGCTGGGTGATCCGATCCATCCAGCTGCTGCAGCTCTGTCTGTGAGATCTCATCCATCCCATCCATCCTGCTGCTGGAGCCCCGTACTGAGTGTTCTATCCACCCATCCGACGATCCCAGCTGCTGCAGATCTGTCTGTGAGATCTCATCCATCCCATCCATCCTGCTGCTGGAGCCCTGTACCGAGTGATCCACCCATCCGACGATCCCAGCTGCTGCAGCTCTGTGAATACAGCACAAGTGTGAGAAGCTATGCAGCAAGAGTGCGGCTATACAGTGACCAACAGCACAGCCCTGGACCATGTGAAGCTGTCTCCGAGTCGGTCAGGATACACCTACGCCTTAACGATTGTGGACCACTACTCCCGTTTCCTAGAGGTTGTACCAGTCAAGGACCAGACGGCGAGGACAGCTGCTAAAGCCTTTCAAGAGCACTTCTGTCGACCTCATGGCTATCCTGAGCAAGTCCTAACAGACCAAGGCCCAGCTTTTGAAGCGGAGATATTTCAAAATTCTGCAAACTGTACGGCTGTAAGAAAATTTGGACAACACCTTATCACCCGCAAACCAATGGTCTGTGCGAAAAGATTAACCAGGTGGTGATTGACTTGTTGAAAACTGTACCTCTGGAAGAGCACAACCAGTGGCCCGAGAAGTTACCAGACTTGGTGGACCTGTACAATCACATTCCAGTGAATTCGACCAACTGTACCCCAGCCTACCTGATGCGGGCAAGACCGGGTAAACTTCCCATCGATCTGGACATGGGTGTCCTAATACCAGCAGCAGTACAGCCAGACACAGACTGGGACACTGAAACACAGCTACACTACTGTAAAGTCCAACAGTGTGTGGCAGAGAGTCTATTGCGAGCCAGACAGAAGCAAGAGAAAGATTACAATCAGCAAGCACCTGCAGCTCCCTTGTCACCAGGAGAACGGATTCTGAAAAGAAAGTGGAGAACTCATAAGCTAGATGACCAGTGGGAGGCTGAGCCATATACCATCTTGCCCTCGCACTTTGATAACAGTAAGGTTTGCCTCATTACTAAAGATGGAGGGAGAACTTCTGCGACTGTATCTAGAGACCACCTGAAAGTGTGCCCTGATCAACTGTGTGACAGAGGTAAAGGTCAAGACACTCCTCAACAATTAGAAGAAGTTGAAAGGAAGGTCCGCACCGTATTAGGAGAATTTCCTCAGTCTTGGACTCAGGTAAACCAGGCAGTGGTAGTACCAGTCTTGACATTTCCACCGATGACTACACGAGAAACAACAGACACCTTGGGTCCTCGTGAAGACCAGTCGGCTTCAGAAACAGATGCCTCATCAGCAGCGAGCCACATGCACACACAGGTTCTGATCCCTTACCTGAAGAGGGAGCTCTACACCCTTTTTTGGGGAGCTGCCTTTTCTGGTTGGGGGGAGGAGTTAGTCAGCGAGCGTGATAGGGAAGGGAGAGGAGAAAGAGTAGCAGAGAGAGAGAAGGAGAAAGTTCTGGGGAACAGAGCACGTGAAGAACTCACCCCAGGCAGTGGAGCAGAGGAGGCCAGAGTCCTGGGTTGTACAGAGATTGTGTGTCACCCTGGCCTGGAAGCCACAAAATGTAATAAAGCTGTGTCTGAGAGCAAGGAGGAGGTTCTCTAGTCAGGGGAACATTAGCATGCAGTACCTCCTGTCTCAGGCCAGTAGGGGGAGCAGGCTGCCCCTATAAAAGCTGGTGCTGGGGGCAGGGTTAGAGAGAACTGGATGACCTGTCTCAGTACTGAGACTTGTCCCGGAGCAGAGCAGGGACAGAAAGTTGTATTGCACCTAAGAGGAAGTGTGGCAGGAGGAGAGCCACAAGCCAGAGACAAGAGGCGAAGTGAGCCTGTCTTGGCAGATAAAGGACTTAATTTACCAGACGTTGGTGTCTGAGGCTGGGAGGAGTCCACATCCCACAGCAGATAACCAGTCCGCAGGGGACTGTATGTTCCTTGGCCTAAGAAGCCTGGAGGCTCTGCCACAACAGAAGGGACCAGCATAGCCGTACCAGGCCGGGAGCAGAAAGGAACCAACGTCGCAGGCCATACAGGCGAGAGTACACGGAAAGCTCGGAAACGTGGGCTGTTACCCTATAAGGAGGAGATAGCCAGAAGGAGCACAGAAAGCACGGTAGGCCTACACCCTCACCCTGACCAGGGCCAATTTCCCCATTGCTCTCAGACATCCAGGTCCCCTCCTAGCCGGGACTGTTTATGGGTCAGTTTACCTGTTTTAGTAAAGGCCCTGGACTGCAACCTGTTGTCTGTGTGCTCCTTCACGCCTCCAGCACTACCGGTACTGGGACTCTCACCATCATCACTCCCACCATCCATTATACTGCCCTGGGGCCGCACTCTTCCCGTGGGGAGTCACACTACCCTAGCTGCACACCTCATCAGCCCCAGCGGTCTGCATGCAGCGGCGGTTCCTAATAACTGCAACCCACGGGTGGCGTAGTCGGACATAATCATCAGCGCATAACGGACTACCACTGGCCTGACCACCCTGAGCCACGGAACCGGGTTGCCACTACTACTCCCATCGTTCTTCTACTGCCCGGATCCGAGTGCCCCACGGCCAAGGGGGCGAGTCAGCTTTGGCGTAGTCAGCAGGATTGCAACTAACCCACCACAAACGGGTATTGCGTGCCTGAAAAAGACTTTGCACTTACCTGAAAAGAGGTTTCCCGCCGTCCGGAGCCGTTTCCCGCCATTTCCAGCCGTCTCCCGCCATCTTCCATCAATTCCCGCCATCTTCAGCCGTTTTCCCGCCATCGAACGCCATCTTCAGGACACCGCGCGGGAAGAAGAGGGGCGTGGACGTCCAAACCGCGCGAGACCCGAAGCTCCACCCCACGCACCGACGCTGCGCAACGTCCTGGAAGGGAGAGAGAGCGACGCTGACGTCAGCAGGACGCGACGCAAGGTCCTCGTCCAGAGGAGCAGCAGCGGAGCCGCGGCCTACAGAAGAGGATCGTCGGAAGGTAGGCCACGCTTAACTAGGGGGAAGGAAGATGTCGGATACAGAGGCGCCCACTACCACCAACGCAGCTGCAGCAGCGGTGATGCCATTTTCCCTGCCCTACATCCCTGGAGCGGCCTGGCTGCCCAAGTACTCAGGGGAGCCCCATGCCCTAGCTGACTTTAAGGAAAGGCTGTACAGTGTGTTCCAAGTCTACCCCCTGACAGAGGAACAGAAGGTCAGCATATAAACAGGGCAGTTAACTGGTGCAGCCCAAAGGGAGGTAAAATCATGGCCCACTGAGGAGAAAAGGACCGTGAAGGGTATTCTGGCCCGGCTGCGGGGTACCTTTGACACACGTACCTCCGCTGAAATTAAAATGAGGTTCTATGGATGTAAGCAGCGGGCACAGGACAGCATCAGAGACTATGCCCTAAATTTGCAGGAAGCCTTGAGGGCCATCCAACAAGCTGACCCTGGCAGCTTGCAGGAAACGGATAAGCTACTAACAGAACAGTTTATAGAAGGTCTGCTGTCTAGCACCCACAGGACCCAGCTGCGCCTCATGTTCTTTCAGAACCCTGATCTGACTTTTGCCCAATTCAAGGACAGGGCCATAAGGGTGCTCCGTGAATCTGCAACAAGTGGCGCTATAAACCCCCGGCGCCCTGCTCTCACCTACCACCAGGAGGTGGCACCCTCCTCTATGGACTCCGTAGGGGCTGATGCAAGCCCCGTCGAAAGATCTGCACCACCAAGTCCAGGAGCTGACCAGGAGCGTTGCGGCGTTGACCAGGACCGTCCAGGCGTTACAAGTGGACCCGTCAAGACCCATCGAGCTGGCTTCAAGTCCGGAGGATGTCCCGTGGCGTCAACAGAGGAGGATCCCGTCGTTCCGAGGGAGGCTCACAGACCGCTACGCAGAGGATGGACAGCCCATTTGCCGCCGATGCAACCAGCCCGGACACATTTCCAGGTACTGTAATTTAAACGGGTCCAACCTGGGGCAGAGGGCCAACCCCCAGGCATAAGATCACCAGGCCCTTATAATTGGCATAATAAGTACGTTGGGGGGCGCCCGGTTTTACCCGTGGTGCTGGACGGTATTACCATGAGCGCCTTGCTGGATACTGGGTCGCAAGTAACCACTATCCCTTATGTACTTTTTAAGCAGTATTGGACGGATGCTGATATCACACGGTATCCAGACAGTAACTTGAGCATCATCGCCAGTAATGGCTTACACGTGCCACAGATGGGGTTCAAGGAGATGACCATTAAAATTGGTAAAGTTGAACTGCTGGCACAGGGAGTGATTATTGTGGACATTGACCGTCGTGAAAGTCACCCTAAAATAACTGTGGGTACTAACGTGATTGAAAATTGTCTTTCAGAGGTAATTGTAATTCTACAACAGGTGGCGGTGAATGCTAGTTCCAGCCAACAGAGAGTCCTCAACAAGGAGATAAAACCCTGATGAGACGGCAGCAGGTAGAACTGTCTGGTGGTGAGATCGGTAGCGTAAGACTGAGTGACCCATTCCCCATTTCCATGCCTCCCAAAAGTGAAATGATGATCTGGTGTCGGACTGCGATCGGGTTGAAAGGTAGAGACTACCAAGCCATTGTAGAACCCGTGTACTCAGACAGCAGGCCCACCATTTTGACAGCCCGGGGGGTGGTTGATGTCCGTCATGGGAGGGTGCCCGTCCGCATCCTCAACATTGGGGAGAGGGAAGTACACTTACCCAGGTACGCTACACTCGCCAAACTGTTTGTTGTCGAACACAAAGCTATCAGGGCCGTGGAACCCTTGCCTCCATCTCCACAGGCGGAGGGTAATGGCTCCCAGGAACAAAAGGAGGACTGGTGCCAGAAACTCCATGTGGGTGCTGACTCCACTCCCCTGCGCCAAAAACAAGGAGTCTACCGGGTGGTACAGGAGTACGAGAGAGTCTTTAGTAAGCACCCGCTAGACTTCGGCAGAGTAAAGGGGATAGAACACCACATCCCCACAGGGAGCCACCCACCAATAAAAGAAAGACACAGACCTGTACCCCCTGCACATTATCAGAACACAAAGGGCATGCTAAAAGAAATGAAAGAAGCTGGGGTCATTAGAGATAGCTGTAGCCCCTGGGCAGCCCCCTTGGTTCTGGTGAAAAAGAAAGACGGCACCATGAGAATGTGCGTGGACTATAGACAAATCAACCGTATCACCCACAAAGACGCATATTCGCTTCCTAGAGTAGAAGAGTCTTTAGCCGCACTAAAATCAGCTAACTTCATTTCTACTTTGGACCTTACTAGCAGGTACTGGCAGGTTCCTGTGGCAGAGGCTGACAAGGAGAAGACAGCCTTCACCACCCCGATGGGACTGAGTGAGTTCAACTGTATGCCCTTCGGGCACTGCAACGCGCCAGGGACCTTCCAGCGGCTGATGGAATGCTGTCTAGGGCACTGAAACTTCGAGACGGTCCTCCTTTACCTGGACGACATGATCGTCTATTCAAAAACCTACGAGGACCATCTAAAGCACCTGGCCGAGGTGTTCGAAGCCCTGGCAGGCTATGGCCTGAAGGTGAAACCATCGAAGTGTCACCTGCTGAAACCAAAGGTCCAGTACCTAGGGCACGTGGTAAGCGCAGAAGGAGTGGCCCCCGACCCTGACAAGGTCACGGCAATCAAGAGCTGGCCAAGCCCCTCGAACATCAAAGAGGTGAGACAGTTTCTCGGATTGGTAGGCTACTACCGAAGGTTCATCACCGGTAGAGATGAGCGTTGTTCTACTCGAACTGTTCGCCAATCTCAAATTCGAGCTGTTTTGGGCGGTGTTCGAGCCGTTCGGCGAACACGAACAATTTGATAAAAATTCGGCTGTTCGAGGTTATGTTCGATAACTGTTCGTGCACCAAAATCATAACTGGATTTTTTCTCAGTAATGATGAAAATTAATGTTAATACGCAGTTTGAGTGTACAGCGGGGTGGGGGGAGGGGCAGGGGATGGATCTCTGCAGGAACAATGAAGATCTCCATTTTTTTTTCTCTTTCCCGCATTTGCAGTGGGGAGGTGCAATCTGTCAGCCTATCAGCAGCGCACACACGGAGCGAAGTGCTTTTTTTCACACAAGCAAGGGCATGTGTCATTGGCAGTGTATGTCACATGTCCTTGCCCTATAAGACCAAGCCATTTTCCCCGTCGCCACCATTTTCTCACTGCTGCAGCTGCGTGTTAGACGGCACCGCTGTTGCTGTGTGCGCTATACCTTGTTAATTTCAAGCCAATTTTCGCACAAATATACAGATAGCTTGGGAGTAGGGAATAGTTGTGATTGCAGTCCTTTTAAGGACTAGGTTACAGCATTTCCTACGACTTTTATCAGGGAGGTCTGTGCTCTTAAATAGATAGGTTGTGGGAGTAAAGACTAATTGTAATTGGAGTCCTTTTCAGGACTAGGTTACATCAGTTCCTATCAGTTTTTGCCAGGCAGGTCTGTGCCAGTGCTGTGCAAGTTTTTTTCACAGCATTTGGCTGAATCTAGCAAAGCTAATCCTTTTTGGCCTATTGCAGAGTGTGTTAGTCAGTGGAGTAGCCTATCTGTGTTGCAAGATATACCACCTGTGTATAGAATACCAATTTTTTTACTGCACCTAGTGAAGTAAAATCTTTTGGGCATAGCATCATTCTATTAGTCCATCTATACTGACCTCCATCAGGTTGCAAATTAAAAATAATTTTTATCTGCATCTACAGTACCTCTGAAAAAATATTTGGGCTTCTAGCTGTGTGTGGGACTTGTTGTATTAGTCCATCTATACTGACCTCCATCAGGTTGCAAATTAAAAATTATTTTTATCTGCATCTACAGTTCCTCTGAAAAAATATTTGGGCTTCTAGCTGTGTGTGGGACTTGTTGTATTAGTCCATCTATACTGACCTCCATCAGGTTGCAAACTGAATATATTTTTTTCTGCATCTACCTCTGAAAAAATATTTGGGCTTCTAGCTGTGTGTGGGACTTGTTGTATTAGTCCATCTATACTGACCTCCATCAGGTTGCAAACTGAATATATTTTTTTCTCCATCTACCTCTGAAAAAATATTGGGCTTCTAGCTGTGTGTGGGACTTGTTGTATTAGTCCATCTATACTGACCTCCATCAGGTTGCAAACTGAATATATTTTTTTCTGCATCTACCTCTGAAAAAATATTGGGCTTCTAGCTGTGTGTGGGTCTTGTTCTATTAATCCATCTATACTGACCTCCATCAGGTTGCAAACTGAATATAATTTTTTTCTGCATCTAGCTCTGAAAAAATATTTGGCCTTCTAGCAGTGTGTCGGACTTTCTCTATTAGTCCATCTATACTGACCTCCATCAGGTTGCAAACTGAATATATTTTTTTCTGCATCTACCTCTGAAAAAATATTGGGCTTCTAGCTGTGTGTGGGACTTGTTGTATTAGTCCATCTATACTGACCTCCATCAGGTTGCAAACTGAATATATTTTTTTCTGCATCTACCTCTGAAAAAATATTGGGCTTCTAGCTGTGTGTGGGACTTGTTGTATTAGTCCATCTATACTGACCTCCATCAGGTTGCAAACTGAATATATTTTTTTCTGCATCTACCTCTGAAAAAATATTGGGCTTCTAGCTGTGTGTGGGACTTGTTGTATTAGTCCATCTATACTGACCTCCATCAGGTTGCAAACTGAATATATTTTTTTCTGCATCTACCTCTGAAAAAATATTGGGCTTCTAGCTGTGTGTGGGTCTTGTTTAGAGATGAGCGTTGTTCTACTCGAACTGTTCGCCAATCTCAAATTCGAGCTGTTTTGGGCGGTGTTCGAGCCGTTCGGCGAACACAAACAATTTGATAAAAATTCGGCTGTTCGAGGTTATGTTCGATAACTGTTCGTGCACCAAAATCATAACTGGATTTTTTCTCAGTAATGATGAAAATTAATGTTAATACGCAGTTTAAGTGTACAGCGGGGTGGGGGGAGGGGCAGGGGATGCATCTCTGCAGGAACAATGAAGATCTCCATTTTTTTTTCTCTTTCCCGCATTTGCAGTGGGGAGGTGCAATCTGTCAGCCTATCAGCAGCGCACACACGGAGCGAAGTGCTTTTTTTCACACAAGCAAGGGCATGTGTCATTGGCAGTGTATGTCACATGTCCTTGCCCTATAAAACCAAGCCATTTTCCCCGTCGCCACCATTTTCTCACTGCTGCAGCTGCGTGTTAGACGGCACCGCTCTTGCTGTGTGCGCTATACCTTGTTAATTTCAAGCCAATTTTCGCACAAATATACAGATAGCTTGGGAGTAGGGAATAGTTGTGATTGCAGTCCTTTTAAGGACTAGGTTACAGCATTTCCTACGACTTTTATCAGGGAGGTCTGTGCTCTTAAATAGATAGGTTGTGGGAGTAAAGACTAATTGTAATTGGAGTCCTTTTCAGGACTAGGTTACATCAGTTCCTATCAGTTTTTGCCAGGCAGGTCTGTGCCAGTGCTGTGCAAGTTTTTTTCACAGCATTTGGCTGAATCTAGCAAAGCTAATCCTTTTTGGCCTATTGCAGAGTGTGTTAGTCAGTGGAGTAGCCTATCTGTGCTGCAAGATATACCACCTGTGTATAGAATACCAATTTTTTTACTGCACCTAGTGAAGTAAAATCTTTTGGGCATAGCATCATTCTATTAGTCCATCTATACTGACCTCCATCAGGTTGCAAATTAAAACTAATTTTTATCTGCATCTACAGTACCTCTGAAAAAATATTTGGGCTTCTAGCTGTGTGTGGGACTTGTTGTATTAGTCCATCTATACTGACCTCCATCAGGTTGCAAACTGAATATATTTTTTTCTGCATCTACCTCTGAAAAAATATTTGGGCTTCTAGCTGTGTGTGGGTCTTGTTCTATTAATCCATCTATACTGACCTCCATCAGGTTGCAAACTGAATATAATTTTTTTCTGCATCTAGCTCTGAAAAAATATTTGGCCTTCTAGCAGCGTGTCGGACTTTCTCTATTAGTCCATCTATACTGACCTCCATTAGGTTGCAAATTAAAAATAATTTGTATCTGCATCTACAGTACCTCTGAAAAAATATTTGGGCTTCTAGCTGTGTGTGGGACTTGTTGTATTAGTCCATCTATACTGACCTCCATCAGGTTGCAAATTAAAAATAATTTTTATCTGCATCTACAGTACCTCTGAAAAAATATTTGGGCTTCTAGCTGTGTGTGGGACTTGTTGTATTAGTCCATCTATACTGACCTCCATCAGGTTGCAAACTGAATATATTTTTTTCTGCATCTACCTCTGAAAAAATATTTGGGCTTCTAGCTGTGTGTGGGTCTTGTTCTATTAATCCATCTATACTGACCTCCATCAGGTTGCAAACTGAATATAATTTTTTTCTGCATCTAGCTCTGAAAAAATATTTGGCCTTCTAGCAGTGTGTCGGACTTTCTCTATTAGTCCATCTATACTGACCTCCATCAGGTTGCAAATTAAAAATAATTTGTATCTGCATCTACAGTACCTCTGAAAAAATATTTGGGCTTCTAGCTGTGTGTGGGACTTGTTGTATTAGTCCATCTATACTGACCTCCATCAGGTTGCAAATTAAAAATAATTTTTATCTGCATCTACAGTACCTCTGAAAAAATATTTGGGCTTCTAGCTGTGTGTGGGACTTGTTGTATTAGTCCATCTATACTGACCTCCATCAGGTTGCAAACTGAATATATTTTTTTCTGCATCTACCTCTGAAAAAATATTTGGGCTTCTAGCTGTGTGTGGGTCTTGTTCTATTAATCCATCTATACTGACCTCCATCAGGTTGCAAACTGAATATAATTTTTTTCTGCATCTAGCTCTGAAAAAATATTTGGCCTTCTAGCAGTGTGTCGGACTTTCTCTATTAGTCCATCTATACTGACCTCCATCAGGTTGCAAATTAAAAATAATTTGTATCTGCATCTACAGTACCTCTGAAAAAATATTTGGGCTTCTAGCTGTGTGTGGGACTTGTTGTATTAGTCCATCTATACTGACCTCCATCAGGTTGCAAATTAAAAATAATTTTTATCTGCATCTACAGTACCTCTGAAAAAATATTTGGGCTTCTAGCTGTGTGTGGGACTTGTTGTATTAGTACATCTATACTGACCTCCATCAGGTTGCAAACTGAATATATTTTTTTCTGCATCTACCTCTGAAAAAATATTGGGCTTCTAGCTGTGTGTGGGTCTTGTTCTATTAATCCATCTATACTGACCTCCATCAGGTTGCAAACTGAATATAATTTTTTTCTGCATCTAGCTCTGAAAAAATATTTGGCCTTCTAGCAGTGTGTCGGACTTTCTCTATTAGTCCATCTATACTGACCTCCATCAGGTTGCAAATTAAAAATAATTTTTATCTGCATCTACAGTACCTCTGAAAAAATATTTGGGCTTCTAGCTGTGTGTGGGACTTGTTGTATTAGTCCATCTATACTGACCTCCATCAGGTTGCAAATTAAAAATAATTTTTATCTGCATCTACAGTACCTCTGAAAAAATATTTGGGCTTCTAGCTGTGTGTGGGACTTGTTGCATTAGTCCATCTATACTGACCTCCATCAGGTTGCAAATTAAAAATAATTTGTATCTGCATCTACAGTACCTCTGAAAAAATATTTGGGCTTCTAGCTGTGTGTGGGACTTGTTGTATTAGTCCATCTATACTGACCTCCATCAGGTTGCAAACTGAATATATTTTTTTCTGCATCTACCTCTGAAAAAATATTGGGCTTCTAGCTGTGTGTGGGACTTGTTGTATTAGTCCATCTATACTGACCTCCATCAGGTTGCAAACTGAATATATTTTTTTCTACATCTACCTCTGAAAAAATATTGGGCTTCTAGCTGTGTGTGGGTCTTGTTCTATTAATCCATCTATACAGACCTCCATCAGGTTGCAAACTGAATATAATTTTTTTCTGCATCTACCTCTGAAAAAATATTTGGCCTTGTAGCAGTGTGTCGGACTTTCTCTATTAGTCCATCTATACTGACCTCCATCAGGTTGCAAACTGAATATATTTTTTTCTGCATCTAACCCAGCCAATAGTTTTGGCCTAATACCACAGTTTGGCCACTCAGCTCTGCTCGGTTACCATCCATTGTTTTTTTGTGCAAACAACTCCAGAGTTGTGAATTAGTTAACCACCAAAATGAGTGGAAAAAGGCCTGCTGCTGGTGGAAAGGGGAATAGGCGTGTTGGGAAGGGGAAAAAAGGTTGTGTCCGTGGGGTAGGTGTTAAAGCAACAGTAACATCTGCAGAAGAAAGACCATCTTCCAGCCAAACTAAAATGTCTACTTCTTTTAGCGGACAATGTGATAAGATCCCTTTCTTACGGCCACGCCAATCGCTACAAATTCCAGATGAGGCACAAAAACAGCAGGTGCTTCAACGGATATCAAGTGCTCCTTTAAGTGGGCTCTCCTCCACATCAACTTCAACATCACAAATACTCCAGTCCTCAAAGGTGTCACCCAAATCGCACTTGCTTCCTCACAGCTCCCAAATCTCCAGCTGCCCGTCTGAGTATGAGGTAGAACAGATGGTTGAGTCTGCAGAGCTGTTTACTCATACTATAGCCTGGGAATCAGAGGTCGACTCCAGCGCTTCTGTGAATCCAGACGAGGAAATGATCTGCACTGATGCCCAGAATCTTTATGAGTCGGATCCAGGACCAGACGCAGAAGGTTCTGACCATAATGTAGACCCTCATTCCCAAACTGTAACTCCTGTTGGTGGAGACAATGAGGAAGACGCTGATAAAACTAATATACCTGATTGGAGCGACAATTTTAGTTTTTTGTCAGGGCAGGAACAGGTTGGCTCTGAGGACGACGGGTGTGATAACACACAGGGTGATGATGATGAGGTTGGAGATCCCACTTACTGTCAACCCACAGTCAGCCAAGAGATGAGGTCAGCAGAGGAGGTGGAGGAAGATGCTAGTGACGACGAGGTCAGGTTGCGCCTTCCTGGACAGAGACGTAGTACTGGAAGCACGTCAACAACTGCATCCTCAAACACAACTCTGCCTCTCACCACAAGTCGTGGTGGCTCTTCAGGTCGCATGGGTGCTAAGCCTTGCATAGCCTGGGCATTTTTTCAGATCGATAAAGATGACCCAACTCGTGTTATCTGTAACATTTGTCAGCAAAAGCTAAGTAGAGGCCAAAAAATACATAGTTTGAGTACTTCATGCATGAACCGGCACATGGACATGAAGCATAAGTTGCAGTGGGAAGCTCAGTGTGCTACAATGCGGCCTAGCCGGCCGGGCCAACCACCGTCTGCCATATCTTGTGCATCCGCGGCCTCTTCATCCTCTGTGACTGGGGGGACAGCAGTCACACCTGTTTTGGGGCGCAGACCTGCCACCTCTTTACCCGCAACAGCCAGCGTGATTGGCAGGTCATCATTTTCTTTGGAGGTGGTAACAGCAGCTGGTGTTGAGCGCTGTCCGACATCGATAGCACCACCTTTGGATCAAGGCAACCTAACATGTCCGCCTGCATCTTCCTCACAGACCGGCAGTTTGCCGGGGACACCCTTATCAACCCCGTCTAAGCACAATAGCCAGCCCTCGGTCCCTCAGATGTGGACAAGTAAAAGACCATTTCCTCCTAGCCATGAGAAAGCTAAGAGGTTGAATTTCACCATCTGCAAGCTCTTGGCTACAGAAATGCTGCCTTTCCGCCTGGTGGACACAGAGGATTTTCGAGACCTTATGTCCGTCGCAGTGCCCCAGTACCAGATGCCCAGTCGGCACTACTTCTCAAAGAAAGGTGTGCCTGCGCTCCACCAGCATGTCGCACACAACATCACCGCTTCTTTGAGAAACTCTGTGTGTGACAGGGTGCATTTCACCACAGACACTTGGATGAGTAGGCATGGACAGGGGCGTTACATGTCGCTGACTGGGCACTGGGTAACTACGGTGACAGCAGGACAAGGGGCTGCTGTCCAAGTCTTGCCGTCCCCACGAGTTGTGCGTCAATCCTCTTTATGTCAAAGTTCCTCCACTGCTTCTGCCTCCTCAACCTCCTCTCGGTCTTCCACCTGCACCCAAAGCCTGTCTGGTCATGCCACAAGCTTTCTAACTGCGCAGAAGGGATCCTGCACACCTCCTTACTATGCTGGCAGTAGGGCTCAACGTCATCAGGCGGTTTTTACATTGAAATCTCTGGGAAATGTGAGTCACACAGCTGAGGAGTTGTGGTCAGCTCTGGAGAACCAATTTCATGAATGGTTGTCTCCACTGGACCTGAAACCAGGGAAGGCCGTGTGCGACAATGCTGCAAACCTGGGTGCGGCCCTTCGCCGGGGCAATGTCACACACGTGCCTTGTATGGCTCACGTGTTGAACCTGGTTGTCCAGCAATTTTTAGCCCACTATCCCAGACTAGATGGCCTTCTGCAGAGGGCACGGTCGCTGTGTGCTCACTTCCGCCGTTCGCATCCCGCAGCTCAGCGACTTACATCTCTACAGAAGTCGTTGGGCCTGCCACTTCACCGGCTAAAATGCGATGTGCCTACCCGGTGGAATTCAACTCTGCACATGTTGCAGCGACTGTGGCAGCACCGACAAGCCCTGGTGCAATACGTTCTGACGTATAGCCTGGGCCAACGAGATTCAGAGGTGGGGCAAATCACGCTGGAGGAGTGGTCTCAGATCAGGGACCTATGCACCCTTCTGCACAGTTTTGAAATGGCGACGAAGATGTTTAGTGCTAACGATGCCATTATCAGCATGACTATTCCGGTGATTTACATGCTGCAGCACATGTTAAACAGAATTCGGAGTCAGGTGGTGGCACAAGAGGAGGTGGAGGAAGTAGAGGAGGAGGAGTTGTATGCGGAAGGGCTAACATCTGCAAGGTCCAGACGGTCGGCAGCACCAAGGCGGCAGGCATGTGAGGGTGGGGGAGATGGTTTTACCAGTGCACATGGTAGCAGCCAAACTAGTGAGGAAGGTGCAGGAGCCCAGGAAGAAGTGGAGGATGAACTGGCGATGGGCATGGAAGACTCATCAGATGAGGGAGACCTTGATCACATTTCTGTTGTGCGAGGTTGGGGGGAGAGGACAGAGGAAGGAAGCATGATTGTTACCTCGCCACCAACACAACAGGGACTTGGTGCTCCTGGATGCGCAACACACATGAGTGCCTTCTTGCTGCACTACCTGCAACATGACCCTCGAATTGTGAGAATTAGAAATAATCCTGACTACTGGGTTGCCACACTGTTAGATCCCCGGTACAAAAGTAAATTTGCAGAAATTATTCCTGCCATAGAAAGGGATGCACGCATGCAGGAGTATCAGCAGAGACTGTTGCAGAATCTTGCATGTGCTTTTCCACAAAATACCAGTGGTGCACGTAGTGAATCTCACAGTTCCAACTTGCCAACCGTGGGACCGTCAAGTGTTCAGCACTCAAACCGTAACAGAACCACAGTATCTGGTGGTAACATCAATTTTGCGGAATCATTTCACCACCTTTTTAGCCCATCCTTTGCAAGGCCACAGGAGACAAGAAGTCTGACACATAGTCAACGCCTAGAGACGATGGTACAGGAGTATCTCCAAGTAAACATTGAAGCCACGACTGTGTCACTGGACCCTTGCTCTTTTTGGGCTTCCAATCTGGATAAATGGCCGGAGCTAGCCACTTACGCCTTGGAGATCTTGTCATGCCCCGCAGCCAGCGTTCTGTCTGAACGTGTGTTCAGCGCTGCTGGTGGTGTGCTGACAGATAAGCGCACGCGGCTCTCCAATGATAATGTAGATAGACTCACATTCATAAAGATGAACAAATCATGGATCCGAAACGACTTTTCTACCCCTGTGTCATCCTGGAGAGAGTAAAAGCTTGATGATTGTTTAAAATCACCCTACCAACCGTTTTAAGCTTTCAAATTACTAATCATGTTTATCTGTATCTTGACTGGAGAATAATTTGGGCTTTGTAGCAGTGTGCAGCACTGATCCTATTAGGCCATCTATAATAAGCTCCACCAGATTTAAAATTAAAAATAATTTTTAGCTGCATCTAGCCCGGAAAATAATTTTGGGGCTCCGAGATGCGCAAGACACATAAGTACCTTCTTGCTGCACTACCTGCAGCATGACCCTCATATTGTCAGAATTCGAAGTAATCATGACTACTGGGTTGCCACACTCTTAGATCCCCCAAACTTTTCGATCAACCTTTTCATTTTAATAAAGACCAAAAAAATGGTCATTTTTGAAATTATAAGCATTAGCAGGTTGTTAGAAACTGAAATCAAACAGTTTTCAACTCAAAACTTTATTCTAGGTGATGTTACATTTTCACATAGGACCCCTTGTTCGAACGGAGCTTCTGAACTCTCTCGTCCATTGAATTTGTCAGGTTTTGGATGGTTTCTGCTTCAATTGTTTGGCATGAGGACAGAATACCCTCCCAGAGCTGTTGCTTAGATGTGAACTGCCTCCCGCCATCATAGACACTCCTTTTAATGATGCTCCAAAGGTTCTGAATGGGGTAGAGGTCAGGGGAGCATGGGGGTCACACCATAAGTTTGTCCCCTTTTATGCCCATATCAGCCAGAGATGCAGATGTTTTATGTGCAGCATGAGATGGTGCATTATCATGCAGAAAAATGATCTTGCTGTGAAATACACGGTTCTTCTTCTTGAACCATGGCAGGAAGTGCTGTTTGAGAAAATCCACATACATTATGGAGTTCATCTTTAGCGCCTTCAGGGATTCTAAAGGGGCCGACAATCTCTCTCCCCATGATTCCAGCCCAAAACATTACTCCACCTCCTCCTTGTTGGCGCTGTAGCCGTGTTTGCGTGGGGTGTCCATCAACCAGCCATCCTCCACTCCATCCATCTGGACCATCGAGCGCTGCACGGCACTCATCCGTGAACAAAACAGTTTTGAAATCAGTCTTCATGTAATGTTTGGCCCACTGGAGCCGTTTCTGCTTGTGTGAAGTGGATAGAGGAGGTTGACAGGATGGCGTATGCACAGCTGCAAACCTCTGAAGGACCCTGCATCTTGTTGTTCGGGGGACGTTGGAGGCACAAGCAGCTTCAAAAACTTGTCTGCTGCTATGATAAGGCTTTTTTGCTCTTTCAACCTGACGTAATTGCCTGTAGGAAAGAGTCCTCAATTTGCCCTTATCAGCACGCACACGTGTGTACTGTGAATCAGCTACATACTTCTTGATTGCCAAGACACTTCATCCTGATCATCGCACAATGTTGATTGTAGTCATGCCTTGACCTAAACACTCCACAATTTGTTGCTTCTCAGCAGCCGACACATCCTTTTTCTTTCCCATTTTGGCAGAAAATGTAGGCTGCTGAATAATGTGAGAGAGCCTTCTTAAGTAGTCTTGCCTTTCATTGGACACACCTGCCAAACTAATTAGCACTGGTGTCTGCAATTGCTTACAGTGATATAAAGAGCCCTGACACACATCACCATCAATGAGTTTAACTGACAAACAAACAAATTCTTCCCTTATCACTCCTAAACACTTTTTGCATAATAATTTGGAACACAGTGTACATGTGCTTTTCCACAAAACACCAGTGGTTCACGTAGTGAATCTTACAGTTCTAACTTGCCAACCGTGGTCTGTATGGAGTTGTTCAATAAAGGGCCCAAAATTAAGATAACATAGATGGGAGAGGTCTCTATGAATAGGAATTCCTAAGTATTTGATACCCTGTGAGGGCCAGGCAAAGGGAAAGTTGGACTGGATGGAATCCTATATGGATTTGGGGAGGGAGACATAGAGGGCCTCAGACTTCGCTGCATTGATTTTAAAATTTGACCATGTAACAAAGTGATCTATTTCAGCCATAACAGCATGGATGGATATATGTGATTGAGTGATATATACTAGGACATCATCAGCAAATAGAGAGCACTTGTACTCGGTGCCTCCCACCTCAATCCACCTAATATTGGGGTTATGGCGAATTGATGAGAGCAGGTGCTCCGTCACTAGGATGTATAAGAGAGGGGACAGAGAACATCCCTGCCTTGTCCCATTGGTGATTGTGAAAGGTGATGAAAATGTTCTGACGCGCCCCCTGGGCCTTGGGACACCCGGAGCCGGACCCTTTTTGGTGGATGCTGGTGGTTGTAGTCTCCGTGGCGGCAACCCGGTTCCGTGGCTCAGGGCGGTCAAACCAGTGGCGGAACTATTTATGTGGTTTTGATGTTTAAATGTCCGACTACGCCACCCGTGGATTGCGGTCAGAGTGAACCGCCGCTCCAGGGCAGACCGCTGAGGCTGGTGTTGTGGGTGCAGCAGAGCGTAGCATAACTCCCCACGGGAGGAGTATAGCCTCAGGGCAGTGTATGCGGAGGATGGGGGTGATGGTGCAGGGCAGCAGCAGTAATGACACGGAGTCAGTGATGCAGTCCAGGGCCTTTACTCACAGTTCTTATTATCCAGACCACGTCTGCAGGTAACGGCTGCCCACGTCGTACTGTGCTCACCAGGTGAGGGGCTCAGACAACTCCCAGATAACTTTGGAGCGCTTCACAGGACCCCCTTTGTGTGTCCTTTGTCTGGCCTTTCTTACCAACCCTTCTGTCCGGCTGCCTCGGGCCTCCTCTTGGTAAACTTGGCGCCAGTTTCCCTGACCCTATGTGGTGCCTTCCTAGCGGGTGTAGCGAGGGGCTGCGCCACATAAAATGTCACAGCCTCCTGTTTCTAGCTGAGGGTCGTTTCCTGCCTCCACTAGTTTCGGGGACCGGTCTCCCCCTTTGGCCTGACCCCTCCACGCAGGTGGATTCTGGCGTGCGGTGGCGACTCGCCCGTCCGCACCCCTGAGATCCCTTCGTTCCTCGTTCCTGGAGCCTTCTCCGCTCCTCTTCCTTCCTTCTCCCTCTTCCAGGCCTGGGCCTCTGTTACTAGGCCCGCCTCCGGAGCAGAGCTCATGCAGAGCCCCTGCTCCCTGCCACTTCTGCTCAGACTTCTCTGCACTGAACTAAGATGGTGCCCACCTTTTATACTCCCTTCTCAATGCACCCAGGAACTGCTTCCTCCCTGCTCCTGCACTACAGGGTTCCCCTTCCTCAGTGTTCCCTCCCCCCACTCCAGCCAGGGACAGGGACTGTCGTGCCCATCTCAGGGGCATATTGGTCGCCCTGCCCCACGGCAATGTGGTGTAATGCATGCAGGTGTCGGGTCCTGATCCACACTACATCCTTACCTGAGAGTAAGATATCACACCTCTGGGTGAGGTGCAAAACCTCTGTAGCAACCGAGCCCTCAGGGTGCTACAGTTCCATTTATCTTCAGCCTAGGTGACGTATTGCGATACAGGGCCGTGATTTTGGCTATAAAAGGGTCCCCTAGACCCCTACCCCAAGCTTTTTAAGAGAATCATATATGGCGTGCCAGGAGACTCTATGGAATGCTTTCTCAGCATCCAACGAGAGTATCTAATTACAAATTTTTAACTGCATCTAGCCCAGGAAATACTTTGTGCCTAGTAGCAGGGTCTGCTAGTCAGCGGATTATCCCGGCTGTTAAGCAAGCTACACCACCTGTAGTTTGGACACTTCATTTTTTCAAAGGAAATGCTTCGGGACCACGGGATACTCAGTGAAGAGCATCAGGAGGCACCCCAAGGCATAGGGGCTGGGACTGGCAGTAGGATGCCTTGCGGTGGACAGCCGAGCTCGATCCTTATAAAAGATTTTTAACTGCAGCAGCTTTAGTGGACGCTACTGGAGCTGGAATTACGCGGCTGCTGGCATGAGACTTGCCCTCCAATAGATCCTTGTAAATGGATTTAAAGTGTATTCATTCAAATTAGAGAGACAATTTAAATTAAAAAGCTTAGAGCTGCCTCCACCACAGGGGGGCTCGCTCAACCCACCAGCGGACAGGCACCAGTATTGGGAGAGGGGGGCTGGCCATCAGGGTTCACCGCGGCTCTGGCACAAACCCGGCGACACGGAGGTGGCACGGGCAGGAGCGGACTGGCCGTGTCGGCTTCTCACTTTTTGGATTTTAGAAGGGCATGACATGCCTATATCTGTGTCTCCCCCTCCTTTTACTCCTCCACCTCTTTTATTTTCGCATGACTATATGTACTTGTCACTTTTCCATGTGTTAGTTATGTCTTCTGAGCAGTTTGTCAGCTTTTGGACACCTTTGAAGGTGTTTTCTATGTGTTTCTATGTGTTTTTGTTTGCCTGCCATTGGTTTTAACGGTGTTCGAAGGTGTTCGACAAACAGTTCGACGAACAGTTCGGCGAACACATGGGTGTTCGACGAACCGAACTCGTACACTACGGGGGTGGCTCAACACTAGTCTTGTTCTATTAATCCATCTATACTGACCTCCATCAGGTTGCAAACTGAATATAATTTTTTTCTGCATCTAGCTCTGAAAAAATATTTGGCCTACTAGCAGTGTGTCGGACTTTCTCTATTAGTCCATCTATACTGACCTCCATCAGGTTGCAAATTAAAACAAATTTTTATCTGCATCTACAGTACCTCTGAAAAAATATTTGGGCTTCTAGCTGTTTGTGGGACTTGTTGTATTAGTCCATCTATACTAACCTCCATCAGGTTGCAAACTGAATATATTTTTTTCTGCATCTACCTCTGAAAAAATATTGGGCTTCTAGCTGTGTGTGGGACTTGTTGTATTAGTCCATCTATACTGACCTCCATCAGGTTGCAAACTGAATATATTTTTTTCTGCATCTACCTCTGAAAAAATATTGGGCTTCTAGCTGTGTGTGGGACTTGTTGTATTAGTCCATCTATACTGACCTCCATCAGGTTGCAAACTGAATATATTTTTTTCTGCATCTAACCCAGCCAATAGTTTTGGCCTAATACCACAGGAACAGGTTGGCTCTGAGGACGACGGGTGTGATAACACACAGGGTGATGATGTTGAGGTTGGAGATCCCACTTACTGTCAACCCACAGTCAGCCAAGAGATGAGGTCAGCAGAGGAGGTGGAGGAAGATGCTAGTGACGACGAGGTCAGGTTGCGCCTTCCTGGACAGAGACGTAGTACTGGAAGCACGTCAACAACTGCATCCTCAAACACAACTCTGCCTCTCACCACAAGTCGTGGTGGCTCTTCAGGTCGCATGGGTGCTAAGCCTTGCATAGCCTGGGCATTTTTTCAGATCGATAAAGATGACCCAACTCGTGTTATCTGTAACATTTGTCAGCAAAAGCTAAGTAGAGGCCAAAAAATACATAGTTTGAGTACTTCATGCATGAACCGGCACATGGACATGAAGCATAAGTTGCAGTGGGAAGCTCAGTGTGCTACAATGCGGCCTAGCCGGCCGGGCCAACCACCGTCTGCCATATCTTGTGCATCCGCGGCCTCTTCATCCTCTGTGACTGGGGGGACAGCAGTCACACCTGTTTTGGGGCGCAGACCTGCCACCTCTTTACCCGCAACAGCCAGCGTGATTGGCAGGTCATCATTTTCTTTGGAGGTGGTAACAGCAGCTGGTGTTGAGCACTGTCCGACATCGATAGCACCACCTTTGGATCAAGGCAACCTAACATGTCCGCCTGCATCTTCCTCACAGACCGGCAGTTTGCCGGCGACACCCTTATCAACCCCGTCTAAGCACAATAGCCAGCCCTCGGTCCCTCAGATGTGGACAAGTAAAAGACCATTTCCTCCTAGCCATGAGAAAGCTAAGAGGTTGAATTTCACCATCTGCAAGCTCTTGGCTACAGAAATGCTGCCTTTCCGCCTGGTGGACACAGAGGATTTTCGAGACCTTATGTCCGTCGCAGTGCCCCAGTACCAGATGCCCAGTCGGCACTACTTCTCAAAGAAAGGTGTGCCTGCGCTCCACCAGCATGTCGCACACAACATCACCGCTTCTTTGAGAAACTCTGTGTGTGACAGGGTGCATTTCACCACAGACACTTGGACGAGTAGGCATGGACAGGGGCGTTACATGTCGCTGACTGGGCACTGGGTAACTATGGTGACAGCAGGACAAGGGGCTGCTGTCCAAGTCTTGCCGTCCCCACGAGTTGTGCATCAATCCTCTTTACGTCAAAGTTCCTCCACTGCTTCTGCCTCCTCAACCTCCTCTCGGTCTTCCACCTGCACCCAAAGCCTGTCTGGTCATGCCACAAGCTTTCTAACTGCGCAGAAGGGATCCTGCACACCTCCTTACTATGCTGGCAGTAGGGCTTAACGTCATCAGGCGGTTTTTACATTGAAATGTCTGGGAAATGTGAGTCACACAGCTGAGGAGTTGTGGTCAGCTCTGGAGAACCAATTTCATGAATGGTTGTCTCCACTGGACCTGAAACCAGGGAAGGCCGTGTGCAACAATGCTGCAAACCTGGGTGCGGCCCTTCGCCGGGGCAATGTCACACACGTGCCTTGTATGGCTCAGGTGTTGAACCTGGTTGTCCAGCAATTTTTAGCCCACTATCCCAGACTAGATGGCCTTCTGCAGAGGGCACGGTCGCTGTGTGCTCACTTCCGCCGTTCGCATCCCGCAGCTCAGCGACTTACATCTCTACAGAAGTCGTTGGGCCTGCCACTTCACCGGCTAAAATGCGATGTGCCTACCCGGTGGAATTCAACTCTGCACATGTTGCAGCGACTGTGGCAGCATCGACAAGCCCTGGTGCAATACGTTCTGACGTATAGCCTGGGCCAACGAGATTCAGAGGTGGGGCAAATCACGCTGGAGGAGTGGTCTCAGATCAGGGACCTATGCACCCTTCTGCACAGTTTTGAAATGGCGACGAAGATGTTTAGTGCTGACGATGCCATTATCAGCATGACTATTCCGGTGATTTACATGCTGGAGCACATGTTAAACAGAATTCGGAGTCAGGTGGTGGCACAAGAGGAGGTGGAGGAAGTAGAGGAGGAGGAGTTGTATGCGGAAGGGCTAACATCTGCAAGGTCCAGACGGTCGGCAGCACCAAGGCGGCAGGCATGTGAGGGTGGGGGAGATGGTTTTACCAGGGCGCATGGTAGCAGCCAAACTAGTGAGGAAGGTGCAGGAGCCCAGGAAGAAGTGGAGGACGAACTGATGGAAGACTCATCAGATGAGGGAGACCTTGATCACATTTCTGTTGTGCGAGGTTGGGGGGAGAGGACAGAGGAAGGAAGCATGATTGTTACCTCGCCACCAACACAACAGGGTCTTGGTGCTCCTGGATGCGCAACACACATGAGTGCCTTCTTGCTGCACTACCTGCAACATGACCCTCGAATTGTGAGAATTAGAAATAATCCTGACTACTGGGTTGCCACACTGTTAGATCCCCGGTACAAAAGTAAATTTGCAGAAATTATTCCTGCCATAGAAAGGGATGCACGCATGCAGGAGTATCAGCAGAGACTGTTGCAGAATCTTACATGTGCTTTTCCACAAAATACCAGTGGTGCACGTAGTGAATCTCACAGTTCCAACTTGCCAACCGTGGGACCGTCAAGTGTTCAGCACTCAAACCGTAACAGAACCACAGTATCTGGTGGTAACATCAATTTTGCGGAATCATTTCACCACTTTTTTAGCCCATCCTTTGCAAGGCCACAGGAGACAAGAAGTCTGACACATAGTCAACGCCTAGAGACGATGGTACAGGAGTATCTCCAAGTAAACATTGAAGCCACGACTGTGTCACTGGACCCTTGCTCTTTTTGGGCTTCGAATCTGGATAAATGGCCGGAGCTAGCCACTTACGCCTTGGAGATCTTGTCATGCCCAGCAGCCAGCGTTCTGTCTGAACGTGTGTTCAGCGCTGCTGGTGGTGTGCTGACAGATAAGCGCACGCGGCTCTCCACTGATAATGTAGACAGACTCACGTTCATAAACATGAACAAATCATGGATCCGAAACGACTTTTCTACCCCTGTGTCATCCTGGGGAGAGTAAAAGCTTGATGATTGTTTAAAATCACCCTACCAACCGTTTTAAGCTTTCAAATTACTAATCATGTTTATCTGTATCTTGACTGGAGAATAATTTGGGCTTTGTAGCAGTGTGCAGCACTGATCCTATTAGGCCATCTATAATAAGCTCCACCAGATTTAAAATTAAAAATAATTTTTAGCTGCATCTAGCCCGGAAAATAATTTTGGGGCTCCGAGATGCGCAAGACACATAAGTACCTTCTTGCTGCACTACCTGCAGCATGACCCTCATATTGTCAGAATTCGAAGTAATCATGACTACTGGGTTGCCACACTCTTAGATCCCCCAAACTTTTCGATCAACCTTTTCATTTTAATAAAGACCAAAAAAATGGTCATTTTTGAAATTATAAGCATTAGCAGGTTGTTAGAAACTGAAATCAAACAGTTTTCAACTCAAAACTTTATTCTAGGTGATGTTACATTTTCACATAGGACCCCTTGTTCGAAAGGAGCTTCTGAACTCTCTCGTCCATTGAATTTGTCAGGTTTTGGATGGTTTCTGCTTCAATTGTTTTGCATGAGGACAGAATACCCTCCCAGAGCTGTTGCTTAGATGTGAACTGCCTCCCGCCATCATAGACACTCCTTTTAATGATACTCCAAAGGTTCTGAATGGGGTAGAGGTCAGGGGAGCATGGGGGTCACACCATAAGTTTGTCCCCTTTTATGCCCATATCAGCCAGAGATGCAGATGTTTTATGTGCAGCATGAGATGGTGCATTATCATGCAGAAAAATGATCTTGCTGTGAAATACACGGTTCTTCTTCTTGAACCATGGCAGGAAGTGCTGTTTGAGAAAATCCACATACATTATGGAGTTCATCTTTAGCGCCTTCAGGGATCCTAAAGGGGCCGACAATCTCTCTCCCCATGATTCCAGCCCAAAACATTACTCCACCTCCTCCTTGTTGGCGCTGTAGCCGTGTTTGCGTGGGGTGTCCATCAACCAGCCATCCTCCACTCCATCCATCTGGACCATCGAGCGCTGCACGGCACTCATCCGTGAACAAAACAGTTTTGAAATCAGTCTTCATGTAATGTTTGGCCCACTGGAGCCGTTTCTGCTTGTGTGAAGTGGATAGAGGAGGTCGACAGGATGGCGCTATGCACAGCTGCAAACCTCTGAAGGACCCTGCATCTTGTTGTTCGGGGGACGTTGGAGGCACAAGCAGCTTCAAAAACTTGTCTGCTGCTATGACAAGGCTTTTTTGCCGCTGCTCTTTCAACCTGACGTAATTGCCTGTAGGAAAGAGTCCTCAATTTGCCCTTATCAGCACGCACACGTGTGTACTGTGAATCAGCTACATACTTCTTGATTGCCAAGACACTTCATCCTGATCATCGCACAATGTTGATTGTAGTCATGCCTTGACCTAAACACTCCACAATTTGTTGCTTCTCAGCAGCCGACAAATCCTTTTTCTTTCCCATTTTGGCAGAAAATGTAGGCTGCTGAATAATGTGAGAGAGCCTTCTTAAGTAGTCTTGCCTTTCATTGGACACACCTGCCAAACTAATTAGCACTGGTGTCTGCAATTGCTTACAGTGATATAAAGAGCCCTGACACACATCACCATCAATGAGTTTAACTGACAAACAAACAAATTCTTCCCTTATCACTCCTAAACACTTTTTGCATAATAATTTGGAACACAGTGTACATGTGCTTTTCCACAAAACACCAGTGGTTCACGTAGTGAATCTTACAGTTCTAACTTGCCAACCGTGGTCTGTATGGAGTTGTTCAATAAAGGGCCCAAAATTAAGATAACATAGATGGGAGAGGTCTCTATGAATAGGAATTCCTAAGTATTTGATACCCTGTGAGGGCCAGGCAAAGGGAAAGTTGGACTGGATGGAATCCTATATGGATTTGGGGAGGGAGACATCGAGGTCCTCAGACTTCGCTGCATTGATTTTAAAATTTGACCATGTAACAAAGTGATCTATTTCAGCCATAACAGCATGGATGGATATATGTGATTGAGTGATATATACTAGGACATCATCAGCAAATAGAGAGCACTTGTACTCGGTGCCTCCCACCTCAATCCACCTAATATTGGGGTTATGGCGAATTGATGAGAGCAGGTGCTCCGTCACTAGGATGTATAAGAGAGGGGACAGAGAACATCCCTGCCTTGTCCCATTGGTGATTGTGAAAGGTGATGAAAATGTTCTGACGCGCCCCCTGGGCCTTGGGACACCCGGAGCCGGACCCTTTTTGGTGGATGCTGGTGGTTGTAGTCTCCGTGGCGGCAACCCGGTTCCGTGGCTCAGGGCGGTCAAACCAGTGGCGGAACTATTTATGTGGTTTTGATGTTTAAATGTCCGACTACGCCACCCGTGGATTGCGGTCAGAGTGAACCGCCGCTCCAGGGCAGACCGCTGAGGCTGGTGTTGTGGGTGCAGCAGAGCGTAGCATAACTCCCCACGGGAGGAGTATAGCCTCAGGGCAGTGTATGCGGAGGATGGGGGTGATGGTGCAGGGCAGCAGCAGTAATGACACGGAGTCAGTGATGCAGTCCAGGGTCTTTACTCACAGTTCTTATTATCCAGACCACGTCTGCAGGTAACGGCTGCCCACGTCGTACTGTGCTCACCAGGTGAGGGGCTCAGACAACTCCCAGATAACTTTGCAGTGCTTCACAGGACCCCCTTTGTGTGTCCTTTGTCTGGCCTTTCTTACCAACCCTTCTGTCCGGCTGCCTCGGGCCTCCTCTTGGTAAACTTGGCGCCAGTTTCCCTGACCCTATGTGGTGCCTTCCTAGCGGGTGTAGCGAGGGGCTGCGCCACATAAAATGTCACAGCCTCCTGTTTCTAGCTGAGGGTCGTTTCCTGCCTCCACTAGTTTCGGGGACCGGTCTCCCCCTTTGGCCTGACCCCTCCACGCAGGTGGATTCTGGCGTGCGGTGGCGACTCGCCCGTCCGCACCCCTGAGATCCCTTCGTTCCTCGTTCCTGGAGCCTTCTCCGCTCCTCTTCCTTCCTTCTCCCTCTTCCAGGCCTGGGCCTCTGTTACTAGGCCCGCCTCCGGAGCAGAGCTCATGCAGAGCCCCTGCTCCCTGCCACTTCTGCTCAGACTTCTCTGCACTGAACTAAGATGGTGCCCACCTTTTATACTCCCTTCTCAATGCACCCAGGAACTGCTTCCTCCCTGCTCCTGCACTACAGGGTTCCCCTTCCTCAGTGTTCCCTCCCCCCACTCCAGCCAGGGACAGGGACTGTCGTGCCCATCTCAGGGGCATATTGGTCGCCCTGCCCCACGGCAATGTGGTGTAATGCATGCAGGTGTCGGGTCCTGATCCACACTACATCCTTACCTGAGAGTGAGATATCACACCTCTGGGTGAGGTGCAATACCTCTGTAGCAACCGAGCCCTCAGGGTGCTACAGTTCCATTTATCTTCAGCCTAGGTGACGTATTGCGATACAGGGCCGTGATTTTGGCTATAAAAGGGTCCCCTAGACCCCTACCCCAAGCTTTTTAAGAGAATCATATATGGCGTGCCAGGAGACTCTATGGAATGCTTTCTCAGCATCCAACGAGAGTATCTAATTACAAATTTTTACTGCATCTAGCCCAGGAAATACTTTGTGCCTAGTAGCAGGGTCTGCTAGTCAGCGGATTATCCCGGCTGTTAAGCAAGCTACACCACCTGTAGTTTGGACACTTCATTTTTTCAAAGGAAATGCTTCGGGACCACGGGATACTCAGTGAAGAGCATCAGGAGGCACCCCAAGGCATAGGGGCTGGGATTGGCAGTAGGATGCCTTGCGGTGGACAGCCGAGCTCGATCCTTATAAAAGATTTTTAACTGCAGCAGCTTTAGTGGACGCTACTGGAGCTGGAATTACGCGGCTGCTGGCATGAGACTTGCCCTCCAATAGATCCTTGTAAATGGATTTAAAGTGTATTTATTCAAATTAGAGAGACAATTTAAATTAAAAAGCTTAGAGCTGCCTCCACCACAGGGGGGCTCGCTCGACCCACCAGCGGACAGGCACCAGTATTGGGAGAGGGGGGCTGGCCATCAGGGTTCACCGCGGCTCTGGCACAAACCCGGTGACACGGAGGTGGCACGGGCAGGAGCGGACTGGCCGTGTCGGCTTCTCACTTTTTGGATTTTAGAAGGGCATGACATGCCTATATCTGTGTCTCCCCCTCCTTTTACTCCTCCACCTCTTTTATTTTCGCATGACTATATGTACTTGTCACTTTTCCATGTGTTAGTTATGTCTTCTGAGCAGTTTGTCAGCTTTTGGACACCTTTGAAGGTGTTTTCTATGTGTTTCTATGTGTTTTTGTTTGCCTGCCATTGGTTTTAACGGTGTTCGAAGGTGTTTGACGAACAGTTCGACGAACAGTTCGGCGAACACACGGGTGTTCGACGAACCGAACCGAACTCGAACACTACGGGGGTGGCTCAACACTAATCACTGGGTTCACTAGGATGGCAGCTCCTATGCAGGACCTCCTAATCGGACAGTCTAAGTCCAGGAGCCAAAAGCCGCCCTTCAAGTGGGATCAACCGGAAGAGGAGTCCTTCCGCCAGTTGAAGATGGCCCTCACGGGGGATGAGATCCTGGCCTACCCTGACTATGGCCAGCCTTTTATTCTCCACACAGACGCCAGTAATGTGGGACTGGGAGCCGTACTGTCCCAAAACTAACAGGACAGAGAAAGGGTGATCGCGTACGCCAGCTGGAAGCTGAGACCCACCGAGAGGAACCCGGAGAATTGGAGCTCCTTCAAGCTAGAATTCTTGGCGGTGGTGTGGGCCGTGACAGAATGCTTCAAGCATTACCTGGCCTCTCCAAAGTTCACCATGTACACGGACAACAACCCATTGACACACCTGGACAATGCAAGACTGGGTGCCCTAGAACAGCGGTGGATGGCCCGTCTCTCCAACTATGACTTTGTGATCAAGTACCGGGCCGGCAAAACCAATGCCAACGCTGATGCCCTATCGAGGATGCCTCACTTACCTGAAGGTGACGAAGACCCAGAAGAGCTGGAGGAGGTAGAACTCCCCGCGTTTCACCGGTATGGAGCCACTCAATACTCCCACCGCGTGAAGGAGGAGGATCTAACAACCGTGATGATCAATCCTCTACCTCACCACAGCTGAGCCGAGACCCAAGATAGTGACCCTGCCATCCGCCTGGTGAAAGATATGCTGTCCCAGGAGGACGCCCGCATGGATCCGGATGCTCCAGAGGAAGCCAAGCAGCTATGGAAAGAGAAGAGCAAGCTGTTCCTCTACGAAGACACGCTGTGCAGAAGGAATGTCAACCACCGGACGCACGAGCTGACCTGGCAAGTCGTGGTTCCAAGGCGTGATGCAGCTATGGTCCTGGGGGCTTACCATGACAGAGCGGGGCACTTCGGTTGGAAGAAACTGGAGTTCCTGCTAAGAGGACGGTTCTTTTGGGTCGGCATGAGAGGGGCTGTAGAAAAGTGGTGCAGAGACTGTGGCCCCTGTCACCTAAGGAGGAAGGACCGTGCCAGCCAAAAGACACCCTTGAGGCCCATCGTCACCACGCAGCCTCTTGAGCTGGTAGCTCTGGACCACCTCAAATTGGCTCCAAGCCGGTCAGGATACATCTATGCCCTGACAATCGTGGACCACTATTCCCGTTTTCTAGTGGTGGTTCCGGTAAAGGACTTGACAGCCCAAACAGCGGCCAGAGCCTTCCATCAATACTTCTGCCGTCCACACGGGTATCCGGAGCAGGTCCTGACAGACCAGGGTCCAGCGTTCGATGCTGAAATCTTCCAAGAGTTCTGCAACCTCTATGGCTGTATAAAGATTCGGACAACGCCTTACCATCCACAAACCAAGGGGATGTGTGAGAAAAGGAACAATATAGTCATTGATCTCCTGAAGACGTTGCCCCTGGAGGAACGCAGCCTGTGGCCAGAAAAACTGCCGGACCTGATAGACTTATACAATCATATCCCGGTGAATGCTACAAACTGCACCCCGGCTTACCTGATGCGAGCCAGACCAGGTAAGCTGCCCGTAGACCTGGAGATGGGAGTCCTGACGCCTGAGGACACCTCCCCGGATGCAGACTGGGATACGGAAAGGCAACTGCAGTACAAGAAGGTACAGGAGAGTGTGGAGAAGAGCCTGGCCCAGGTGAGAGAGAGGCAAGAAAAACTATTCAACCAACACGCCCCTGCAGGTCCCCTGGAACCTGGTGAGCAGGTCCTGAAGCGGAAGAGAAGGCTACATAAGTTGGACGACCAGTGGGAAAGGGAACCCTACACCATACTGCAGTCTGACCACGACAACCCGAAGGTGTGCGTGATCACCAAGGAAGGAGGAGAAACCACTAGTACCGTCTCCAGAAAGGTGCCCCGAGCAACTCTGTAGTGCAGAAGAGGATCAGAGTGACCTTGAACCCGCAGAGGACAAGGAAGAAATGATCAGCACCGTTCTCGGAGAGTTCCCTCAGTCCTGGACTCGCATAAATGATGCCATAGTGGTACCCGTCCTGCATTTCCTGCAACCGGCACAGCAACAACCAACACCAGAGCCGGAAGGTGAAGAGGAGCAAGCAGTTCCAGAGGCAGAAGAGCCTGTATCAGCAGCCCAGGAGAGTCAACCCTCTGCTGACAGTGAGCCTGCCATGCCTGCGGTAAGCCAAAGAACCCGCAGACAGCTGCCTGCCCTACCTGTACACCCAGCTGGTAGCTGTACCCCTAATGCTAGTGGGGAAAGCCAGGTCAGTCCACCACCAGACAGTGGGTTAAGGAGGTCAACCAGGAGCATAAAGGGACAGATACCCGCTCGCTGAAGAATATAGAGTGCACTAAAATTGTAAATAACCCTGTTGCCAAATGTTGAAATGTTTGCCAAGTTACATGCATGTTTGGTAATTCTGTGTTTCAGTTTCTTGCAGTTACCGTAAGGACTCAAAGGTTATGGACTTTTTATAACCGGGACCTTGTATGGACTGCGTTCGGAGCCTGACCAAGGAATGAACTAAGACTGTGAAGGACTTGGGGTAGGACAGACCCCCACCTGGTTAAGGCTCCCCGTTCTGTTGGTGATATGGACACCTGGTCACAGACCACACTGTGACCATAAGAACTCAATCTGTGCGTCGTTTGTCTATTAATGTTTTATGGTCGTGCCTATTATCTTTGTTTATTGTTTAGTCCCGGAGTACTAAATTTCACTAGGGGGGAATGTGTCACCCTGGCCTGGATGCCACAAAATGTAATAAAGCTGTGTCTGAGAGCAAGGGGGAGTTTCTCTAGTCAGGGGAACATTAGCATGCAGTACCTCCTGTCTCAGGCCAGTAGGGGGAGCAGGCTGCCCCTATAAACGCTGGTGCTGGGGGCAGGGTTAGAGAGAACTGGATGACCTGTCTCAGTACTGAGACTTGTTCCGGAGCAGAGCAGGGACAGAAAGTTGTATTGCACCTAAGAGGAAGTGTGGCAGGAGGAGAGCCACAAGCCAGAGACAAGAGGCGAAGTGAGCCTGTCTTGGCAGATAAAGGACTTAATTTACCAGACTTTGGTGTCTGAGGCTGGGAGGATTCCACATCCCACAGCAGATAACCAGTCCGCAGGGGACTGTATGTTCCTTGGCCTAAGAAGCCTGGAGGCTCTGCCACAACAGAAGGGACCAGCACAGCCGTACCAGGCCGGGAGCAGAAAGGAACCCACGTCGCAGGCCATACAGGCGGGAGTACATGGTAAGCTCGGAAACGTGGGCTGTTACCCTATAAGGAGGAGATAGCCAGAACGAGCACAGAAAGCACGGTAGGCCTACACCCTCACCCTGACCAGGGCCAATTTCCCCATTGCTCTCAGACATCCAGGTCCCCTCCTAGCCGGGACTGTTTATGGGTCAGTTTACCTGTTTTAGTAAAGGCCCTGGACTGCAACCTGTTGTCTGTGTGCTCCTTCGCGCCTCCAGCACTACCGGTACTGGGACTCTCACCACCATCACTCCCACTATCCATTATACTGCCCTGGGGCCGCACTCTTCCCGTGGGGAGTCACACTACCCTAGCTGCACACCTCATCAGCCCCAGCGGTCTGCATGCAGCGGCGGTTCCTAATAACCGCAATCCACGGGTGGCGTAGTCGGACATAATCATCAGCGCATAACGGACTACCACTGGCCTGACCACCCTGAGCCACGGAACCGGGTTGCCACTACTACTTCCATCGTTCCCCTACTGCCCGAATCCGAGTGCCCCACGGCCAAGGGGGCGAGTCAATTGCACATCCCTGCAACCGAATCTGGGGTACAGGAGACTGCAAGTTTTCTGGCCACAAGCAGAAGCCCGGCAGCACAGTGGCATAACTAGAGCCTGGAGCTGCACCCAAGACGGCAGTACCCATTATAGGTTCGCACCGCCTGCTAGTACGGAGCTTAGAGCAGGAGTGAAGAAGAGGGACCGCAGAGTAGCTCACAGGCAGCGGGGCCCGCAACGAAGAAGCTCAGCAGGCAGGCCTCCAAAAGCACCTGACGGGGCGGACTCCGACTGCTTCCAGGCTGACCGGACCCTCCTGGACCTAGTGAACAGTGCCCCGGACAAAACAGCTTTCTATGCAGTAAAGGTAACTGGACTGCATTCCTCGTGTCTGTCTTCTTCTGCACCTTCCCGCAGCTGTGCTACCACCGTGACTATCATCACTGCTGCCACTCTGCTCTCTGCACTCTGTTTCTCATGCCACCATCCTTCATATTAGCTTTCTCAGTCCCTGGGGGCCTGCTTCGCCTGTGGGAAGTGTTTCATCTCAGCTTCTACACCATCTATCCCCCAGGTCCCACACAGCAGCGTTGGTCATCCCTGACCAGGCACCACAGGTGGCGTCACATAAAGACTACGAATCACCTGTAAATATTCCCTTCATCTGCTCGGCCAGGGTCATGGAGCTTGGCCACTGCCACCGTGACCTCCCTGGAAGACTGCCGGCCTGGCTACCGAGTACCCTAGGCCCTCACGGATGCTGCAGATATACATAGGTGAGCATTTTTCAGTAAATACTGGCACAGATAGGGCACTATTACTATATGGATATACACAGGTGAGCATTTTTCAGTAAATATTGGCACAGAAAGGGCACTATTACTATATGGAGTCACAGAGGAGGATTATTAGAACAGAGAATGAAAAAAAACCCTGAGGATAACTTTTACTGCCCTACAGTCTGGTTTAGGAATAATTTAAACTACTTCCATGAATTGCCCAAAGACAAAAAAATATGTTCCCTAAATACCAAGAGCATAGTCTTGCCATTTAAGGAAAATACTTATGCCTTAGTGCAATTTGTGAAAGATATTACAATATGGAGGTGTAGCGCCCCAAGGGTTCGGCCGCTACAGGGGTATTGCACCTCAGACCAGAGGTGTGATATTCCACTCCCAGGTAAGGATGGAGTATGGACCAGGGCTCAGTTAGCTGCATACAGCACACACACCCCATTTCCGAGGGACAGCTCAACGGTGCTTCCACTAGACATAAGTGCAGGCACGACCGACCATGTCCCTGCTGGAGTGGGGAGGGGGGTGGAACACCCAGTGCTGTAGGGGCAGATAGGGGGCGGTTTCTGAGCATAGGTAGGAGCCCATTGGTTGCTGGTAGCCTGGGCTCATGGCTAGAGGGTGGTATAAAAGGTGGGCACCATCTTAGAACAGTGTTCAGTTCTGTGGAGAGGAGAAGACAGGGAGCAGCAGCTCAGGCTGAGTGCTGCTCCAGAGGCAGGCCTAGGGAAGAGACCGGGGCCTGAGAGGAGAAGGAGAAGTGGGCCTGGAGAAGAGGCCGAGGAGGAGGTGAAGGAGAGCTGAGATTCTGGCTCATCTCAGCTCCAAGAGAAAGGAACAGAAACAGAAAGGAACTGCAAAGAAGGAGAGACAGAGAAACAGAAGGGCTCAGGAACAAGAAGGTGGAAGGGACCCTAAGAACCCACGAGAATCCAGGGTGCAGGGTCAGCCAGATTAAGGGTACCGGATCCCAAGTTGGTGGAGGAGAAACAACCCTCAGCCAAAGACCGGTCGTCGTGATCATATATTGGTGCGACACCTCATCAAACCTGCTAGGAAGGCACCATATAGGACAGCGGAGGACGGGGCCCACGTTCAACCGCACAGGTCTGCGGCAGCTGGACAAAAGTGGGTCACTGGTGAGGCGGGCCAGAGAAAGGATAAAAGGGGGTCCTGTGCCATGCTCCTGAATTGCCTGGGAGTTGACCGAGCCCCTCACCTGGTGGACGCAGCACGGCTCAGGCGGTCACTGCTGGCCGAAGTGACCTGGAACAAACGAACTGTGAGTAAAGACCCTGGACTGTAACTTGTTGTCTGTGTGCTCCTTCGCGCCTCCAGCACTATCAGCACCGGGACCCGCACTACCATCACTCCCAACATCCACTACACTGCCCTGGGGCTGCACTCTTCCCGTGGGGAGTCACATCACCTCAGTTGCACCCATCATCAGCCCCAGCGGACTGCCTTGCAGCGGCGGTTCCTAATAACCGCAATCCACGGGTGGCGTAGTCGGACATTACTTGGAGCGCATAGCAGACTACCATTGGCCTGACCAACCTGAGCCGCGGGATCGGGCCGCCACTACTACTCCCAGCGTCTCCCTATCGCCCGGTTCCGCGTGCCCCACGGCCCAGGGGGCGAGTCAGCTTTGGCGTAGTCGGCAGGATCATTACCAACCCGCCACAAACGGGTATTGCATGCCTGAAGAAAATTGCACATGTACCTTAAAAAAAAAAGAAGTTTCCCACCGTCCGGAGTCGTTTCCCGCCATCCGGAGCCGATTCCCGCCATCAGACGCCATCTTGGACCGTTTCCCGCCATCTTCATCCGTCTTTCCCGCCCTGGCAGAGCGGACGCCATTATGTGCGCACCAAAAGACAGCAGGAAGCCACCTCCCATCGTGGGCCAGGTCCCAGAATGGCGCCAAAGAAGGAGCCTGGCCCCACCAGCCATGAATGGAGCAGTGGAGATGTCCATCAACATGGGGGGGCTGCCCCTGAAAGTGATTGTCAGCAGAATGCCCCAGGACCACCCCCTCTGGGGGCGGAGAGAGAAGAAAACTGTGGGGCAGGGCGCAGTCTGGATCAGTCTGGCCAGGCCGCACCCGGAGATGGAGGGGGAAATCAGTTCCGGTACCCTGGCAAAGGGCCTGCTGCAAGCTACACCACCATGCAGCCTCACCGAGCTGTTAGCCCATCTCCCCAAGGAGGACCCCGAATATACACGGGCGGCGTTGGAAGAGCTGGACCGGAGGATGGTCCGGGCGCAGCAGGACGTGATCGCCGGATGGAAGAAGGAAGTGGCCCGGCGGGCTGTGATCCTGCAGCCGAAGGCGCCATCGACGAGCAGCGCACCAGCCACCGAGGGCAGTGAAGGCAGAGCGGAGACCAAGGACGACGCCGCGGAGGAGGCCGCGACAGCAGAGGCAGGTAACGGAGACGCCCCTGCACCGAATCCTAAGGCCGCCGACCTGCCCCTGCACCCCGTCGCGGAGCCCAACGCACCGGGACCCGCCGTCGACACCGTGCCCCTACCGCCATCAACCAGCCCCCAGGCCGCAGACGCTGCCAGTGAGCCCCGCCCCACGCCGTACCCTCTGCCCCCGGGCGTGCTCAGCCAACCGCCATCGCAGGCCCGGCCGCAAGGCTCTGCGCCCCCGGGCGCCGCTGCCCTGACGGAACCCCCTGCACCTGCTGTACCGCCCTTGGGAGCAACCAGGAAACAACCAGCACAGGCCTGGTCGCAAGGTCACGTGCCCCCGGGCGCCGCCAACCCACCTGCGCCCCCTGCTGCTGCAGTACCACCACTGGGCGCGGATCTCTTCGCTCAATACACCACTCCGGATGGGCTGCCTTTCATCTGGCCCCCCGAGTTTGTCAACCCCCGCTTCCGGAGGAGCCCGTCCGCGGAGGTCGAAGTACCCTCTGAGCCCCTCATACCTGCTCCGGCGCCTCAGGAAATCCCCCAGCTGCCATTGGAAGATGCCCAGTTTGAATGGGACCCCACAGGGGAGGACCTGATGGGGTTCACGAAAGAAACGCGAGCGGGCGCAGCTGAGCGGCGGGAGGCCTGCCGCCAACAGCTGGAGATGTTTGAGAAGGAGCGGCGGGTGAAGCAAGAGAAGCTGCAGGTCCAGAGCGCGGAGCAGAAAATGAAGGCGCGACGAGATCCTCGAACTGCCCGCAGACCCCGAGTCACCGGGACTGTGGTGAAGTTCCAGATGGAGCGCGGCTGGGGCTTCATCCGAGACCCCGAGACCATCAGTGACGTGTTTGTGACAAAGAGAGATGTGGAGAGTCACCTACCGGAAGGCCATCGTGGGCGGGATCTATTCCCAGGCGACGTGGTGTCTTACACCCGACACCAAGGCGTGAAGGGGTGGTACGCCCTACACATCCGCCGAGTAGTAGAGGAGGAGGAACAGCACTACTCGGACGCTGAGTACCAGGAGGGCCCGGACGGGCCTGAAGATCCGTATGAGGAGGAAGAAGGAGCGTCACAAAGACACCGTTACCAGTGAACGGTAAAGTGGCATTGTAAATAGTTACCCGTAAGGGTGCAAAGGAACTGTGTGGGACTGTTACTAGATTGAAGTGTGGTCCCCGTTGGGACTGATATAGGACTGTAAAAAAAAAAAAATTCCCCTACATCCTCTAAGTAACAGGCTGAGGACTGTGAGCAGCCATTCCCCTATCCCCACCGGCCGAGGACTGGGAACGGCCAATCCCATGTATATAGTTGCGCTTCTTAAAGCGCCCCCTACTGGTTTTATACAAGAACCGCAACGTCTAAAAAGAAAGAGCATCTGGTCGCAAGTTGCACCACCGCCAGGATCCAAGAATGTGCTTTACTTAAAAAAATGTTTTATGTGAAAAGGTTTTATATGCTGCTAAATAGTCATGTGAAAGTTTTCTATAATGTTTTATACAAAAGAGTTCCGGAAGTAATGAAAAAGTTTTCTATAATGTCTAGTGAAAAGAAAAGTGTGTCCCATAAAGGGAGTTGAACCGTAATGTCTGTTTCTAATGTAAAAAGTTATTGAAAAAGTTTTGCATGTCCTGTAATCAACTGTTTTTGCTCTTTTCCAGCCAGAGGACGTGCTGTGCTTTACCAGGGGGGAATGTAGCGCCCCGAGGGTTCGGCCGCTACAGGGGTATTGCACCTCAGACCAGAGGTGTGATATTCCACTCCCAGGTAAGGATGGAGTATGGACCAGGGCTCAGTTAGCTGCATACAGCACACACACCCCATTTCCGAGGGACAGCTCAACGGTGCTTCCACTAGACATAAGTGCAGGCACGACCGACCATGTCCCTGCTGGAGTGGGGAGAGGGGTGGAACACTCAGTGCTGTAGGGGCAGATAGGGGGCGGTTTCTGAGCATAGGTAGGAGCCCATTGGTTGCTGGTCGCCTGGGCTCATGGCTAGAGGGAGGTATAAAAGGTGGGCACCATCTTAGAACAGTGTTCAGTTCTGTGGAGAGGAGAAGACAGGGAGCAGCAGCTCAGGCTGAGTGCTGCTCCAGAGGCAGGCCTAGGGAAGAGGCCGGGGCCTGAGAGGAGAAGGAGAAGTGGGCCTGGAGAAGAGGCCGAGGAGGAGGTGAAGGGGAGCTGAGATTCTGGCTCATCTTAGCTCCAAGAGAAAGGAACAGAAACAGAAAGGAACTGCAAAGAAGGAGAGACAGAGAAACAGAAGGGCTCAGGAACAAGAAGGTGGAAGGGACCCTAAGAACCCACGAGAATCCAGGGTGCAGGGTCAGGCAGATTAAGGGTACCGGATCCCAAGTTGGTGGAGGAGAAACAACCCTCAGCCAAAGACCGGTCGTCGTGATCATATATTGGTGCGACACCTCATCAAACCTGCTAGGAAGGCACCATATAGGACAGCGGAGGACGTGGCCCACGTTTAACCGCACAGGTCCGCGGCAGCTGGACAAAAGTGGGTCACTGGTGAGGCAGTCCAGAGAAAGGATAAAAGGGGGTCCTGTGCCATGCTCCTGAATTGCCTGGGAGTTGACCGAGCCCCTCACCTGGTGGACGCAGCACGGCTCGGGCGGTCACTGCTGGCCGAAGTGACCTGGAACAAACGAACTGTGAGTAAAGACCCTGGACTGTAACTTGTTGTCTGTGTGCTCCTTCGCGCCTCCAGCATTATCAGCACCGGGACCCGCACTACCATCACTCCCAACATCCACTACACTGCCCTGGGGCTGCACTCTTCCCGTGGGGAGTCACATCACCTCAGCTGCACCCATAATCAGCCCCAGCGGACTGCCTTGCAGCGGCGGTTCCTAATAACCGCAATCCACGGGTGGCGTAGTCGGACATTACTTGGAGCGCATAGCAGACTACCATTGGCCTGACCACCCTGAGCCGCGGGACCGGGCCGCCACTACTACTACCCCCATCGTTCCCCTATCGCCCGGATCCGCGTGCCCCACGGCCCAGGGGGCGAGTCAGAGGCATAGAGGGGGCATTATTACCATGTGGAGGCACAGAGGGGGGCACTATTCCTTTGAAGAGTCACAGAGGGGGCATTATTCCTGTATGAAGGAGCAGAAGGTGGCAATATTACTGTACTGAGATGCAGAGGGGTCACTGTCATTACATAGAGATACAGAGGGGAACTATGAGGCTGGGTGCCCACGTAGCGTTTTTCAAGCGCTTATGCTGCGGAATTTCCGCAGCGTAAACGCTTGTGAAACGCTAGGTAATCCGCACCCTATGTTCCCCAAGGGGATTCCGCATGTTCTATGCACATGCTGCAGATTTTTCCGCAGCGTTTATGCTTTGTACAAAAATCTGCAGCATGTCATTTAATTTTGCGGAAGCGCTGCGGAATGGCCGCCATTGACTTGCATTGAGACGCATAGAATGCGCGTCTGTACATTTGACAAGCGGCTTCTATGTGTCTCTATGTGCGGATGGTACCCAGTTCTGGAGGAGAGGAGACTCTCATCCAGACCTGGGTACCATTGTACCTGTAAAAAAAGAATAAAATAATAAATAAAGTTTATACTCACCTTTCCGAAGGCTTCTCTGCATGCCGACATCGCTGAAGGACCTTCGGTGACGTCACAGTCTTGTGACCGCAGGCCCTTCACCGCTCTGTCTCGCGATATGCCGGCAGCCGGGAACCAGACAGGAACGAGCGCTGCAGCCACGCCAGGGCATCGGGGGTGAGTATAGCTTTATTTTATTTTATTTTTACGGTTCACACTGTATAAATCCATGCTGTTTGCATGGATTTATACAATGTGACCTAGTTGTCAAGCACTTTCCAAGTGATGCTATCGCCTGGAAAGCGCTTGTCAATCTGCATGCGGAAACACATGTGAATGAGCATGTGGATCCGAATGTATTCTGCAGGAAAAACGCATGCACAATCTGCATGCGTTTTTCTGCCAGGGAGATGCAGAAATGCTGCAGAAATTTTCTGCTTCATTTCTGCATCGTGGGCACATAGCCTTACTATATGGAGGCACAAGGGGGCATTATTTATATATGGAGGCACTATTGCTATATAGAGACACTTTGGGGAGGGCAGTTTTGCTCTGTGGAAGGACAATAAAAGTATTATTACCTTGTGGAAGTACATACAGATGGCATACTATTCCTACATGGAGCTAAAGAGGCAGACACTGTTACTGTCTAGGACAGTATGGATGGTTATAGAGCTGCGTAGTTTGTGGAAGAAAGTGGACAGGGAAATGGAAATTGTACAGAGATGAGTTGTGGATGGAAAAAGTATTGACAGTCTTGGATATAGTAGAAAAAGGAAAGTTAACCACTCCAATCAGAGACTATGTTACTTGTGAATCACTGGCTTTTTCTATACAGTATACACATATTAGGTCTACAGATATTCATGAGATGCATAATACAGTGCTTTTTAATGATTAATTTGGTGGTAATAGGTCACTGTGTCTTGGGCATATGTGGTCATAGTGTGGCCTTGGTACATGCAAGTATGTTCAGTAACAGTATGGTGATTATACTTTTATGGCGGTATTATTTGGTAAATGTATTCTTATTTGGTGACTGATCGCTTATAAACTGTAGATATACAATACAATCAGCCATAGCTCAGAAGTGTATGTACATATTTCACATTCACTGCAAACCAAGTGGGCCCGTGAGCTTTGAAATGCTAGGTCTGAATTTCAGCCACAGTCCACCACTGATAGATGCTCTTTCTGACTGGGACTATATGGACTTGTTCACACGTAGCGTTTTTGCCGCAATTTTCCCCATAAGTTTTTGGTGCCAAAAAAGGCAGCAGTTTACTGTACTAGCAAAGTGAATGACATTTCTGAAATCTCATGCACATGATGCTTATTTTTTGCTTGTAGATTTGAAGCAGTTTCAAATCTGCAGCAAGTCAATTCTTTCAGTATTTTTGCAGTGTTTTCACCCATTCAAATTAATGAGGAAAATACCCATCAAAAGCATTCTCAAAAATGCACATAATTTAAGCAGCAATTTCCCTGCCAAAAGACACATTTTGGGTGCAGAAATGTCTGCTGCAAATATTTAACATGTGCACATACCCTATATAAGGAAATTTCGAGCTAATAATGTTTATGCAGTACTCTGCCAAGGATAAAGTTTATACGCGCACTTTCAGGAATACAATGTTTATGCAGTATAGCACTGTACCCCAACTCCAGTCCTCAAGGCCCACCAACAGGTCATGTTTTCAGGATTTCCTTAGTATTACACAGGTGATGGAATTATTGCCTGTGCTGGTGATGCAATTATCACCTGTGCAATACTAAGGAAATCCTGAAAACATGAACTGTTGGTGCGTCTTGAGGACTGGAGTTGGGGAAAATTACAGTATAGGATTTTACTTCCACAAAAATGTTGTAACTTTTGGCATTTTCATGCCAGTTTCTTCAAGTTCCACTAAAACTAAAGTGGACGGAGCCGGGGCGAGGGTCTGGAGCTACAGGTTGTCTTATTCATGACAAGCTGTGGCATTCCTTATGCCTGAAGTCTTATTCCAGTCAGGGACTGGAGTAAAATTTTTGGCTTTGCACACAAAGGTGCATGCTACTTGTCAGACATTTCTGATTCATGAAGAGGATGAAACTTAATGAATCAGGAGCATCTGACTCCACCACGCCCCCCTCATCAAGTATGACAAGAAAATTGCCGATCTTGATGAATCGCCTTCGTTGTGTCTATATGGCTGCAGACCATAAACAAAACTGTTCACACCCTGCTCCTATAGTCTTCTGTTATTACCATTCACAGATAGAACAGATATTTTCTTTTATCTTGTATTTCTTCATTCTTACTTAATCATATTGTATGCATGTTTTGATTTATGTTTACTTGTGTTTTTTCAATGCTGCCTTTACTGCATCATTAAAATTTATGGCAGCTGTAAAATAGAACATTTTTCACTTTTATAATTATAACATCCTGTTTCAACCTAAGAGCTGTCAAGTAAGTTTAATAGTCAACACTATATTTTTCCGTTTACTATTCTGTTTTATTGTTTTTCATTCGTTTCTCATCACTTTAACTTCATAGCCAGTAGCACTAATCTTGAAGCCCCTAACCAAGTGTAATGGTGCCCTTAATTTAAGTCATCTATATACAGTACAGACCAAAAGTTTGGACACACCTTCTCATTTAAAGATTTTTCTGTATTTTCATGACTATGAAAATTGTACATTATCACTGAAGGCATCAAAACTATGAATTAACACATGTGGAATTATATACTTAACAAAAAAGTGTGAAACAACTGAAAATATGTCTTATATTCTAGGTTCTTCAAAGTAGCCACCTTTTGCTTTGATGACTGCTTTGCACACTCTTGGCATTCTCTTGATGAGCTTCAAGAGGTAGTCACCGGAAATGGCTTTCACTTCACAGGTGTGCCCTGTCAGCTTTAACAAGTGGGATTTCTTGCCTTATAAATGGGGTTGGGACCATCAGTTGTGTTGTGCAGAAGTCTGGTGGATACACAGCTGATAGTCCTACAGAATAGACTGTTAGAATTTTATATTATGGCAAGAAAAAAGCAGCTAAGTAAAGAAAAACGATTGACCATCATTACTTTAAGAAATGAAGGTCAGTCAGTCCGAAAAATTGGGAAAACTTTGAAAGTGTCCCCAAGTGCAGTTGCAAAAACCATCAAGCGATACAAAGAAACTGGCTCACATGAGGACCGCCCCAGGAAAGGAAGACCAAGAGTCACCTCTGCTTCTGAGGATAAGTTTATCCAAGTCACTAGCCTCAGAAATCACAGGTTAACAACAGCTCAGATTAGAGACCAGGTCAATGCCACACAGAGTTCAAGCAGCAGACACATCTCTACAACAACTGTTAAGAGGAGACTTTGTGCAGCAGGCCTTCATGGTAAAATAGCTGCTAGGAAACCACTGCTAAGGACAGGCAACAAGCAGAAGAGACTTGTTTGGGCTAAAGAACACAAGGAATGGACATTAGACCAGTGGAAATCTGTGCTTTGGTCTGATGACTCCAAATTTGAGATCCTTGGTTCCAACCACCGTGTCTTTGTGCAACGCAAAAAAGGTGAACGGATGGACTCTACATGCCTGGTTCCCACCGTGAAGCATGGAGAAGGAGGTGTGATGGTGTGGGGGTGCTTTGCTGGTGACACTGTTGGGGATTTATTCAAAACTGAAGGCATACTGAACCAGCATGGCTACCACAGCATCTTGCAGAGGCATGCTATTCCATCCGGTTTGCGTTTAGTTGGACCATCATTTATTTTTCAACAGGACAATGACTCCAAGCACACCTCCAGGCTGTGTAAGGGCTATATGATCAAGAAGGAGAGTGATGGGGTGCTACGCCAGATGACCTGGCCTCCACTGTCACCAGACCTGAACCCAATCGAGATGGTTTGGGGTGAGCTGGACCGCAGAGTGAAGGCAAAAGGGCCAACAAGTGCTAAGCATCTCTGGGAACTCCTTCAAGATTGTTGGAAGACCATTTCTGGTGACTACCTCTTGAAGCTCATCAAGAGAATGCCAAGAGTGTGCAAAGCAGTCATCAAAGCAAAAGGTGGCTACTTTGAAGAACCTAGAATATAAGACATATTTTCAGTTGTTTCACACTTTTTTGTTAAGTATATAATTCCACATGTGTTAATTCATAGTTTTGATGCCTTCAGTGTGAATGTACAATTTTCATAGTCAAGAAAATACAGAAAAATCTGTAAATGAGAAGGTGTGTCCAAACCTTTGGTCTGTACTGTATATAATCGTCTAATTCTGTCTGTTTGTTTGTAACGGAAATCCCACGTCGCTGATTGGTCACGCCAGCCGCCCGCGACCAATCAGCGACAGGCGCAGTCCGGCCGCGAATTGGCACGGGATTTTAACCACGCTTCACTGATTGGTAGCGCCCGGCCACGTCCATTCAGCGATATTGGCGCGGCTACTTTAAATTAACCCCCCAATGTATCCCCCCAGGGCCCCTAATGAATTTCGTAAATACCTCATGTTGCCAATACTGCCTGTGCGCGGCGCTATGGCTGACCACGCACAGGCAGCACGTGACCCCTGGCAGCAGCCGGCTCTTGCTTCAACTTACATCACGACTATTTGCAGCTGCAGCCAGGGGTCTCCTGTTCTGCGTTCCATGGTGAGTGAGAGGTTGTGGGCGGGGTTATCCCCCATCGCGTCACACCCGGCATCCACCGCGCGCTCTCTCAATGAATGGGCACGCGGTGGATGCCGGGTGTGATGCGATGGGGGATAACCCCACCCACAACCTGTCATTCACCGTGGAACACGGAACAGGAGACCACTGGCTGCAGCCGCAAATAGTCGTGACGTAAGAGAAAGCAAGAGCCGGCTGCAGCTGAGGGTCACGTGATACATATTCTAGAATACCCGATGCGTTAGAATCGGGCCACCATCTAGTGACTAATAAATATCTAGCTGCCAACATTGTTTATCTTTACTACTTGTTTAGGCCTCTTGCACATAGTTATTTTATAGTTGTGTTCAACAGGAAGAGGTGAAGGGTAGAAACTAGTGATGGGCGAGCACTAAAATGCTCGGGTGCTCGATGCTCGGGTCGAGCAAATTGGAATGCTCGAGTGCTCGACCCGAGCCACGAGCCCAATGTAAGTCTATGGGAAACTCGAGCATTTTTCATGCAGCTCCCCCCAGCGGTCTGCAGAGGGCCTAAAAATTGCTAAAATCAATGGGAACAGTGCTCAAATGACATGGGAACAGCATGGGGAAGACCCCTGGAAGCATTTCGGACTCCCAGGTCACTGATGTCAGCAACGTTGTAAGAGGTATTACGCCACTTTTACAGACTCACAATAAAACATACAAAAATGAAACCAAAATGGATTTTCCTGGGAAATATGTTAAGGAACATCCTTTCCAGGATAATGACTTGTATATAAGGCAAAATAAATAACCAAAAACAAAAATACTCCTCCACATCTTGGGTTATGTTCACACGTAGCGGTTTTGATGCGTTTTTGCACTTTTGCATTGCTTGCAACCGTGACAAATGCATTCACCGGGAAATGTCATTTTAACATTTTACAACCTTATCTGGCCATGTGGTGTGTGAGACATGATCAGACACATCCTGTTTCATTATGAAGGAGGGACTCTGAAAGTCACAAAGCCTATTCTTAGAGAGCCATCAGCCGGCTATGCTTTGTTGTTCCCATTACTAAAGAGTGGGTCTCCTATACTGTTATTGCGTATGCAGTGAGTGGCAGGTCTGCCCAAAATTTGGACGCACCCCAATACCCCTTTGAAAATTTGGACCCACCCCAATACCCCTTTGAAGAGACTTAGAGGAGGGCCTCCAGAAAACAATGTTCCCATTATTAGGAAGTGGGTCTCCCATACTGTTTGCCTATCCAGTGAATGCTAGGGCTGCCAAAAATTTGAACCTACTCCAATGCCCCTTGGAAGAGACTTAGAGGAGGGCCTCCAGAAAACAATGTTCCCATTATTAGGAAGTGGGTCTCCCATAGCGTTGGCCTATGCAGTGAATGCAAGGGCTGAAAAAAAAAATTGGGAGGCACTCCAATGCCCCTTGGAAGAGACGTAGAGGGCCTCATGAAAAAATGATTCCACTAATAGGAAGTGGGTCTCCCATAGTGTTGGCCTATGCAATGAATGCAAGGGCTGCCAAAAATTGGGAGGCACTCCAAAGCACCTTGAAAAAGACGTGGAGGAGGGCCTCATAAAAAAATATTCCCATTAGAAAGGAGCGTGTCTCCAATACTTGTAATGCCCATGCACTAAGTGTATGGGCTGACAAACATTTACCCCGGGGAGGTATACATGAAAATACTGTATAAAAAATGTTTTACGGGCATCATAAACACCCTTTAAAAAAGTTATGTGGATGTTGCATCACGGACCACGGTCACCCTGGTGATATGGTGTTGGAGGATGAGGAGAAGGAGGAGGACAAGAGCAAAAAGACAAAATCACACCCATGTGTGGGTGTGAAAAAGTGCATGGGGATACACCTAACAAAAAAAGACACTGGATTTGAGTTTATGCTAGGCTGCTATCATTCGGTGGTGTTGAGAAGTCTGGCGCAATCCAGCCCTTGTTCATTTTTATAAGAGTCAGCCTGTCAGCATTTTCAGTTGACAGGCAGATGCGCTTATCAGTTATACCTCCACCAGCGGAACTAAAATCCCGCTCTGATAAAAAGCTAGCGTCAGGGCAGGCCTGGACCTCCAAGGCATAGACAGCCAGTTCATTCCACGTGTCCAGCTTGGATACCCAATAATTATAAGGCACAGAGGAAACACGGAGGACATTGGTACGGTCGGCAAGGTACTCCCTCAGCATCTACTCTGCGCCTCAGGGCTTGTGCGATGGAAGGGGCTGAGAAAACTCTCCCAGAACTTTGACAGTGTTTCCCTGCCTCTGCTGGATTGAAGTTGTGTCTCTCTCGCCTGTACTCCTTGGTTGTCCAATGAACTGTGCCCTCTGCCGCCAGTGTTTTCAGATGGGAATTTTTTTAATAGTTCCTCAACAAGGGCCTTCTGATACTGCCCCATTTTTGCAGACCTGTCCGTCTCAGGAATAAGAGATATAAAGTTCTCCTTGTAGCGTGGGTCTAGAATGTTAGAACCCTCCTGTTTGTTTTTTCCATCTTGTGCTTTGCGGTCACCTGACCATCTGCCTATATATTCCAGCTCCGCCCTTTTAGCTGTGCTGTACTTCAGTGTAGTTTGACTGTTTTGCTAGCCAGGTGCTTCTTTGCCTATCTCTGTCATTTTGCTTGGTCCTTCAGGGACCTCTAGTACCTTTTTGTCAGTTTATCTTTTTGTGTTCTGCAACAACCTTCTCTGTTCAGAAGGTGTCCCTTTTTTGTACCAGTCCTTAGTTCTTTTAGGGACCCCTTCCTTTATGCTATAGGTCTTCTTTCAGACTAGCCGAGGACTAAGGCGGGTCTGTTTGCAAAGAACAGGCAGCCCGCTACATCGTAGGGATTCAGCTTAGTCTTACTGTAGGGATAGCTTTCCCCTTTCTTTCCTTAGTACTTGTTGCAGATCATAACAGTAAGTCCAGCCCAAATAACTAAAAGGAAATAAATTCGGGGATCAATATGGCTTCCGTCCAGGATTTGGCTCAACGCTTGCAGGGATTGTCTCTGGAGGTGGCAGAGATCCAGCAACACGTGAGTAGCTGTTCTGGAACGCATTTTGTGGAACTCAAGGTAGGACTGCCTGATGTTTTTTATAGTAAACAGCAAGATTTTCTTTTCCTTTAAAAATGCTTGTTTGTTATTGTGGCGCCCCTGAGGGTTCGACCGCCACAGAGATGCTGCACTTCTCTAATGGAGTGTAGTGTTCCTCCTCTGAGGTAAGAACAGTGTGATAGTCATGACCCGACCTTTGCATTCAAAACCACATTTCTCCACCAAAGGGGGCTAGAATGCACTAGGTGCTGCTCCCCTGGTTACAGGGAGACTGGGGAACCAAGAGTTAAGGGAACCAGTTAGTGGGTGAGGGTGGAGGACTTACAAGTTAGTTACACTTTAAATTTCATATTTAATAAAAAGCCATCTTGGTTTTTGGTCCTTGCAGTTTAGTTCTTTGATGGTCTTAGTTAGTCAAATTTACTGGCTGTCATAGTACTGTGATCTCCCGCCCAAGCGTGGATCCTGTGTGGGCCCGCATCGGATGGAGACACAGCCCCCGTACCCTGGCCTTGGGTCGAGGGGCAGGTTGTAGACCAGGAATGTCTCAACTCGGCCAAGGACCAGGACCAAGAAGGCCCGGAGCTTAAGAGTGTGGCTCCATAGCAAATGGATCCCAGGCAGGATGCAGACGGAGCGGTGAATGCCACCTGTCCTCGCCATGCTGATATATTCAGAGGGAGTCCGGCTGCAAGAGGGGTACCGGCCCCCGACACCCGACCTTGCTACTCCATGTCCTGGTCGGGAAAGCCCGGTAGGCCCTGAGGATCCCACCGGGTATCGGACGGAGCGGAGCTGCCACCCGTGCCCTTGTTCTGAGAGGAGCTCAGAGGGAGACCCGGCCTATTCGCACACACACGGACAGGAAAGTTTCGGTCTGTAGTTCAGGAACACTCTGGTGTAGGGTCCCGACGGAACGCTGGACTTACTCGGAGGTGGTCGGACCCCCGTCCCTGGTGACCGCAGGACTCCGCGGGGAGCAGGGAGTCGCCTTCCTTTTGCCAACTCTAAAGTGAGTAAATCCTTGGAAGTTCACCCCTATGGCCTCCGGACTGTTTATTCTGCGCCACACCACACGACGCGGCATCCGTTCTCCTCTACTACTACCCCCTGCATCCTGTCCCTCTGCCTGAGGCCTTGCTCCGCCTGTGGGGAGTAGCAATAACTTTGTCCGCCATAACATCATGCCTCAGCGGACTGAAGCGGTGCTGGTGGCCTTCACCAGGTGCCACAGGTGGCATAGTCGTAAATCAGCCACTCAACCCGGATAAGACCACACCATCCTTTTTTATGTGACGGCCCTGAGCACGGGTCGGGTCCGGGCCACGGCTGCACCCCATCTCTCCATCGCAGGACCCGACTCCAAGTCCCCCATCACCCAGGGTAAAGAAAATGGCTTTTTCGAGTAAGAGGCGTCACATTATATTTTCGTCTGAGACCAAGGTCCTCTGGGAATGAATCACAGCGCATTGGTTTTATTATGTCAATTTTGCGCAATGAATCACAAGGGTGGGCCTTTTCTCTCCAACCTAATGATCCATGCTTAAGGTCGGTAGAAGAATTTGTTTCTGCTATGGGTCTATTATATGATGATACTGATCGAATCTCATCTGCTGAGGCAGAACTCAGGCGTTTGAATCAGGGGTCAGGTGATGTTGAAAATTATTGCACACACTTTAGAAGATGGGCTTCAGGAGTCAAATGACATGATCCTGCTCTGAAATGTCTATTTCTTGCTGGTCGGAGTGAAAGGGTTAAGGATTTGCTAATTGCATTCCCCGCACCTGAGACTCTGCAGGATGCCATGCAATTAACTATTCGTGTGGATAGGAGGCTGAGATCTAGGCAGAATGAGGTAAAGACTCCTGTATTGCCAGGTCCTATTCCCCAGAATATCTTCTCAGACGGTGGAGAACCGATGGAGGTTGGGGCAATGGAGGGATTGTGTCTTTATTGTGGTGAAGCTGACCATTTGATTAAGTATTGTGAGCTTCGTTTAAGTAAAGAAAAAAAAAAGGTCAGGTACGCCCGACTAGCTTGTTTACGCTCTGCAGGAGTATTTCTTTCAGGGAGTACTACTTTGCAGGAAAATTTGATTGAATTTCAGGTATTTGTGGATTGTGGTTCAACACTTAATGTGATTGATAAAGGGGTTTTGGAAAAACTTAAATTGAAATCCAAACCTTTGTCATCACCTATTTCTATGATTGCAATTGATAACACTCCCTTGAAATGTATTACTCACAAGGTTGCTGCATTTCCCCTCACTATCAATGGACTTCACCAAGAAATTTTGGACTTGGTTTTATTAAATAATTTACCCTCTCCGGTCATTCTATGATTGCCTTGGTTAAAACTGCACAATCCTTTGCTGGACTGGTCTACTAAAATGATAAAGTCTTGGAGTCCGAAGTGCTATGATAAATGTTGTAATGGTCATATTGCAGCTGTGGAAAAAGGGGATGTGATGAAAGCCGGCCGGTGGGTGCAGCTCTCTGGCGCCCCCTTACCTCTCAGGTCAGTCAAGGTACTGCACCTAGAGAAAGTAGTGCCAGGAAGCTGCAACCAGCGCAGGGAACACGGTAGTGTGTTATCCCTTCAACGTCACTAAACCGTAACGTCACTACACAGCACAACTCGCTAGCGCCCTCTTAGCCTCAGGTCAGTCAAGGAACTGCACCTAGGATAAGCGGTCGCCAGGGAGACTGTCCTGTAACCTACTGGGTATCGGGGCCCTCTGTAGTGAGGGCGGTATATATATCTTCCTTGGCCGCGCCAGGAATATATATATCTGAACCTCCGACCGTCACTACCAGCCTTCCCCAATCCCCAGTTGGTATGCTGCCACCAGTCCCTATTTTAGATATACGCCCAGTCCGTGAATGGGCCTATATCGGGTCAGGAACCAACCCTGGGTAGCGTTTTTGGCTTGAGCCGAGCTCACACGGACGTGCGTTCGTTATGCAGAATAAAAGGCAGGCCCACAATTACTTGAGGTAATTGATTATAATAATACACTAGATACACGATATACAACTAAATATACACAGGTATAAGGTCAGGCTAAACTATACAACAATGGAATACAACACACAGAATCACCACAGCATATCAGTTACCGGTTTCTTGATTTTCTTGTGACGCAGGGAGAGGATTCTGCGGTCGCAGGCACGGTTCTTTGTTACAGGCTGAGGCCTACCACCGCATGGTCAAACTGCTCCTCCCCTTGGTGGCCTCAGCTGGTGCTCAGATGTTCAGCACACCACTCTTGGGTCAAAAACTGACTTGTCTCTTGTCTGTCCTGCTATCTTACCTGCCCCGTCCCGCCCACTGCTGGTGAGGTCAGCTGGCTCAGTCTCCACCCTCAGGTCTAACTTCGATCAGAAGCCCAAATTCTATGGAACCCAATAACTTCTTCTGGGATGGTCTCATGATACCCCCAGGGGTTCCCATGGGTTCGGGCCGCCGTAACCGACCTTTTGATATCAATTATGATACCATACGGTCCTCAGGAATGGCTCCGCGCTATATCTTGGCTTCCAGAGCACGTACAAACGTCTACCGCGGAGGCTTGTGTGCGCAATGGCTCCGGGACGCCGTGATATTTTTTTATTGGCCCATCCCACGCAACATGCGTGTACTATTCATGTTTCTATATCTTATGCCTCCATGCTTGTGACAGACAAAGAAACTAGTCCTATGGGACAAATGGTCAGGTACAGATAGACGAAGCACCCCCCCCTGCTGGCTGTGTTTCCTCTCGAAGTCTTTGAAGCTCCTAGCATTCAAGTGTTAAGTAGGCTTCTTATCTTACAGGAGCCTGGATGGGGGGAAACTATCTAGTTGACGTTTTAACAGAAGGTCCCAAGGGTGGGGGCTGCTGAAGTGTGGCCATCCCTGGATATGATTTATCATTACCAAGATGGCGGCTACAGGTTCATCACACCTCCCCCTATACGAGGGCGCGAGGGGGTAGCACATTCCTGTGTTCCCCCGTGCGTCCTTCTGCACCCTCCCCTTGCCGGGATAACCCGTCAGCGTTACCGTGGTCACGGCCTCTTCTGTGGCGAATGGAGAAGTGGTACTGCTGGAGAGCGAGGCTCCAGCGTAGCAACCTGCCATTCGACCCAGAGACCGTGTGTAACCAGCTGAGGGGGTTGTGGTCCGTCTCCACGGTGAAATGGCTCCCGTACAAGTAGGGCTGCAGACGCTGCAGGGCCCATACAATTGCCAGGCATTCTTTTCCCACCGTGGAGTAAGCCACCTCCCGGGGCAGTAGCTTCCTGCTCAGGTACAAGACAGGATGTTCCTGGCCTGTCGTGTTGACCTGACTTAGCACAGCACCGAGGCCAAAGTCACTGGCGTCGGTCTGTACCACAAACGGCCGGTCGAAGTCGGCAGCTTGCAGTACAGGGGAGCTACTTAGGGCGGCCTTGAGTGCCCCGAAAGCTGTCTCGCAGGCGACTGTCCAGTCGACTGCGACGGGCAGCTTCTTCTTGGTGAGGTCCGTCAGGGGCTTGGCCAGGGTGCTATAGTGTGGGACGAACCTCCTATAGTACCCGGCGGTCCCCAAGAAGGACATCACCTGCTTTTTGGTCCTAGGAGTGGGCCAGGATGCGATGGCATCCACTTTCCCCGGTTCTGGCTTCAGAACCCCCCCGCCTACCCGGTGACCCAGGTAGAGGACCTCACTCATGCCCAGCTGGCACTTTTCCGGCTTGATGGTCAAGCCTGCCCGGTGGATCCGACCGAGCACCTGCCGCAGGTGCTCTAGGTGATCCTCCCAAGTGGGACTGAAGACTGCAATATCGTCCAAGTACGCAGCCGCGTACCCTTCAAGTCCCTCAAGCAGCGTATTGACCATCCGCTGAAAAGTGGCAGGGGCATTCTTCATGCCGAATGGCATCACTGTGGACTCGTACAGTCCAAAAGGGGTGATAAAGGCAGAGCGTTCCCTTGCCGCGGGGGTCAGAGGAATCTGCCAGTACCCCCGGCTCAGATCCATGATGGTCAGGTACTTAGCCCCGGCCATCCGATCGAGCAGGTCATCGATGCGTGGTATGGGGAACGCATCGGTGGCCGTTACAGCGTTGAGCCCCCGGTAGTCCACGCAGAACCGTGTAGTTCGGTCCTTCTTTGGTACGAGGACTACAGGCGAGGCCCACGCGCTGCTGGATGCCTGGATCACCCCCAGCTTCAGCATCTCGTCTATCTCTTGGCGCATGTTTCCCTGCACCTCGAAAGAGACCCGATATGCTGAACGCCGGATCGGCGGGTGATCGCCAGTGTCCACGTCGTGGACAGCCATCTCAGTCCTTCCGGGCAGGCTGCTGAACAGCCCCCGGAAGGGGTGCAGGGTGGTCCCCAGCTGGGACCGTTGGTCCTCCGTGAGCTGGTGGCCAACCCCCACATCCTCGATGGACCCACCCGCCTTGGCTTGGGTGAGCAGATCCAGGAGGGTTTCTACCTCTCCTTCCTCGGGAAGGTTGCACACTGGGTGGGCAGTCGCTTCCCGCTCATGATGAGCCTTCATCATGTTCACGTGGAAGGCCTTCCTCCTTCCACGGGCGTGATCCAGGGTGACCAGATAGGTGACGGCATTGAGTTTCTGGTGCACGAAGTAGGGACCTTCCCAGGCTGCCTGAAGCTTGTTCTGTGGTACGGGGACCAGTACCCACACCTTTTGACCCACCTGGTAGGTCCTCTCACAAGCATTCTGGTCATACCACCGCTTCTGGTCGGCCTGGGCCTGGGCCATATTGTCCTGCACCAGCTTTGCCAAGGCCATCATCCTGTCCCGGTGGCGCACGACATACTCGATGACCGACACCTCGGGGGTGGCCAAATCCCCTTCCCATGCTTCCTTCACCAAAGCCAGGGGGCCCCGTACCCGTCGCCCGTACAGGAGCTCAAAGGGGGAGAACCCCGTTGAGGCCTGCGGAACCTCCCGGTAAGCAAATAGGAGGTGTGGGAGGTAACGCTCCCAGTCTCTCCCGTGGGAGTCGACCAACATCTTAAGCATCTGCTTTAAGGTGCCATTGAACCGCTCACACAGGCCATTAGTCTGTGGGTGATACGGGCTGGCCACCAGATGTTGCACCTGCATTTGCTTACAGAGGGACTCCATCAGCCGCGACATGAACTGGGTCCCTCGGTCGGTGAGCATTTCTTGGGGGAAACCCACTCTGGAGAAGATCTCCAGTAAGGCGGTAGCCACCTTGTCGGCCCGAATGGACGACAAAGCTACCGCTTCCGGGTACCGGGTGGCATAGTCCACTACCGTGAGTATGAAGCATTTCCCGGAGTGGCTGGGAGTGGACAGAGGTCCAATAAGATCCACAGCAACCCTCGAGAAAGGCTCTTCGATGATTGGCAGAGTTACCAGTGGGGCTTTGGGGCGCGGCCCCGCCTTCCCCACCCTCTGACAGGTGTCACACGAACGGCAGTAGGCACCCACCGCGGCTCCCATCCCAGGCCAGTAGAAATGCTGAGCTATCCTGGCCTTGGTTTTAGCGATCCCTAGGTGTCCGGCCATCGGAATCTCGTGTGCGATCCGCAACAATTCCGCCCTGAACGGATAGGGTACCACTAACTGTCGGTCCCTGGGCCACGCCTCCGGTGAACCCTGCTGGACCGTTACCCGGTACAGCCGTCCCTGGTCCCAGACCACACGCTCGCAGTCTGACTCCATGGGAGGCTGTGCCGCCTGTTCCTTGAGAGCTTTCAGGCTGTCGTCTGCTTCCAACGCAGCCTGAAATTCCTGACTTGATGTGGCCAGAATCGACGAAACTGCCACATCCTCCGTCAGCCCCTCCGGGCATGTCACCTGGCCGCTGTCTGACCCGGCAGACACTTGGTCAGAAGTGGGGAAGCCGTCGGACCTCTGCAAGGCTCCTTGGGCTCCGGCGCTCCCACTCCTGGTGACAGCGGCTATGACCGCTGTGACCGTGGGTAGTGCCTGCTTCCCCTCTGTTTCTGACCAAGCCGCCCGATCAGGCAGGCTTCCTAGGCCTTTGGACATCTCGGATGTGGGGAACTCCTGCCCTGGGGTCTTACCTGGCGGCTCCTCTCTTGGGACACCCCCACCTCCCATGGCCTGTTCCTCCCCCTGCAGTGGGCCTATACTCAGCAGCCTGGATACCCCTGGGAGCCCTACACTGCCGGTAGCTGCCCCCCTCTCCATCCCTGAGCTTCCCTCTACAGAATCCTGCCCGCCCCCTCCCTCACCGGAGGGCAAGAGGTCACGGCACGCCGGCTGAGCACCTCTGCGGGCATCCCCACACTCCCCACCTGCTTTCACTAACCCTGTTTGTGTTGTGTCTGTGCAGGTGTTACCCTCAGGTTTCACTCCCTCCTCCTCAGCAGGACACACACTACATACAACATGGTTGGCATTAGCAGCAGACAAATCAATACACTCTTGGGGGGCCGAACTTGGGGGTTCAGAGGGTACATACTGTGATACTAGACGCCCCAAGTCGGTCCCTAATAAAACATTTGCGGGAATATTTGGCGTTACTCCCACCTCCCGCATCCCCCTTCCGGCACCCCAGTCCAAATACACCATGGCAACGGGAAGTGCCGGCTCCACGCCTCCAACCCCGGAGACGGAAAGAGTCTTTCCTGGTACCAAGTCCTGGGGGGACACCACCTCAGGCCGTACCAGTGTTCGTTCAGCGCCCGTGTCCCGCAGTCCCATGACCGCAGAACGGCCTATGGTGACGGGTTGGATGTTGTCCAGGGACCTACCACCACCCCCTCCCACACACAAAACATTGGGCGCTCTCTGGGACTGGGATGGGGTCTTTTGGCGCTGGGGACACTCAGCCCTAAAGTGTCCTGGTTTGTTGCATAGATGACAACGTCTTACGTCTGGTCCTTGCCTGGAGAGGGCAACAGGGGGATACACCCCTTGTGTTCTAGGGGCCGGGGAAACAGGGGCATGACTGGGCTTACCCCCTCTCCAGGTGCTGCTGGCAGACTTCTTCAGCTCAGGCGCCCTGTTATTGGCATACTCGTCTGCCAGGGCGGCTGTAGCAGAAGCCCCTGTTGGTTTTCGGTCACGGAGGAACTGTCGGAGGTCCTCTGGGCAGTTCCACAAGAACTGCTCCGTGACGAACAGTTCCTGGACCTCCTGGCGGGTAGTAAGCGCTAGACCCGAGGTCCAGTGCTCTGCGGCTCTCAACAGCGCCCGCATATGATCGGTCCAGGTGTCCTTGGGGCCACGCAGCAGGCTCCGGAACTTCTGGCGGTACGACTCGGGAGTGAGGTTGTACTGCCGGATCAGGGCCCGCTTGATGCAGTCGTAGTTCTGTACCTCCCCGGCAGGTAAGTCCCCCAAGGCATCCAGGGACTTACCCCTCAAACGGGGGGTCAGGTATCTGGCCCACTGATCCCGGGCCAGATGGTGCTGAAGACAGGTCCGTTCAAATGCCACCAGAAAGGAGTCCAGGTCCCCATCCTTCTCCAGTAGAGGGAAGTCCTCAGCTCGGACTTTGGACGACTTGGTCTCCTGATGGGTTGGTTGCTCTAGCGGAAGCCCCCGCTGGGCCAGGTCCAGTTGGTGCTGGCGCTCCGCAGCTCGCTCTGCACGCTCCGCAGCCTCCCGGCGCTCTGCAGCTTCACGCTCCGCAGCCTCCCGGCGCTCTGCAGCTTCGCGCTCCTCCTCCGCTGCCTTCTCTGATGCTGCCAGGAGGGTTTTGTAGACGGCATCGCCATGAGACTGGAGACTTGCCATAGCCGCTTGTAAAAGGGCTTGTGATCTGGACAGGCTGGGCTGGGTAGGTGGTGGGCAGCCCACTGCGGGACCGTATACTGGGGACTGGCTCCCTGAGGTGCCCGGGCTGGACTCCTCCTCGCCATGAGTAACAATGTCCTCCCCTCCTGCCACACGGACCGTAGCATTAGCCTCCTGCAGGGTCTTGCTCCTGGTGCCGTCTGCCATCTTGGTAAGCGACACCGCTGCAACCCTGAGTTTGCACACACCTTGTTATACTTTTAGCCTGACCGTCTAACGTTGGGCTGACCTTAAGACTCCAGCAGTGGAAGTTACCACTGGCAGTCTTTAGTGCCTGGGAGTAGGGGTCCCACAACACTATTATTCTGCAATCCCACCGCTCTGCCACCAATGTGATGAAAGCCGGCCGGTGGGTGCAGCTCTCTGGCGCCCCCTTACCTCTCAGGTCAGTCAAGGTACTGCACCTAGAGAAAGTAGTGCCAGGAAGCTGCAACCAGCGCAGGGAACACGGTAGTGTGTTATCCCTTCAACGTCACTAAACCGTAACGTCACTACACAGCACAACTCGCTAGCGCCCTCTTAGCCTCAGGTCAGTCAAGGAACTGCACCTAGGATAAGCGGTCGCCAGGGAGACTGTCCTGTAACCTACTGGGTATCGGGGCCCTCTGTAGTGAGGGCGGTATATATATCTTCCTTGGCCGCGCCAGGAATATATATATCTGAACCTCCGACCGTCACTACCAGCCTTCCCCAATCCCCAGTTGGTATGCTGCCACCAGTCCCTATTTTAGATATACGCCCAGTCCGTGAATGGGCCTATATCGGGTCAGGAACCAACCCTGGGTAGCGTTTTTGGCTTGAGCCGAGCTCACACGGACGTGCGTTCGTTATGCAGAATAAAAGGCAGGCCCACAATTACTTGAGGTAATTGATTATAATAATACACTAGATACACGATATACAACTAAATATACACAGGTATAAGGTCAGGCTAAACTATACAACAATGGAATACAACACACAGAATCACCACAGCATATCAGTTACCGGTTTCTTGATTTTCTTGTGACGCAGGGAGAGGATTCTGCGGTCGCAGGCACGGTTCTTTGTTACAGGCTGAGGCCTACCACCGCATGGTCAAACTGCTCCTCCCCTTGGTGGCCTCAGCTGGTGCTCAGATGTTCAGCACACCACTCTTGGGTCAAAAACTGACTTGTCTCTTGTCTGTCCTGCTATCTTACCTGCCCCGTCCCGCCCACTGCTGGTGAGGTCAGCTGGCTCAGTCTCCACCCTCAGGTCTAACTTCGATCAGAAGCCCAAATTCTATGGAACCCAATAACTTCTTCTGGGATGGTCTCATGATACCCCCAGGGGTTCCCATGGGTTCGGGCCGCCGTAACCGACCTTTTGATATCAATTATGATACCATACGGTCCTCAGGAATGGCTCCGCGCTATATCTTGGCTTCCAGAGCACGTACAAACGTCTACCGCGGAGGCTTGTGTGCGCAATGGCTCCGGGACGCCGTGATATTTTTTTATTGGCCCATCCCACGCAACATGCGTGTACTATTCATGTTTCTATATCTTATGCCTCCATGCTTGTGACAGACAAAGAAACTAGTCCTATGGGACAAATGGTCAGGTACAGATAGACGAAGCACCCCCCCCTGCTGGCTGTGTTTCCTCTCGAAGTCTTTGAAGCTCCTAGCATTCAAGTGTTAAGTAGGCTTCTTATCTTACAGGAGCCTGGATGGGGGGAAACTATCTAGTTGACGTTTTAACAGAAGGTCCCAAGGGTGGGGGCTGCTGAAGTGTGGCCATCCCTGGATATGATTTATCATTACCAAGATGGCGGCTACAGGTTCATCACAGGGGAATTATCTGTACCTATTCAAGATTTTTGGAGGGTTTTTTCGGAGGAGGAGTCGCAAGTTTTACTTCCTCATAGGGATTATGATTGCGCCATTGAGTTTTTTCCAGGAGCTACTCTTCCCAAGAGTCGCTTGTTTAATCTGACTATCCCTGAAAGAAAGGCCTTGGAGGAGTACATACAGACTAGCCTGGCTGCTGGTCACATTAGACCTTCTAAGTCGCCTGTGGTAGTTGGATTTTTCTTTGTTAAAAAAAAGGATGGGGGTTTACGTCGCTGTCTGGATTTTCATGAAATTAATAAGATTACCGTACGCAATTCCTACCCATTGCCGTTAATTCCTGACTTGTGTCAGGCAAAATGTATTTTTTTCCTAGTTTTAAAAATGAGAGATAACTGAAATCTTCACCCCCTGTTCATTTATAAGAATTCTACATAGAACTCACTCTTACCTTCCCCCTAACAAGGAATTTTTATTGCCGCCATAAAACGTCCGCAAGCATACTGGTATGCCCTGGATTTTCCCTCCAAGATCCTATTGTCCAACTGTACAAGCCTTTAAGGTCGATTTTAATCATGCACATGACTGTCACAAACACAGGGACCACATTTTTGAGATGTTCACCTTTTCCCAATGGTGATGGTGTGGTTTTCGTGGCTGGGAGACCACCGGGAACCGGGGAAATGGGTTCTGAGCTTCTGAGCATCATAGAGATATCATATTTGATATCCATCTTCATGAATATTGGTGACGGCAAACATGATGTCTCCATCTTGGATGTGGGACTCCCCCATACCAAGATATGAAATCTGAAGGATTTTTATGTCTTCTGCAGCTGGGTGGGTTCACAAAACCGAGCCCCCGTGTGAGGTAAACAATATGGGCATCTCCCAATGTTTTGGCCCCTTACTAAAAACCAGAGCGGCCATTTTAAGTCATTCTTGCCAGGGACGTCAGACGCATGCACACCTCGCTGCGTGGAAGAATCACATCTAATTTCCGGGGAGCCGTCCCCCCACAGAATCTGAGACCATCACCTCATGGCGCAGGTTTTGCTATTATTTACCTCTTTTATTTTAATAACTGTTTTATGCATATATGTAAATTGTCTCTTTTATAATATCTTGTATATCTTTTGTAAACACTGTCCACTTTCAGGAGTAAATCATTATTATTTACCAGCTTCGTTCTTCTTGTCCTATGTCGAGCAAACACGTTCCTCACCCGCTAATTCACGTTACCTAATGGGTACCCGATCCACCTGTTAAGCGATCGGTGGTGGCAGTATACCAGTATTTATGTGATATTGTGGTTTGAGGGTGGCTGGTCGGTGGTATATATCCATCCTATCACATCACGTGCCACAATAGTCGACATAAATTAGAGCAGCTGCGCCCGTGCTTATCCTTGGTCAATACCGTATTTGACCAGCAGGATAAGGGGGCGCCAGAGGGCTGCAAGGTCTGACCAAGTGAGTCTTCCCTGACAATTGGTGGCAGCGGTGGGATCATAGGACATTAGTGATCTGGTTTGAGCAATCGTTCCTCTCACTAAAAACTTGCACGGTTCTTACCTGGACCCTGCACAAAAGTTGTGAAGATCGAACTCAGTGTTTATTAGATCTGAGACAATACTGTATGTGTAGCAGTTACCCCTACCCGTCTTCGTTTTTTCTTTTCTATTTTTATTTTGGTGATCATGGTCGTAGTTGGGGAGTCCTGGTACAGCCAGCAGAAAAAGGACACTCTTATTGGAATATGTATAACCAAAGGCATTGACCCCCTCGGCAAAAACAAAGAACAAATGGCTGCTGCACTGGCACAACTGGAGACTGAGCAAGCCCTTCTCCAGACCTCAGCTGGGCCAGGGGTCAGCCGAGATATGGACAGTACTGCTGTAGGGGTCCCACCTGTAGACGCACGCCGCGTCAGCGACCAGGGCAGCGTGGACCCCTATCTGCAGATGGCTCTGCAGCAACTTCCTGCAGAGGATCATGAAGGACCGCTGAAAGTAATTCAGCAGCACCAGGAGGCCGAGAGAGCCGAGAGAGCCGAGCGAGCCCAGCGAGAGGCCGAGAGAGCCCAGTGAGAGGCTGCCGAGCGGCGAGCGGAGGCTCAAGCTCAGAGGGCCCATGAACTGCAGATGGCCCAACTCGGGATCCCAGCATCCACCTCATGGAGCAGTGAGACCAACAATGCGACCCCGTTTAAACCCCGTCCAGAGCATTTTCCTGTGATGGAAAAGGACGGCGACCTCGACACCTTCCTGAGGGGTTTTGAAAAGACTTGCAGACAATACCAGTTGCCTGAGGAACAGTGGGCGCGATACTTAACTGCAGGGCTGCAAGGCAAAGCTCTGGATGTGTTTGTGGCTCTTCCTCCGAGCCTCGATGGGAACTCTGATGCCATTAAGCAGGCCCTAATCCAGAGGTTCCAACTGACTCCTGAGGTGTACCGTAAAAAGTTCCGGAACCTCCAACGTGGACCGCACGACAGTTACAGCGATGTGGTGCATGGGCTCCGAACCAACTTTGAGCAGTGGATCCAAGGACTGTCAGCGACCACCTTTGAGCAGCTAAAGGATCTGATGGTGAAAGACCAGTTCCTGCATCTGTGTCCGACTGAGGTACGGCAGTTCGTGATGGATCGGGAGCCACCAGATGCCAATAAAGCAGCGCAGATCGTAGACACCTACGAGGCCAACCGGAGGTGCGGAAGTCTGTCGTCACCAGCTGGAAAGGGGGTAAGCCATCAACCACCATCCCTGCCCCTGCCAGCCGACCTTCCGGAGGCCTTTTTCCCGTTACCAATGCCCGGCCTGCATCTGATGCCCGCAGGTGAAATTTCTGCAACCAGACTGGTCATCTCAGCGCCACTTGCCCAGAGAAGCAGAGGAAGAACCCCCCATCCAAGGCCCCAGGGCCTAATGCATCAGTTCTTTTGGTGGGTGGGCTGGTTGGGAGGGCCTGTGAAAACTTGCAGTCGGTCATGGTGGGGGACACTCTCACTGTAGGCCTCAAGGACACTGGGGCCGAACGAACTCTCATCTGACCAGAACTGGTGTCCGCTGAAGCACTTATTCTGGGAAAGACCCTGACTGTCACCGGGATTGGGGGCGTCCGATGCCCCATGCCAATGGCCCAGGTTTTTATTGATTGGGGTGCGGGGAGTGGGGTGAAGGAAGTGGGAGTATCGGAAAATCTACCTGCAAATGTTTTGTTGGGGACTGATTTGGGGAGGATGTTTGCTTATTATGTCCCTGACCCCCCTCCTCGATCTGATACGGTTGGTAAGGTTAATGCTGATACTCTGAATGTCAATGCTTTACCTGCTGATAATGATGATGATGATGATGATGATGATGATGTATTGGAAGGTACAGGAGAACTCAGCCATGTCACGCTGCGGGGTGATATTGCTGAGGATCCCCTAGCAGGAACAAGTGTCAGTACTAAGGGTAATGGGGAGAGGCACAGGGACCATGAAGCAGGTGGTGCTGTGCCAGTGACCAGTGTCACAACAGATGGTGACCTGGCTGATGGTCGCTTCCCCATACGTAGCACTGTGCCTGAGGTAATGGGGGAGGATAGGGAAGTAGTACTCATAGCCGCACGATGGGACGGTGTTATTCCCCGGGGAGCAGTGGCGTACCGCCAATGGTGGCAGACCACGCGACTGCTATGGAGCCCGTGAGCCGCGGGGGCCCCATAGCAGTCCAGGGGTGGACATACCGCCGCTGGTGCAGCTGCGCCAGGTCCCCACCATGCAGCTGCACCAAGGGGCCCGCAAGGTGCAGTTGCTCCCTGCACGCAGCGGTCAGGGAGCGATCCCTGCAGCTCCGCTGCTGTCAGGAGGAGAATAGCAGCGGAGCTGGAGGGTTCGTCTTCTGCTTCCTCCCTGACCAAGGCGCGCGCAGCTTGATGACATCATCATGCAGCGCGCGCCTAGGTCAGGAAGAAAGCTGCCGGCAACCAGGAGGATGCTGCTGCAGGGGAGTGAGCTGAGGTAAGTTGGGTTTTTTTTTTGTTTTTTTTACTGAAATGCTGGGGAGGGGAGGTGGGGGAAGAGCAATGGTGAAATGATGGGGCTGGGAAGAGCAATAATGGGGCTGATGGGACTGGGGAGAATAATGATGGGACTGGGGAGAGAAATATTAGGGCTGGAGAGAGGGCTGATGGGGCTGGGGAGAGGAATAATGGGGTTGATGGGGCTGGGGAGAGCAATAATGGGGCTGGTGGGGCTGGGGAGAGGAATAATGGGGTTAATGGGGCTGGGGAGAGGAATGATGGGGCTTGGGATAGGAATAATGGGACTAATGGGGCTGGGAAGAGCAATAATGGGGCTGAGGAGAGGAATGATGGGACTGGGGAGAGAAATAATGGGGTTGATGGGGCTGGGGAGAGGAATAATGGGATGGTAGGGCTAAGGAGAGGAATGATGGGGCTGGGGAGAGCAATGATGGGATGGTGGGGCTGGGGTGAGCAATAATGGGGCTGATGGGGCTGGGGAGAGGAATAATGGAGTTGATGGGGCTGGAGAGAGGAATGATGGGATGATGGGGCTGGGGAGAGAAATAATGGGGCTGATGGAGCTGGGGAGAGGAATGATGGGGCTGGGAAGAGCAATAATGGGGCTGATGGGGCTGGGGAGAGGAATGATGGGGCTGGGAAGAGCAATAATGGGGCTGATAGGGCTATGGAGAGCAATGATGGGGATGGTGGGGAAGGGGAGAGCAATGACGTGTTGCTGGGAGAGAGCAATGATTGGGGGTGCTGGGAGAGAGCAATGATGGGGGTGCTGGGACAGAGCAATGGTGGGGGTGCTGGGACAGAGCAATGATGTGGGGCTGGGAGAGAGCAATGATGGAGGTGCTGGGACAGAGTAATGATGGGGGTGCTGAGAGGAAATGATGGGGGTGTTGGGAGAGAGCAATGATGGGGTGCTGGGAGAGAGCAATGATGGGAGTGCTGGGAGAAGCAATGATGGAGGTGCTGGGACAGAGCAATGATGGGGGTGCTGGGACAGAGCAATGATGGGGGTGCTGGGACAGAGCAATGATGGGGGCTGGGAGAGAGCAATGATGTGGGTGGTGGGACAGAGCAATGATGCGGGTGCTTAGAGAGAGCAATGATGCGGGTGCTGGGAGAGAGCAATGATGGGGGTGCTGGGAGAGAGCAACGATGAGGGTGCTGGGACAGAGCAATGATGGGGGTGCTGGGAGAGAGTAATGATGGGGGTGCTCGGAGAGAGCAATGACGAGGGTGCTGGGAGTGAGCAATGATGGGGGTGCTGGGAGAGAGCAATTATGGGGGTTTCACTTTGCTTGTACTGTGAAGCCTTGTATGTTTTCCATGTGCACATAGCCTTACAGTTAATTGGGGAGAGTCACAGAGACTGAATAATTTATATTATTGGCCGGTGCAGATTATAGTTAATGGGGGGCACAGTGCTGCTTATCACTTTATATTTTGATTACTAAGTGGCTAATAGTATATTAATGGGGGGGTTACATATCTGTATTCGAGGACGCAGAGCGGGGGAGTCACATGTGTGCATACAATATGTGACCTTGTTATTTTCTAGGCTGGAGATCATCGTCACAAGACGAGCCGTGGCTGGGAGATGTCGACATGAAGGTCTGACCAGATGGAGAAGAAGCAGCAGAAACCGGCTCTGATCAGATGAGACGTCAGCGGTAAGTGCCTGGATGTAAATATTATTCTGTATCTGCACTGTGTGACTTGGAGTGATAATGTTATCTGTAAAATCCCTTAGGCCACATTCTCACATTTGTGTGAAATGCCGTGTGCTGCCAGATCTTTTTATCAGATGGTCCACGGACTTGTACAGTTTTATAGATCCATTCACACATCCATGAAAATCACGGATCTGAGAATGAGATCTAAGAGGGTCAGAGAATGTCCTGTTCTGATCCAATATTGAGGATCAGAATAGGACATGCTCAATGCGTCAGTAAAACAGGGCAGCACACCGACACTGCACACAAATGCAGGAATGTAGCCTTATTATGTATAGCACAGTTCCTTAGTATATAGTGTACTCACTTATTATGTATAGCGCCATCCTTAGTTATATAGTTTCCTCTTTTATTATGTATAACACTCTCCCTTATTATGTACCATCCTCTCTAGCGGCTCACAGTTGGGGGATCATACTGTGTTGGGGTCAGCATACTTTACCCTGGGAGTTGAGATGGGGTACAGTAGGGTCATTATACTGTGCATGTGGAGGAATTCACCATGGGGGTTTCATACTGTGTTTGGGGGGCCCTTTTATTGGCATCACACTTTATGGGGCAATGAAAGAGAGATCTAGGACGTCAGCAGGAGGAAAATTACTATGTAAAGGATGGAAAGTTGTGAGATCTGATCTTTGGTGACGCCGACAATTATTTAAATTTTTTTTTTTGGGGGGGCCCAATTAGAGCTTCTGCTATGGGGCCCCCTGATTCCTATGTACGCCCCTGCCGGGGAGACAGCCTATATAGCCGCTGTTACCCGCAGTCAGAGTGCCCAGAACGCAAGTAACGCCCTGCCTTCTGGACCTTCCTCGGACAGAGGAATAACAGAATCAGGTATGGACCCAGAGCCGGTCCCAGAGGGTCCCAATGAGGACGTGGCCTTAACCTCACTTCTGGCTTCCTCCAGCCAGGAGTTTCAGGCAGCTCTGCACTCAGATGCTAGCCTAGGGACGTTAAGGAGTCTCGCTGAGAAGCCCACCTCCGAGTCTGATAAGGAGTGGGTATTCTGAGACCAAGGAAGGTTGTACCGGGAGACAGTTCCCTGTACCCCCCAACAGGAGTGGCTGAGCGAAAGGCAGCTTGTCGTCCCCTACCAATTCAGGGATGAGTTGTTGCGGATCGCCAATGAAATTCCACTCGCTGGACACTTGGGGGTCAGCAAAACCAAGGCCCGGCTGTCTCACCACTTTTATTGGCCCAAAATGAGGACGGATGTGGTGAACTACTGTCGCTCCTGTACCACATGTCAAAGAGTGGGAAAGTCAGGTCCGGCTCCCAAAGCCCCCCTGATCTCTTTGCCAGTGATAGAGGAGCCTTTCCAGAGGATTGCTGTGGACATTGTGGGACCACTGGCCATACCCAGCAGCTCTGGAAAACGCTTCATCCTTACCGTGGTAGACTATGCTACCCGGTATCCGGAGGCAGTAGCCCTGTCCTCAATTAGGGCGGATAAGGTGGCGGACGCCCTCTTGGCCATCTTTTAGCGAGTAGGCTTTCCCAGGGAGATGCTTACCGACCAGGGAACCCAGTTCATGTCACGCTTAATGGAGGCCCTATGTAAGAAAATGCAGGTGCAGCATCTGATATCGAGCGCGTATCATCCCCAAACCAATGGTTTGTGTGAGCGATTCAACGGTACCCTCAAACAGATGTTAAAAATGCTGGCTGAGACCCAGGGACGCGACTGGGAGCGTTACCTCCCACACCTGCTTATTGCTTACAGAGAGGTTCCACAGGCCTCGACGGAGTTCTCCCCCTTTGAGCTCCTGTATGGCAGGCGTGTCCGAGGACCCCTTGGGTTGATAAGGGAATTCTGGGAAGAAGAGCCGAGCTCCCCAGGAGTGCCCATCGTGGAGTATGTCATGCGCTTCCGTGACAAGATGCAGACCTTGACGCAGTTGGTGCATGACAACATGGCGCAAGCCCAGACTGACCAGAAGCATTGGTACAACCAGAACGCCCGAGAGCGGACCTACCAGGTGGGTCAGAAGGTGTGGGTGCTGATCCCCGTACCAAAGGAAAAGCTTCAGGCGGCCTGGGAAGGCCCGTACGTCATTCACCAACAGCTCAACCCGGTCACCTACGTGATCACTCTTGACCACGCGCGGGGTAGGCGGAAGGCTTTTCACGTTAATACGATGAAGGCTCATCAAGAACGTGGAGCCTGCGTCCTACCTGTCTGCAGCCTGCCCGAGAAAGGGGAGGATGACCCCCTCTTGGACATGCTGGCCCAAGCGAAGGCCAGCGGGTCCCTAGAGGATGTAGAGATAAGCGCCTTGTAGAGATAAATCATTATTATTTACCAGCTTCATTCTTCTTGTCCTACGTCGAGCAAACACGTTCCTCACCCGCTAATTCACATTACCTAACGGGTACACGATCCACCTGTTAAGCGATTGGTGGTGGCAGTATACCAGTGTTTATGTGATATTGTGGTTTGAGGGTGGCTGGTCAGAGGTATATATACGTTCCTGGAAGGAACTGGTGGTATATATCCGTCCTGTCACATCACGTGCCACAATAGTCGACATAAATTAGAGCAACTGCGCCCGTGCTTATCCTTGGTCAATACCGTGTTTGACCAGCAGGATAAGGGGGCGCCAGAGGGCTGCAAGGTCTGACCAAGTGTGTCTTCCCTGACAACTTGTTTAAACAGTTAGTGGGGGCCAAGTGGTTCTCCAAGATTGATCTCCAGGGGGCATACAATTTGTTACGAGTGAAGAAGGGTGATGAATGGAAAACTGCATTTAACTCTCCGGTAGGTCATTTTGAGAATCTGGTGATGCCTTTTGGTCTTACCAATGCACCTGCATTTTTTCAGAACCTTATTAATGACATCCTGAAACCTTTGATTGGTAAGAATGTGGGTGTGTATTTAGATGACATTTTGATTTATTCGCCAGATCTTGAGTCCCATTGGCAGAGTGTACGTGAAGTTTTGCAGTTATTGAGTGATAATTAGTGATGAGCGAGCGTGCTCACCACTGCTCGAGATGTTCGGTGCTCGCCGAGTATTTCCAGGGTTGCTGGGCGGGAGCTCGGGTCTCCTCCCTGCATGTTTGGCGCTATTTTGCAGAGCCAATGAACATGCAGGGATTGCCTGCCACTCACTGCCATGCTGAAGCCATGTTGGTTGTGGCATTACATTGATTGGCTGGCCGCATAGTGTCATCGGGTCTATATCAGACCTGGCGCCGCTGTGCTCATCACAGTCACTCCGGAATCAGAAAGTGTAGGGAGAGGTGCTGCTGCGTCAGGGAGAGATTTGCTTGTGTATTAGGTAGTGTAGGGAGAAAAACCGTACATTACTCATATCCATCTTAACCAACAGTCCTTTTGATGACTAACTAATCCATCTGCAGAGATATCAGGCAGGCAGTGTATATAGGCAGGCAGGGTATATAGCAGACTGCAGTGCATATAGCACAAGAGGCTCCATTCCAATTCTGCTTTCTGCTGCTGTTAGATATTTCTATACAATAGCCCAGGTCTCAGGGGCCAGGAATACTTTTCTTTGGATCTTAATCCTCATTATTTGCTTAAAAAGCAATCCAGAGAACAACAATTTTCTGCGCCATTTGCTTGTTGGCACTGCAGAATACAGCCAGGTCCGTTCCATATTACAGCGCTACAAATCCAGCTATTTAAAACTGTGTTTTCTCTGTCAAACGGATCACATATACGTTGTCAGAAAATACTGCCATTTCTGGCCTTCATTAAAAATTTCCTTTAGTGTGTCAGTGAAGCAATTCACATCAGTTTGCTGTTCAAACTACTTACATACAGGCCAGGTATTTAAAACCCTGTTTTCTCCGTCACACGGATCACATATAAGTTCGCTCCAAACTCAGTCATTTGTTGTGAGCGTGGAAGATACTGTCCTCCATTTAAAATGGGCAAGGCATGTGGCAAGGGACGGGGAACTGAACGTGATGGTAATGGTGCATGCAGAGGCTGAGGACAAGGCTGTGGGCAAGCTGAAATTGTGCCACAACAAACACCCACATCTTCTCGCCTGACCTTCCTGTTCCAATTTCTAGGGGACCGCAGCACACCACTATTGAACCCAGAGCACTGTCTAAAGGTTGTTGGTTGGATGCCGGATAATGCTTCAAGTCACTTAGCCACCACCACCACCACCCTGTCTTCCACACGGTCAAGTCTCAGTAGCCATCAGTCTGGACCGCATATTCCTCACCCTGATCCTTCTTCCTCCCACCATGCCGAGTGCCCAGAGACAACTGATCCCACACTTGGACTCTCTGAAGAGCTGTTCACTTTTCCATATATAGATTCGGGCCTCTCGCTCGGTCCACTTGAAGCGGGGCAAGAGGAGATCGCGTGTAGCGATGCACAAATATTTGAGCAGCCACGGTCACACAAAGGCGACGGGGGGAAAGTGTCACAAGAGGTGGACGATGATGAGACACAATTGCCAGAAAGTCAGGAGGAGGACCAGGGTGCGGAAGTGGAAGACGAGGTGGTTGATGATATAGTAACTGACCCAACCTGGCAGGAGGACATGCAGAGCGAGGACAGCAGCACACAGGGGGAGGGAGGCAGAGCATCCCAACAGGCAGGAAGATGCAGTGTGATGGCCACAGACCGAAGGCAGGCAACCGTTCCCCATAACACCAACACGAAGGAAGTTGCCAGTACAACTGTTAGGTCTTCCCGAGTCTGGTTGTTTTCTAAAGATTCTGCCAATAAAAAGGCCATTTGCACCACCTGCCAGGCCAGCATCAACAGGGATGGCAAAGCGACCAGCCATCAACATGATCAGACACATGGCAGCTAAGCACCCGAATGTGGGCCGAAAGCCAGGGTCCAGGAACAGTGTCTGCAGGTGGCACCATTGCTTCTTCCGCTATTGTGCATGCAAGCCAATCCCCTGTCCATGGTGCATGCAAAGATGCCTCCAGCCCTGCACCTGTCATTGCACACTGTCAAGTAGCAGCATCAGGAACCACGTCCATGTCCTTGTCCCAGCACAGCGTTCAGTTGTCCATACCCCAGTCCTTGGAACACAAGCGCAAGTATGCAGCCAACGCCCCACAGGCCACACTACTAAATTCTCACATTTCACGACTGCTTGCGCTCGAAATGTTGCCTTTTAGGCTTGTGGAGACGGAAGCATTCCACAACCTGATGGAGGCGGCTGTCCCTCGGTACTCGGTCCCCAGCCACTACTCTTTCTCCCGGTGTGCCGTCCCCGCATTATACAAGCACATGTCCCAAAACATTAGCCGTGCCCTCAACAACTCAGTTACCGGGAAAGTCCACCTAACCATGGACACGTGGACAAATGCTTGTGTGCAGGGATGGTACATCTCACTGACAGCACACTGTGTTAACATAGTGGAAGCTGGGACCCAGTTGGACCTTGGGACGGAACACGTCCTCCCGAAGCCAAGGATTGCGGGCCCTTGGTCAATCAGGGTTGCCCCCACGGTCTACATCTCCTGCACCTCATCCTCCTCAGCCTCCTCCTCCTCTTCAGTCTCCATCTCCGAAATGACCACATCAGTCACAAGCTGCAAGCACTGCAACACTGCCTCGGACAAGCGGCAACAGGCTGTGCTGAAGCAAATATGCTTAGGTGACAAACCGCACAATACTGAAGAGTTGTGGACAGCTCTGAAAGAGCACACAGATCTGTGGCTCATACTACAGAACCTACAGTCAGGCATGGTCGTGTGTGACAATGGCCGGAACCTGGTGACGGCTCTGAGGCGAGGCGAGCTCACACACGTACCATGCCTGGCCCATGTGCTTAACTTCGTGGTTCAACGGTTTCTCAAATCCTACCCGGAGCTGCCGGATCTGCTTGTAAAAGTACGCCGCCTGTGTGCCCATTTTAGAAAGTCAGCTACTGCTTTCGCCGCCCTTGCCGTGTTTTAGCAGCGTTTGCAGCTTCTGGCTCACAGACTGGTGTGTGATGTCCACACGCATTGGAACTCTACACTGCAGATGTTGGGAAGGATTTGTGAGCAAAAGAGGGCAGTTTTTGACTACCAGCATCAACAAGGCCATCGGTATTCAGTTCAGACTCCACCCATAACACCTCAGGAGTGGACATGGATGTCAGACATATGTTTCATCCTCCAAAGCTTTGAGGACTCCACCAAGATGGTGAGCGGCGATGACGCCATAATTAGCATCACCATCCCTCTTCTCTGTCTTCTGAAATGCTCTCTGCTCACAATCAAAGAGGATGCATTGCAGGCGGAGCACGATGAGATGGAACAAGGAACCATACAGGGTGATTACACACAGTCAAGCCTCATCTCATCCCAACGTGGAGTGGGTGACAATGAGGAAGAGGAGGAGGGGAGGAAGGACAGGAGCTAGTTTCATGCACTATAGACGGTACTACCTGCACAGCTGTCATACCGTCTGTTCAACGTGGATGGCCAGAGGACAGAGAGGAGGAGAGCATGGTCAGTCATCCTCTTGGTGAGGACACGGAAGTCTTGCCTGTTAGTAGTCTGGCACGAATGGCTGAGTTTATGTAACGCAGCCTTTCCCATGACGCTCGCGTTCTCAAAATTTTGGGTGACAGTCATTACTGGTTGGTGACACTTCTAGACCCATGCTGCAAGGAGAACTTTATATCTCTTATTCCTGAGGCGGACAGGTGTACAAAAATGGGGCAGTACCAGAAGGCCCTTGTTGCGGAACTATTAAAAAAATTCCCATCTGAAAACGCTGGCGGCAGAGGGCACACTTCGCTGGACAACCAAGGAGTACAGGCGAGAGAGACACAACTTCAATCCAGCAGAGGCAGGGGAATACTGCAAAGTTCTGGGAGAGTTTTCTCAGACCCTCCCATCGCACAGGCACTGAGGCGCGGGGTACTCTCACAAGGAGTGCAAAGTTTGGGAAGATGCTGAGGGAGTACCTTGCCGACCATACCAATGTTCTTCGTGATTCCTCTGTGCCTTATAATTATTCAGTATCCAAGCTGGATACGTAGAATGAACTGGCTCTCTATGCCTTGGAGGTCCTGGCCTGCCCTGCCGCCAGCGTTTTATCAGAGCGGGTTTTTAGTGCCGCTGGTGGAATTATAACTGATAAGCGCATCCGCCTGTCAACTGAAAATGCTGACAGGCTGACTCTTATAAAAATGAACAAGGGCTGGATTGGGCCTGACATCTCAACACCACCGAATGATAGCAGCGTAACATAAACTTCAATCCAGTGTCTTTTCTTGGGAGGTATATTCCCATGCACCTTTTCACACCCACATATGGGTATACACTTCCTGATTTTAGCTATTTGCTCTTGTCCTCCTCCTTCTCCTCATCCTCCACCACCATATCATTAGGGTGTTTATGATGCCCGTAAAAAAAGTTTTTTATACAGTATGTTCATGTGTACTCCCCAGGGGTAAATGTTTGTCAGCCTACACACTTAGTGCATGGGTATTACAAGTATAGGAGGCCCGTTCCTTTCTAATGGGAACATTTTTTTATGAGGCCCTCCTCCACGTCTCTTCCAAGGGGCATTGAAGTGCCTCCAAATTTTTGGCAGCCCTTGCATTCACAGCATAGGCCAACACTATGGGAGACTCTCTCCTTTCTAATGGGAATTTGTCATTACTGTGGCCCTGCTCTATGTGTCTTTAAATTCTTAGTGGGGTTTTTCCTAAAATTGGTCAGTCGTTGGACTCACTGCATACCCTATAACTGTATAGCAGACCCACTCCTTTAAAATGGGAATATGTCATACTTGTTACTCTGGCCCTGCTCTATGTGTCTTTAAATTCTTAGTGGGGCTTTTCCTAAAATTGTTCAGCCATTGGACTCACTGCATACCCTATAACTGTATAGCAGACTCTCATTTCTAATGGGAATTTGTCGTTACTGTGGCCCTGCTCTATGTGTCTTTAAATTCTTAGTGTGGTTTTTCCAAATTTTGCAGCCCTTGCAGTCACAGCATGGGCATTACCACTATAGGAGACCCACTCCTTTATAATGGGAACATTTTTTTTACTGAGACCCTCCTCTATGTCTCTTCAAAGGGGTATTGGGTTGCGTCCAAATTTTTGGCAGCCCTTGCAGTCACTGGATACGCAATAACAGTATAGGAGACAATTGTTAATAATGGGAACAACAAAGCATAGCCGGCTGATGGCTCTCTAACAATAGTGAGGGATGACTGCTGGCCTTTTAAGAATAGTAAGGGCCATCTGATGGCCTTATAAAAATAGGCTTTCTGACTTTCAGAGTCCCTCCATCATAAATAAAACAGGATGTGTCTGATGATGTGTCACACACCACATTGCCAGCTAAGGTTGTAAAATGTTAAAATGACATTTCCCAGTGAATGCATTTATCTTAAAAAATAACGTAAAAAAAACAACAATATGATCTTTCTTTAGCATAAAAAATAGCATCACCAATTTAACCTCAATGTAATCACATTGTTCAGCTCATGCACCTCCTCCTCCATCTCCGAAATGACCACATCAGTCACAAGCTGACAGCACTGCAGCACTGCCTTGGCCAAACGGCAACAGGCTGTGCTGAAGATAACATGCTTAATGCTTAATTGACAAACTGCCCAGCGCTGCAGAGTTGTTGAAAGCTGTAACACAGTAGCCTGATCTGTGTCTCACTCTGCTGAACATACAGACAGGCATGGTCTTGTGTGACAATCTGCGGAACCTGGTGATGGAGTAATGACACCCAGAGTAGATACGGTTTCCCTCTATGCCAGTCTTTTCTCCGAGCTAAAGAATATGGCTGTGGTGAAATACAACTCAGCAAAAAAAGCTGTGGACTGCCTCCGTACCGTCCCTGGACACATTCACCTGTCCACGTGTTTGTGGTTATGCGGTCCTTCCCAGTAAGTGCACTGGGGAGGGCTCGGGTAATGTTGTGGGACCCGTGCTTGTGGAAGGCGGAGACGACACCGGGAGAAATAGTGGCGGCTGGGGACCGAGTATGGACACCCGGCCACCGCCGGCATGAGGTTGTGAAAAGCTTCCGCCTCCACGAGCCTAAAAGGCCATATTTCAAGTGTAAGCAGTTGCCCAGAAATCTTGCAGTTTACGGTTGCAGCCTGTGGGTGGGTGGGTGGCTGGCTGCCTACTTGCACTTGCATTCCAAGTAACAGAAAACTAAGCAGATGGTGGCCTCTATCATCATCATGGCCTCACCTCAGCACTATGATCTCTCCTGAAGGAGAAGTCAAGGCCCACCGGAGGAGTCTCCGGTTCTCTGGTGGGCCCGTCCAAACCTGCCGAGAAGCAGCCCTGGCTAAGAAAAGTGTGGGGGAAGGTTCTTGGACCCTCTATGGCTGTTTTTTTTAATGTGGATCAGACATGCTTATGCATGTTATTTCTTAAACCGCATTGCAAATCAGGCCATTGTCCAACTCTGTATTCATGAAATTAAATGCGCAAAGAAAAATGTTTGTGTGTCAAAGCACCACTGACAAGTGCGAGTTGATGTTGGATGGGCTGCCATTGTTTCTGCAACAAGCTGCATTAGAGGACTTCCTGGGAGAAATGACGCCCAGGGTAGATACGGTTTCCCTCTATGCCAGTCCTTTCACCGAGCTAAATACAACTCTCATCAAAAAATAGCTGTGGACTGGCTCCGTACCGTCCCTGGCCACATTCACCTGTCCACGTGTTTGTGGTTAGGCGGTCCTTTCCAGTAAGTGCACTGGGGAGGGCAAGGGTAATGTTGTGGGACCCTTGCTTGCAGAAGGCGGAGACGATGCTGGGAGATATAGTGGCGGCTGGGCACGGAGTATGGACACCCGGTCGCCGCTTGCATGAGGTTATAGAAAGCTTCCGCCTCCACGAGCCTAAAAGGCCACATTTCAAGTGAAAGCAGCTTTAGAGGACTTCCTGGGAGAAATGACAGCTGGGTAGATATGGTTTCCCAAGTCTTTTCACAAAGCTAAAGAATATGGCTGTGGTGAAATACAACTCAGCAAAAAAAGCTGTGGACTGGTTCCGTACCGTCCCTGGCAACATTCACCTGTTCACGTGTTTGTGGTTTGGCGGTCCTTCCCAGTAAGTGCACTGGGGGGGCATGGGTAATGTTGTGGGACCCGTGTTTGCAGAAGGCGGAGACGACACCGGCAGAAACAGTGGCAGCTGGGGACACCCGGCCACCGCTGGCATGAGGTTATGAAAAGCTTCCGCCTCCACGAGCCTAAAAGGCCACATTTCAAGTGCAAGCAGCTGTCAAAAAATTGGCAGTATAGTATTGCAGCCTGTGGGTGGGTGGGTGGCTGCATATTGTGCTTGCATTCCAAGGAATGGGGAAGGGACAACTGAACGCTGCACTGCGACAAGGACGTTGACAGTGATTGTTGCAAGTTTGCAATGACAGGTGCATGGCGGGAGGCATCTTCGCAGGCGCCAAGGATCACTTATGATAGGCACACTTTTAGGCAGTGACCTGGGAGTCAGAAATGCTTCCAGAGGTCTTCCCCATGCTGTTCCCATGTCTTTTCAGCACTGTATGCATGTGTCTGATGATATGTCACACACCACATGGCCAGATAAGGTTGCAAAATGTTAAAATTACATTTCCCAGTGAATGCATTTGTCTTCGTTGAAAGCAAAGCAAAAGTGCAAAAACGCATCAAAAACTCTAGATGTGAACATAGCAAAAGGTGTGGAGAAGTATTTGTAGTTTTGGTTATTTATTTTGCCTTATATACAAGTCATTACCCTGGAAAGGATGTTCCTTAATATATTTCCCAGGAAAATCCATTTTGGTTTCGTCTTTGTATGTTTTATTGTGAGTCCATAAAAGTGGTGTATTACTCTGACAACTTTGTTGACAGCAGTGACCTGGGAGTCAGAAATGCTTCCAGGGGTCTTCCCCATGCTGTTCCCATGTCATTTGAGCACTGTTCCCATCGATTTGGGCAATTTTTAGGCCCTCTGCAGACCGCCGGGGGGAACCGCCTGAAAAATGCTCGAGTTTCCCATAGACTTACATTGGGCTTGTTGCTCAGGTCGAGCACCCGAGTATTCAAATTTGCTCGACCCGAGCAATGAGTACCCAAGCAATTTAGTGCTCGCTCATCACTAGTGATTATTCACTCTTGGCTAAGCTTTGAGTTCGCTGTGCAGAAAATTCGTTTTTTGGGCTACATTGTCTCCAGCGAGGGCTTTGAGATGGACCCGATGAAGGTTCAGGCTGTGTAGGAATGGCCTAGGCCTATTGGTTTGAAATCTAGAGAGAGATTTTTGGGTTTTGCCAATTATTACAGGAAATTCATTAAGAATTTTTCTGTAATTGTTAAGCCTCTAACTGATCTCACTAGGAAAGGTGCGAATACGTGCCAGTGGAATACTGAGCCCATTGAAGCGTTTAAGTATCTCAAAGAGAGGTTCAGTTCTTCCCCTATCCTTATGCAGCCTGATGAGACCAAGCCTTTTTTGGTTGAGGTCGATGCTTCATCGGTGGGGGTTGGAGCAGTTTTGTCTCAGGAGAACAGGGATGGAGTACATCCTTGTGCCTTCTTTTCGAAAAAAAATTCGGAAACCGAATTGAATTATGATGTTGGAAACCGGGAGTTGCTGGCTATTAAACTCACGTTTGAACATTGGCGTCATTTTTTGGAAGACGCTAGATTTCCTATTCAGGTTTTCACAGATCATAAGAATTTGATCTATCTGGATGCTGCCAAGCGCTTGAATACCTGTCAAGCTAGGTGGGCACTTTTTTTTATCTCGGTTTCATTTTTATGTTACCTATATCCCTGGTACTAAGATTGTTAAAGCTGATGCTTTATCTCACAGCTTCTCTCCTACGGTCGGTGCCGAGGAGGAGGAGAGCATTTTACAGAAAGGAGTTGTGGTGGCGGCATTGGACTCCGTTTTGGAGAATGGGATTCTGAAAGCTCAAGATGATGCTCCATCTAACACTCCCCATGGGAGGTTGTTCGTGCCTAGAACATTTAGGAGAGATTTGTTTATGGAGTGTCATGAGTCTCGGTTGGCAGGTCATCCAGGAATTTCTGAGACTAAGAGACTTATCAGTCGCAGTTTTTGGTGGCCTGGATGGCAGAAAGAAGTCATCAAGTGGGTGCTTCAATGTACTCTGTATGCTAGGTCAAAGGCTTCACATACTCCTGCTGCGGAGTTGCTTTGCCCTCTGGAGGTCCCTAGTGCGCCTTGGACACATTTCACAATGGATTTTATTACTGATCTGCCTGTGTCCGAGGGTTTTACTGTCATCTGGGTGGTCGTCGACCGTTTTAGTAAGATGTGTCATTTGGTTCCATTCATTAAGTTGCCCTTCGCCAAGACACTCGCTAAGGCGTTTGTTAAGGAGATTGTCAAGCTTCATGGCATTCCCACGGATATTGTTTCTGATAGAGGACCTCAGTTTGTGGCTCGCTTTTGGCGTGTTTTTTGCGACAGGTTGGGAGTCCATTTGTCATTTTCGTCTGAGTATCATCCTGAGTCTAATGGACAGACTGAAAGAAAGAACCAGGATGTAGAACAGTTTTTGCGTTGTTTTGAGGCGGACAATCAAGAGGTGCGGTCTGAGTTTCTGCCTCTAGCAGAATTTGCTCTTAACAATCATACATCCTCCTCAGCTGGGTGTTCTCCTTTTTTTTGTTGTACTGGGAGATATCCATCTTTTGGTTCGTTCTCCAAATTGGGGTCGGCGGTGCCGGAGGAGGAGAATTTTTCCGGTGATTTGGAGAGAGTTTGGACTAATGTATGTTGCAACCTTCAAGAGGCTAACAAGAAGTCCAAGAAGTATTTTGACAGGAAACATAAGGAGGTTTTGTTTATTGTGGGTGACATGGTTTGGTTGTCCACAAGGAACTTGTGATTGAGGATTTCCTCTAAAAAACTGGGTCCTAAGTTTGTGGGTCCATTTAAAGTGCTTCAGGTTGTTAACCCGTCTGCAGTTTGGAGAGAGTTTGGACTAATGTACGTTGCAACCTTCAAGAGGCTAACAAGAAGTCCAAGAAGTATTTTCACAGGAAACATAAGGAGGTTTTGTTTATTGTGGGTGACATGGTTTGGTTGTCGACAAGGAACTTGTGATTGAGGATTTCCTCTAAAAAACTGGGTCCTAAGTTTGTGGGTCCATTTAAAGTGCTTCAGGTTGTTAACCCGTCTGCAGTTAGGTTGGATGTCCCTACTTCTTGGAAGATTAATCCTGTGTTTCATGTTTCCTTGTTGAAAAAGGCTGATGTATCAGATAGGGATGCCACTGTCCCAGTTCCTCCTGTGGTGGAAGATGGAGAATATGAAATTTCTTGTATCTTGAATCCTAGATGGCATAGAGGGAGATTACAGTATCTTGTCTCCAGCAAGGTTTTCGGTCCTTCAGGGACCTCTAGTACTTATTTGTCAGTTTATCTTTTTGTGCTCTGCAACAACCTTCTCTGTTCAGGAGGTGTCCCTTTTTTGTTCCAGTCCTTAGTTCTTTTAAGGATCCCTTCCTTTATGCGATAGGTCTTCGTTCAGACTTGCCGAGGACTAAGGTGGGTCTGTTCGCAAGGAACAGGAAGCCCACTACATCGTAGGGATTCAGCTTAGTCTTACTGTAGGGACAGCTTTCCCCTTTTTTTCCTTAGTACTTGTTGCAGATCATAACATAGAAGTGTCACCAACCAGTAATGACTGCCACCCAAAATTTTGAGAACGCGAGGGTCACGGGAAAGGCAGCGTAACATAAACTCAGCCATTCGTGCCAGACTGCTAATAGCCAAGACTTCCGTGTCCTCACCAAAGGACGACTGACCATGCTCTCCTCCTCCTCCACCTCCTCCTCCCTGTCCTCAGGCCATCCACGCTGAGCAGACGGTATGACAGTCCTGCAGGTAGTACAGTCAATAGCGCATGAAACTATCTCCTGTTCTTCCTCCTCCTTCTCATCCTCTTTGTCATCCAATCCACATTTGTATGAGATTAGGCTGGGCTGTGGGGAATCACCCTGTAAGGTTCCTTGCTCCATCTTATCGTGCTCCGCCTGCAATGCATCCTCTTTGATTGTGAGCAGAGAGCATTTCAGAAGACAGAGAAGCGGGATGGTGATGCTAATTATGGCGTCGTCGCCGCTCACCATCTTAGTGGAGTCCTAAAAGTTTTAGAGGATGGTACATATGTCTGACATCCATGTCCACTCCTGAGGTCTTATGTGTGGAGTCTGAACTGAATACCAATGGCCTTGTTGATGGTGGTAGTCAACAACTGCCCTCTTCTGCTCACAAATCCTTCCCAACATCTGCAGTGTAGAGTTTCAATGCGTGGGGACATCACACACCAGTTGGTGAGCCGGAATCTGCAAATGCTGCTGAAGCATGGCAAGGGCGACGGAAACTGTAGCTGACTTTCTAAAATGGGCACACAGGCAACGTACTTTGACAGGCAGATCCGGCAGCTCTGGGTAGGTTTTGAGAAACCGCTGAACCACGAGGTTAAGCACGTGAGCCAGGCATGGTACATGTGTGAGCTCTCCACGTCTCAGAGCTGCCACCAGGTTCCGGCCATTGTCACACACGACCATGCCTGGCTGTAGGCTCAGTGGTGTCAGCCACAGATCTGCCAGCTCTTTCAGAGCTGTCCACAACTCTTCAGTATTGTGCGGTTTGTCACCTAAGCATATTAGTTTCAGCACAGCCTGTTGCCGCTTGGCTGAGGCAGTGCTACAGTGCTTCCATCTTGTAACTGATGTGGTCATTTCGGAGATGGAGGCTGAAGAGGAGGAGGCTAAGGAGGATGAGGTGCAGGAGCTGTAGACTGTGGGGGCAGCTCTGATTGACCTAGGGCCCGCAATCCTTGACATCGGGAGCATGTGTTCCGTCCCAAGGTCCGACTTGGTCCCAGCTTCCACTATGTTAAACCAATGTGCCATCAGCGAGATGTACTGTCCCTGTCCACTAGCACTTGTCCATGTGTCCGTGGTTAAGTGGACTTTCCCAGTAACTGCATTGTTAAGGGCACGGCTAATGTTGTGGGACACATGCTTGTGTAATGCGGGGACGGCACACCGGGCAAAATAGTAATGGTTGGAGACCGAGAACCAAGGGACGGCAGCCACCATCAGGTTGCGGAAAGCTTCCATCTCCATGAGCCTAAAAGGCAACAAGTAGTCACAAAATGTGGAAATTTAGCAGTGTGGCCTGTGGGCGTTGGCTGCGTTTTTGCGCTTGCATTCCAAGGACTGGGGTGTGGACAAATGAACGCTGTGCTGGGACAAGGACGTGCTTGCTGATGGTGCTAAATGAGAGTTTGCAATGACAGGTGCAGGGCAGGAGGCATCTTCGCATGGACAGGGGATTGGCTTGCACGCACAACAGTGGAAGAAGTAGTGGTGTCACCCGCAGACACTGTTCTTGGACCTTGGAGTTCGGCCTACAAATTCGGGTGCTTTGCTGTCATGTGCCTGATCATGCAGGTGGTGGTCAGGCTGGTAGTTTTGCTACCCCTGCTGATGCTGGCCTGGCAGGTGGTGCAAATGGCCTTTTTGGGGTTATCTGCAGAGTCTTTAAAAAATAACCAGACTCGGGAAGACCTAACAGTTATACTGGCAACTTCCGTCGTGTTGGTGTTACGGGGAGCTGTGAACCCGTAACCTTCTGTCCCGTGCCTTCTGTCTGCGGCCACCACACTGCTTCTTCCTGCTTGTTGGGGTGCTCTGCTTCCCTCCCCCTGTGTGCTGCTGTCCTCGCTCTGCATGTCCTCCTGCCAGGTTGGATCAGTTACTATATCATCCACCACCTCGTGTTCCACTTCCACACCCTGATCCTCCTCCTGACTTTCTGTCAATTGTGTCTCATCATCGTCCACCTCTTGTGACACTTTCCCACTGTCGCCTTCATATGACCGTGGCTGCTCAAATATTTGGGCATCGCTACATGCGATCTCCTCTTGCCCCTCTTCAAATGGACCGGGCGAGAGGCCCGAATCTGTAAATGGAAAAGTGAACAACTCTTCGGAGTGTCCAAGTGTGGGATCAGTTGTCTCTGGGCACTCGACATGGTGGGAGGAAGGAGGATCAGGGTGAGGAATATGCGATCCAGACTCACGGCTACTGAGACTTGACTGTGTGGAAGACAGGGTGGTGGTGGTGTTGGTGGCTAAGTGACTTGAAGCATTATCTGCTATCCAACGAATAACCTTTTCACACTGCTCTGTGTTCAATAGAGGTGTTCTGCGGTCCCCTATTAGTTGGGACAGGAAGGTCGAACGAGATTATTTGGGTATTTGTTGTTGCACAACTTTAGCTTGCCCAAGGCCTCGGCCTCTGCATGCACCATCACCATCACGTTCAGTTCCCCGTCCCTTGCCACGTGCCTTGCCCATTTTAATTGGAGGACAAAGCTTCCACGCTCACTACAAATGGCTAAATTTGGAGCAAACTTATATGTGATCTGTGTGACGAACAAAAAACAGTTTTAAATAGCTGACCTGTAGGTAACTATTTTTAACAGCGACCTCGTGTCAATAACTTTGCTGACACACTGAAACAAAATTTTAATGGAGGCCAGAAATGGCAGAATTTTCAGCGCAATTATATGTGATCTGTGTGACGGACAAACCACAGTTTTAAATAGCTGGCTTGTAAGTAACTATTTTTAACAGCACCGACCTCGTGTCAATAAGTTCACTGATACACTGCAACAAAATTTCAATGGAGGCCAGAAATGGCAATATTTTCAGCGCAATTATGTGATCCATGCGATGTACAAACCACAGTTTGAAATAGCTGGATTTTTAGCGCTGTAATATGGAAAGGACCTGGCTGTATTCTGTAGTACCAACAAGCAAATGGCGCAGAAAAATGGTGTTCTCTGAATTGCTTTTTAAGCAAATAGTCTGGATTAAGATAAAAAAAAATTATTCCTGGCTCCTGATACCTGGGGCTATTTCTACAAATATCTGTAAAAGCACCAGCAGACAGAACTGGAATGGACCCTCTTGCTATCTGCACTGCAGTCTGCTATATACCCTGCCTGCCGCACTCGCAGTGATATCTCTGCAGCTGGATTAGACCTGATATAGACCTGATGACGCTGTGCGGCCAGCCAATCACTATAATTATTATTATTATTTATTATTATAGCGCCATTTATTCCATGGCACTTTATATGTGAAAAAGGGGTATACAAACAAGAACAATTACAATAATCTTGAACACAATGTGACAGCAACTGGTACAGGAGGAGCGAGGTCCCTGCCCACGAGGGCTCACAATCTACAAGGGATAGGAGAGGAAACAGTAGGTGAGGGTAGAGCTGGTCGTGCAGCGGTGTGGTGGATAAGTGGTTACTGCAGGTTGTAGGCTTGTCGGAAGAGGTGGGTCTTCAGGCTCCTTTTGAAGGTCTCCACGGTAGGCGAGAGTCTGACGTGTTGGGGTAGAGAGTTCCAGAGTAGGGGGAAGCACGGGAGAAATCTTGTATGCGATTGTGGGAGGAGGAGATAAGAGGGGAGTAGAGAAGGAGATCTTGTGAGGATCGGAGGTTGCATGCGGGTATGTAACGGGAGACTAGGTCAGAGATATATGGAGGAGATAGGTTGTGAATGGCTTTGTATGTCATGGTTAGGGTTTTGAACTGGACTCTCTGAGCAAGGGGAGCCAGTGAAGAGATTGACAGAGAGGAGAGGCTGGGGAATAGCGGGGGAACAGGTGGATTAGTCAGGCAGCAGAGTTTAGGATGGATTGGAGGGGTGCAAGAGTGTTGGAAGGGAGGCCACAGAGCAGGAGGTTGCAGTAGTCAAGGCGGGAGATGATGAGGGCGTGCACTAGTGATTTTGCAGATTCATGGTTGAGGAATGTGCGGATCCGGGAGATATTTTTGAGTTGGAGTCGGCAGGAAGTGGAAAGGGCTTGGATATGTGGTTTGAAGGAGATTTCGGAGTCCAGGGTTACCCCAAGGCAGCGAGCTTGATGGAGTGGGGAGAGTGGACAGCCATTGACGTTGATAGATAGGTCAGTTGGGGGGGGGTGAATGAGATGGCGGAAAGATGATGAATTCTGTTTTGTCCATGTTATGTTTTAGAAATCTAGCAGAGAAGAAGGATGAAATAGCAGACAGACATTGTGGGATTTTGGTTAGTGAGGAGGTGATATCAGGTCCAGAGAGGTAGATCTGTGTGTTATCAGCATAGAGGTGATAATGAAAGCCATGAGACTCTATGAGCTGTCCCAGGCCAAAGGTGTAGATGGAGAAGAGCAGGGGTCCTAGAACTGAACCTTGGGGGACACCGACAGATAGGGGACGAGATGAGGAGGTGGTGTGTGAGTGGGAGACACTGAATGTCCTGTCTGTTAGGTATCAGGAGATCCACTATAATGCCACAATCAACATGGCTGCGGCATTACAGTATGTGGCAGACAATCCCTGCATGTTGATTGGCGCTCTAAAGAGCTCCAAACATGCAGGGAGGGGACCCAAGCTCCCGCCGAGCAACTCCGAAAATACTCGCCGAGTGCCGAGCATCTGCAGCAGTGAGATGCTTGGGCGAGCACCGAGCAGTAGCGAGCATGCTCGCTCATCACTAGTAGAACCAGACTGTCACATGTCCACATCTGCTCCAACTACGTCTGCTTTGGTGACCCCGCGCCTGTCACGCAAGGTGTAGGAAAGACTAAGTGCTACACCAAGGGAAGGGGGAAAAGGGGGCCCAGACTCTATGGAAAGGGAGTAGTGGAGACCTCCTAGGCTGACCTTATATCACCCTGTCTCCCCTATAGTCCCTATATTGGTTCCGTACAAATCACCGCACAGGAACCTCGCCCTGTCTTTCCCTGGCGTTTGGCCCTGGCAAAGGAGGGGAGGGGATGAGCGCTAGTCGATCCCCACTAACAACTAAAGACAAGTAATAAAATCCATGGACATGTGTGTCCATGGCCTACTAGGGATAGGTAGCGGAAGAAGAGTACCAGATGGACGGGTATGCAAAACCTTAGAATGTGCGCAAATACTACAAGCAGATAGGTGTTCAATCACATCCCAATGCAACCCCGGCCACCAAAAACGACAAGAGAGGAGATCTGCGGTTGCCTTACCACCTGGATGACCAGCAAGCACAGAGTTATGATGTTCTTTAATAACCTTACGGTGCAGATTGGATGGTACAAAATAACCTTCCTGTAGGGCTTGAGGCAGGGGAGTCCCCCTGAGCCTCCAACACCTCACCCTCCAGTTCAGGATATAATGCCGAAATGACTACTCCCTTCTGTAATATCGGGGCAGGGCTCTAATGGTCACCGCCACCAGGGAAGATCCGGGACAAAGCATCAGCCTTGACATTTTTGACCCCTGGACGAAAAGTGACAACAAAATTGAACCTAGTTAAAAACAGGGACCATCTGGCTTGCCTAGGGTTGAGACGTTTAGCTGACTGGAGATATGACAGGTTCTTATGGTCAGTAATAACAGTAATAGGATGGATAGTCCCCTCTAACCAATGTCGCCATTCTTCAAACGCCAATTTGATCGCCAAGAGTTCCCTATTACCCACGTCATAATTTCTCTCAGACGAAGACAATTTTTTAAAAAAGAAGGTGCATGGACACCATTTACCAGAGGACAGACCCTGAGACAACACAGCCCCAACCCCCACATCCGACACATCAACTTCCTCAATAAAGGGCTGGGAAACATCGGGTTAACTGAGTATAGGTGCAGTAGAAAAATAATTATTTAAGGAATAAAAAGCCTGGAGGGAGGCATCCGACCATTTGGAAAAATCAGACCCCTTCTTAGTCATGTCAGTAAGGGTGTAGCGTCGGCGTCCCTGCCCGGCGGCTTCCTCCCGCTCTGCTTGCAGCGCCCGCTCTCCCCCGGTCACTGTGCTTAGGGCACGCGCGCGCGCGCTCCCCCTCTCTTAAAGGGGCCGCGAGCGTCGCCCTAAGGAGTCCAATGGCCAATGGCCAGAGGATCCCTCCATATATAAGGCACCTCCTCCAAAATGGAGGTGCCCGAGCAATGTTGTTGCACTGTTGACTACTCTGCTTCAGCCCTCAGGTCCCGTTTCCAGTTACCTGCCAGTTTCCTGCCAGTTTCCTGCCAGTTTGCTGTCTGATTCCTGCCTGTTATCCGCTTACCCATTTGCTAGCCTGAGGTCCGACGGTCTGCCTTCCGACTCCTGTCAGTCTGTCTATGTACCAGCTAACCCGCTCACCTGGGAGCGCTCATCTGCTACCTGCCTGTTAGCCTACCTGGAGGCTCCGCCGTCACGTGCTGTGACCACCTGCCAGTCCAGAGACTCTTGCCCGCTCACCTGGGAGCGCTCATCTGCTACCTGCCTGTTAGCCTACCTGGAGGCTCCGTCGTCACGTGCTGTGTCCACCTGCCAGTCCAGAGACTCTCGCCCGCTCACCTGGGAGCGCTCATCTGCTACCTGCCTGTTAGCCTACCTGGAGGCTCCGCCGTCACGTGCTGTGACCACCTGCCAGTCCAGAGACTCTTGTCCGCTCACCTGGGAGCGCTCATCTGCTACCTGCCTGTTAGCCTACCTGGAGGCTCCGCCGTCACGTGCCGTGACCACCTGCCAGTCCAGAGACTCTTGCCCGCTCACCTGGGAGCGCTCATCTGCTACCTGCCTGTTAGCCTACCTGGAGGCTCCGCCGTCACATGCTGTGACCACCTGCTTATCCAGAGACTCTCGCCTGCTCACCTGGGAGCACTCATCTGCCATCTGCCTGCTAGCCTACCTGGAGGCTCAGCCGTCACAGGTCGTACCTGCCCGTTTACCCAGAGACTGTCCCGGTCACTTGCCGTGACCTCCTGCCCGTTTACCCAGAGACTGTCCCGGTCACTTGCTGTGACCTCCTACCCGTTTACCCAGAGACTGTCCCGGTCACTTGCCGTGACCTCCTGCCCGTTTACCCAGAGACTGTCCCGGTCACCTGCTGTGACTGCCTGCCTGTCTTCCCTGGTCGCCACCCGCTTCCTTACAAGGACCGCCCCCTTGTATAAGTTGCTCAGAGGTTCCGCCTCCCAGACCCGTTACAAAGGGTTTCACAATTACTGAGTAATTACTGAGTAATTTTGGATGAATTTCCAGTAAAAATTTGTAAAGCCCAGAAAACGTTGAAGAGCCATCAGTTCTCGGGACGGTCTCAATCAAGGACTGCACGGATCTTCTCCAGATCCATCCAAAAACCCGAAGATGACAAGTATCCCAAAAATTGCACCTCCTGAATCGCGAAAACACATTTTTCCAGTTTGGCATAGAGTTTGTTATCCCTTAATATCTGGAGCACCTGTTTAACTTGCCCCAGATGTGCCTCAAAATCAGGTGAGTAAACCAAAATATCATCCAGATAGACCACCACAAACCTCCCCACCAAATGATGGAAAATATAATTTATGAAATGCTGGAATACCGCAGGTGCGTTAGTCAAACCGAAAGGCATAACCAGACACTCAAAATGCCCTTCAGGGGTATTGAATGCTGTTTTCCATTCGTCCCCTTCTTTGATTCTAACCAGATTGTAGGCTCCCCTTAAATCCAACTTGGAGAATATCTTAGCTCCTACAACCTTGCTGAAAAAATCAGGAATCAGAGGAACAAGGTATGGATCTCGGAAGGTAATTTGATTTAATTCCCGGAAATCTAAACAGGGACGTAGACCGCCATCTTTCTTCTTCACAAAGAAGAGTCCTGCCACCACAGGCGAAGATGCGGGCCTAATGTGTCCCTTCTACAGACTTTCCGCAATGAAATCCATTGTGGCTTGTCTCTCAGGGCCAGAAAGATTATACAGTCTGGACTTCGGTAGTTTAGCTCCGGAGGTCAGGTTAATGGGACAGTCATATGCACAATGAGGAGGCAATTCCTGACACCCCCTCTCAAAACCAGACAGAAAAGCAGGTAATATTTCCGTAGAGACAGAAGCAAGGGAAATATCTAAACAGTTCTCATGACAGTAATCTCCCCATTCAATGATCTCCATGGCTTGCCAATCCTCCAATGGATTATGTTTTACCAGCCAGGGGAGACCCAAAACGATCAGGGTGGGAAGACTATCCAGGACATAGCAAGGGATTATTTCACAATGAACCGACCCCACCTTCAGTTTTACATTATGTACAATCTGAGTAAATGCTTTCTGTGCAAGTGGCGCCAAGTCAATGGCGAAGATGGAAATAGGTTTAGCTAAAGTACAGCAAACAAGACTATGACTCAGTCTTCACTGTCAACAAACACATACAGTTTCTCGGTTTTGCTCTCTAGCACCACCTCTGCTGTCAGAACAAATCTGGAACTGCCGGTTTGCAACAAATGCACCCCTTGCTTATCCAACTCCAGACTACCAAGAGTTAATCGAGTCTCCTTTTGTTTAGGAATTGAAGGACAGGTCACAACAAAATGTCCCTTTTTCCCACAAAAAAACACGTTTTTCTTGCAAATCTCCAGGGAAATGTATGATGTAAAGGCCCCCCCTAACTGCATGGGTTCACCACCAGACTGCTCCCGCGGCAGAGGTACCCCCGACAAGAAGGCCCCGGAGAAGGTGGTCTTACCCATCTATCCAGAAGGCGTCTATCAAGATGTATGGCCAACGACATGGCAGCCTCCAAGGACTGAGGGGTTTCATATACTGCCAAGGCATTTTTCGACCTTTCAGTAAGACCCTCAAAAAATTGGCTTCTAAGGGCTGAGTCATTCCATGTAGAATCCATTGCCCATCTACGGAATTCCAAACTGTATGTCTCCACTGACCGATTCCCCTGCTGAAGGCGACTTAGCCTCAACTCAGCCAAGGCGACTTGGTCAGGGTCATCATAGATGAGGGCCAGAACCCCGAAATACCTCTCCTCAGACTGGAGACAAACCGAATCCTGCGGTAAAGAAAATGAGGATCTCCCTGCAGTAGAGAGATCATAATTCTAACCCGTTGCTCCTCATTTCCAGAGGAGTAAGGACGAAGTTTAAAATATACTTTGCACACCTCTTTGAATACGAAAAAACTTGTCCCTACCTCCTGAAAACCTGTCCGGGAGAGCAATCTTGGGTTCAGGCTGGACAGGCCTACCTGCAGAGACCCCCACATTAGCGACCTGTAGCCACTAATACTGTTACTGAACCTCACAGCGGAGGTCATTCACCTCCAGAGACAGACTGCGCAGATACTCTGCGAGCTCTGCAACTGAAACCATACCAAGGGAGAAAAGAAAAAAAACCAAAGTCAGTTGCTTTTTTTTTCAAAATGTGCACGGCCGGCGATAATGTCACGCAAGGTATAGGAAAGACTAACTGCAACACCAAGGGAAGGGGGAAAAGGGGCCCAGACTCTAGGGAAAAGGTGTAGTGGAGACCTCCTAGGCTGACCTTATATCACCCTGTCTCCCCTATAGTCCCTATATTGGTTCTGCACAAATCACCGCACAGGAACCTCGCCCTGTCTTTCCCTGGCGTTTGGCCCTGGCTAGGGAAGGGAGGGGATGAGCGCTAGTCGATCCCCACTGACAACTAAAGACAACAAAGGGGAACAAACAAGGGAATATAGCTTTCCTTTAGTCGACTTCAGAGAGATGAACACACGTCCTCTTAGCACCAGAGAGGAAGAAATAATGCACTTGCTCCAAGCCTTCACCAGGGGTCATGTGAGTATCACCGGCACATCCCTCTTGCAAACAGCAGGTATTTATACACCCAGGCCAGGGTGTTAATTAGCAAGAGGAAGGTAGCTGCTGGGTCCTAGAGAGACAGCTTGTAAGAAGGTGTCTGTAATGCCAAACTAAGAGATCTCTTGCAACCAACTGCAAGGCGAATGTCTGTCACTTCTGACACACCCGTGACAGCGCCACCATATTTGCCTTGCAAGCAGCACTGGTGCTAAAGGTGATGTGGTAGCCATTAGTGAAGGCCCTGACAAGCCAGTATTAGTCTGGAAATACAATCATCACTGAGCTCGACAAGCTCGACGCTGGGCGAGTATTTCCGCGTTACTCGGGCGGGAACTCGAGTCCCCTCCCTGCATGTTTGACCCTCTTTAGAGAGCCAATGAACATGCAGGGATTGCCTGTCACGCACTGAAATGACGTAGCCATGTTGGTTGTGGGCATTACAATGACTGGCTGGCCGCACAGCATCATCAGGTCTATATAAGACCTGGCACCGCTATGCTCGTCACAGTGTACCCCGGAAACAGGCAGAGTAGGGAGATGTGCTGCTGCGTCAGGGAGAGTTTTGCTTCTTTATAGCTAGTATAGGTATTCCACAACATATATATCCAACTGAACTAACAGTCCTTCTGAGGACTAATCTAGCTGCATATATTCAGTGGTGATAGCAGGAGTTAGGCAGGCAGGCAGGGTATGTGGCAAACTGCAGTGCATGATACAGCACAAGAGGGTCCATTGAACGTCCTGTTAGTATAGGTATTCCACAACATATATATATATCCATCTGAACTAACAGTCCTTCTGAGGATTAAGCCAGGTGCATATAATCAGTGCTAGGCAGGCAGTGTATGTGGCAGACTGTAGTGTATGATACAGCACAAGAGGGTCCATTAAACATCCTGTCTGCTGCTGCTGTAATAATTACAGATATTTGTAGACATAGCCCCAGATATCAGGGGCCAGGACAAATTTTTTATCTTAATCCTAGTTATTTGCTTAAAAAGTAATCCAGAGTTCACCATTTTCTGCTCCATTTGATTGTTCACACTGCAGAATAAAGCCAAATCTGTTCCATATTTCAGCGATAAAAATCCAGAAATTTAAATTGAACGTGGAAAATATTGGCCTCCTTTTCCTTTTCTCTGTCAGACATACCACTAGGTGTCCGTGAAGAATAGTATTAGTAAATTACAGGCCTGCTATTTAAAACTGTGGTTCTTTGTCAGACATACCACCTACAGTCATGGCCAAAAGTATTGAGAATGAGACAAATAGTAATTTTTCCAAAGTTTACTGCTTCATTTTTTGTAATGGCAATTTGCATATACTCCTGAATGTCAAAGAGTGATCAGCTTAACAGCAATTACTGTACTTGCAAAGTCAATATTTGCCCAGAAAATGAACTTTAACCCCCAAAACACATTTCAACATCATTGCAGTCCTGCCTTAAAAGGAGCAGCTAACATCGTTTTAGTGATAGATCCACTAACACAGGTGTGGGTGTTGATGAGGACAGGGCTGGCGATCAATCAGTCATGATTAAGTAAGAATGACATCACTGGACACTTTAAAAGAAGGCTGGTTCTTGGTATCATTGTTTCTCTTCAGTTAACCATGGTTATCTCTAAAGAAACATGTGCAGCCATCATTGCACTGCACAAAAATGGCCTAACAGGGAAGAGTATAGCAGCTACAAAGATTGCACCTCAGTCA